>NC_051069.1:104393609-105136049 GCF_004664715.2 Peromyscus leucopus | reverse complement strand
GCAGAGGTGTGTTCTGTACCTAACTCTGTATCCCATCAAGGGATGATGATTAGCTCTCACAGGAGGTGTTTGTTTGTGTCAGTCTCTGTAATCCAAGTCCTATGTATTGATGCTAATCCCAGAACACACACAATATGCACACATCTGGACTGAAAATACTTGTGTAGCATAAAATATATAATGAAATATATTTAAATGAGCATTTTGGGCACTCTCAGAATAGGTATGCTATGTTAACTTTCTAAAGTAAATACCGTGTTGAGTAAACAGACTGTAGCTCCCATGACAGTGTCAATTTCTGAACATGGTACTGGGGTGGGGCTTCCATTACCCTTCATGTAGAAGTGTTTTGTTTTGTTTTGTTTTTTTTTTTTTCATTATAGCAAAAGACATACAGATCATTGATTCCAAAAGGTTCCTTTACTGGTAGGAAAAACTGAGGCTCAGAGTCATGGCTTGGTGCTTAATGCTGGATTGGAAATCAAGATAATGATAGTTTTTATTTGAAAACTGGGGCACTGCAGTGCATTTCAAATATGGACTGCATGTAGCTACTTTCTACTTTAGAAATTACTATAGATTTCTGTTATTCTGAATTCCATTTTATGAGTAACTGAGAGAAACATCCGACAGAAAACAACAAAACTCACCAGGAATGAATGCAATGTGTGATTTTTCTTACCAACAGTCCTGTAAATGCAAAAGGCTCCCTTATAGTTCAATTATTGGTGTGCATTAATTTTTAAATTTATAAAATGATGAGAGAAAATGACTTTCAAAATGAAGAATGAAAGTAGTCTAGTTTGCTTTCTGTTCCTGTGATAAAATAGTTTAACCAAAAGCAACTTGAGGAATAAAGGGTTTATTTCAGCTTGTACCTCCAGGTCATGGTCCATCCTTGATGGAAATTAGGGCAAAAGAAACCCTGCTTATTTCCTCTCTTATAAGTCCATGCTTAGCAGTTTCTTGTACAGCCCAGGATAACCTACCTAGAGGATGGCACCACCCTAAGTGAGCTGGGCCCTCCTATGTCAGTTAGTGATCACGGCAATCCTCCACTGACATGTTCATGGGCCAGTCTTATCTGGGCAGTTCCTAAGTGAGACTCCCTTTTTATGCAACTCTGGGCTGTGTCAAGTTGACAGTTAAAGGACAGATAGTTTCTGCTTTGTGGATTTTTAAAAATTGGAGTTTGAGAGATAGCAGTTTGTGATTTAGAATGAAAAAGATAGCATTTATACAACAGAAGCCTTGGGTTCAAAGTCACAGACATACAAGAGACTCAGGGCTACAAGAAGAGATGCCAATGGGGGGTGGTGACCCTAGACCACCTTGTTCTCCCTTGATCTTCCTTCAAAAGGTCAAGTTGTTGAGTGGAGTCCAACCAGCTGCACCCAGTGGAAATGGGAAATGAACACTCGACGTGACTGAGCAGACATGACAACTGTGTGACTATCAAACAAGACACAGGCCTTGCTGTCGCTTCAAAGTGGCCCCTGGTTCTCTGTGGCAGTCAGTTCCCCATTTTATCGGGTCCAGAATCTGCACATCAGGGCTTGGGGCTTGGACCTTGCAACTTGAGAATTGTGCAACTTTGCACAGTCACCAAATAAGCCGTGACTCCCCAGGGTGTCCTGAGAATGAGTCTGTTTGCTTTGCATGTTCCTGGGAAGACAGATGCACCAGGGTATGTAGTTAATTGGACAACTTTATTTAAGGGTTAGAAGAAATCCTACAGAGGAAATAATATGATGCATGTAAAGTATGCAGGATTAAAGCCCCAAACTTAGGTTCCTTATCTCAAATCCAATACAGGGTAAATACGCAGAAATTCTAGAAAGAGAAAGCTTTGAAAAGCTCTCGCAGGTCCCAGCCAGTCAGCAGGCATTGAGAGCCATTTGTGTTCTCACGGTAGTCTCAGGGAGAGTTCACTGCTTGGTGGATAGATGGATGGAAGAGGATGGTCACATCAGGGCTACTTGATGCTTAGAATTGAAAAATGAGACGAAGGCTTAAGAGGCACACAAGGCTGAAAGAGGATGTTGCCTGGTGGGTAAGAAATGAGGCCAGTCACCAAACACATTTGTGATTTAGTAACATCTAAAGGGCCTGGGGAAGCTGCTCAATGGGAGAGCTCTTGCTACACAAGCAGGAGGACCTGAATTTGGGTCCCTAACATCCACATAAAATCTAGGCACATGTCTGTAATCCCAGTGCTGGGGAACTGGAGACAGGATCTCCAACTAAGCTACCCTAGTCAAGTTGGAAAGTTCCAGGTTCAGTGAGCTGATTGAGTCTGTCTCAATGGAAAGCACATGAGAAATGGTACCTGCAGTTGTCCACTGGTCTCCACACACCATGTGCACACACATACTGGAACACCAGTACACACACATGCACAGAATCATATGTGAACATATACCATACCAAAACAAACAAACCAGGGAAGAGCTCAGAATCAGATGCTATGACGGGCTGTCAGGCAGGCATGCCCCATTCATTATTGTAACTTGTAACAGAGAGATGGTAAGATCAGTACAAAGCCAATTTAAGGATTAAATCAGATCATGTGTGCTGAGCAATGAGCACGAGACTGTGGACACAAGGAAAGACATGATGTGTGGTCCATTCACGTAAAGCACCAAACTGTCCAAACTAAGCTGTAGTTAGGATGGCCAGAGTTTGTGCTACCTTTAGGCAGAGGTAATAACTGGGGAAAATCTGGAAAAGGCTTTGGGGTTATGGGGTCTGCTGTTTTATCTGGGAGCAGCAGTAGCAGAGAGAGACAGAGACAGAGAGACAGACAGACAGACAGGAAGGCAGACAAAGAGAGAGACAGAGAGAGAAAACTGCAGTTGTGTGCATGCTATGGCATGTGTTCAGAGGTCAGAGGACAACCTCAGATGGGCCCTTGCCTTCTACCTTAATGAAGACGTTATCTCTGTTGTTTCTTCACTGTGTGTATTAGGCCAGCTGTCCCGTATGTTTCTGCTCCCCATCTCTCTGAAGGAGTGCTGAGATTTTGGTTGCTCACACTACATGTCAGTTTAGGTGGGTTTGGGGGATTTGGACTCAGGTAGCCACTCATTTTCAGCAAGTGTTTTTACTCAGTGATCTATTTCCTAAGCTGAAGGCTTATGTTTCTCTGATCCATAACGCTACCTAAAGTACTCTGTTTTCCAGAGACTTCCATTAGGAAGGTCAGGTGACTGGCAACCCTTTCTGTTTGCCACAGTGGCTTTAGCAAAGGCTTGCCATCCCAGCTCCCAGCAAGCATCTGGCGCTGCTTTTCCTTGTCCTGGCTCCCTTTAATCTGTCCCAGAAAGCACAACAGCAACGACAATTAGCACAGCACAGCGTCTGCTGGGAACAGGGTGACGACTTCCAGACCCACACAAATTAGGTCGGGGCAGGACTGTGCGGAGAAAACATCTGAAGGAAGTTTTTGTTACAGTGTGCAGGTGTGAGAGAAAAACACACATGTCCAAACTACTTCACACTAGTTAGAGATGGTAAGGAAGCAAGGTCTGCAGACACAGTTTCGGACAAAGTGATGGAAGGCTGGGGAGATGACTCAGTACGTGAGGATGCTTGCCACTCTGCCTGATGACCCTTCCCCGGACCCACATGGTGAAAGGAGAGAACTCACTCCTGTAAGCTGTTTTTCCTCCACCCGTGCACTCTCTATGGCATGAATACACAAACATATATGCATTTGTACACAGACACAATAAATAAATGAATGTAAAAAGTGGATCTCTGTACATTCGATGTAATAATTTAATGAAATAATCTACTTTGTGGAGGACTTTAAATTATTATTCATATCCAGTTTTAACTTATTTAATTTCAATATGATCATGTCATAATTAAAACAGCATTACTGTGTGTGTACCGAGAAGAAGATAATGGGCAGAGATCATGTGAAGAAAATGTCATTTTTCTTTCTTTTTCTTTCTTTCCACCAAGGACCTTATGTGTGACACAGACAGGCCATTCTTTAAAACACTCTATTGAAAGCATATGACTTGAGCTGAGGAAGCCAGGGAAACATCACCTGGAGGAAAAATAACCTAAATGTCTTTTATCACCTTATTGAAAAATGGAATGCTCTCTTGCTGATAGATGTCAATAGAGCAATGGCTGGGGATGGATGATGGCGGACTGTGAAAGAAGTCTGGGCTTTACAAGGTGTTAGTGAAACCAACAGATGTTTTTATATGATATGTCTGGTAAATTAATTTTCTGGACTATAGTTTATTTTGGTATGAAAAAATATCAGACAAGTGATATGGTTATTATATAGGGCTCTTTTATTTTATTTAACCTAATACCTCAGAATTTATATCATTGTCTGACTCACTATGAGCTCACATTTTTAAAAGGCATCCAAAGTGTACCCCTGAGCTCTTTATGACTATGACATAAATATGCATAAGCTACAATGTGCATAGTAACAATTTTAGATCGCGTTTTTGAGAAGGTGTCTCCAAATTCTTTTCAGATAAGACTACTAACAGAGACTGTATTAATCAGGGTTGTTTGAAGGTGCGCGCACGCGCGCGCGCGCGCGCACACACACACACACACACACACACACACACACACACAATGGGACTTATTAGAATTCCATTCAGGCTGTGGTCTGAGTAGTTCAACAATAGCTGTCTCTGGACAGTCCACAAGACTGGATGTCTCAGCAGTCCATATCTGGAGGAGGCCCAGCGAAGTCCTAGAGAGCTGACAGTATTCAGCCTGTGTTGGAATTCCAAAGAAGTAGGTTCTAACACCAGTTCAGTGATGCTTCCGCTGCATGGTGGATGTAATTGCCAATCAGAGTGAGGGCAAGCAAGCTAAAAGCAAAAACTTTCTTCCCTATATCCTTTCTGTGGGCTGTCACCCAAGAGTGTGGCCCAGATTTAGGGTAAATGTTCACATCCTAAATTATCTAATCAAGAAAAATCCCTCATAGATGTGCCCAGCTTCTTCTTGGGTTTTAGTTAATTCCAGATATAGTCAAGTTGACACCAAGATTAGCCATCACAGAGAAGTCATTTACCCTCAGGTTCCAGTTGGTGATATTGTTTGAGGGGCAAAGGGACCTTACCAGAGGGTCAGTTCATAGAGAAATCAAAGGTTTTAAAATTAAATCAAACCTGAGCTTATAAAACGATAAACTTGGGATACTTTACTGCTAAGTTATATAGCCTTGAAGACTTATAGCTGAAGGTCTTGCCATTCCTCATGTTCAGTTGGGAGAATCCTAAAAACACACCTGCTAGTACCATGATGTTAGCCTCCAGCTGTCTGGATCTTTTCTCTTCTCCCTCACTTCATCCTCTGAACTCATCCTCCCAGGTTCTGGGAAGAGGGAAAATGTGAGAGGGGAGAACCATGTAAGAAATGAACTCAGCCCATTTTTCTTCCCAATAATTATATGACTTGTCATAAAGAAAAACAACAAAAACAAAGACTGCCAGCCATGGTGATACATGCTTTTTATGCTAGTAGTTGTGAAGCAGAGGCAGGAGGATCACTGCAAGCTCCATGCCACCATAGACTACATAAAGAAACCCTGGACCCAAAACAAGAGGGAGGATGGAGAGATGGAGGATGGAGAGACGGCTCAGTCAATAAGGTACTTGCCTTGCTCACAGCAGGCCCTGAGTTCAGATCCCCAGAACTCACATTAAAACCTGGGCCCATTGTGGTTCTCTTATATGCCAGCAGGGGAGGCAGGTAGGTCTCTGGGGCTTGTGGGCCAGCCAGCCTCACCAGTAAGTGAGCCCCAGGGTAATGAAAGGCACTGTTCAAAAATCAAGTGGACCAAACCTGAGAGAAAATACTGGAGACTGATCTCTGACCTCCACACGTGCAGACAGATGACTCACATAATTGTGTACAGACACACGGACAAACAGAAACAGACACATTAGAAAAGAGAACCGCAAGTAACATGTACAGGATTGTGAATAAGCACGAAGAGCCCTTTGTTCCCCAAGATGTTGGAAGTATTTTATTTGAGGGAAAGAAATCTATGTCTTGGTGCCATTAAGGTTTTCCTTGGTTTGAAATATTGGTGGCAGAGTATTTAAAGGTCTCAGCATTTAAGGCAAACCACGCCATTCTTGAACACGGTTGGTCGTTTTGTGAGGCTGTTTACTTTTCTATGACATTTGTGTCACAGACCCCATGGAACCAGCTTAAACAAGATTCTACCGAACCTTTGATCTGGAGAAAACAGGATCAAGGGAGGAGTCTCTTCTCTGTGGGGCCTCCTAGGAGCCGCCATCCATCCACATGGACAGCATTCTGTGATCTGTGGTCCTGGACTCGCCATCTGCCCACATTGACAGTGTTCTGTGATCTGTGGCCAGTCAACCCTGCTTAACCTACAAAATGTAAAGCCTTTCCAGAGCTGCAGCTGTGCTGTCCGGGGAGTCAGAGGTCATCAAACCAGTGTGTTTGTTTGCTAGAGTAAGGGGATCCCCATCCATTCTGCTAGTATGTGACTCCTTCCAGCACGCTAGGTGGGAAGAATTCTAGAATATTACTCAGTTTCCAACTTAAATACCCCAATAGGCTCTGGCATTTAAACACTCGATTTCTCATTGGTGGCCGTGTTTGGGGAGAAATGGGGGGGGGTGGCTTCACCGGAAGTGTGTTATGGGGCCAGCCTTTGAAGTTTCAAAGCCACAGGCTGTTCCCAGTATACTCTCCCGGCTTCCTGCTTGTGTTTTAAGATTTGAACCCTCTGCTGCTCCAGCCCATATGCCTGCCTGCTGCCACACTTCCTCACCTTCATGGTGCTGGACTCTTACCCCTCTGAAAGTATAAACTCAAATGAACCCTCTGTTGTATAAGTTGCCCTGGTCTTGGTGTTTTATCACAGCAACAGAAAAGTAATGAACACACCAATTTAGGTGGCAGTCACCAGCCGAAATCCTTATAACTTCCGGTGTTGGCTGTGTTAACCACCTCCACAAGCCTGTACATGGCCACAGCAACACTTTGTTCTGGAGGAGGGCAGGCCCAGGAGGCTTCTGTCCTGACTTACAGGGTGAAAACAAGGCCTGTCAGCTTGATGGTGGCTGGTTGGTTTGGGGAAAGTCACCTAAACCCTCTGAGTTTCAGGACTCTTTTAGAAAGTGTAGTCCTGAAACATTTGGCTTGTTACCTTCCAAGATTTCATATGGATTTGAAGGAGAAAGAATTTAGACAATTTTAGACAACAAAACTCACAGGAGACTGACATAAAAGCCAGAAATTGCTGCTTGCAATTAAACATCCATAGCTTATCTCTAATCGCAGCATTCAGCAGGCAGAGAGGGGAGGATCAGAACGGGAGGTCGAGATCATCCTTGGCCTGTGAATTTGGGTAGAATGGAACCAAGATCCTTTAAATACATTTTTAAATTTACATATATATTTAGTGTGTGTGTGTGTGTGTGTGTGTGTGTGTGTGTGTGTGTTTCCACATACCGTGGTGTGCATGTGGCAGTCAACAGTCAGTCAGTTCACTCTGTCCACCACGTGGATCCTGGTAATTAAAGAATTGTCAGCCTTAGTGGCAAGTTCCTTGACCCATCAGGCCTCTCACTGGCCCTGTTTTGTTCAGCATTATCATTCTTTAAAAAAAGAAAGCTTTATTTTATATGTATGGATGCTTTTCCTGTATATATGTCTGTGTACCACGTGTGCTCAGTGCCTGTGAAGGCCAGAAGAGGGAGTCGGATCCCCTGGGACTGAAGTTATAGATGGTTGTGAGCTATTTTATGGGTACTGGGAATTGAACCTGGATCCTCAGCAAGAGCAGCAAGTGCTCTTAACTGCTGGGCCATCTCTCCAGCCCCAAGTTTTTGTTTTTGTTATTTTACCATTCTTGTGCATATAGAGTATTGAAGAGGACTGAGGAGAGAGCCTTATGAGTGATGTGTTTGCCTTACAAACCCAAGGACCTGAAATCAATCTCCAGAACCCTCAGAACCCCCCAACACACACAAACACACAGGCTTACCAGCAATCCCAGTGTTGGGGAGGCAGACACGGGAGGGTCCCTGAGGACCCCTGTTGATCATAGAACTTCTCATAGGCCTTAACATGATTCTTGGCAATTAAGCACCACAAAAAATAAAGCAAACCAAAAAGTGAGTGAGATGATGCTGTCTCAAATGACAAGTCATCTCTGGTCATGGCATGAGGCGATACTGTCAGTTCGTAGGGTGGTCCTCATTGCCTCTGGCACATAACATATGTACCCTCATCCACACTAACACAGAGGCACACAAGTGCAAAGGAAAGTTTAATTAAACCACATCATTGCTAACAGCTCTTCATATAGGATTCTGAGTCATTTCATGATGGAGAGCTGCCGTGCCCATGTGGCCTTACCCACCCCTGTGGTCTAGAGTCTGAGTGCTGTTCGGAGGTCAGGCCACTGGTGTTTCTAGGGATCTCCACTCCTGGCACTGATGGCTGTGTCATGCTGACACCAGGCGGTCAGTCACTTTATAAAGAATACTGATTTCAGGAACCATTAAAATGGAGAGAAAAATACACCTTAGAGCTGATGAAGTCGTCCACATGCTTGATGATTGGAACATCCTAATGGCATCCGGTAGTTCAGAATGGCAAGTCCAGAGATTCCAGTAGTAGACAGAGCCCAGTTCGTGTTCTTCTGTCATCCACTAGCTATTTTGAGGAGGGCAAGCTCTCTAGTGCCTCTGTAGCTCCTCTGTAAAATCTACATTAGAAGATTATAAATTGGATATCACAGATAAAAATATACTTCCCTAGCCCAAGTCATTGTACAAAACTACATTCTCTTCTCTTTTGCTTATATTTCTCTGCATTGAATATTTTATGTGTGGTATATACACTTAACATTAATAACTTAATATATCTTATTACTGAATTGGTTAATCTGAAGATAGATGTATTCAAATACCTCAGTTTTAAAATATATATTTCATCTACAAGGAACTCATTGACAGCATAGCTGTTTTTGAACTGTTTTCCCAACTTCTCATTGCAAATGTCAATTGGGACTTCATTTTCCCTCACTACTTTCAGGAATTTATGTTTTGGTTAAGGCCACTGGCTACATGGCCAGCAGCGACTGACAATCTGATTTTAGTTCCTTCTTGTGCACTCCTTTTCAGGCTAAATTTCAAACCGCAGAAACCACACCACAGCCTAAAATACAGTTGTCCTGGCAGGATGGCTGTCTCAGTGCCCTGTGTAAGCAGTGGTGACCTCCACCACAGGGCTGGATAATTAAACCGAAGGATTAGCATCCTAATACCTGGTGTTAATTCTCCATTAAATTTCTAGCAGGTCACAGGAAATCAGGTTCTCACTGTCTGAAACAGAAGGGAAGAGAGAGTCTGAGTGAGAGCCAAGATAAGGCTCCTGCCAGGAAAGGATGCAACAAGTCAGCACTGGCTGTGTGTGTGTGTTGTGTTGTGTTTTTCTGTTGCTTTTTTCCCTAACTGCTCTTGCAGAATCCTTTTGTTTTGTTTCACGCATGGCATTGCTGATAGTAAGAAATGGGTTATATAGTCCCTTTAAAAAGGTACATTGTTTCTTATTTATTTAACTGGTGTGTGTGTTTGTAGCAACAGTGCATGTGGGGAGGTCAGGGGACAACTTGTAAGAGTTGGTTCTCTCCTTCTGACTTGTAAGATTCCATTCTCTTGTCCACTGTTTGGGTCCCAGGGATTGAACTCTGATCACCTGGCTTGGCAGCAAGCTACTCTCCCACTAGGCTGTCTCACTGATGCAGTATGGTCCCTTTCTTTCCCAGAGTGTAACAAGAGACTTCACACAGCATCTCTCTTGTGTTTTCTTGTCTCAGGGAGTCTGTTAAGTTAGGAGCACTTAGAGAAATGGACGCCATCACCATTCATCCCTGTTTTCTACTTTGTTTTTGATCCTAGTATTAGGCAGTGGTCAAGCTGGAAATGAGTTGAGGACCAACTTAGCATCTGCTCCTTCTGGTATCTACTCAGTGCCTGCCCTGGAGAACTCAGTCATTTGTGTTCACTGACAAGAAAATCAGTCAGAATGTGTAAGGCATGACAAAGGGAGTTAGACATTTAGAGAAGATTCTCAAATGGAGACAAGTAGCTGCCTTGACCATATGAATCACTGACAGCATTATGATTGGAAATACAAGTTACAAAACCTGAGTCCAGTGTCTCGAATCCATAGAGGTAGGAGAGAGAACCAAATTCTAAAAGTTGTCCTAAGGCCTCTCCATCTCTCTCTCTCTCTCTCTCTCTCTCTCTCTCTCTCTCTCTCTCTCTCTCTCTCACACACACACACACACACACACACACACACTAATAATAATAATAATAATAATAATAATAATAATAATAACAATAACAATAATAGTTCATTTTTTTCATTGAAAATGGAAAGCAACATACAAGCCCTCACCCCTGCTTTTCGGGAATTCTTAGCCCAAATAAGTTTGTAAACCACTGGAGAAAAAGCTCTTTGTTTAAACAACAGAAAAGATCTACGTTGATAAAAACCAGCCAGGATTCATTTCGAACCAACTTAGTGATGAGTGTATTGAGTGTGGATCTGAGCAGCAGAGAAACTGGAAAGGGGACCTACTTGTTTTGGGCCTGTGTCCAAAACCATTGCTTTTCTCTTCTTCCAAAACCTGCTTATCGCTTTAACTGGGTAGCAGAAAGTCTTACTTTCTTCTTATTCCTAGACCTGGTATCTCTCGGGGCTCCGAACCCTTCAGTATTTTGAAAGATGTTAAGCTGGTATCGATGACACGAATCTAGGTGACTTTTCTGTCTCTGTTCACGTATGCCTCTTCTGTAAGAATAACCAACAAAAGGCTATTTTTAGGTGGCACAAATACGTAAGATTGGGGGGTCTTGGGGAGTATAGCTGAAAGTGGTACTGCTCTACACTGTCACTCACAGCCCGAGGGCTTTTCCCGGTGTTCTGGGGACGCTGACTCCCATCCAGAAGTCCTAGCTTTGAGGCAGGAAAGGGTTTTGGGCTGGCCAGGTTATGAGGCAGAGCTGAGGATTGAGTGGGTGTGTGAGACGACCTGAGCATCCCAGGGCCAGTGAGGCCAGGGGCAGTGAGGCCAGGGGCAGTGAGACCAGGGGCAGTGAGACGGCCTGAACATCCCAGGGGCAGTGAGATGCTTCACAGAAATAGGTGCCTGATATCAAGTGATGACCTGAGCATCCCAGGGCCAGTGAGACCAGGGGCAGTGGGACCAGGGGCAGTGAGGCCAGGGCAGTGAGACCAGGAACAGTGAGACCAGGGGCAGTGAGGCCAGGGGCAGTGAGACCAGGAACAGTGAGACCAGGGGCAGTGAGACCAGGGACAGTGAGACCAGGAACAGTGAGACCAGGAACAGAGAGACCAGGGACAGTGAGACCAGGGTCAGTGAGACCAGGAACAGAGAGACCAGGGGCAGTGAGACCAGGAACAGTGAGACCAGGGTCAGTGAGACCAGAAACAGTGAGACCAGGAACAGTGAGACCTGGGGCAGTGAGACCAGGGTCAGTGAGACCAGGAACAGTGAGACCAGGAACAGTGAGACCAGGAACAGTGAGACCACGGGCAGTGAGACCAGGGGCAGTGAGGCCAGGGGCAGTGAGACCAGGGGCAGTGAGGCCAGGGGCAGTGAGATGGCCTGAGCATCCCAGGGGCAGTGAGATGCTTCCCAGAAATAGGTGCCTGATATCAAGTGATGGCCTGAGCATCCCAGGGTCTTGTGAAGACGGTGCCTCTAAGTTGTCTTCTGATGGCGTGATCGTGAAACACCCCTCCATCCCACAATGCACACACACCATAAACAAATATAATGTAGTTTTTCATTTAAAGAAGGAAGCCAGACATGCCCAAGTGTGATTGTGGGCTCCTCAAGGGAGAGTCACTAAGCGGGAAAGGTCTGTCTTATCACAGGGTGGTTCTTGTGTGTGAGCACACAAGTGTGGCCTGATAGGATTACCATAGATAAGTTAAGATCTAACCCACAGTAGTTCAGTATGTTTGGATGTCATTACCATAAAAGTCATTTTGTTTCCACCCACATTAGGAGAAATATGGTGAGACTATCCTTAAGGTTACATACATTCAGACCTTGAACCAGGGTCATCGCTACTTCAACATCAAATATCTATGTGTATAAAAGGAATATTAATTCTATGTAGCAGCATTTATAGTAAATATAGTTGATTGTGATTAAATTGTTCTTGTTAGCTGGGGAGAGGCTCCAGGCACTCTCCTCTCCCTCCTCATACCTGTCATCCCCCTGTCTTCCCATTCTACCTCAAAACCACATAAAAGCAGGAACATTCATTCATATTCTATGTTTTCATGATTTTTCCCACTGCTTTGGGAAATAGAACTGCATGGTAACCATTCCAAGGCTCTGTTCACATTTTTTGGTCTCCAGACCTGCAAAAGTTGGTTACCATTATTTCATCTCTAACTGCTACTCCATTGTTATCAGTAGGGCTTGAGTCAGATAAATCATTATAAATGATAAATATTGACTGACATGATCCTTTACTCCTGGAGGAAATAAGAGGTTGAAATTTCCAAGTAAGGTCTTTATTCATTCTTGCCACTATATGGAGAGAATTTCCCCCACCAGCTTTTGAATGTTAGTACCTTTCTTTAGGAAGACATGTGGATACACTGCACAAGTCAAAGACCAGAAACCCATTAGGATAAAAGTTGACCCCCACCAACCTAATCACACTTGTCCTGTAACAATGGTGCCTGCTGACTCCTTTCTAATGAGATTTTCTGCACCCAGTAGCCTAGTTTAAGCACGCTTTTCTAGATAGGAGTCTTTGTGGCTCAGTGTTTGTCTGTGTGAAAACCCATTTTGTTCTGTTTGCAGAGCACCTTTCATTTGCTAATGATCTGTACAAATTAAACAGAAAGGGGGCGGAGAGGCAAGGTTAACTTTTCAAAATGTCTTTGCTCTCAGTGAATGGCAAAGCTTTCAGCTTCTGCTGCCTCCTGCTCCTAAGAAGACTTTCAAACACAAAGAGCCAGGAAAACTGCCACATGCATGCACATGCCACCCAGAAATGCAAACTGGTGGGAGGGAAAGTCTATTCACAGACTTCCTAGAAAACTGAGAGCAATTAGAATAGATGAGATGGTTCCTTTATCCATGCGGGTTGGTGCCTGCCTGGCATATTGCTCTACGGAGTTCAGAGCCAGAATCTAGGCTGTGGCTAGACTTTGCTCATTGTGATTCTCCCCAAGTAGCACAAAATTCCGCATTGATCAAGTTGTGCACACGTGCAGGCAGAGACGCACCGAGGAGCTAGTGGGTTTGCAGCTGAGAGTAAAGAACCCTCAATTGTTTGGAATATGTTTTCTGCATTGCCTCTCATTCACTATCCAAATTGGTGTGAAGAACGTGGGAAAGGACTTAGGGTTTGCCACTGAACACATGTATAGTTACTCAACAGTGATGGGCTTGTGTGTGTGTAGATGTCTGTGTGTTCACGTGTGTGTGTGTGTGTGTGTGTGTGTGTGTGTGTGTGTGTGTGTGCGTGCACTTATATATACTTGGGCTGTTGTTTCTCAGGCTCCATCCACCATGCTTTTCTGAGTCGAGTCTCTCACTAATATGAAATTCACTTAATATGGGGAGCCTTAGGGACCATTGCACTTGGCTTTCTTAATATAAATTTTGAAGGCTGAACTGAGGTCCTTATGCTTGTGTGGGAAGGACTTTACTGGATTGAACCACATCCCTAGGCCTAATGTGTTGAATTCACTGTTCCTTTCCAAAACAGAAGTACTAAATATCGGGCACTTGAACATCTTAGGACTTGGGACTCCTGTTCCCCACTTGTTTGTATGTGGGAGGGGCTTTTTGATGATAATTATAAAGGGGATTTCATGGTGGCTGAGTGTTATAAGATCATTTTCCAACTCAAAGCCAGGGGAAATGACTAAAGAGACATTTGTGACTTAAAAAAAAAAAAAAGGTGACTTCTATGAAATGAGATTTAGGACTGTGGAGCATAATGAACAAAGTGGGGATCTGTGCTTTGTTCCCAAACTGACTTTACAGGTTTTTCTCTGCTCAGCACAGGGATGAGGCCTGCAGGCTTTCTCCCGCTCATTCCCTAACACTTGATGCAGTTCCTAGTGGAACTGTCCCCTGTCCCTTCAAGTCACTGGCCCAGCCAGAGCTTTTCATCTTTATTTAATGAGGTTCATGACGTGCTAAGGCAATTTCATAAAGGACTCCAAACAAACCCGTGCTTGCATTTCCATAAATTATAGTTAAGAATGTTCCAGAGAAGTCAGTTCTAGGTTGTCAACCTCACCTCCTCACTTCTATTTTGTCTGATAAATTCATAATACCTATTTGCTCACAGCTACTTTCCCTCTTGCACATTTATACATAGTGGGTAAAGCTACTCGCAGACAAGCCTGAAGACCCGAGTTCGATCCCTGGGACTCATGTAGTAGCAGAAGAGAATCAGCTCCCTCAGGTTGTCCTATGACTTCCACATGAATGCTATGCTGTGTGTGTGTGTATGTCATGCATGTGTGTATTCCCACTTTTTTTAAATGTGGGAAAAAACAAATTTCTGTATGGGTTTCTGAAAATTAGAACATTTCATGTTGGAAAAAACACAAAAAGCCAACTTTCTGTTTGAAACTTGTAACAAAATATGGAAAATTCATCTCCATTCTATCTTCTGCTTAATCTATGGCTCACTTTCTTAAGAGGAAGTGGTACCAGGAGAAAAGATTCATTTGGACAGAAAAGCAATATCCTGCCATAAGGAATTCTTCTTCAGCCCTTTAGGTAACAGCATTAGGATATATCGATAGAATTATTTTGTAGTTCCTTCAGGATAAACTGTATCATTCATCATACAGTTTTCAAAGATTCATTTTTTTATACATGTGTTCCTGCTTGTCTTCATGTGCACCATGTGTGTGTAGTACCAGCAGCAACCAGAAGAGGGTATTGGATCCCCGGAGTTGCAGATCATTTGAGCCTTCCTTTGTGGATGATAGTAACTAAACCCAGGTCGTCTGGGATAGGCAGCACTGAGTGCTCTCAGCTGCTGAGCCATCTCTCTAGTGCCTGGCATACATTTTTAAATTAAAAACTCCCAAGTAGCATTAGCATCATGAGCCCAAAAAGGGCTGTGGTGTACTCAAGTAGTTTTGCACAGTATAAAATTACTGCTCTGCAGTCTCAAAGTTGGTTCTAAAGCCTCCCTAACTAGCTATTTCTGCTCACTTGCCAACCACTGAAAGGCCCTTATTGACCTCTAAGTAACAATTTCTTGGGGAAACTTCTAGTCTTGACCAATGACAAGAACTTGGCTCTGCCTTTTAAACTGCCTTGAGCCAAAAACCTGGGCCCAGAGAAATGGAAGGAAAAGTCTTGACTTTGTTATGTCTGTATGAGGTGCATGAGTAAGAGGGTCTGCACAGGTCCTCAAAACTCTATGCATATTGCTGGCATCACACAAAAGGCCCAGCTTCTCATTCCTGTTAGTTTCCTATGTAGATCAATATTGAACACATAGTTTCTGACTCACATTTTCTCTCCTGAATATCAATAGTTCTGAATATTCAAAGACCTTGAGTAAATAATACCACTCCATAATCTCCCCTGTTCTAGAAAAGTCTTTGGGCAGGTGGAGACAACATGCTTGTTAATACCTCATAAAGAAATCTCAGCCCCATGTGATGATTCATGCCTGTGATCCCAGGATTTGGGAGACTAAGGCAGGAGGATTGTGAGCTTGAAGCCAGCCTGGGCTACACAGTAAGTTCTAGACCGGCCTGAAATGCATGCATATTGAGATGGCTCATTGGCTGAAGATGTATACTGATCTGGTAGATCTGAGTTTGACTCCCAGCTCCCAAGTCAGAAGTTCAAAGCCATCTGTAGCCCCATTCTTTTTTAATCTAAAAGAGAGAAAGTGGAAAGGGAGAAAATTTTCATAGAAATACCTCTAATACCGACTGTACAGAGGGTTGTTCCCGACCAAAGAAAATGTTGACATTACCAGAATAACTAAGGATCTAATGGGCATTTATTGGTCATATGTGGTGTTCTAGCTGAGTGCCAGGCATTGTGGGACCCAAAGGAAGCAGAGCTGTGCAGTTTGCTCTATCTTGAGGTGGCTTTTCACTCTCAGTGTGTGGCTCACATAGCTTTCATTTTGCTATTAGCATTACCTGAAGATGCAGGCAGTTTCTTATGCAGATGCCCCTGTTAATGTGAACACATTTCCATTTGGAGACAGAGCAGGGGACCAAATTTACTTGATTCTCATACAGTGTGTGGGATTCAGTAGACACCATGGGAAGCCATTTATTTCTGCATGCAGAAAATCAGCTTGCTTATACCACCTGGTACTGCCTACCTGGGGATTTTCTTTTTCTTTTGGAAACAAGTGCTGAAAATTCTCTCACAAACAGTGAGGTCAATGCCTCCCCTTCCTGGAGGTGAATCTGAGGTATCACTAAATGCTCCCATGTTTCAGTGGTCCCCAGCTGCCAACAGTAACAACACTTTCTTATTGTGGCTTTGTTTGTTCTTGACTTATTCAGATGATCTGGTGTAAGAAATCCTTGCCTTAGCATCTTTTTCTGGGTCGATGAAGCCCTATCCAAGGTAATATCCTTTACTAATGTCTCCTTGCAGCAGTTTGAATGAAAACTGTCCCCTCTAGTCGAAGGCATTTGAACACTTGGTCCCTGGTAAGTGGCACTGTTTGGGGAGATTTAGGAGGTGCAACCTTCCTAGAAGTACATCCCTGAGGACAGACAGATGTTGAGTTTAAAAAAGCTCCTGCCACTTACAGTATCTGTTCTCCGCTTCCTGTTTGTGGTTTAGGATATGAGCTCTTAGCATCCTCTTCTTGCCGCCATGCTCCCACTCCTCCATCATGGATTCTGACCCTCCTGGAACTGTAAGCCCAAATAAACTTCTCTTCCCTAAGTTGTCTTTGGTCGTGGTGCTTATCACAGCAGGAGTGAAGGGACTAATTCATTCTTACTCATTGGTGTTTGAAAATTAGTTTCTTCCAAGATATCACCATTGCCTTCCCTGTGGTCAGGAGTCAATTCATCCATCTTCCTTGTACATCAAGCTCATCTTTGTATAAAACACTCGTTAACAGCCATTCCCCAGTCAGGGTTGACGTATTGCCATGCATTTTGATTGCTAACTTCATATGTTTCAGGTAATTTGTTTTGTTCGTTTGGGGCAGGGTCCCTCTATGTTGCTCTGGCCTCAAGCTCACAGCGATCCTCTGCTCTCAGCCTCCCATGTGTTGAGATTACACATGAGCACGGCTGTCATCACACTCAGCATTCTCTCAGATGCATTTATTAACTGCTGCTGGACAAAGCCTTCCTGTCACCTATTGGTTCCATAGTTCCAGCCTGCAGAAGCTTCAGACATTCATTCCTTTAACAATGTCACCCACATTCATGGCTTTAAGTATTTCCTATAGATCCCTGACTCCCAGTAATTAAATTTCCTTCTCAGGCTTTGCTCTCAACTGCCAAATTCCCTACATAGCTGAGGATGACTTCTGATCTTCCTTCCTCTACCTCTGGAGCACTAAGATTAAGTGTGAACCACTACTTGAACTTTGCATGGTGCAATGGGTGGAACCTAGGGCTGTGTTTATGCTAGACAAGCATGCTACATAACCAAATGAGCTATGTAAGCTGTTCGACTTAGACACTCTATCCAACTCCTTTGAGACAAGGCCTTTCATTGGCCTGGAACTTACTAATTCAGTTATACTGGCTGGTAGCAAGTGCCATAAACCCTCCTCTCCATGTCTCCCTAGCACTGGGGTACAAGCATGCACCATTATACCTGGCATTTTTATGGACTCTGGGGATCAGACTCAGGTCTTCATGCTTGCAAGGCAGGCACTTTTCCAACTAAGCCGTTGTCCATCCCTAATAGTGGTGCTCTTACTAAGCTATTTGACCTCTGACTTCCTTTCAATCATTTTAACCAATCACTGTATTCATTGCTCAGCAGATCTACTTGTCATATGCTATGTCAACTGTGTGCCTTGCATCAGAGAGTCATCTGATTCCTATATCTTCTAGGAGCTTTTAAAACATAGTTGCTTTTTATTATCCTTTATTGTATAGTTTACTATAAGGTGCTCTTTATTTTACTAAGTATTTCCCTTAAGTTTCATGTTTTAACTCTCCCATTTGTGTGGCAGTCAGCAAACAGAAAAGGAAAGAAGAGAGGAGGGAGGGAGGGAAGGAGGAGACAAAGAAGAAAGGGAGGAAGGAAGGGGGGAAGGAAGAAAGAAAAAAAGAAAGGAAGGAAGGAGGAAAGAAGAAAGGGAGGGAGAGAGGGAGGGAGGGAGGGAGGGAGGGAGGAGGGATGGAGGGAGGGAGGGTGTCAGGCGGTGTTGGTAGCTGAAAAGTACGTTTTACTGTGGCTTAGTCTTTTTTGGTCCAAGAAGGGCAACTAGCTGCAAGAGATGCTAGGAAATAAATGTTCAGAAGGGATGGTTGCTGCCATCCAGAGAGTAAGGGGTGTTTTGTTACTGCTTCTCGTTTGCTTGCTCATCAGGAAGAAGGTAGGGTGTCACAGTATAGAAAAATAACATTTCAACCACAGAAGCTATGAAATAGTTACCCACGGTTTAGGCAGAGCCTAGTTCCTGCCCACTTTGGAGCATTTTTTAATCGGAAAAGCATTATTATCCCCCCTTGCCTTTTATATTATTAGAGTAAGTTTTATTTATTGCTACTGGCTCAGGAAATGACCCAATGTGGCCTCGTAAGACAGAATTAATTTGCAGTGACTCCAGCTGAAAAGTTGGCTGCCTTTTAACTTAATAACTTGAGAGTTGTCAGTCTCCTTTGAAGTTAATGATAGTTGTAAAGTGCAAATAAAAATTTTCCTAAAGGGAATCAAACACTGTAAGGCTAGTAAATGAATACCCTGTCGCTAGAACTATTAATGTATGTGTTAGGAGAGGGTGGAGGGTGGGATGTGATTTGAATTTCATTGTGATTTTCTTGCTTCTTGTTTTGGCTTTTGAATTATAGACTGTCCAACAATTTTCCCCCTCAGAAATGAAATTTGAAGCACTTAATAGGTTTTTAGAAGTGGGTTACATATTAGAAGCAAAGATCTTTTGTGCGAAGGGCTGTGTTAGAAATACTTAGGACGCAAGCACCGCCTCTGGGGGGTCCATGTATTTGCACAGCAGGCCATCACACAGCAAAGGAAAGCTCAGTTACATGCCCTGGTCTTCCTGACATGGGATGTGGTTTTCCAAATAGATATATGAAACTATTTTAAGTACGTTTTATTTTCGTTAATGGATGAACTGAATGGCTGAAGAGAAAGAAGAAAAAAAAAGCAACCAAAAGGCTGTATCAGTACAGCAGGAGCAGTGCTGTTTACCTGTGTTATGCAGAGTAGCAAATTGGGTCATTTCCAGGCAGCAAGTCCTGCTTCTAACTCATTCTCAGGTTATCAGTGGCTGAGAGGCTCCTGACTAGGTCGCTGCATTGAAGCAAGCCTGTGTTTTGTCTACAGCAGAAAATGGCACTAGGAATTTCTTTTTTTTTTTTTCTCTTTCTCCTCATTCACTTGTGGGTTTATTTCTCTTTAATGTACTGATGAGAAGAGGCAGCAGATTGACATCCCCGGGGATGGCTGTTTCCTGTTGGTGCCTGTGCAGATGAAGGTAGCAGTAGGGAGCTGTGTAGATGGCTGGGAGGGTTTCCTCTCCCAGGGCAGGAAAAACTCTCCTGAAAGCCTGAGGGATGTGATGCTCCACCCATTACCACCCTCCATCCTGGAGTATTCCATTCCCTTTCATCTGACTGCCTTGTGAAACATTTGAAGTCTGCAGAGATCTCCAAAGACAGGATGGGCCAGCAAAATCCAACACTTTCTCCTCTAGCATTTCATCATTAATGAAACTTGGCAGCGGGCACCTAATGATTCAGATGAAACTGAAGGGTTCTTCTCATTCTTTTCTCAAAAACAACCTTTTCAGAACTTCAGTATTTGCTGCAATGTATTGTTTTAATGCAGCTTATTCTGAGAGATACATGCTGTTTTTTTTTTTTTTTCTTTTTTTAAGACAGGGTTTCTCTGAGTAGCCCTGGCTATCCCAGAACCCTCTATGTAGACCAGGCTAGCATGCTTTTAAAAAGCATATATTTTATAATTTTCCTCCTTGAAGACGATGACCTGGGTGAGGTGCAGGTGTTCATACTTTGGATTGTTCATACATCTGTTTTTTGCTGTATTATAGATTTTTTTTGGGCTGCTTCCTGGTGAGAAGTTCTCCTGAGTTCTTATCTTTTTGAAGAAAATAATTCAGTCAAGAGACAAGAACAGTTTAAGCAGTTTATTTGGCACAGTAAATGCTCAGAAGAGAGATTGGAGCTGACTGCATTGAGGGAGGAGTTAGCAGGACAGTGTGGGCCGAACATGGATTTGTAAATACATTTTAATGAATATTTATGAGTGGTATAGTTACGGGGTGAAGTAACATTCCTCTCAAATCACAGTCATCACTACAAAATCTCACAAAAGAGCGTCAGAAATCACAGTATAAATGTTAATGAATATGAGGTCTTTAGGAGATAGAAACCTTTCTTGAAGGTGTGGGGGAAATAGCAAGATTCGAGTTTGTCTCTTAGCCTGCAACAACTTATCTGCAGCTTTGAGGACTTTAAACACAGGAGACACAGCTACCAAATAGAGGCATGGTTTCCTTTTATTATCGCCTATCTAATTTCTTATATAAGCTGGGCAAACAGTCTGCTAGTCCCTAAGTTTATGAGTTTTTTTTTAAAGATTTATTTACATAGTTTTTGTATATGTTGTGTGTGCCTGCATGTGTACATGTGCACCATATGTATATAGTACACATGGAGGCCAGAAGAGGGTGTCAGATTTCCTGGAACTGGGATTACAGATGGTTTTGAACTGTCATGTGTGTACTGAAAATCAAACCCTGGTCCTCTGCAAGGGCAGCCAATGCTCTTAGTCCCTGAGCTATCTCTCCAGTCTCCTGACTTTATAACAAATGTCTCATGTTGTTCAGAGGGAAGATTCAAGTCCTTGTGTAGGAACAGACAGCATGATAGATCTGGAGCTAAAAGCGCTGCATTTAGTATTGTCTTTCCAAGTCCCCTGTTCCCTCATTATGGAGTATTTACAATCAGACTGTATTTATAAAGCATTTAGTAACCGTAATAACATGGGCATTGGAATAGACTATTTCTCTCTCCATAAAATGGGAGAAATAGCTTAAAGAGCAATAAAAAATGATGCCTGGGAACACTTCAGTGCTGGAAGCTTTTAAAGGCTTCTGAGATGTAGGTGGTAATTAGACATCTTCTTCTTTTGCTTTGTCATTGGGGAAAGATACAGAGAATTCTTTTTGTGAACATCTGTCCTATTTGGACAAATCATGGTTTCTGAAAGTGTAGTTTTTTTTTTTTAATGTGTGTGCTGGGGGCAGGGAGCATGTACACATGTGTGCATGTGTGTTGGAGACCAGGAGGCAACCTTGAGTATCATTCCTCAGGTACCGTCATTTGTTTTCAAGACAGGGTCACTCACTGACCTGGACCTGCCCTGTAGGTCATGCTGCACAGTCACTGAGCCCTAGGATCTGCTTTTATCTGCCTCCCAGTGCTAGTGTGCGTGAGCATTTTCCACATGGGTTCTGGGAATTAAACTCAGGTTTCTGTGTACTTTAACCATTAAGCCATCTCCCCAGCACCAGCTTTCTAAAAGAACTATATTTCAGTGGAATAGAGGGCAAAGTGCATGCCAATGTGGGAAGCAGCTTGGGAATTACACAGGAAAAATAGAGTCAAACCCCTCTCATTCCTACCAAAGAAAAAGATTTTGGAACCTGAAACACAAGTTCAATATGACTGAGAAAAAATAGTCTGATTAAATTCTTTCCAGTAATTTCCCTGCATGTCATAGCCATCTATGAAAGCATGCCAGGACAGATAATGAGGCATATGATGCGTCTGAGTAAAGACAAGCATTAAAATTAAATCCAAGTCAACAATAGATTATGAATCTAACATTATTAACAGATAGATATGTATTTAAAATCATTAGCCTACTAAGACTGTAACTCAGAACTTTCGATGCTCTGATAATATCCTAAGAATTGCATCTTAATCTTCCTGGATCATGTGGCTTACAAGCTTTTCACTTCACAGTTACAAAATTGCTTGATGACTTCTTAGTCACCATCTTCTGTTATGCAGAACATCTCTAGAACTGTTGATGGATGTCTCATGGTCACTATTGAGAGGATAATTCCAAATTCTTGCTTCATCCTGGAAGTACAGAAAAAGATAGCCTCAATCCTGAAGTATTCAGTTGCCTTTCAAGGGGATGATTTGTGAATAATTTTGACGTCTGCATAAATCTGCAAAGAGGAGACAAGCCAACAGACTTCATAATTTCTCTTCTAACATTTCATCAGCTTTGCTCCTTCATTGAAATATGAAGGGAAGATGGAAAACAATGTCATTCTGTAGACATTGCCAGTTTGGAGCAATTTTAAGCCATGCATGGTGTGTGTGTGTGTGTGTGTGTGTGTGTGTGTGTGTGTGTGTGTGTGAGAGAGAGAGAGAGAGAGAGAGAGAGAGAGAGAGAGAGAGAGAGAGATTGAATATTCATCCAATATTTGTTATACATCAGGCAGATTCCCAAATCTGCTGAAAATGTAAATTAGAACAATTCCACTCACAAAGGTAAAACCTTTTCCCTGTCCTTTAGTGTGAGACCCTGCAGATATCAAGTTATCCCAGTATGATGAAAAAGACATGGGAATGATCAGAAGGGGCCTGGAAAGAGCCTTGGACTTGCCTTAGTGGTTGAATGTGGCTGAAATCCTGAACGATTTAATGGATTTCAACACAAAATGCCCCAGAATCTAGTTGAATTTCTCTGCTGGTAAAAGGTTGGAAATCCTTCATGTCTAAGAGAAAAACCTATGGGCATGTAGCAGAGAGATAATTTATAAGCATTTCATATAGAATAAGGATTCTTTGGTACTCTTCCAGATTTAGAAATTAAAATATCCATGGGGAAATTTCTAGAAATAATATATTTTAGAAACACCCTAGTGTTATTTATTATTCTACAGACTGTGGGAGCACTTTGTTATGTGGACTAACTTGGGTTTTATTCATCAGTTGTATTCTGTTTCCATGGAATTTGTACTGAGATGGAAAAATGTCCAAAATGAAATATGTGGTGACAAACAAAAACAATGCTGATAGCTCAGATTTGACTCTGTTCCATTGAGCTTATTTGTAATTTTACTTTCTTCAGACTGTTTATTATTAGTTTTTGTGTGTGTGGATGTTTTGCCTGCATGTAGGTCTGTGAGACTACCATGCATGTGCAGTACCTGTGGAGGTCAGAAAAGGGCATCAGACCATATGGAAGTGGAAGTAAAGATGGTTGTGAGCTGCCATGTATGTAGTGGGAAAGGAACCCAGGTCCTCTGCAAGAATAGCCAGTGATCCTAACTGCCAAGCCATCTCTGCAGATCACCCCCATCTCTCCATATCCAGCCCTTTATTCCACTGACTTCAGAAAATACTGCCTACTTTCTTTTTACTCTTCTATATGACTTGAACACTCAACCTATTTAAAGGCATTTTATTACTTTTTTCCCCTTTGGTGCTGGAGATTGGTCCAGGGTCTTATCCATGTTCAAGCAGTCACACTGTACACTGAGCTGCTCCTCACTCCCTAATTGCTTCTTCAGTGGACCTGTATTCTGAGATAACATCCATTAAGCTCAAGGCAAACACCTTGCCTGGGGGAGGGCTGAACCAGGGCCTGTCAGACATCCATGGCATCTGGAATTGCAAGGCAATGAGTCCTAAAGCTTAGAAGCCAAGGATCTCTCTCTAGAATTGTCTTCCCAAGAGAGGAAGAACAGAAAGGCGAATGTTTGACAGGCACAGATCTCACCCTCTAGAACTGACATCTCTTGAGTAATTCATGAGGAGCTTTAAAAGGTCTTTGGTTTCACCTGTTCAAAACAATAACCACCTTCATTTCTTGAGTGTGCAGACAATGACAGGCTCTCTGCCAATACCTACTGTCAGCCTGTGATCAGAAACTATGTAGCTCTCTATACCTGCTGGTGAAGTGACTGCTGAGCCTGTGTGAGATGATAAATAGAAGGAAGTCTTTATTTTGGGAGCTTTATTTGCCTGTATGTGTGTGCGTGTGTATGTGTGTGTGCGCGCGCGCGCGTGCGTGGGTGCACATGTGCATGTGTGTGGTGCACATCCATTACACATCCAATAGAAGACAGAGGTTGATGTCAGGTGTTGCTCTCCACTTTATTTATTTATTTTTGAGACAGGGTCTTTTCCTGAATCTAGAGCTTTCCATTTTAGCCAGACTAGCTGGCCAGTGAATCCTGGACATGCTCCTGCCTCTGTTTTTCTAGTACTGGGATTACAGGGTTGCATGGCCATGTGAAGCTTTGACTTATCCAGGGCATCAAACCCTTGTCCTTATGAAGGTATGGTATTTCCTAACTGCAGCACTTCCCCACCCCCAAAGCTCTATTTTTGAAAAATTATTTTAAAAATGAACTTATTTCTTTAATTTTAATTTTAAATTACACACATACACACACATGCACACACACGCATACACATTGTCCATTTTCTTCTGCTCTCTCCCATCTCCCATGATGCACTTTGTGTCCCTTGACAATTTTCCATCTGCTTTTATGACTTACTATCTGATATCTAGTAATAGTAAATGAATATATATATATATATATATATATATATTTGTTTCTCTTCTTTAAAGATTTTTTTTAAAGATGTCTTTACTTTTATTTGTATTGCGTGTTTTGCTTGCATGTATGTCTACCACATGCATGCAATGACCACAGAGGCCAGAAGGAGGCATAAGATCTCCTGGAACTAGAGTTAGAGACAGTTGTGAGTCACTATGTAGGTTAGGTGCTGGGACTAAATCTAGTCCCCTTGAAAACAAAAAGTGTTCTTAGCCACTGAGCCATCTCTCCAGCCCTGATATTTTTCTTTCTGTCATTGGCCTAATAAATTCAATATGATTCTCTCCAGTCTCATCCATTTTTTTTTATACAAACCACAAAAGTTTGTTCTTCTCTATGGCTGAAGCAGATTCCATTGTGTGTATGTCCATCTTCCTTACCCATTCCTCTGATGTTGGACACTTAGATTAGTTCCATAAGCAAACAACCTTCTTGTTTCTAACATAAATAGAAAATCAGGACTATTTACCACACATGATTAAAATGATGTGTCTTGGAAGCATCTGGGTCCTCTGCTCACAACCATTCCCCACCTCCATCTCCTGCAGAGTTCAGGGACCACCTCCAAGAATTGGACTGTAGCTGGAATGCTTTCTAGCAAAAGTGTAGTCAAGAGTGTAATCAGCCCATAGGAACTATGAGTAGCATCCTTAAGCCAAAGATCAGTATGAATGTGACCCAATATACAATTTTAAAACTTATTTAAAAATTATGAAAATGTTTTTTGGTGAATTTCTTTACTGGATCACACAGTTTCTAGCGTGGACTTTGTAGATGATGTCAGGGCTTCTTTTGTTTGTTTGTTTGTTTGTTTGTTTTTCCCTTGGGTGGCTCATGGAGGCATGTGTAGGGAGGTGTTTTCTACTGTGCAAAGGGACTATGTCTTTGTTCTGGAAGAGAAAGAGGTAGAGGTCCAGCCAGTGTCAGGAGACAGAGCGCTGTATGTAAATGAACTTGGTCTTTGCTGTGAAAGGTTGGAGGCCCATGGCTTTCAAGCAGAGTTCCTGCCCTGCCTTCATTCTCAGTGTTTCTCATCCATCTGCAGATACAGAGATGTTGCAATTCTCCTGTTAGGTTTTCATTTACACAGACTGAGCCCATTTGCACAGACTTTGTCTGGTCCTGTTCCTTAGTCTGATATAGTGGTGATTTGAGTATACTTCAATCCATTGAACATTGTCAATGTTTTATTATTTAAAAAAAGAAGCAGGAGTTTTGAGTCTGTGAACACCTTTTTTCCCCTCAATGCCCCACAGTGCCACTGTCTGTCTGATTTTGTGGGGCTTGACAGTTATCTGAACAGAAGCAGCCAGATTTAATCTGACAGCCACAGATGGGGAAGAGTGCCACCAATCTAATTATCTAGTAATCTAGTCAGCAAGGGAGTGAGTCTAGGCCTTTCTGAGGCTGCTAATCACATTTTGTGTGCATTAGCAACAACCCATGTGCAGCTCTTAGGGACAAGGCTTTGGCCTGCGCGGGCTTGAGAACTTCACATAGGTGCTTCCCCAGAGTGGGGCCTTCAGGGTTTGTTGCCTCCTCATACACTTCAGCCTTCATTGCTGAGGGTGTGACAGTTCAGGTTCATGTTTGCAGCCAGCCAGCTTTTTGTCCTCTGAGAAGGTCCTTCTGAGGAGGAAGAGTGAATTGGGGAGCCTGCTTTTCTGTCATCTTCTGCAGGAATGAGTTATGTATTCTGGGGCAACCTAGAGGGGAAAAGGAAAAGAACTACTCTCCACAAGGAAAAAAACTATCTTTCCAGATCATTCTCCATGCATGGGGAGGATTGGAGGGAGAAGGTTACAAGAGAAACGAGATAAGAGAGTGTGTGCATGGTAGTTTGTTAGTGTCTCAGAATATTAAAGTCTAGGCTACACAGTTATGTTACATTTCTGTGGTTTTAATATGGAATGTGAGAATTCACACACATACACACACACACACACACACACACACACACACACACACAGATTGAGACAGGATTAGAGACAGATAGAGAGAGACAGAGAGAAAACTAAGGGACTGGGATGGCTGGTTAAGACCTTGCTGTCTTCTTTCTGTAGAAACCTCCATTTAGGATCATTTAATATTTCTTCTTTAAATATAGAATGTTCTGTGGATGCTTTGCTTCCCAACATGCTAAATTTTGGTCTCTGAAGGATGCTCACATCAACAACCAGCCTCCTTGCTTCAACTTTTGTGTTGGAATACGTCTCCAATCCTACATAATCTCTCCTTGGTCAGCCTGAATCTTAGAATTGGAGCTTAACACAGGAGAAATACTCACTAATAGGTTTATAACATAGCAATTTTACCCCAAAGTTATCCTTGATAAATGGGCTTACCAAAGAGCCTCCAGAAATCATGATGTACAACTCTACAAAGGGTGACTGTGGGGAATGCCATGTTAATTTCTTCTGTTGTAATTTTTTTTGTTTTGTTTTTTCAAGACAGGGTTTCTCTGTGTAGCTTTGGAGCCTGCCCTGGAACTCATTCTGTAGACCAGGATGGCCTCGAACTCACAGAGATCCACCTGCCCCTGCCTCCCAAGTGCTGGGATTAAAGGCCTATGCCACTTTTAACAAGTTTTAGTCACCGTTTGTATCTTATTAGCTTTTATTATTAGACCAGGTCTTCCTGTGTAGCCCAGGCTACACTGAATTCACTGTATAGCTCAGGCTGACTCCAAACCCTCAGTTATCCTCCAGCTGAGAACTGAGATTTAAGGCACACACCACTATACTCATGGTCAGCTGAAAATTTGTATGAGCTTAAAAATGCTTCTGTTTCTGAAATAAGGATGGTGTACGGCCCCATGGACTCTACTGTTTGACTGTGTCTCTGTGCACATACAGTGATATTGCTGAATCATAAGCATATCTACACCAGGAGTTGTGAAAATGTGAATCCAGAAGCTAATGAGTCTGACTGCTAAGGTTAGGAGGGAGAGGGCATCTCTGAAGGGCTGTTCCTCTTAGGCACTTCTATCAATATTCCCATCAGTTTGAGTATGCATGCCTATCCACCAGGGTCACTGACTGAACATTTTACTAAGTAGAAATGATATCTGAAGCCTGGGAATATGGCTGAGTCCATAAGATGTTTGCCATACCAGCCTGAGGATTTGAGTTTGCTCCCCAGAACCCACATAAAAACAGGGTTTTGGTTGTATGGGTTTGCATTATCTGTAGTACTGGAGAGCTCCAGACAGATCTCTGAGACTCACTGGCCAGCTAGTCTAGTCTACTTGGTGAGCTACAGTCTAAGTAAGAGAGTACCTCAAAAGAAAGTAAACCACCTCAACCAGAGACAAGGACTAGCATCCAAGGATGATACCTGAGATTGAACTATGACTTCCTTATACATGTGTACAGATGTTCACCCCACTTCTGAATGAAAATCCTATTTGAGTATGCCAATTCCACATTACTTTGTATAAAGTATTTCCATCTGAGAATGTGACTCTTTATAGGAAATTAATGCCATGTTGGCTAATCCCCACAGAAATGGTGCTTAACCATGCGTGGCTCAGATCTTACAGAATCAAAATGAGAATGAAACAGTCTGTTATGCCCATGACTTGTAACGATTCCAGATCTCTTAATATAGCTGGCACGGATGAAAAGAACATCAGTACTTACATTTTTCAATGCTGTGTCTCAATAGACGTTCATATGACTCAGGAGTGGGATGCACACAAAGGCGACTGCATATGGGGGCAGTGGCCCTTCTAAGAATTCCAGATGTGCCTCTCTTTGGAGCTTTAAGCCTTCAATCTCTAGTGACTGGTGTGATTAGGATCAGCAAATCAGGACATGTCGTGAATCCCACAGGTCAAATTAATATCTGCTGAGTGAGTTGAGCCTTCTAGAAGTTTAACTTTCTGTCTTATTCATTCTTTGCCAATGTGTCTGGTACTATCCCAAGGAATGTCCCAGGACAGAAGGGTCTTTGTATGAGTAACAAGAATAAATTCTGAGGCTGCCATATATGAATGAATAGCCTATGCTTGACTAGTTTCTGTATGAGAAGTACTATCAACTTTGAACGTAGTTAAACTGTAATGAGGTAATGATGTCAAGTTTTGATCCAATGATAAAAAAAATTCTTTTTAATTTTTAATACTATTTATTTCCTGGCATCTCTAATGGTGGTTTCTTTTTCCTTTTAGAATGTTCTTTGTGGGTAGCATACTTAAGTTTACAGAAAGTCCATTCCAGGTGTCTGAATGTGCTGTGTTAGACAACTAGAAATTTTCACGAGCTGGAGAGATGGCTCAGTGGTTAAAAGCACTGACTGCTCTTACAGAAGACCTGAGTTCAGTTCTGAGCACCCATATCTAGAAGTTCATAACTCCAGTTCTGGGGTATCTGACACCCTCTTATGGCCTCTGCTCATGTGCATTATGCTCATGTACACAAACTCACACAGAGACACAAACCAACACATAATTTAAAATAATATTTTAAAGTCTAAAATTAAGGACAATTTTTTTTTTTTTTGAAAATACCATAGGGATATTGGTGTTTTGGAATGCAGAGGACAGGCCTTGCCCATTGGCATTGCTCAAAGTTTTTGGTTAGTCTTTTAGCTCCATTTTGGCTTTTTTTTTTTTAACACCAATTTTCACTGTATAGGCCACACTGGCCTTGAACCCAGCAGATGACCTTTCTGCCTCCGTCTCCCGAGTGCTGGGGTTGTAGGCACACACAGCCACGCTCAGACATTTTCAGTGTTTTTGATAATTCTGAGAGACTTGGTGGTTTCAGTGATGCAGCACAAACTTTTACCGCTGTCATAATCCACATTTGGGAATTCCTACCGAGCCCTGCCCCACCTTGGATCTGTTTAGTAGCCGTGGTCACACCTTGGTGGTTCACATTGGTCTAGTTAAGCCCTTATTGTTCTCTTCCTGGTGTTCCCATTGTTGCATCTCAAACTTGGAACAGGTCTCACCTGTGGTTCCTCATAGCGCTCCTCATCCCTATATAACTCAGCCATTTTGACTACACCAGTCTCTTGGCTAAGGTCTCTTGGCCTCTTGGCCCAGGCCACCTCTCTTAGTCAGCCGCTCCTCTCTTGTTCTCCCTCCTCTCATGGTCTTGTTTAGTCTGGCAGCCATGTTCAGCCTGGACTCTTCCCTCTGCCTGCTTTCTCCCTTATAGCCACAATAAAAATCTCCATACTTTAGGAATAATCATGTCCTCTTTTTATTTCTTTTTTTTCATTCACCCATGAATTTGTGTCATCCAATTAGAGTAAATATTTAGGCATATGCCTATTGGAATTGAAGCTTAAATTAATTTCAGTTAAATAAAATTTTAGTTCCTTTTATAATTACACAAATCACAGTTAAAGTGACCAGTGACTGGCTGCATGCATGATGGACAGTTGGATGAAGAACATCTCTGAGTCCCAGTGGACCACACTCCCTGGCGTACCTGATCCATTTCCTGATGAGGGTTTCTGCGTTGACACAGAGGCAGAAAGCTGTTCCAGCTGCGACCACACAATTCTAGGTTCAATAACACAAGCAGCAAAGTCAATAACAGTGGCTGAGATTCTCAGGAGGTGCACATGTGTGATTACACCTCATCGGGAGTTTCTGTAGCAATTAAATGAAATCATTCAAATATTGGTTTTATTAATGCTTTAAAAAGAAACAGGGCCAACAGTGACTTGACAGTTTGGTCTTTTTATTTCAATGAAATTAACATGTCGTATAATGACTTTTGCAAATATACTCACCTTTAAATACTGCTTAGGTCTCTGATCGTGGCTCTTTTCTCTCTCTCTCTCTCTCTCTCTCTCTCTCTCTCTCTCTCTCTCTGTGTGTGTGTGTGTGCGCGCGCGCGCGCGCGCGCGCGTGTGCATGTGTGTGAGCTCATGCATTCTTGTGTGTGCCTGTGTGTTGTCTAGAGGCAGATGTTAGGTGGCTTTATTGTTATCCATACTGAGACAGGTCTTTCACCTGAAGCCAGAGCTCACTTATTAATCTAGCCTAGCTAGGCTGTTTACTTTGCAGATCCCTGTGTTCAGTTCCTAAACACTGGGATTAAAAGGCTGCTTCCATGCTCACCCACCAGCCATCTCTGTGGGTGCTAGGGATTGGACCTTTAGCTCTCATCCTTATGCAGCAGATACTTCACCTTCTAGGCTGTCTCCCTTCCTCCCTTCCTCCCTTCCCTTTCCTTGTCTCCCTTCCCTTTCTCCTTCCTCCCTTCCTTTCCCTGTTAAATCATTTCTAGAGCATCTTTAATGACCCCTGCTGAGAGCCCCTTTACCAACACAATGGCCCCACACGCTTCATCTGTCCATCCTTCCCCTTCTTTTTCCAGTCCCAGTAAGTCTGATGGTTAGTGGGGGGGGGGAGATCCCAAGCATTTTTAAAATTTCCCCATGATTTAGGATGAGTAGGAGAGCTTTTGGGCCAAGAGTGCTAACATGCATATATCTTCTGCATGCGTGTGTACTGTAAGGTTACATACATGACTAAGCCTATGTGGATGAATAGCCCAAGCTTTTCCTCTGCTCTATGCTGGGACCTGGATGTCCTTGGAGATGAAGACAGATACCTTTTACTAGACAATACTGTCATCCTCTGAGTGAGGTGATGCTTGCTCTCTTTGAAAGCTGGGACTCAGCAAAATCCAAAAACTTTTATTTTTCAGAGTTTGCCCATGAGACAAGTACACGACAGAAGTCTTGATGTCCCGTTGTCAACTTCTAGATAGAGGGAGAAATTCCATAATGACTAACTATGCTAGGATAACTTGATGTGGAAATCAACTGACAAAGAAGGAGTGTAGTTGCTCCCCTGGGTCTTTATGAGGATTTAAGAACTCAAGTGATCAGCGTTATTGTGTTTCCCAGACTGTCTGCTCAGAGTAGCAGGTAACCTATTTCAAATCAACATTTAGAAAAATATCCAAGATCTGATAATTTCATGACACCAACACTCTGGTATAGACAAGAATCTTGTCATGACTGTTTTGTTAACATTTATACATATTTGTTATAACATATCAGCAGTTATTAAGTGATTTTTTAAAAAATGAGGTTTGGTGACACATGCCTTTGATCCTATTATTTTGGAGAAGAAGACAGAGAGATCTCTGTAAAGTTGAGGCTATCCTATTCTACACAGCAAGATTCAGGACAGCCAGGGCTACAAAGTAAGACACTGTCTCAAAAATAAGTATAGCCACAAAAGAGCCCCTCAAATCTTTGTGGTTATCATATTGATCACCTTTGTTGTTGTATCTCATCTGAGACATCTTAGCAGTTCCTGCTCACTAACCTTTCCTGGTATAGGCTGCATGCATGCTGCCTTTAACCACTATTGGGGTGAACCTCTACCCTTCAGCTAATCTCAATTTAGACTCTTCTGTGATCTTGCTCAGTTGTTCTGTTTGCAGTGAGGTACTGCCATGTTGCACTGAATAACCACTGCTTTGTAACAAATTATCTCAGTTCCTAGTAACTCAATATTATTATCTCCTGGCTTCTGTGGGTTAGGAAGCTGACACCAGGTGAGCTCTAATCCGTGGCTCTTGGTTTCTCATCACGTGCCTCTCGGGGTATTGCCCAGAGATGCACAGACAAAGTGGAGGATCTGTCTCCAATGCCAATCATCTGGTGGAAGCAGGATTCACGTGCTCACAGAATGTTGGACTGAGGCTTCAGTTTGTAACTACAGAGCTTCTCCTCAGCAGTTTGCTTCACCAATGAGAGCAAGAGGAAGTCATGGTCTTTTATAACTTACTCTTGGCAATGATACTGTTTGCTTCATTCTGATAGAAGTAAATTAAGGCCTGGTGGTGGTGTCACACACCTTTAATCCCATCACTCGGGAGGCAGAGCCAGGCGTATCTCTGTGAGTTCAAGGCCAGCCTGGTCTAGATCCAGGACAGGCACTAAAACTACACAGAGAAACCCTGTCTTGAAAAAGCCAAAAAGAAAAAAAGTAAATTATGAGTCAGTCCACATCCATCTGGAGAGAACAGAGGGGATGATACAACAGTGTGAATACAAGTGTAAGGGACCTTGGGGGACAAAGATCTCATCTTAATCTTTTCCCAGCTACACCTAAAGTACCAATATCTGGTACAGCTCATCCTTCCTAAACTTTCTCTGTCTTATATGCTGCTGTGCCCTCAGAATGGTGACCACATTGGTTGAATGACCAAATAAGTGTATTAGTTCCCATAGTAAGGATTTACATAGGAATAGGAGAGGGTCCTTGCAACTGCTGAGGAAAAAGTCCTCATGGAAATGTTGCTGTGGTGACACCATGCATAGTCCCTGAAATTGTTCACTTTCTGCAAAGGCCGGGACTCCAAGTAATGAGATGAAACAAGAGCTGTGGAATCTTGTAATCTAGACACTTGCCTGTATACTGGTAATCAAAGCTAAACCCTGAGCTTTATTTTTCTCATTCTGGATGTCGGTGATCATTCAACTCTGAAGACTCTTAGATTTTAAAATGCCACATTCAGGTTGCTTTTTCACTAACTTGTTCTTTAGTGTCAAGGAAATGGATTTTCAGTTTTATCAGCTTAATGAACAGTGTGGCAACCAGGAAAATCCTACAGTCTTCTAAATCACCTCATACCAGCAGAAGGCAATACTGGAGGGTTCTGAGATCCTCTTGAAAACACCTTAATGAACTATTGCAAGAGAGTGGATTCACTGCATGTAGTTTTCATAGATGCATAGATAGTATTTGCTGTCATCTTAGAAGTATTATGTAAGATATTAAGAAAAGCTGTTTTCCCATCTTGCAAATGGGGAAAGAAATGCCCAGCAAAGTTAAGTAGTAGATTTGAGTTCTTTCTTTGAGAAATGCTATTAGCAATTTAAAGACAGGAAAGGGTAGTCCCATGACAGTGGAAGGAGTGTCAGTCATGTGTTGTGTCTTAATGGTACTTGCTCAGTGGACAGATGAATAGAATTACAGAAGACAATTTGATTACTGGGTAGAAACCACTTAAGTTATTAAAAAGCAACATGAAAATTGTCCTTCAGGTGCATTGGCTAAAGGTGTCCAATTGATTAAAGCCAGACTTTCATAAGACTTTGTAGTTATCCACCTGTCTATTTCCTAGGAAAATCTACTAGCCTCAACAACATTACAGGAATCTATTAAATATCATGTTATATTAGGAATGTTGGTTTATTCACCAGAGTAAAAATGAACTTATTTTACTGCCCTGAGGTCTGGATATGTTTCTATGTCCCAGGATAAATACCAACTACTTATTTGCTATTTTCTTTGGAGATCAACTTTAAAAATAATTAAAAATATATTTATTAATGTACCAGACTCATGAGGCTGGTACATGGAATAGCACAAGCCCCCAGATTCATACTTGCCTCCCTGGCCTGGAGCTCTGATTGCAGAGCACAGATTCTGAATAGGGATCTTACTCAGGTGTTGACCTTGAGTGAGGAGACTCAAGCACAAGATCAGCCCAATGTCGCCTTTCTTAGGAGTAGCAGATATAATTAATAATTGACAAATTGGAGGCTTATGAGTTTCATTTCTGTTGCCCTGATAAAACACCCCAACAAAAAGCATATTTCAGCTTGCAATTCTAGATTACAGTCCATCATTGTAGGGAAATCAAAGCAGGACTTTAAATAACCAGTTACAAAACATCCATAGCCAAGAGTAGAGAAAAGTGAATGTATGCACACTCACTTGTTTGTGCTCAGTGTGATTTCTGAATACCTACATAGTTCAGGACTCCTTGTCTAGAGAATGGTGCCACCCTCAGTGGACTGGGATTTCTTACTTCAATGAATCCATTAAGACTGTCCTCCACAGTTATACTCACAGGACAATCTAATGTAAGTAATTTCTCATTGAGTTTCTCCTCCCAGATAATTCTAGATGTCAAGTTGAAAAAGCTCATCATCACAGAGGCAACTCAGAGTATACCTTCTAAAGAAAACTGTCTTGTTAATTGTGGACTGAGCACTAGGGTGGTGACTGTGACTATGTGCTTTAAACAAAGCAAAATGATATATTTGGGCACAAAAGAATAAAATTTTCTGAGTTCTCCTGTCACAATAAATTTTGAGTAAAAGGTTGCCCATGTTTTGCACAGGTATATTCAGAAATTAGGTTTAAAAAAAGTCATTTTGCCGGGCGGTGGTGGCGCACGCCTTTAATCCCAGCACTCGGAGCAAACAGCGATCTCTGTGATTCGAGCAGCCTGGCTACCAAGTGAGCTCCAGAAAGGCAAAGTACACAGAGAAACTGTCTCGAAAAAAAAAAAAAAAAAAAAAAAAAAAAAAAAAGTCATTTTGACAAGAACACAAACATATATAATACAGTTTTCAATTTTTTTTTTCAGTTTTTATGTACTGTGAGCCATGAAATAGTAACCTTGTGCCCGATTTTAAAAAGGGGCGACTTCTGCTGTAGATATTGCTCTATATAAATAAAACACTGATGGCCAGTGACCAGACAGGAAGTAGGTTGCCAGGCAGGAAGTAGGTGGGACAAGGAGAAAGGAGAATTCTGGGAAACAGAAGACTGAGGGGGAGACACTGCAACCACCACCAGGACAAGCAGCATATAAAGACTCTGGTAAGCCACCAGCCACGTGGCAAGGTATAGATTCATAAAAATGGGTTAATTTAAGATAAAAGAACAGTTAGCAAGAAGCCTGCCATGGCCATACAGTTTATAAGTGATATAAGCGTCTGAGTGATTATTTTATACATGGATTGTGGGACTGCGGGACTTGGTGGAAGCTGGAGAGAAGCCCTCCAGCAACAGACTTCTGCCATATGTCCCACCCAGTGCTAGAGCAGTGTTTGTTTTGCTGTGATTGTTTAGTGTCACTGGGTAGTGACAGCTCAGTAGGACCCTATTCACTTAGCTCCAAGGGTGTCATCCCACCTCCATCAGAAGACTGGATACCTGGGAGATAGAGAGACTGCCCCCTCCAAGAGCGCTGCCCATTTAGCTTCTTCACAAGTGACTGCCATTGTTTTAATCTACTCAATTTCTAAGCTAATTGAAATACTTAATTTTAACCTACTGCTGCTCACGCAAACACAAGCATGTGCAAACATGTAAACTATATTCTCTTTCGGTTTTAATGATTAGTGGCCACAAAATTCCAGAAACCTTAGATGTCAGACACGATTTTTTTTTTGTGGTTGTTTTTGTTGTTATTGTTGTTTGAAGCAGGATTTCCCTGTGTAGCCCATGCTGGCTTTGAAATCTCTATGTCATCTGGGTTGAAAGTCAGGCTTACAGCAGTCCTCCACCCAAGTGCTGGAATTACATCATCACCATGACGATGCTGCTGGTCAGAGGATATATTTGATTCCAAATAATTTAAATACACCAAAGTCCATATGTCTGAGCAAATTCCAACTCTTATTGAACCTGTAGATAAATGAATAGGGTCATAATTTAACCATTTAGATTTTATTAATTCTCATGTGAGTAAAAGAGTTCAACCCAAAGCTCTAAATATTCCCAAAACATTTGTAATTGTGTAGGGAGATGGAAAATGAAATAAAATAAAAGCCCAAAACTCATGAAAATCTCAGTTATCTAAGTATCAACATGATGTTATCCAGAACGAAAACCCAGATACATATGTAGAGAAGATTCGATAAGAAAATCAATGTATTACTTCCTATTTCTGTGTCTATCTTCAGAAATTCAATATTTATCACAAACCATTCCTCTATGCTCCCGCTGGTGACTTTATGAGTGGCTGCCTGCGGTGGTTCCTGGGAAGGGCCGCTTCAGATGCCATGGCGGCTCATTGCTTCCATCGCAGTCTAAGAGACGAGAAAGTTCCTTTTGAAGTGTTTAAATCAGCTGACAGCAAAAAGTAAAAAGTTGTAGGTCTTTGAGAAAGCATAACATCAGAAATTGTTCCTGAGAAGTCTAACATTTTGAGAGTTTTGTCCTTTAACTCAGAAGTCTGAAGGCCACATGCTTTGCCATGCATTCCCAAACTCTAGGGGAATGAAAACTTCACCAATACTAATTTTCTACTCGCAGAGACGCAAGGCAGATCTCTAAAGCAAAAAGTTTGTTTCTATTTCTTTAACCCAACACATACAAGATTAAGAAAGAGCCCTTGTAGTAATGAAGGGAAAAGTTAACAGTAGGTTTTCTGTCCATGGGAATGTAAAATAAAAATCACAGTTTCGTCAAATTTCATATCAAGAACTGGATTAAGAGTATAAGACATGTCTGGGCTGTTGGTTTAAAATGAGTCATTATTGGGAAAAATGAAATGAAAAGCTTTCATAAAGAAGGACTTCAATTGTTGAGATTTGCTTAGAAGTCTTTGTGATGGGGCAGCAAAGCAGAGTCTTAGATCAATACCAATCACTTTAATTCCAGATCTGCTGCTCATTACTGCAGAGATCTCCAATAAACTCCTTAAAACTCTCGTGGTGGCATTTCCTCATCTGTAAAATCGGGATAAATGTACTAACATCACACTGCAGGTCTGAGGATTATAGGCATTGAATAGAAACTTTTATCCAAGTTCCTGCCAAAGATAAGCTACAGTTTCATCACTTTTTCTTCTGTATCATCATCACTGAAGATGGGGGTAGGGTGCTGTTTAAAGTCAAAGATTGGGACTCAGTGGGTAAGGGTGTTTGCTGCCAAACCTGAGACCTGAGTTTGATCCCTGGAATAAATTCTCACATGGTAGGAGAAAATCAACTCTTGGGAATTGTTCTGTAACCTTTGCAATGCTTCTCTCAGCATAGTACACACACACACACACACACACACACACACACACACACACATAAAAAGTCAAAATATACACAATGAGTGTAAACATCTCTGAAACTTGACCAGCTACCCAACACCAGATATACTGTCATTTCAGGTGTAATATTGTTTTACTTCTGACTGGAGTATTCTGACCAAGACAAGGTGAGGATATGTCTCTGGATTCAAGGTAACAATGGTCCTTGTGTTTGAACTTTAGTTAACATCATCACCCCTCACCCCATGCCAATACCATGTTCATTGTGGTATTAGACAACATCACAAGGGACATTTCCCTCACCCAATAAAACCTCCAGCTGTCTCTCAGCCATTACTAATATCATAGTTTTATAATGTCATCTCTAAGTATCATCTTGTCACCATATTATCTCTCCTGATTGGCCAAGAGTCAAATTTCTTGACCACAATATGATGCTTGGGAAAAATCAAATACTTTGCATAAAATAAAAGTCATTTCTCTTTACTTCCAAGGTCTGTTTCCTCCAGCTCCCTTTTCTACATCTCTGAAAACCTGGTCTAGCTCACATCTCTTCAGTCACTTGATAGTGACTAAGTGACTAAGGTTCCAGGGACCACAGAGCTGCCACCTCTGTTCCACCCACTCTGTTACTGTAGGCACAGGATTAAAAGCATAGGATAGGCACATATCTCCAGGCCCTATCACTAAGATACCAGCACCCAGATGTTGATTGCTGCATTATTCACAATAATTAAGTCATGAAAATAACCTAAGTATTCACCAGCAGATGAATGCATTTTAAAAATGTGGTGCATAAACACAATATTTTGACATTTTGATGCAAAAAAAATAAAACCTGACATTTGAAGCAAAATAGATAGAACTGAAAATTATTGTATTAAGTGAAGTATCCCAGACCTAGAGAAACAAATACAATGGTTTCTCTAATAAATGAATCATATTTTAATTTTTATAAATTTGTATATGTATATATTAGGATGAGGTTATAGGTCATGGAACTTTTTAGAAAGGGGACCATGGAGAAGAAAAAAAGGTGTGTGTGTGTGCATGTGTGTGTGTGTGTGTGTGTGTGTGTGTGTGTGTGTGTGTACATCTTAATACTTTATGTATATGTCTGTCAGTGCCCAGGGATGACAGAAAAGAGAGTTGGTTTCCCTGGAGCTGAAGTTACAGATGGTTTTCAACCACCTGCTGTGATGGTGGGAACCAAACTCAGATCCTCTGGAAGAACACGACCTCTGGACTGCTGAGCCATCTCTCCATCTCCAGAACAGAAGTCTTGAGGAATGTTGGGGGTGGAGAACAGCGTACTTGTAACATGAAAGCCCGAGAGTAGCTGGTGGGGAAAGGAAGAGGTGGGACATAAGGGATGGGAGCGCAGGAAGTGATCAACAAGAACAAGCTGTGCGTGGAGATGCTCTCATGAAACCCTTTACAAAGAGGTAGAAAATGCCGACAGAAATGCTGCCATGTAACCATAGTTTTCATTTCCAATGCATTTTACAAATGATAAGATCATTGTGTAGTAAGAGAGGAGTTTGATGAATAAAGAATCTAGATTTCTTGCCTCTTGAGTGATATATGGAAAGGATAGAGCCACAGTCACCTACATCATCAGTAGTATCCGGCCACAAAGTAGGCAGGTGAACACTATATCAGTTCAGAAGCTGTGGAGCCAAGGGGAGGGGACCTGACTCCTTATTTACAATCACAAGGTATCCTGGAACTCAGGAAGACAGTCTGAGATTTTCTCTTGGGAGTTTTCAAGAGAAGCTTAAGATTCATGGATGAGACTGGTGTGTCTGTGCACATGTGTATGCTGTGCACGTCTATTTTTAACACTACTAACTCTTCCCACTTCACTTTATTTTTATTATGTTGTATTTATTTTGTCGTTGTGTATGTATGTGAGTGTGCATATACATGCCATGACACTTGGGGAGATCGAGGACAATTGGCAGGAGTCAGTTCTCTCCTTCCATTACATGGCTTCCAGGTGCTGAAATCAGGCCATCACATTTGGTGGCAAACTCCTCCTTTACCCACTGAGCCTTCACACGGGCCCCTTCACAACTACTTTCATGCAATTACCAGCCCCAAATGCCTGGCCCCACTGAGTTGGTAGCTTTAGAGGGTTGGAGGTTCTCCTTTGAATGAAGTCAGCCATGTCTTGGATGCCCTTTTGTAGCTTTTGTGTTTTCTCCCTTGGAGTCTTGATCTATGAAACAGGAGGAACAGCATCTGTGGTTGTTTTGCGTCAAAAAAAAAAAAAAAAAAAAAAAGGCTCATGGCTCCTGTGAAGATGAATGAGGTCATTTGGTTAAGTGTGTCTTGCTGGGTGGAGGAAGGATGGCCTGTGAATACTAAACAGCGTGTGAGTCATGCGTGCTTTCATGGAGACAGAGCTGGGTCATTTAGCTCCCCCTCTGCAGGGAGTTATAAAAGAAGGAGGTAGGGAGATGGAAGTTGAAAATATTTCTTCATGCCCGGCTCCTGTGGTGACCTGTGGAGTGGCAATGGGGATTCTGAGAGGCCATCTGCATGAGACTATGGGCTCCGTATGTAATGTCAGCTGAAAACAACAACATCTTCAAGATACATTAGTGAGTTTGTTTTGAGGGATGGGGGTGAGCAGATGTGGAGTGGAGGTGGAGGGAGACGGGATGCTGAGGCTTTAGTGTATGATCCCTGTCATGCTGGAATCAGGAACATTAATCATGGGACTGTCCCTTCCTTGGTCCATCACCTTGGGTGAGCTACTAAATCATACCCCAGTAGCACACCATATCACCCAGTCAGAGTCCATTTTTCTCGGCTATTTCTGGTCACTGAAAGATTCAGAAAACCAACCTTCACAATGCTGTGGATCTCTCCCTGGGGACATCACTAGTGGCTGGAAAATGTCATCAAAATGCAACCTTATTTGTGGAAGTCTTGGTATTCATTTATTTTCTTACTGTGTTGACAAACCACCTGACAAGGGCCACTTAAGGAGGGAAGAACTGGTTTATTTTGGCTGACAGTTCAAGGGTACAGTCCATCATGTCAGTCAACACCAGGAGCTCCAGACAGCTGGCCACACTCAGGAAGCAGAAAGAGATGGATGCCACTGCTCAGGTCACCCACTTCTGTTTTATTCAGCCTGGGCCCCAAGCCCATAGGATGATGAAGTCTCACTCAAGGGGGATCTCTCCACCTCAATTAACACAGTCTACAAGCTCCCTCTCGTTCCTGCTCAAGTTTGTCCTCTATGTGATTCCGTATCCTGTCAACCTGATAGTATGAACCATCACAGTCATTATGAGTGAAGCTTGAATATGGGGTTTCTGACTTATATTCCCTTGGTGAGATAGCAGTTATATTGCCACAAGGGATGCTGGGAAACAGAGCTAGAATCAGCCCCTAGTCATTGTCATGCTGGGAATGTCTTTAGTTGTTTTCATTTCACCAACTCAGTGGCAAGAGAGAAGGCCAAAGGGCCAGAGTCAAATAATTTTCCTTCCTCCATATTCTTTTTAAAAATGAGGGCTGCTTTTACAGGTACTGTCCACATTTTGGTGAGTCTTTCCACATTAATTAAGGCAATGAAGCCAACTTCTCAATTGAGGCCCCCTGCTCAGTGGATTCTACATTCTGGCAAGCTGACACTTAAAACCAGTGTCACACTAGCATTGGTCACAATACAGGTCCCCCTACCTAGAGGATAAAGTCTATCTTGTGAACTCTTACTCTTTTAATACATAAGATGTGAATATTGTTTCAGAAACATACTGAGCTGCCACCCTGAGGTTTAAAGATGAGGATAATCACTGCTTCTGTGGAGAGCTGAGCTTGACAGAAATTGACCAATGTTATTTTCTAAGACTTTTCCATTGGAAATATCAAACCTTCACTAGACCTGGGGTCTGGCCAGTAGACAGAGTCCTAGTCCTTCCTTCTCTACCATCTTTCTAGAATATTCTCTCTGCTGGCTTTATATATGGCCTCTGCACACTATTGGCTGCCATTGGTTAGTCTGGTCTATGATGAAGAAAAGGCTAAAAGTCAGATATTTAAATAGTGGATTATAATATTAGAATGATGCTATTATTATTACTATTATTATTATCATTGTCATTATTTTGCTTCCCATTTCTGTTGTAACTTATGTCTTTTGTTTAGATCAGTATCTTTGAGATTTCTGGTAGATCATTTAATTTTAGAACATAGTATTTCTGTTAATATCCTTTATCGTTCTCTCTAAATTGTCCACTTAGCAATATGTAATCCTATTTAAAATATGTCATTGATAGGGGCTTTAATATTCAGAATTCAATCCTTTTTTGTCCTTTGGACATCTGTTCCCTCATTCTTTTCAAAGTCAACCTATCTTTATTTCTGTGGCATCCAGAAGAGGATCTAAGACCTCAACTTCATCAGGACTGCCAGATAGCAGGCCTTGCAAATTCTGTGGAAGGGTGGATTCCTACATTTGCCTTTATTTTCCTGACATCTATCATGCTTCTATATTTCTATAGTGAATGACATCAGAGAAGTAGATGGTGAGGTTATCAGAGCCTGGAACCCACAGAGCCAGCTTGATGACAACCTCAGCATGTACTTCCCATCACAGTGTGTATATTCTCTCTCTATACTCAATTTTACACATATTCCTCATTTTTTGGGTAATTGTCAGATGAGCAATCAAAATTCATTTTGTGGCACTTATTCTGATAGGGATTTTTTCCATACTTAACAGATTATGGGTGCTGGAGAGATTCTTCAGTGATTAAGATTGCATACTGCTCTTGCAGAAGATCAAAATTCTACTCACAGCCCCTATATTGGACAGCTTATAGTCACCTGTACTCCAGCTCCAGAGGATTTAATGCCCTCCTCTGGCCTCTTTGGGCAACTGTACTCACATACACATAACCACACAGATAGATATATGCATGCAAATGAAAATAATGAAATAATTTTTAAACTTTTGAGAAATAGCTCAATGTTCAGTTATATATTTGAAAATTGTTTTCAGCAATCTATTGATTTATATTTCCTATTTCTAGGTACTGGAAAGGGTCAGAAGCATTCAGATTAACTTACAATAAATAAACGTTTGCTTACAATTTTCTGAAAAATAGACAATTCCATAGATATACAAACTTAGTTCATTTTAACTATACACTGTAGCAGCAACTTAGAGTCTTACAGTATAGAAACTGAATATGAAAATATTAGGATTTTATGTATGCCTAAGGAGATGAAAAGTTAGTGATGGAGCCAAGCTATCAACAAAAATGCAAACAAACCAAACCCCAAAGCTATGAGAAAGTTGGGATGGAAAGTGAATACTCACATCCCAGAGTCCTTGTAGCACTAAACTATGTCTCTGCCCAAAATATTATCTTTGATATTACATCCATGGGGTTATTCTCTCTTTTTAAGCTATCCCACAAATATTTCCTCTCCATGAGAATGTCGAAATGAGAAACAAGTGGGTAAGAGATAGTTAAAGACAAGAGCTTGGTGGCTTGCCAGTGGATTTATCTTAGAAAGCATCTACTGCTAAGGCTTGAACTTCATGTTTTACTGTGAGTTTTGGTAGTGTCAAACCTGTGCCATTTTTCTGTCAGCTTAGCAGCTGCACACGAATCTGTTGACATTTTAACTACCTTCTGCAGCCCTGTAGCCCCATAGTCAGAGCCCCGCCACTCAGGCCATGGTTCGGTGGGACTTTTGCTCCCTCTGGCATTGGCTTGGGTGTTGCTGTCAGATGTAGTTTTTAACAAAATCTCTATTGTTCTATTAACTAATAAAGACTCAGGAGTCAGATGTTGGGGGTGAAAACCTGCTAGCTCAGAGAGGCAGAGAAACAACAAGCTGACCAAAGACCCAGCAAGACAGCATCTCTCCAGCTGTCCCAAACCAAAAAGACCATGCAACTCCAAGTCCCTCCCTATTCCTTCTTATGTGTTTCTCTATCCATCTTCCTGGCTTTTCCATACTCTCTATGGCTAATTCCCATAAACCAGTTGCTGACTCCACCCCCTGATCCAAGTTTGATTTTGTCAACACAGTCTCAGGTTTCACAGTACAATCAAACATCCTGCAATATTTCCCCCTTTTTGTCTAAATAAAAAGGAAAAATTTTAACTCTAACAAGTAAAACTATATACAATTATTAGATAAGAATTACATTCACATTGTCTGGTCCATTTGTATTTGGCAAATTTGGAGAAAGAACTCTATCCTATATTGGTGAGTTCAAAGTTTTATACCTAAACCACATCCTATCATAACTTGTCTTACCAAGCTAAAAAAATCCTTTTAGACATTAAAACATTTTCTTAGATAAACAACTTAAGATTTTTTATCTCTTAATCTTTATAAATTTTTCATCTCTTTTGTGAGTTTCTGTTTTGAATTTGGTAACAAAGAAATGACAAAAATAACTATCTAGTCTTCAACCCCATCAGAGACCTGAAAAGGATATAATATTACTTTAGTAAACAGGAAGTGCAGGACAAGCAATTTTCAAAACTATAGAAATGACAGAGACAGCTGGATGCTTGGACAGTCACCCAAGGTTCCTCTGCAATGTTGGAGCATCCATCTTCAGCCTACAGGCCTAGAATACCTGACAGGCTTTTCTGTGAAGCAGGACTTTTGAAGGACTGTCATACCTTGTCTTGTATGTATAGTCCCTTAATTTTGGTTTTCTTCTGACCCATACCAGGTGGCTCTTTTGACAGGAGACAGAGATTTTGGATATCCTTTAACAAGCATGAGTGGGTTTAGAGGAGAGAGCCAACTCCAAAGCCAGCTTTGATTTTTCAAATGCATTGGGACTGCAAAAAGATCATTTGCCTTTTATCCTTTTATGTTTGTATAGAGCAGCAAATAAAAAAAAAGCATTTGGGAGGATTTATGAAATTCTACCCTGGTGGAGGTATGTTATATTATACTATTAGGCCAATTTATTCTTTTTCTTGGGACATTTTCTTTTGATGATTTGTCCTTCTTCTTCAGATACCTCATTTGTCCAGTGGTCTCCAGATTCCTTTAGTTAGATCCTTTTATTCTCCTGAAAAGACAAAAACAAAATCCTTCCCAACCCCTAACTTTGGAGAGTTCAGAGTTCATTTTTGATTTTTGTTTGTTTTGTGTTGTTTTCATACCTGATCAAATGAAAGGCACTTGTTAGTCTTATAACTTATTTTGGGTTGGATGACCAAGCTATATGATGAACTATTGCCTCTCCATAATCAGGTCTCTCTTGTTCTAACCTAATCTTTATCAATCCTCATGGTATCCATAGTTTTTCTCTTCTGTGGAAACAAAAGCAAAACTTCCTCCTCAATGTAACATATATCCTGGTTTCCATTATGAGGTTAACATGTCTTTAAAATATAGAGACTGTTTAATTCAGCAGTTTTTTTCTACTATCCAGTGTCTCTTCAAGGCCCTTGTTCATTTTTCATTGGCATTAAAAAATTAAAGTTAATAAAACACTGTAATCTACTTCTGGGGGTTTTATTACCCCTTTCTGTTCATTAAGTGTATCTTTTAAAGTGCAATTAGATCTTTCTATAACTGCTTGTACTGTAAAATTGTGTGGCATACCTGTATTATGATTTATGTTGTTGTGGCAAAAAACTGTTTCATTTTACTACAGACATGCTGGGACATTGTTAGTGTTAATTTTTACAGGTACCTCCATAATGGCCATAACTTCTAATAAATGTGTAATTAGAATCAGCTTTTTTCAGAAATTAAAGTAGTTGCCCATTGAAATCCTGAATATGTATATATGGGATGGTGCACATATTTTAATTTTCCAAACTACAAAATGAAACACATTTATTTGTCAAATTTCATTTCTTTGAGTACATGTTGGGTTACCTGCAGATATTGAAGGTTGATTATACAAAGAACAAGTAGGACATTTCCTTGGCTTGCTGCCAATGATAGAACAATCTTTTTTCAAACCTGTGCTATTAACATGGTGTTTCCTAGGAAATTTCGAGGCTTTTAGCACATTTCCTATTAATAGCTGATCAATTTCATTATTACCTTGTGCCAGCGGGCCTGGTAGACCCATATGGGATCTGATATGTGTTTTATACAAGGGATGATTTTTATTTCTGATTATCTATTGTAATTGAATAAATAACAAAGTTAATTCTGAGCCATCTAGAATAAGTTCAGCAGTTTCAATGTGTAAAACAACTCTTTCTGCATATTGAAAGTCAGTAAATATAATAAGAGGTTCTAGAAAATCTAATAATATTATGAGAATAGCATATAATTCCAGTTTTTGAACTGAATCATGAGGGCTTTGAGTCACTTTACTTATTTTTTTATGACTTATAACCACCTTACTGATTTATTTGCATCAGTATAGAAGGTAGGCACTCCGGAAATTGGTGTTCCTTTTATTATATGAGGTAAAATCCATTTAGTTCTCTTTATAAACTGAAGTCTCTTGTTTTGGAATATTTGTTGCTAATCTCTCCCAAGAAATTACTGCAAGCTCTTTGCCAGTGTTTATTCTCTGTCCATGAGGCAGTTTCAGCACTAGAAAATGGTACCACAATTTCAGCTGGGTCTATTCCTGCTAATTGACAAAGTCTTAATTTTCCTATCAGAATAAATTCAGAAACCTTTTCTACGTAGGTCTTTAATTTTCTACATAGGTCTTTTCTATGCATAAGAATTCCTGTAGGAGAATGAATAGTAGATAGAATGACTAGGATATAGTCAAGCTCTAGATCCAAGTGATCCACATGTGCCTCCTGAAATTTTTTTTCTACCAAAGCCAGTTCTCTTTCAGCCTCAACTGATAATTTTCTTGGACTTTTTAACTCCTTATCATCTTGTAAGGTTTGAAATAAATGACTTAGCTCTTGAGTGGTTATTCCAGTTGTAGGCCATTGGCAGTTAATATCTCCCAGCAATTTTGAAAATTATTAAGCATTTGTAATTGATCTCCCCTGATTTGTAATTTCGGTGCTTGAATTTTCTGTAAACCTATCTCATAAATAATTAATAGAATTTAGTCTTTGTATTTTTTCAGAAGCAATTTGTAATCCCTAACAAGGTGAAATCCCTTTACTTCATCAAACATTTTTTTCTAAGATATCTGCATCTGAATGAGCCAGTAAGATATTATCCATATAATGCTAAATTACATATTGGGTAAACTGTTTATCAGTTATTTTTAATGGCTGTTGAACAAAATTATTGACACAAGATGGGGCTGTTTAACATTCCTCACGGAAGAACTTTCCAATGGTTCATCTTAACAGGTTGTGAATTATTAAAAGGCACTGTGAAGGCAAAATTTTCTTCATCCTTTTTTTGTAAAGGTACAGTAAAAAAGCAATATTTTAAATCAATCATTATAATAGATCATCCTTTAGGTAATAAAGAATGCAAGGAGTTTCCAGGTTGTAAAGAGCCCATTGATTGACTAATTTATAGTTCTCAGATCTGTAACCATTTTTCATTTTCCATATTTCTTTTTAATAACAAATAAGATAATTCAAAGGACTGGTTGATTAGTCTATATGTTGAGCATTTAGCTGCTCCTGTATCAGCTGTTTTAGTGCCCATAATTTTTCTTATGTCGAAGGTCATTATTCCACCCATACAAGTTTGGCAGTTAGCCATTTTAAAGGCAAGGCTGTTGGTACCTTTGAAAGGCCAACAGCTGTTGTACCCTGTTTATGTACAACCTATATGGTCTGTTACTGTTCTTGTTAATAACTTTTAATAATTTTTGCAACCTAATCCAACGTTGATTTTTATTAACTCAGTCCCAGGTTTCACAGTGTGGTCAAATATTCCACAACAAACCTGTGACTTTCCTGAGTTCATTTTCTGAGGCAACAAATCTGATAGATCTAATGTATTTCTCAGGTTTTGTCAGTGAAAGACCACGAGAGAGAAGTTAGTGCCTGGAACCAGAAGCTTCTCTTTGATGGACACAGTTCCATGACACAAAAGCTGGCCTTTCTTTAAAAACCGAAATGCACTTCACACAGTAGACACACAAAGTATGTAAAATTTCCTGCTGTAGTACATAATGGGATAAATAATAGCCAGTTTTAATTTTAAATCACCACTGTGACTATATCATGAGAGAGGGGCTGAATGCCTACCACCACCCATAAAACTATACAAATCAACCAATAACTCCTAAAGCTGTGTTACCATAATCTAACACTTGTCCATTTCTTGCTCATTGAAAACTTTACCTCTACACAATCAACAGTCCTGGTTTGGGGGATGGCCACACATCAGGAAAGAGCAGTTCTGTATGGTCTTGGTTAATCAAGTAGTCATAACTATATTTTGTGGCTGTTAATGAATGTTGTTTCCTATTAGTCACATATTTTGATGACATTTTTCCAAAGAGAAATTATTTTCTCCTTGGAACATTGAATAATATGCAGCACTGATAAGTCAATTGATCCAGGGACTATAGACCCACCAGGGCAGTTTGGAAAGAAGTGTGTTACTCCATTGTTGTCAGAAATAACTAGACACATCTGTGACCTTGCCCATACCATAGCTTCAGTGGGAGTTTCTTCAGAGTATGTTATGATCTGTGATATCAGCAGTTCATTTTCCATTTTTTGTGAGTACGTGTGTGCATGTGCATGCTTGTGTGTGTGTGTGTGTGTGTCTGTGTGTGTGTGTGTGTGTGTCTCTGTGTGTAATGCTCATGTGTTTATGCATGTGGAAACAAGAGAACAACCCCAGCCTTAGTTCCTTGGGAGCTGTCCATCTTGGATATTTTTGTTGTTGTTGTTGTTTGTTTGTTTGCTTGTTTGTTTTTGAGGCAGGAACCCCCACTAACCTGAAACTGCCTAAGTAGTCTGTGTTAGCTGGCTAGGGAATCTAAGGATCCTCTTTTCTCTGGCTCCTGAGATCTTGGATTACAAACATGTGCCACCATGCCCTGATTTTTTTGTTGATTCTGAAGAGAAAACTCAGGTCTTCATATTTTTATAGAAAGCGTCTTACAAACTGAGGTGTCTTACTAGACCCTCTGCAGTTCATTTTTAAAGTTATATTTCATGTAAAATGTATCATGGACCAAGGGTGGTGAGCACACCTTTAATCCAAGCACTCAGAAGACAGGCAGATCTCTGTGAGTTTAAGGCTAACCTGGTCTACATAGTGAGTTCTAGGACAGCCAGGGCTACTCAGATAAACCCTATCTTAAAAACATAACAAAAAAATAGTGCCATGGTTTTGATAAGCTTGAATGTCCCACAGGAAGAAGGGCTCTCTCTCTCTCTCTCTCTCTCTCTCTCTCTCTCTCTCTCTCTCTCTCTCTCTCTCTCTCTCTCTGCTCATAGCTGTGTCCTCAGAGTCTAGAACTAAAATACTGGAGGGGGAGGAGCACTAGGAATAGTTTTAGTGTGGATGAGTGAATGAATGAATGAATGAATGCTCTAGCCGCTCAATTGTAAAGCTTCTGTAGCTTCAATTTCCTGATGGAAAAGCAACTGTGCTCGTTTTGGTAGCAGATATACTAATTTAAAACCAACATTTAAGGAAGAAAATGTTGAAATTGCTTACTATAAAATTCTGCACTTGGAGTGATGTATGGGTGACACATGACAATGATGGCATTTTTATTAGTATTTGTTTTATGAATTTCAACATTTATCAGCTGTAAAAAGACAAAGTGTCGATCTGGATCCTTAGATTTCAAGTGTTGACTTGAAGACTGGCAGTCAACTGCACTTGTTGCTCAAAATCACACATACTATACATTAGGGTTTGCCATTATTTTCTCAAAGTTAAGGCAATAATTCTGTTTTAAATGTGATTGTTAACCAGCCCAGGGGAGTTAGAATGACACATTATTCATGAATAGTGAATTAATGTTTTAAGTATTCCCTCACAAACAGCAGTTTAATAGCATCAGATGAGGAGAGGGTGTTTTGTGTTTCTTAGAAGCAATAGACATTAATACAAAAAGACAGTAGGAAACATACCCAAACTTTGTGGATGGTACTTCAGTTACTTTTTCCTGTTGCTGTGATAATACACTCTGTCAAATATGACTTAAATGATAAAAGGTTTATCTTGGCTCACAGTTCAGAGGTTTCATACATCATAGTGGACAAGCTAAGGCAATGGGCATGTGGGGTCATTGGTCATGGCATATCTGTAGTCAGGAAGCAGAGAGAGGAGAAAACTCTGCTCACTTTATTCCTTCCTGTATAGTCCATGCCTAAGTAATGGTGCCGCCCACATTGGGCAAGTCTTCCTACTTAGGTTAATCTTATCAAAATAACCCCACACAGGCATGCCCAGTGGCCCTTCTCCCAGACAATTCTAGAGCTCAGATTGACAGGTTAACTATCACATACAGTACCGTAATGCGTGGAAACCCACTCCCACGTGTGTAATGAGGAAGAGTTCGAAATATTCCTATGTTCAGATTTTATTTCTAGACACCAAAGGGGATGAGAAGTTTATAGGTTACACTCAAAATAATTCTGGATACTTGCATAATACAAAAACATGTTGAGAATAATTTTTTTAAATCACTCATTTGAGTTGTCTCTAGGGGGAAAAAGTTTATTGAAAGCCCAAATATGAGATTAAACAGTAGAAGAAATTACAAAATAAAGTCTAATGAGAATAATATTCCATAATCTAAAATAATGATACCAGCAGAAGAAATCTATACAGTAAATAATGAGGACAATAGTAGGAACTCAGTTCTTATTAGATCCCTGGCAGATAGAGATTCGGCTTGCTATGTATTCTGCATGAAGACTGGACTTCCTCTTCCTTAAATTTTTGACTGGTATTTTATGAATACGAGGCCACTGAAGAATAAAACATTCTACCTTGCCTCTGGAAAATGCATTCAATTATCTATCAGTGACTGATTGAAATCTGTCATTTTTTCCACATGCAAAATGTCAATCAAGCTTCAAAATAAATAGTCCCCACAAGTGAACCTTAATTGGATTTAATGATTCTATATTTTCCACCAAAGAAACATTTTACTAATTTAGGTTTCTTTCTCCCTTCCCCTTTTTACACCTTATTCCTCTTTACCCCTCTCTTTGTCAGTGAGTTCTTTTACCAGGCTGGGATTGATACCATGAATCTAAACATCCCATAATTGCCCTTCCTCTTAACAGACAGCACATTTGCACTATACACAGCTGTGCTATATAAATAAGCACTTACATTGGCCGACATTTCTCTCTGGGCTTTAGAACTTTGTCATAACACATTTCATTTTGAGAACTGCTTTCTGGTAACAAGTTAAAGGCAGTTTGATCTTTTTCATTTCAAATGTTTTATATGCTCCAAGAACAAAAAAAATTAATTATCATTTGTATCTGGCACTGCATAGGGCATCTGTATGAGCTTTCCCACTGTGCACTTCAGATAAAAGTTTCTAATCTTAATTAAATACCAGTGCCATTATCAGAAAGTAACAGTTCATATCTAATGTTTAATAAAGAGTAGTCTCTGTTGGCTCCCTCTATCACTCAGAGTAAAAGCCAGGCCTTTGAACAATGTAAAAGGCAGTTGCTAGAGCACAGTTAACCCTCTGGCCAGATTTCCTAACTGGGTTTCCTCTCATGGTTCTATTAAATAAAGTCTCTGCTGTCTGAGGAACTCAGAGGCTGTGCTCCCTCACAAGGTATGTGGTATTTCCTATCCTGGTCCAGAATTCCCTAAATATCCAGTTATTTAGGGAATAACTGTTTGGATATTTCGAATGGTAGCTTAAATGAGAATATCCCCCACAGATTCATGTGTTTGAACACTTATCCCCAGAGGGTTACTGCTGTGGGATGTTCTGTATGTCCTGTGGGAGCCCTTCTTGGGTTCCTTGTGGCGTTACCCAGCAGGTCCGTATAGAGGATGATTAGGACCATGGGCCTGAGTGCAGGTGTTTGAGATGGTCTGCACTTGGCTGTGCTGGGGGATGGTCTGTATGTCAAGTTGTTCTGATTGGTTAATAAATAAAACCTGATCGGCTGTGGCTAGGCAGGAAGGATAGGCGGGACTAACAGAGAGGAGAAATAAAAGGACAGGAAGGCAGAAGGACTGGCTGCAGCCGCCGCCATGACCAGAGACACTGCAGCCGCCGCCATGACCAGAGACACTGCAGCCACCGCCATGACCAGCAGCATGTGAAGATGCCGGCATGCCACCAGCCACGTGGCAAGGTATAGATTTATGGAAATGGACTAATTTAAGCTATAAGCACAGTTAGCAAGAAGCCTGCCACGGCCATACAGTTTGTAAGCTATATAAGTCTCTGTGTTTACTTGGTTGGGTCTGAGCGGCTGTGGGACTGGCGGGTGACAAAGATTTGTCCTGACTGTGGGCAAGGCGGAAAACTCTAGCAACAGGTTACAATGAGTTTCAGGCATTTATTCAAAAGTACCCCTGGGTAAGTGGATGACCTTTGTCCTGCTGAAAGGAAGGACTTTGTAGCCCTTCTTGTCCTCATCTCAACTTTATTTTCTTCAGGAATTATGTATCTAAACGGTTTACTTTTTCATTGTTTCACCCACTAGGAGACTAGCTTGGTAAGAGTGATTTTTGATCACAGTTAACACAGCTGCCCATACAGGGGAGACACCACCACTGGGTACCTCAAGGGGTATGCAATATATCTTCAGACATTTGATTAACAAATGAGTAAATGAATATTGGTGGAATTTTACATCTCCGGGAGCCTTCTAAACCTTTTTTTTCATGTTAGTAGACAGGTGCATTTGGGGTTTCAGAATTCTACAAGGTAGATGGATGGGACAGAAGAAAGGATAACTTCTTTTTATGAGTGAATGGAAGACATGGCACAGAACCAAATACATGATTATACAATATGAATTTTATCTTTAAATCATTCCATTAGCTGAATATTAACATAATTGACAATATAGTATCATATTCATTGTTCACATTTTCATGACTTTTTTATGAATAGCTATATAAATCTGCCAGGAGAACATATTTTATTTCTCTCAAGCTGATTACTTTGTATAGAAACAATTTTAATAATTAGCATACTTATGGAAATAAGAAGGAGTTCACCATAATTATTAATCACCAACTCTGAATTCATTCTTTTTGAAGTTTAGTTCTTCAGCAAAGCTCTGCCAACCTGTCCAATTTAATGATCTACTAGGTTAGGAATTTTTGTGCTACCACACAGTGTGGCAAAGAAAAAGCCCTAAAAACAGAAATAGGGAGCTGGGGAGACGGTGTGGTGGGTGAGGGTCCTTATGCCTGATTGTTTGTAAGCATGAGGACCTGAGTTTAAATTCCCACAACCTATGTAAGAAGCTGGAATGGCTGTGTGTGCCAGTAACATCAGCACTCTGTGTGTGTGTGCATGTGCGTGCGTGCGTGCGTGCATGCGTGTGTGTGTGTGTGTGTGTGTGTGTGTGTGTGTGTGTGTGTATGTGTGTGTATGTCTCTGTGGTGAGGCAGAAACAGGATCCTGGGGTTTCACTGGTGAGCCAGCCCAACAGAAATTGTGAGCTTTGGGTTCATTGAGAGACCCTTTCTCAAAACACTAAGAGAGCAATAAAAGAAGACAACAGATGAACTGCTCTTGCCTCTGTATTTTTATGCTTAGGCACACACATGTGCACACTCACATACATGTACCATATTCCCAGACCACAAAAATCAGCAGTGCACACACAATTATTTTTAAAAGCAGCTTTTCCACTGATTTGCTTCAATAAGACCACTGTTGAAATTATCTGAAGTTGTGAATTAATATTTCATGTGTAGCCAGATTCATCTACTAACTCAAGAAAACACAGGCTATGGCAAACCAGCCCTCTTCCCACAGTGAAATTGAAAAGATAACAAGAGGGAAGCATTTGTGATAACTGGATGAGCCTCAGCTATCTGAATGTGATGGAATTCAATTTTGATAAATAAAACCCTCTTCCTACTGTCAGGTCAGTTCTGACATCAGCTGGAACAGAGGCTTTTTGGGTAATAATTCATCTCTTGGCTACATTTAACTCCCTGAGGGATTGTGTTGTCTAGCCAACGGGTTCTCCACATGATGCCTCTAGCAATAACAGGAAGTGTACATTGGGATCTGATGAAATGTAAGTTTTGGGTCCTCAACTTAGACATCTTGACAAGAAACTCTGAGAGTTGGGCACAATGATTAGTTTTGTTTTGTTTTTTAGCATTTTAGCATTTGTAATAATTCTGATAGAGTTGCTTTGAGTTGCTATTAATTCACTCCATATGTGTGGAGTCTCTATTATGTACAACATACTAGGACTTTGAAAGAACTCAGGGATGCAGGACACACACACAACACACACACACACACACACACACACACACACACACACACACATTTGCATGTATTCTTACAGAGATAAAATACTGAAGATGATAACATGTCAAGACTTTGAATACAAGTTTCTGAAGTGACATTCTACTTGATGTATGTCAAGATTATTTGTTTAGCTACCCAGGCAATCTTCCTTTGGCTTTTGATGTCATTTTTTTGATGTGCCTAAATCCCTAAATCCATATTTGTAAGAGTGAATTTGTAAAGCAAGGGTATAAAGAGTATAAATTAAATATATAGTGTTAATCCTCAAATAATGTGTAGTTATATTCATGTGAAATTTTAATACTAACCAAATGAGCAATATTTTTGTTGTTATTTTCAAATAACACCTTCATACCTTTTGATGTGGGAGAAAAAAAAAAAGAACTGGCCTATCAGAATAAAGATAGCACAGAGCTCAATGGTTAAGAGACTTGATGCTCTTGTAGAAGACCCAGAGTTCAGTTCCCAAGACCCATATTAAATGGCTCATAATTATCTGTAACTGCAGCTCCAGGGGGCTCTGACACCCTCTTCTGAACTCTAAGGGTACTTGCACATATGTGCGTGCACACACACACACACACACACACACACACACACACACACACACACACAAAGATGAATAAAAATGCCAAAAGAAATAGTTTTCAAAAATTGAGGATAGCAGAGGAATCTCCCCAACACTTTCTTTGCTGCTTTGGAACTGTGCAATTAACCACAAGTTTAATCATTTTGGTGTTATTCCTGTCACAAATCATATCAACTTCTTGGGCAATGCATATTTGATGTTATATGTTGGTCAGTTGTCCAGGTGAAAACACAACCCCCTCTAGGCATTTCAGCCAAAGTATATTTAATTTAGGAATCATCTACAAAGATGCCAAAACTAGAGAATGGAGCCTAGAGGACACAGTGACTCAGAATAATCAAAAGAAACTGTTGCCCCCACTGTGAGAGCTGCCAGCCCTTGCTGCTGGCCCAGCCTGGCCCTACAATATTAGATAGGAGTGCCAGGGTAAGCTGGCAATGGAACTGGAGAGACCCAAAGTTGCTGGAGACTGGAGCTGACTACTGATGCCCTGGCAGCTCCCGAAGATAAGAGAAATTCCACTTCCCTTTCTGCATACTTCCTAACTTCCCAGTTGTACCTACAAAGGTCACAGCTGATTATGGGTAAGATGGAAGGAATGGGAAACACAGTTTACAGGGTCTCCATCTCTAGAGTACAGAATATTGTAGAGAAAAGTGGAATAGTGTTTAAAGAAAGGAAGACAAAAGGACCTTCACAGATTTGAGGAAGCAGAACAACAAATTGGAACTCAGATTATCAGAGATAATTGATCCTTAACATTTTTTTCTACCCATGATTTTCTCCCACGTTTTGTAGCTTTATTTCTGAAGTTGAAAGGAAACCTAAAAATTAAATGCATCATAAAGCCTATCCTTTACTATATTTTATAATGGTATAAATCTGTGATGTATTGGATTCACAATGCTGTGGTAGGCACTAATGTTGGAAGATTAAACCCTGTGTATTTTTATTTTTTAATATTTTCATTTAATTTTGTATGTGTATTTTGTGCATGTATATTTGTGTACCACATATGTGCCTGGTGCCCATGGAAACAAGAGGGCACTGGATTCCCTAGGGGCTACAGGTATAGATGGTTGTGAGCCACCGTGTGGGTGCTGAGACTTGAACCTGGGTCCTCTGTGAAAGCAGTTGGTGCTTTTAACTTCTGAGCATCTCTCCACCCTCTCTGGACCCTGTTTAGTTCTCTGTCACTGTGATAAAAGACTCTGACCAAAAAGCAAATTGAGAGGAAAAGGTTTATTTTAGCTCATAGGCCACAGTCCATCATGGAAGAAAGTCAGGACAGAAACTCAATCAGAAACTTAAAGCAGGAACCATGGAGGAGTGCTGCTTGCTGGCTCATGTTTAGTCAGCTTCCTTATACAGCCAGTACTGCCTGCCTAGGAAATGATGTTGCTCACAGTGGAATGAGTCCTCCTTTGCCAATTTTCAGTGAAGACAATCCCTCACAGACATGATGATCTGGTCTGGACAATCCTTCAATGGAGACTCCCTTCTCAGGTGAGTCTAGGCTATGTCACATTGATGGAGCTAACCAGAACAGATGCTTACCTCTCAGACACAGTTACTATTATACCCAACCTTTTCAACTCTGCCAATTTACCACATCACTCCATGTATTGCTGGTGGTGTTGGCTTCCTCTTGGGCAAAGCTGACCTGTTATGCTCTCTGGAAAACTTCTCTGAGCTGAAAAACGGTAATGCAGACACTTAGGCATGTCTACCACTGTGACTGCCTGATGTGAACATATAAAACCATGCCTGTTACCTATGCTATGGCATGTGTTGAATCTTCCATGGATGGCCCAGGGATGTAATGCACCAAACCCTCTACACCCCACAGCTCAGCCTCTCTCCTCTTTCTCATCTCTTTTGCCTCACCTCCTTGTAGCCTGTCAAGTCCTACACCTGAATCTTGGTCACAGGCCCTATACTCAGCTCTGCATCTTAGGGTTTTTTTTTTTTAATTTTCTTTTTATTTATTTGTTGTGTCTCTCATGTCATGAATCTCCATCCCATTCATTCCCCTTGTCCCTTCATATCTGCCCTCTGCCCTTGCAACCTCCCCCCAAAAACAAAACAAAATAAAATTTAAGAGAATATCTTGACTTGCAGATGTTCATTGCATAGCATCACTGGTCTGGCTTGAGTCCTCTGGTGTCTGCTACACTGTCGACACTGGTGGTCCCTCACTGGGACTCCTCTTGGTTATCCTGTTGTTGCCCTGTGTTGTTCAGGTTTTGAAGCTTTGCGTCTGCAGCACCGGTCTCTTCACCATATGCTCTAGCAGATCGCAGACGGAGTAGATTTTGAGGTGGGCCAACTCATAACCCTGGTTCTGGGCCTGGTTAATTGCAAGGTTGGTCAGCCTGCCAGCTGGCCCTTGTCCTCACCACCAGGATGAGCTTTCCTACATTGTCTTGGTGAGTTCACCCCTTGAAGTGATTAGCAAGGGGCAGGGCCAGTTCTCCTGCTTTTACATCCTCAGGGTTGGTTCTCATACACCTACACTATCAGGGCCAGCTCCACAGTGTTACCCAGATGTGGTGTAGGGGTCACTGTCCTGGGGCTGCAACTGATTAGGGGCAAGGACAGCTCTCCCACTCTTAAAACCTCAGGGCCAGCTCTCCCACCTGCCTTAGACATTGATGGTCAGGTGGGGGGAATCTCTCCCCCACCACACTCTTTCTTTTTGCTCCTCCATGTTAGCCTCATCCAGTGACCATTGGACAGTTGACAACAGCAAGCCACAGAAATTCATCTACATATTTATATTGTCTAAGTTTGTGTTGCTTGCTGGGAAAGAAACCCAAGAGCTGACCCTGGAGTCACTGTGTAACATAGCATTATTACCACCCTCAGTACCATAAAACAACCCCAGCACCACATTTAGTACCTGAATAATTTCCCTTAGAACCCCTTTCAGTAGAACCCAGAGCTGGTAGATAAAAATGAACAATTTTATGTGAAAGTTTTCCTTGGGGTATTTGGGAATGTGGCTGATTTTGGTAACTCTTCGCCCAGCTGTAGATTCTCTCCTCCATTCCTGCTTATATATTTTTATTGTTTCCTTCCCATGTTTAGTGTTGTTTTTCTTGCTTCTGTTTTAAGCCCCCAGTGGTGAAGGCAGAGATGACTTCTCACTGGTCTGACTGAGTTGGTCAGTGTCCTCCAGCCCAACATCTTTCTGAAGAAGTCTTATGTCAGTGTCCTCTGTCAAGATTCAAATTCTCAAAATGAGACCTTTCACCTGGGACTTACCAGTTGGGGTTCTGCTTGACTATCACTTTCTAACCTGCCCTCACAAAGATGAGTACCCAGTCCTTCCTAGTAATTGTTGATGTGTCTCTAGTGGTGGTCAAACACTGTCATGCAAGTTAACATTTAGTATACTTCTACCTGTGTACAGAGCTGAAAGGAACCTTGTCTTAGGCTGAATTGTGGCCTCTAAGAAATTGTAACCAACATATTCCATATGTCAGAATCCTAATATGTCTGCTCTCCTCTAAATGCAAATAGAAGCTGAAGTTTTACAGGTGGAATCAGTCAAGAAATTATTAATTTATGTTTCTTTCCATTGCCTCTTCCCAAACATAACTGCTCACTTTTTATTGCTTTGCAGTCAGTTTTGTGACATTTACATTTTACTACATAGTCATAACCAGAATTATTCAGTTTTAGTTTTTATATGTAAATGAAATCAGTAGAAACTGTCAATAATTTTATATAATGGTTATTCAATATTTTATATATCTCACACACAGATACACAGGCACACACGCACACACAAACACACGCACACACAACATACACACACTCCACAGCACACATGTCATTTGCAGGAGTTTGTTCTCTCAGTCCACCACATGGGTCCCTGGGCTCAGTTTGAGGTTCTAAGGGCATGATGTTAATCTAAGCCTCTTTACTGCCTGAGATATCTTGCTAGTCCATGCCTATGCAGTTCTCGAATTCGTACTTGTGTTATAATTTTCTTAAATTCATCACCAAGTGCTCATTAAAAGGACCAGAGGTGCCATGAGCCAGTGTTTGCAGGGTGTGTTTTGTGTATTTTACTAGAAGTAATAGCATTGCTAGGTATAAAATTCACAAGCCAGTCTTTGCTTTAGAAATTCAGTGTACCTCAAGGCTTCTCAAGACTGTGCATTGTGGTGCCTTGACATGACCACTCTGCTGAAAGAATCCCTACTTTCTACTCAATAGAATTACTCTTTAGTATAGACACCCCAGGAATTGCCTATCTACTCTTGAAGTCTCACCAGCTTATTTTGCATTATACTTTTCTTAAAGGGTGATTGATCTACAGTTTTCAATCAGTGGGTTTAGGGATGTCTTTGAATTTCTTTTTAGAAATTTTTAATGTACCACAGCATTGCTTTGTTTCCATGGCAGGGTGGGGGAGGGGTATCTACTCTGCTCACCCACCCCTCTCTGTATTTGGTGCATGTACCTTGCCTTCCCCAAATCTCACTGCAGACAGCTTCGGTTCCCAATAGTTATGTTCTTTGTTTTTTTTTTCCCTTGGATTTTCTAGAGAGCAGCTGCCCCACCTTTCCTCATAGGCAGTCTATGATGGTTTTTCCAGAAAATTAGATACAATGAGAAATAATCTAATCAGTGTTTTAATACTCTTGGTGTTGGTATAGAGTAATGGAAAAACCTAGAGTCAGACAAACTGAGTGTGACCCTGGCCTCTGTCTATGTCAAAGCAATGTGGCTTTGGTTGGTTTTATTCTCCAAATTCAAAGAGTCTCCATTTCCATGCAAAACTGTTATATAAATTAAAGCAATAACCTGGTAAAGCTTGGAGTAAATCACATGAACTACAGGCCTATGTGCTAGCTATTATCATTTTACTTATTCTAAAGGAGTTGTGGTGTTAAAAGAAATAAGATTAATGTATGTGAGGCCCAGGAGCACACCCTGGAGTGCTCAGCTCTGGTTAGGCTGGGCTAACTTTTCTGTCCATATCCGTCAGCTAAATACATGATCCAAGAAAGCCCATTGATAAAATATTCCTTGGGTTGCAAATGATGGGAGAAACACTAAGGCAGACTGGGATTTAAAAAGAGCAGATTACAGCTTGTGTTCAGTATTCACGTGAGGAGCACCTGAATTTTCAATGTAGAGAGAACTCAGGTTTAGAACTCTCATTAAGGGCTAAGGTGCAGGCTCAAGGACCTGCCAAGTCTTAGTTGGGGAAAAAGAGGGAGCATGAGCTATACTTCTCTGTCTGCTAGTTGTGATGTAGATAAGATTTATATCCAGCCTAGAGTCATGTCTGTGGTCACGTCAGCATTATCCAGATCATATTCTGACCACCCCTCAACTCCACATCATTGTGAACTCCACAGAAAAACTTCACAAGAACCCCACAACGTATACTGTAGAAAATAGAGTGTATTATGGATGAAGTGAGGCACCCTCAAGGGGTGAGGATGAACAGTGACCAGTGACCATTGCTGAGCAGAACATTCTTGTGGGAAGAGTGGATGGTAGCCTGAGGGTTAGTACACCTGTTTACATTTTAGGGAGTCTTTAATTCTCTAGAACAGACAGTTTCTTAGGGGAAGGTGCTTTTCTGTCCCAGTGATTGACAGGCTCAGTTTGATTGACTTTTACAGCATAGGGCAATGGTATGTCCTTGGCCTGCATCAGAAAGCCTCCTGCTGTTGAGAGCTCTTATAAGATCTCAGGTCCTGGAACTAGTTTTAAAAAGGTATTGATTAATGACCTTCCAAGTGGTTCAGAGTGTCACATTTCCTGCCAGGGGCTGACAATACTTGAGTTCCACTCCTCTGACCGGTAATTAGGACCCTAGTGTTCTAGTTTAGGACTTTACAAGTTGCTGATTATGAAGGAGAGATCCAGCCCCCATGTGCTTTAATCCTTTAATCTAACTAGCTGCCTAAAATAAGGCGAAGGGAAATTGGTTTTTAATGCATCAGTAGATTCACACCACAATTTCCATGTTTAAATGAAATTCCTAGGTGAGCAAGATGACTCGGTAGATAAAGATGCTTGCCGCTTCACTTGATGACCTGAGTTCAGTTCCTGGAACAACACACATTGTAGGAGGAAGGAATGACTTTTATAAGTTGTCCTCTGAATTCTATACAGGTGCACTCGGATACACACACACACAGAGTAAATAAATGATTTTTTTTTTAAAAAAAATCTCTATGCTAGGCACCAGAAGTTTTTACTAAACTATGAGGAGGCATTCTGACCAAGGAGAGACAGGATAATCAACATCTTAGAGGAGTTGCCAGAAAACTCCTCAAGCTAGCTGAATAGAACCACGGAGAAGACAACAGAACACTAGATTCCCAAAGAGGGAGAAAGCATCCGGACCATCTAGGGGGCAGCAGATGCAGAGTGTAGTGTCTGGGGCCCCAGTGCCATCTCCATTCTATTGAGCTCTAACCCCCAGTGGCAGCTACTTGCCACTGATGTGCTGTTGATTGAGGTGACACAGATATTAGCTTTCTATATATCACTATTTCTGAAGATTTTGTTGCCATTTAATGGGATTGTGTTCATGGAAACAATTTGAACAACACTGTCCCTTGTGGTCTCAGAACACTATAGTATAAATTTCATTTAGGAATCTGTAAGAAATGCAGATCTATGTGCACCACTCAGACCTACCAAATTAGTTTCTCTGATGATGGAGCCCCAGAGCATACATTTCTTCAAGTCCTCCACTTGATTTTTATGAATGACAAAGTAAAAGGCCACTGTGGTTTAACTTCCATTTACTCAATAAGGACATACGAAGTTCTTGTATTCATTTTACTTACTTATTTATTTAAGATTTGTTTTATTTTTAATTGTGCGCCTGTGGGGTGGTGCGGTATGTGCACATGAGTGCAAGTGCTTGCAGAGGCCAGCAGAGGGAGTAGAGTTCCCTGGAGCTTGAATTAGCAGCAGTTGTAAGCTTCCCTGCATGGATAGGGGTAACCAAACTCAGGTCCTCCACAGGAACTCTATGCCTGTGTGTACTCCTCACTGATGAGCCGTCTCTCCAGAACCTTGTGTTTATTTTTTAACTTTTGCCTACATAGACCAACTTGTAAACAACTGAAAGTTATAGTAAAACATCTCCTCGAAAGATTCTTCAGTTTTTCTGTTTGTCACTCAACCTCTTTATAGTATTTATTGGATCACTTTTTTTTTTATACAATGCAGTACATTGCCAAGATCATGATTAAGAAGCTTATTGAAATGAATTTAAAATGCTGAAATGGAAACGACCTGGGGATGTAATTGCCAAAATTTAATCAAGGATTTAATTTGCAGCTTGGACCAGCCAAATGGATTTTCCCATTCTCTGGTTCACTGTTTAAACAAGGAAATTAAAAAGTATGGAATCATAGGCTGAGCACTGAACCTTTGAAACATTCTGTACCAGGCTCACTTATTCTTATTAGCCATGTTATGTCATCTTGGTCTTTGGGAATTTTACTTCCCAAAGCCAGGCTATAGCAACTGAAGAAACTAAATGGTGTGTGTGTGTGTGTGTGTGTGTGTGTGTGTGTGTGTGTGTGTGTTTAATTATAAATTATTACTACAGCATTTTATCCTATACATTGCTCTGAACAGTAATAAGACAGCTTAAAACACCATTCTCAATTCTACTTGTTAAAAGATGTCCTCTATTTAATGTTTATTAAATCTCTTTATTTATTTATGTATGTATGTGCACTGTGCACTTGTAGATGTGAAAGTGCCAGGGCACACTTGTGGAAGTCAGAGGACAACTTGCAAGAGTTTGTCCTCTCCTTCTACTACTTGGGTCCCTGAGATGGAACTCAAATGTTCAGCCTTGGTGGCAAGCTCAGCTGTCTCACTGTCACTGAATTGCCCTTGCTTTAGCATGCTATGTCCAGCTACCCTCAAAATACCAAGCACAGAGACAGTGGAAGTATGGTTTCCAGTGAGGACATATGCCGTGTGACTGCTAATGGACACTGCTGATGCAATCTCATCACATTGCATCCTACATCTGCCAGTCATAATAGATTTTCACTCCATTTTTCTCTGTGTGTTTCATGAAAACCCTGACAGTGAATACTTTGTGTCCCAGAGTCTCTGTTTATTTACACCCTGGAATCCCCTTGTGTGTGTTCAACAGAATAGTAGTTTTCAACCATAGTTTGCTAGTTCAGTGTTAATGTCTGTGTGCTCTGAGTCAAAAGTAGAGCTTGAGAAATCAGGTCAGTGATGTTGTAGTCATTCTGGGGCCAACATGATTTTAGACTCCAATCTGTGTGAGGTGTAATCACCAAATTGCTGGGTTCACATACAGCAGCAGCTGCTGTTTCTAATACTTTGGGCACCTGAAGGTTTCTGGAATATTCCAACAGTTCTTTTTGAAGAAGAAACCCAAGTCCTCCCAATAACAGGCCATTCTATTCAGTCTGTTTAATGGTAGACACTTTGATACAGTTTTTGCTTCAAATTCAGGGAAGAGCAAAATCACATGTTGTGGTTTGTCTTCCAATATTTTATAGCAGCATCTACAGACAAATGGGAAAAAGTTTACAGTGTATACCGTATCTGGATTCTAAACTATCTCTGATGTCATTTTCTTCATTGGGTGCCCATCCCTCTACCCATCACGCCATCTGATTGTTTTGCTGTAAAACACCAGTTGCAGATATGAGCAAACCTCACCTCTGTTCAGTCAATGTGCTTGTCATTAGCTAGAGCTCAATGTCTGGCTTTATTTTTTTTTTTTATGCTATTAGTTTCCATACAATGAAATGGAAATAGCATTTTGCTCAGCCCAGTTGCCAAACTGAACACATACCCTGACTTATCATTTGATTTATGCATTTTATTTATAAAATGTTTTATCAGATTTAGTATCAGGATATGAAAATGCTTGAAGAGAAAGTCAGTTAATCTCTTCCTGCCATCAGCATCTCTGACAAAAGGACCTTGCCTTGATGATCTGCTGACATCCCTCTGTCACGGGTGGCCAAAACAGTGCAGCCTTAGTGCCTGACTTTCAATCCAGCCCTGATTGAAGAGTGGCTGCCTGGACTTCCATGTTCAAGACTCCCAGGCCAAGAGTGTACTTAGTGAAATGTGCTCCAAGATCATGTGATGATGTCTGCCTCAGGTGGGGCCTAAGCTGGGAAACAGCTCCACCTTCCCTGGGGATTTGGAGTGAACCAAAGAGCCCACAGCTGGAAGGCCCAGGAGGGTGCCAGAGTGCCAGGACTGTGGCCAGACATTTCCCCCTCCAGCTCCTGTTTGCATGCTATTAACATATGAAATATTTTCCTTCAAATATCCTAGTCACAAGAGACTAGAAAAGAAGTGGTGGGTGGACTCAGGAAAGGGGTAACAGACAAAATTACCCTTTAGGAGTGAGTTTTATTGAGAGAGAAGGCATTGAGACCATGACAGCCATGATTTGGCCATCAGGCAGGCAAGAATTAAAAGGGGTCAGTACATCATATATACTAGGATATAGTAAGGTCTTAAAATGGAAAAGAGGCTTCTTTTTAAGGCCTGCAGTGGGAGGCTGAGGAGATGGCTCAGCAGTTAAGAGAACTTATTGCTCTACAGAGATTGTGGATTTGGCTCTCAGCATCCACATGGCAGCAAACAACAACCTGTAACTCCATTCCAGGGGATCCAATGCCCTCTTCTGCTCTCTATAGGCACAGGACATATACATAAGTATGCATGCATTCATGCAAGCAAAGTACTCATACATTCAAAACCAAAACCAAAACAGATTCAGCGATGAGAGATAGCATAAAGTAAGAGTGAACTTGTCACCGTAGACAGAACAATAGAGGAGGTCCACGGGCAATCCTTTAGATAAATCAATAACTTCTGTAACTTTGCAGAGCATGGTGGAAAGTTTTATACCAACAAGTTTAGTCTGGTAGGGGGCAAGAAGGAGCTAGGCATAACAGTCACAGCACAGCTTCTTAACTGTTTAAGAGAGAGAAAGGGAGAGGGGATGAGAGGGAGAGAGAGTAGAAGGGAGAAAGGGAGAGAGAGGTGGGAGGAGAGGGATGGGACAGAGGGAACAAGGGAAGGAGAGAGAAAAGGAGAGAAGGAGGAGAGAGAAAGGGAAAGAGAGGAGAGAGAGATAAAAGGAGAGAGAGTAGAAGGGAGAAAGAGAGAGAGGTGGGAGAGAGAATGTGCTACAGGAGGGCATGGCTTGCTTTCTTTAGACTGGGAGGATCTTAGAGGAACCAGCATTTTCAAGGGGCAGGCCTAGGACATAATGTAACATAAATGGCACACGAATGTGCAGGGTGGGGAGAAAGAGATGATGGGGAAGCAACTGGCTTACTCTCTTGAGTAAGACTAAACACATCTTGCAATTTGCCTCATGACTGCTATGCTCTAGGAATGAATCACGCCCCCTTTGAAAGTATAAAATTTTACGTGGCTAAATATTTGGGTCACAGCTAATGTGGGATAACGACAGCCACTTCAACTTTCTAACTTTTCTTTAAGAGGCAAACAGGCATGGGGTCAGTCAGGATTATCCTTGGCATGTGGGTTTGGACAGCAGGGGGAGGAGCCCAGCCTCGCTTTCATCTTTTACTACCCTGCTTCCTTTATAACCCTTCAGCAGATGTCAAGATAATTTGTCTCGTTCCTTGTAGCTTCTTGTGATCTCTCCCTTCACGCAGTGTTCCCTAAGTGTGAGCTGGCTGGCTCCAGATCATGTTCAAAGACCCAACTTTCAAAGCCAATACACACAAGTCAGTAGTATTTTCGAAAACAAAGGTTATCATGTTTTCCTAAGGGGAACTGAAGACCAAAGGGAGGATGCTGAGACTAGAGTGAGTTTAGTTCACCTGTCGGGATCTCTTAAAGATCACATCCTGGAAATGTATGGCCAAATTCAAGAGCGGCAGAGGGGAATAAGCAGGGTGGAGAGGAGAGAGAACTCAGATGAAAGCCCAGAGAGAGGAGCCGTTTCAGCAAAGGCTCAAGATGTAAGGGATGCATCCAGAGGTGGAAGTCTGTGTTAACTGCTGACTGGACCAGACATGGGAAGCAATGAGACACTCACAGACGTGCACACATAGATGCACACGCAACCCTTGAAGGGAGAGAACATCTTATTTCATCTGCTTGCTGAGGAATGTGGCTGCTGATAAGACAGCAGAAAATATTTCTCAGAACAGAGACAGCCTGTCTGAACCCAGCTCAACTTCTCCTTTTTATCGCTTTGTGAAAACACGCTATCTTCAAGAGCCAAATTAGCTTTTCATGATACGATTTCTTGGCAGCTCATGGAGAAGCATCGCAGGGCTGAATGGGAGGGACTGAGCGGTTTTATGAGCAGGCCTCTTTCCAGGGCTGCTGCCTCCATGGCTTGGGTGTCAACCAGACATGTAGGATCTGTGTTCTTCCAGAAACGTAGAGATTTCTGGAAACGTTGAATTTGTTCTGAGAAAGACATGAGCAGTGTAATCAACAAAAGGAGCCACAAGGTATGTTTTTGTGAGAGACTAATTAACTATGCACACTGGTGTCTTAAAGTATTGTTCATTTTCTGTTTAGAAAATTCCAGGTTTGGATGTACCCAGTGTGAGCAAGAGATATATTTGTGATCTAATGGACAGAATCTTTAGAGTTATGATATGCTGGGAGGCCTACCAACTAACAGTCAAGGTTTGAAGAAAGTAAATAGAGTCTCAGATATTAGAAACGAATATGCAAATTTTTATTTTTGATGTTTTTTTTCTAACCTCCGTCTCTCTGTCTCTGTCTCTCTCTCTCTCTGTATGTGTGTGTGAGAGAGACATGTGTGACGTGAACTAAACTCACACTTTGAATCGTATGACATCCTTTTTCCTGTTGGCGCTTTTCTGTTGGAGGTGGGGGGAGACTTGTTGCCATGACAAGCACTTCTGACGTCGTACAGCTGTTTTCGTTCTTTCTGTTGCTGTGAAAAAATGCCCTGACACAAACAAGTTAATGGAGAAAGGGTTTATTTAAGCTTATGGCTGAAGGATGCAGTCCATCAAGGCAGGGAAATCATGGTGACCGAAGATAGAGGCAGCTGCTCACACTCATGCACCAACCGGAGGCCAAGAGCGATGCATGCTGCTGCTCAGTTCCCTTCCTTCACTTGCACAGTCTGGGATCCCAGCCAGGGGATGGTGTCACCCACACTGGCTGGGCCTTTCTACATCAGTTAATACAATCAAGATGATCCTCCAGATATGCCCCGAGGCCCATCTCCCAGGAGCTTCTAGATTCTGTCAAGTTGACAATGAGCACTGACTACCACAGTAGGCAATGTAAGTACAGCTTCCTCCTGTTAGTGAGCCTGTGTTCAGGAGGCTTCAGCACAGCCCGGTCCTCCCTTCAGCTAGTCTAGGTACACAAGGTTATTGTTCCTTTGAGCTCTTCTGGTTCCATCTTGACCACAATGCTATAGTTTCCCACCTTTTGGGATCACTGCTTTCGTGTCTCTCAATGAAAATAGACTCTCCTTTAGTCCCTCTGTATAAAAACAAAGCAAAACAAAAAACAAACTGGGAAGTTCTCATCATTTCTATAAAAACTCATTACAGAGGGCTGTAAAGATGCCTCAGTGGTCAAGAGCATGTACTGCTCTTGCAGAGGACCCAAGTTCCTTTCCCAGTTCTCAGGTTGGGTCACTCACCACCACCTACCACTTCAGCTCCACAGTATCTGAAACCCTCTTCTGATTTCTATGGCAACCCCCATCATCTCCACATACCCACACAGACACACACATATGAAGTTAATTTAAAAAAAAAAGAAATTTTAAAAAACAAATCAAAAACCAAGTTTGAAAAAAATCACATATAAAAGGACATAATAGAAGTTAAACATAAGAAGAAATAATTGAGTATTTTACATAACTCTTTTATATTTCACATCTTACTGAATATACACTCTAAAATAATAGGGTATAATCTTGAATGATTAATGTTATTATTCGTTTTTATGTGTTCAAAACAACATTGGGTTGTAAGCCCTGAATTCACTATTTCTTGAGGTGAACATAAGGTGTACATTTCTCAGGGATATAATGACAGATCCCAGTTAGCTGTTTTAGCCTACAAAGTATGCATTACTGATTTTATTTTGTGTCCATTCTGAGAGGAAGAAAAGCTGCAGACATATTTTAGCACACAGCATCTTTCATGGGTCCTCCTTGTATGTGGCTTCTTTTTTAGTCAGAGGAGATTTGATTTCCCTTGAGAGCTTCCCTTAGCTCTTTATACACAATCTCACACATAATTTGGGGGGAAAGGCACAGCCAAGACATCGCTGCACAAAGTAGAAGTGGTCTTTACAAGGCACCAAACACAAAAGTTTGGATTTTTTTTTTTTTTTTTTGTCTGAGTCCCCAGAACAGTCTAATTCCTGTTTAATCCTGTACCTTCAGAATGTACCTCACCCTCCTGATCTTTCAAGCTGTGTGATCAGCTTCTAATAATCCAAAGGAAAGACTCTCCAAGGATCCAGTCCATAGACAGCACATACCCTGTTTTGTAGTTAGTTTAGACAGACACATTGTAGCAATTAAACATGATAGTGCATGTGTGCAGGGAATGGTGGTATAGCTGTGTGAAATGTATGTGAGTAAGGGCACACATGCTATAGCGTAAACAGGGAGGCCAAAGGATAGTGTTCAGGAGCAAGTTTTCTCTTCATCACATTTTGAGGCAAGGTCTCTCTTGGTGTTTATGCTGCTGGGCTGTGTATGGCAGGCTTCCTGGCAGGCAAGCTTCTGGCTCATTCCCGTCTCTGCCTTGCATCTCACTGTAGGATCACTAGGATTACAGATGTGTGCTACCACATCTGGCTTTCTGCATGGGTTCTTGAGATCTGAACTCCGGCTGTCAGACTTGCAGGGCAAGCCATTTACTCCCTACGCCATCTCTCTGGATCTTAACATTATTATCTGTGGTATTTCTTTTCCTCCCAACATAAAGACATTTATTTCAGATTCATCAAATAAAAATGATTTGTTTCAAATTTGGCATGCATCAATTTCACCCCAGTTTATTCTCATTAGTCAGGCACTGAATTAACTATTTTTGAGAATTAAATGACAAATAACATTTGACTAGACACAAAAGGTTTTTAAATGTGCTGTGTTCATGCATTTTGAGTATTCTTTCTTTAACCTAGAACACACTGTAGCATAAAAATCAATCATTTGAAGCCGGGCGGTGGTGGCGCACGCCTTTAATCCCAGCATTCGGGGAGGCAGAGCCAGGCGGATCTCTGTGAGTTCGAGGCCAGCCTGGGCTACCAAGTGAGCTCCAGGAAAGGTGCAAAGCTACACAGAGAAACCCTGTCTCGAAAAACAAAAAAACAACAACAACAAAAAAAATCAATCATTTGAAACCAAAACCTAGGCACATGTAGATTTGCCTTTCTATTTTCTAACCTGCTAAGATGGACGTATTTTGATGGCAAGAAATAAGTTGCACCAGATGATAAAACAATAGTCTATCTCATAATTGTTGTGATAGCTACTTTTAAAGGGATTGTTAACTCCATGAACTGAATGAAGTCTAGTATACAGAGCATAGAAAATAATTACACATATTAGGATAGATAATATATATGATGTAATATGTTATAATATATTATATATATGAGGTGTAGGTATTTACTTATTTGTTTGCCACAAAAGAAGACCATGTTACATTCTTATTTAGAGGTACATGAGGATGGCTAGAGAGATGGATCAGTGCTTAAAAGCCCTTACTGTTCTTGCAGAGGATGCAGGTTCAATCCCAGCACTCTGTAACTCCAGTACCAAGGCATCTGTTGCCCTCCTCTGGCCTCCTGGTGCACTGTAGGCATGTGTTATATATATATATAAACTCATACATGCAAACACACATACACTTAAATAAAATAAATACACAAATCTTCAATGGTACTTGAAAATAATAAATGGAACAGAAGAAATAGATAGATCTTTGCTGACAAGGTTATGGAAAGTTCTGGTTCAAGTATGGCCCACCTGTACAAATCATTCAGAGTGTGAGGAATGGCATCTCATTGTCTGCTTCATGGGTTGGATTGCTCACTCTTCACTAGTTATATTTCTTTCCCTCTCTCCCCTACTTATATATGTGGGAAATATCATATCCTTAAACAATGAATTTCATCTCAATGGACTCATTTTCGTGAGAGACCATTCCCTTCTTCAGGTAGGTGGAAGGGGTGTGATTAATGTGTCCTTGCTGGTAGAAGCCCTTGTTCAGTTTGGAAGAGAACCAAGAAGACACTTCTCTGTCCATAAATTGTGAGAGTCTTATGGGTGTCATGCCTCTTTACCACTTTCTATGACAACACAGCTTCTTAAACTAATCTTGGTGTACTGAAAGTTCTAGGGATTTTAGTATGTGAGTAAAATTCATATTCATGAAAATGAACATCTGTCTTATACCCCATGCCAAAAATGAATATATTGTTTTAATTTTATAATTAGCATATACTTACAAGTTCTCATATTCTCTGTGTGCAATGTTTAGTCAGGCTTATTATGAATGTATAGAGAATTAACTTTGCTTAGGAAATAGGGTCTGGTGGAGAGTCCTATTATCTTGTGGTTTGAAAGACAAGTTTAGCTCTGCAGAACTGTCAATGTGTAGAGATATTACATAAATATGTCAATCATATTGTGACAGCACAGTCTCAAATTCACACTGCCACCAAATTCTCAGAGAATAAAGCATTCCTCTGAAGGCACACGTCCTTGCATATTGTAAAGCAGAAGTTTTCTCTTGTATTAAAACTCTTTCTTCTGGGCCACAAAACCTCCACAATGAAATGGACTAAAATGGTTAAGGGATCTGCCCTTGAGCCTGCCCTTAGCATTAGGAGTAGTCTTTTCTCTCATAAAATTGGCTCAAGACATGAACCCAAAGTGGCCTTTGTCTCTGCAGTTCTGTAGAGAGTAGGAATACATGTTCTTTCTCCTTTCTTCTCAGTTTGCCTGTGAACTTCTCTGATGACCAGTTGTCCTAGAAAGAGAGCCCCAGAATCCCACAGAAATCTCTCACAGAAGAAAACAAAACCAAGTCTAATAGTTTAATTCTTGACACATGGGATTTACCAGGTCTTCTGCCTTCTATAATATCAAAGTATAGTGCTAGGTTCAGAACTAGATTAAATTCTTAGTTTTGGTTTGTTTCTTCTCACAACAACTCATCCATTTGCCCCAGAGAGAAATCTAATGGAAAAATGTCTTAAAAACAAATAACAGATTTTTATCTGCAAGTACTGTCTCCACTCTAACATGCAAAAATGAATTTTCTCCTAGTAGTTTCTGGGTATGACCATCTAATCCAATATATAGGAATATGATTTATTTCTAATCATATATATGATCCACTAATATTTGTTAATAAAGATATATAAGTGTATACTTTTCTTTCCTGGTGGTTGGGATTGCACCTAGGGCTTCTGGTTTGCTAAGCTACCTCTCTACCCCAGCCTCCTTCATTGGGTCCTTTAAAATGTCTTGTTCCCACTTCAGCCTGACCTTGCCTGTATAACCATTTAGCCATACTTCTAAGACTTCGGGCAGCCTCACTTTTAACTGGTGTTGTGTAGTCCTGTGTATGGTGAGATATAGAAATGAATTCAACCAGCCTTACTAAGAAGAACCCAAATGTGGTTGGTGACTAGGCTTGGTGACATTGATAATAAGGGACCTGAGTTATCTGGGTGACAAAAAATAAAACAAAAGAGCAGGGAGGAAGTAAACATTGAGATGTCCTTGTAATTCCTACCCTGGGAGGATTTATGGGATAGATTAATCTAAGTCTGAGCACTAGATAGATCCCTCTCTTCTCCAGCTGTTTTCCAGGTCCCCTTCTGTCATCTCTCTCCCATCATCCCTCAGCATGCTCTACTGATGCTTCTTCAGACTTCACTTCAGTGTGGGACCAGGGAGGACAAAGGATATGGTGGCATCATCCTTTGATTTGCTCTAAGACTACCTAATAACAAGTACAGTGAAAATGCTTCTGGCCATGTTGTTGGCACATGAAAGCAATCGATGTCCTATTCTGCCAAAAGCATGGGGTCAGGACATGAAGATGAGTCTTCTGCAAACACTCAGTATGTTATGGCATTAAGAATAATACACTCTTTTTCATTTAGGGTGAGTGACTTGTTCAAATTCAGTGACGGGTGCATTATTAGGGCTTGCTAGTCAGGCAGTCTAGTCAAATAAGCAAGATCCAGATAAAAATGAGAAACTGTCCCCCAAAATAAAGTGCAGAATAAATCAGGAAGACATCTAAGATTGATCTCTGGTTTTTATATGTACATGTGCATGTGTGAATGCGCGCGCGCGCGCACACACACACACACACACACACACACACAAACTCAATTTCTTCTCTGCTACCTAGTCCACAAGCACATCCCATGACACACTTTCCTCCTAATTCTAGCCTCTCTGTCCCCTTTGTTAAATGGTAGACCATTGTTCCCCTGACATGTGACACATGCTTCCTAGGCTCAACAGCAAAGGAGAAATATAGCACAGAGTTCTTTCTACCTGGTGCTTCCTTTTATGAGGGCTCCCTGGAGTGACAGGCCTGTGGCTGTGCCTACATTCCTGTGAGATTAGAGCTGCTTCCTCAGACTCCTGCTATTCTATTTATAGCCACAGGGCTTCAGTATTCGAAGTGTCCAGAAAGTTCTGGGAATGTGCAGAATTCTATGTGCACAGCAAATTCAACCTGGGCAAATTATGATGCCCCGTGAGAGAAGAAAACCGAAAACCAATGGTTCCTTGCTTTTATTGGAATAGTAAAAACTGGAGCAGTTTGTGTCTGGAACTGCTGAAATCCAGGATCCTTTTTTCTTGTAAATTCTATAGTCAGGTTGTCAGAAATGTGACCATGAACATGGTAAATGGAGAAACAGAGGCTTTGGAGGAGCCAGACCTCTCAACAGACTTTGGGTACTTATTTATGAATGGTTGGTAAATATAAGGACTTAAGTGAGCTAGCAATTTATATCACAATGAACATGACGGCGATGTATCTACCAGACACAATGACACATCCTTGTTATCTCCCAAGTCTTTTCATTGGCTTTTATTATTGCATTATTGCTTTTCTGTTTATCTTTTGAGGTTGGCTCTCACATAACTCATGTTGGCCTTGAAAGTCACTGTGTAGCTGAGGTTGACCACAAATTTCTGATCCTCCATGCTTTTACCCCTACCTAAGTGCTGGGAAGACAGGTGTGAGCTACCACACCTGGTTGATGTGGTGCTGGCCATGGACCCTGGGCTTCATGCATGCTCAGCAGGCTCTCTGCTGACTGAGCTACAGCCCTAGCTCCTCATATGATGTTTTAAAGTGTTGAGATGCCTGGCAGGAGAGGCCCACAGGCAAGAGTGCTTCCTGCTAGCCTGAAAGCCTGAGCTTGATCCCCCCATGACCAGAATGGTAGAGGGTCAGAACTGACTCCTTCAAGTTATCCTCTGACCTCCACCCGTGCACACACAGACATGCGCACATCCGACACGATTAAATGACAATATATAAAGGGTTAAAATGTTTCAGGAAAACCCTATGCAGACTGGCGCTACTTCTGATCTTTCTTAATGTTTTCTTTTTCAAAGGATGAGGCAGTTCTTTCTGCTATGCTATTTTCTTTTTCTGAGTTCTGAGCATCATTGTGGCCTCAAGGCAACTGCTGCTCTTGCTATGCTTCAGATACTTGCAGATACGTTTTCTGCTGATGGAGTGATACACAGAAGGAGCACGTGTACAGCTAGGTTGAACCACACACACCCACACGCACACAGAACCCAACCGTGCTGCTTTCTTCCCTTCTTCAGCCTCCACAACTGTGTACAGTACATTTGGTTTGGTTGACCCAGCCCATCACTAGCATTTGTTTAACTAGTCCAAGCTTGAATAGTGACTCGGAAATTGATCTGAAGAGATCCCTACTGACCTCAGCAAATGGACCTTGGAGCCATCAGTAGAAGACATCAGGCCATCAGGATGCTAGGCTGGTCCTCAACCACGAAGATGTATGAATAACCCTCGGTGTCATGTGCTTACATTGACTTCGGTCATCTTATATTTATATTTATTTTTCTTAGGCCAAAATGTATACTTGTTAAGTTGATCATTATTAGCCTGTGACATCTACAATGAGTGATGAAATGACAACATGATCTAACACCAGTAAAATACAGGGATTTTATGATGTTTTCATTGTCTTTTATTTTTCTCAATTGTATCTCAGTGGAGACTTACAGCCCAATTACAATGAATTAAAATGGTGGCCTGTGTTTCTCTGAGACTCCACCACCAGCTCTGTCTTCCCTTGTGTTTGGCTTTTGTCTTACTTTCAAGTGATTTATATTCCCCATTTAGTTCAGTTTCATTAAAATTATGTGAAATATTAAAGTGAATTCAGAGTGAAATTTGTAAACTCTATTCAAGCTGGCCTTGTCCTTCTGCCGTCTTTCGTTCTGTCACAGAAACGGGTATTATTACCCCTCTCCATTTTTCAGTTTATGGGAGCATATCATTCACACTAACATTATGTTTCTTCAGATATTGATATTCTAGGACTCCCTTTATAGTAACTATAGTAACATGTGTAAACAATTTTGACAGATGTATTTAATAAATTGGGTCCCAGTGCATGGACGGTAGGTAGTCCATTTCCAAGTTCTTACTTATGCAGGAATTTACAGGTAAAGAGCCTCTAGCAGATATGGAGAATTTCTCTATTGGTAGAGATTTCAAAATAATAAAACATGTTCTTAAATTTTATTTTTTTTTATTTTTAGAGTATAAATAGTGGGTTTCCTCATTACATGTCCATACATATGCCATTCTACTTTCTTGGATTCCCCTCACATAACTTTTCTCATTCCCAACACTGTCCCTTCTTTCTACAATAGTCCCTGTTCTGCTTTCAGTGTGTTCATACTCACATGTATAAACATGTTCCCATAAACTACCCCCCAGAGTGTGTAGTATCTGTCTTTCTTCCCAGTCTCCCTCTTTTCCCTTTAGATCAGTTTCTCATATGAATGGAACCATATGTATCTTTCTGTACAGCTTGTCTGACTTAACATGATGATCACAGCTGTTTTCTATTGGCTACACTGAGATAAAGACAATAATGAAAAATCACATACCCTCTCACCAGCTGCAAATACCCCTTTTGCTTCCAAAATTTTTTCCTGTTTACAGATACCCATAACCTTAAAAGAGTGCAAAGCAAGGAAACTTAGTCACCTGATATATTTTTCCAGTTAATAAAGCAGTTTAAGTATTAACTACATCATAACCCAATTTCCATAACTATTATTTTAAAATACATGCCACTTTAACCATTTCCTTATAATGTATGGATATATTGCAGCCTTTGATATATTTTGCTGTGTTACAAAGAAAGATATACTTATTTGTGCTTTAAAGAACAGTGTAGTGGCCTGTAGATACAGCTCAGCTCAAGAGCACTTGCTGCTCTTGCAGAGGACCCGGGTTCTGTTCCTATTGCCTACATCAGATAACGTGCAACTTATAACACCCTGGAACTCCTGGCATCCTCTTCAGGCCATTTTGAGCCCCAGTATATGTATGTACACCCTCCAACACACACAGTTAAAAATTAAAGTTACATACTTAAAACCAAGAGTATACATGTATCAGGACTGTTTGAAATGGCAGTTTGATGATATTAGGTAGATCTGAGATAGATTCTGGATGCCAAGACAGCTGACATTCAGACAGTGAGTATCTTAAACAAAGATGGAAGAGAAAGATGCTATTTTGCTTCCTCTAAGACTAAACAAGGGACAGGATGGATAGATGGACTAGATGGACAGGCATCCTCTGACCTCAGGACACCTTTCTTTGAAGTGTCAGAACCTGTCCTTAGATTTCGTATAGGTGTTCGAGTCAAACCCCACAAAATGGAGGCTCGTTGCTTTGAATAAACCAAACCAAACTGTGTTTGAAGCATTCTTGGGGAGTCAGGCTGTGCAGCACAAGCTGAGGAGGCTCCATAACTTCCTTGGGACTCATCTTTCCTTCATATCTGGGTGGATCCACTTTCCAAATTCATTTTACAAATGACAGCCTGGCCAGTGCTAGAAATGTGGCTATGGATAGCAAATTGCACCTGTACTCAAGGACCTTAGCATCCAGAAGGTTAGACAGGCAAGGAGATCTGTAATTATAAGACGTAAGGTTTGGTAAATGCTACGGTAAGATAAACGTAGGGACAGAAGAGGAAAGCCCACATTGATATTCTAGGAAATGTTTCCAGGAAAGTGAAGAGGTAGGATAATTAGAGACAAAAATATATCTGTGGAGGTCAGAGGAGGGAGTAGCTTATGGGAGGATAGAGGTGCAAACAAGAGCAAGTCGGGAAGAAGGCATGTTTAGAGCTGCAAGCTATTTGCTGAGGTGGACTTTCTTCAACTGTGTCACATGTGACTCATTTTTGCGCAAGAAATTGTTATAAAGCTTCATTAAGTATGGGAAATAGGTATATAAATACAGCATTGGTTAATGAGGAATCATAATGAAATTTATTTTAAAATAATTCTGTTATGTCTGGTTTTGTCAGTGATTGAGGGTAAATGAGATGGTGCATTGTTTTTGCATAAAGAACTAAATCTTGGCTGGCATTTAATACTGCCCCATGAACAGCATCTGTGATGTTTCTCAGAGTTGATCAATTTCATAATCACCAATGTTGAGAATGCCACTTCAAATAATACATAAGTATTAAGTATTATAAGTATGTTTATGCCCATTTCAGAAATTGTTGGTAATTCTATACTCATCCTAAGGCCAAATTTGTTTCGTTTTGTTTTTTTTTTTAAATCAGCAACTGAAAATAGTAATTTTTAAAAATCAGACATTCTAATGTAATATAGTCTAAAGATATACTAATTTAATACTTAGTACTTGTATGCTAGAAATGATGGTAGGAAAATATTAAAGGGTTTTGTTTTCCATAATTAAACCATTGTGTTTCTGTAAGAGCAGGATGGGTATGTACAGTAAGAGCGATGCAGTTCTTTGAATATCAGCTGAGTTGTTTCAGGCATTGTGGGACACAACCACATCCACCATGCAAAGTGTGCATCTGTGTGCTCCTAACCAATGCTGCAGTCAAGGTGAGGTGCCTTGTGGGCAAGCCTTGCCAGAAACTCTCTGAATTCACTCCATGTTCGATTTTGAAATAACTTTTGGTCATGGCTTGTTGAGAAACCATTTATACTACAGCCAAGTTTTATACCCCCCCCCCCACACACACACATTTAATGATGCAACCGCATGTAGGGTTGAGACCCCACTGTGTAAGAATCTGGGAGCTAGAAGATACACAGAAAGAGGATATACGCATGTGTGTGTGTGTGTGTGTGTGTGTGTGTGTGTGTGTGTGTGTGTGTGTGTTATTGCACGTTATTGATAAAATTGAAGCAGCTGGAATGGATCCGAATAGCCAGATTGTGTAGGATTTTATTAATGTCCATAAATGTTTTAGAATTAAATTATTTTGAATGTTTTAAGAATGGATGAGTACTCCCCCTGAAAATCAAACCAGTATACAAAGCAAGCCTGCTCACCACAACTTTGAAGGACATCAGCAGCCCAATGGGAAGCTGAGAAGATAAAGTAGGTCCCAAGGGAGGTTTATAAGGACCAGCATTTTTGCTGTGTTGACAGTGGATGCTGACAGCTTCTAATACCTCCAGAGGTGCTGTTTTGAAACATCACACTGTAATCTGCAGTCTCACAGCAGACCCTTTGTGTGTGCATATTTCCACTAACAATCCTCCTCACAGTCTCATAGGCCAAGGCTAGAGCATGGTTGAGTTACACCCTGAAGCCATGGAACCCAACCTCTGCAGATAAATGGGAGCCAGGTCACACTATTTACTTCCGCGGCCTGCTACTGTCACTTCCAGGCCATGCCTCCTTCTCCATGGACACTGTGGTGGAACACAGGGTTATAACATGTCTGCCTGAGGTTGACCGATACAAGCATACACTGTGTACAGACACATGTGAGCAAAAGTTGCCAGACACTTAGTGGATATTCTCTGAAAGGGACATGTGACCATCAAGTAGGAAGTACCATGGCTAAGAACATAGTATCTTTACATAGATGTGTGCACATTTGCTAACATTCCCACAAAGCCTAAGGTATCTCTAAGTGTTCAACTTTAAGCTCTGGTGGTTCAACGTTCTGACTGAGTACTCCTTTTTTTTTTTTTTTTTTTTTTTTTTCATCAATCTATCTCTGTCAAGCATTACCCAGTGGGCATGCAAGCAAGCTTGGATCAATTATTTTGTTTAGAAAAACAATGTGTGTGTGTGTGTGTGTGTGTGTGTGTGTGTGTGTATGCATGTACATGCCCATGGATTTGTGAGGGTACACATGCACATATATGTATACGTGGAGGCTGCAGTTTGACATTGGGTACCCTCGTTAATTGCCATCTCTTTGATCCACTGAACCAAGAGCTTACAGACATATCTAGTAATGCTAGCTGACTTCCCCAGTGGCTATTGTCTCTGTCTCTAACATTCACTTGGACTATAGGATCTAAACTATGATCCTCACATATGTGCCTTAGTGATTAAGGGCATTTTTTGCTCTTTGGTACAAACCAAGTTCACTTCTCAATACCCATGTCAAATGCCTCACATTCCACTAGAGCTCCAGCTCCAGGGGATCCAGTGCTTTATTCTGGCCTCCCTGGGCATCCGAATCTTGTGTACATACCCCCCACACACACACACACATACACACACAGACACACCCTCCCTCCCCAACAGATATGCACACACAGAGACACATACACACAGACAGTCATAATTAAAAATAAAATAAATCCTTCTTAAAATATTTTAATATAAAAGTCTGCTAGGGTGTTAAAATGATTGTAATTCAGCTGTTTTATCCTGTACTTTGGTCTTTGTGTGTATGTATGTGCATAATATGTGTGTATAGAATTATATATGTGTACATATTCATGTAAGGTACACACATGCCAAGGCATGTGTATATAGGTCAGAGAACAACTTTGAGTGTCAGTTCTCAACTTTCCCATATTTTCAAACATGATCTTTTGTTGGCTTCTGTCTAGGCTAGCTGGCCTTCAAGCTTTTGGGAATTCTCCCATCCTTTAGGATTACTGGGGTTACAGATGCTCTACCATGTCCAGTTTAGTGTAGGATCTCAGGATCTGAACTCAGGCCCTCACATCTGGGAAGCAAACACCTTACTTACTGAGCTGTCTTCTGAGCCTGCTTTATGTTTTTCTAAGTCACCCGATATACTGACTGATTTCCATTTTATTTATATCCAGTGCACACCTTGCTTCACAAAGAAGCTACATCTCTGCTCAATGGTGTCACAGGATTGTGCTAACATGAGCTATGGTGTTATGTCATGCACACATAAATGCTAGTAGTTAATGTTGATTTTTGGATTCCAGAACTGGGACACCACCGACACAATGGCAGACTCATTATTCCTATAATGACCTGTGCTAATTTCTGGTTTGTTTCCTTCCTGAAGAATGAGAGAGTAAAGGGCAGTGGCTCAATAGTCTCTTCTTCTTCATCCACACAGCAGGCCTTGCAGCCAGTGCTTTGCTGTCTCCCTCCTGGCTGTCATATCAACTGAGTTCGGGCAAATTGTGAGCTTCCGAAATTACGAGGACATGATGCCACCTGCTGAAGGTTTCTAGTCTGTTGGGACAAACTATTTGCTTCTTGGTACAAAGGACGCATATGCCACTGACAGTGACAGCTCTTCCTTGATGCCAGGAAAGGAAGTGCAAACTGTGCCTAATTTTTTGTATGCCTAAGTGTGTGGTGGCAGTCTTCTCTTGCAGACTCATCCTCACCCTAACACTCCCAAGTACACAATTCTCTGCAACTCAGTCCATGTTCCAGTCTCTTGCATGGATACCAATATTTCCCTAACTTCTCACAAGCTCTCAAAACGTTGGAGCCTCTATAAACCCAATTTACTGGGTTGTACAGAGGGAACCGTGCTGTGGTACCATCAGGACATCAGTCAAGAAAAGTACATTATCATCCAGACCACCAGATCCCTCTGCCTCATTCTTTATGTCACAGGCAACACTGGGGTGGAGGGAGGAGAGATGGCCGAACTGTGGGCAAAAGACATCAATCTCCCAAGATACCTTTCACTGATGCTGGTGCTCAAGATATGCGGTACACATAGTTGGAAAAGTCATGCCCCGGCATTTCCTGCTTCTGCTGGAATCTTCAGACAGAATAGCCAGTGACATGCTGAAACATTTGCAGATCTCTAGGGGTGATGGGTAAGTGAGAATGATGTTCCTTAAATCAGTCACTGTGGTTAAATTCTGCATCTAACTGACAGAAGGATGCCTTAGCACACCCATGACTGCTTACATATTCTTCTAGATATTATCATATGCAAGGCATCTTCTTTCAAACTCTTCCTTTTACATTGTTGACTATTTTACTGTTTTAAAATGATAAGCATATGTGCATGTATATGTCAGAAGAGTGTCTGGTCTCCTGAAATTGGGTGTTACAGGCAACTGAGTTGTCTACTGTGAGTGCTGGAAATGGAACTCTGGTCCTCTGTAAGAGCAGGGTGGGTCCTTAATGGCTGAGGTGTTCTCCGACCCTGAAATACTTTTGTTATTCTTTTTCCAGTTAACCTAAAACAAAAGATTTGTATGAAAACTGCCTAAATCTCAGGACTTCCATTGTGTCTCTTTTCTTGGGATGGAAGGAATCGACTTGACAACTCATTCAAAATGACTTGCAATTTATCTATTTTTCACAAAACCTTGAGGTCCCCAGCAGGTCAGTGTTGTCTCCCCTTTTTAAGATGGCCAAAACAAGGAAAGTAGCTTACCATGTACTTTTCAAATGTAAGCAAAATATATATGCATATCCAAACCGCCTCTCCTACATGGGTTGAAAACTTGAATTCTGACTGGCAAGTAATGTCTTCCATGAGAGATGGGTTTGGCATATCTGGAAAAAATTCTACATATTAATATTTCTATCTTCCCACTAATCAAAAAGTCTATGTTTATTATGTAGTTTTTTAGTAGATTATGGCAACTCCTATTTTGTCTTTCAAATGTTATTATTCGTTAAAAAACATTTAGTTATTTGTTTGTTTGTTTGTTTGTTTTATGTGTATATTTATCTGCATGTACTTGCACATGTATGTATTGCCTATGGAGACTAGAAGGCGGTATCAGATCCCCTGGAACTGGAGTTATAGTTGGTCATAAGCCATCATGTGTGTGTTGAGAATTGAATCTTGGTCCTCTAGAAGAGCAGGCAGAACTCTAACCACTGAGCAATGTCTCCAGCCCTCTCAAATGTTATTCTTATAAGAAGCAAGGTGATTGTACCAGAACAAAGCTACATTACATCTTGGTAGGCTCTACCCATTGAGTTAATAGTGCTTCATCCTTCTAGCAAGAATATTTAGATATTCAAGAAGCATTGATGACATTTCCACAGCTTTACATTTTTTTTTATAATGTTGGTGTGTGTGTGTGTGTGTGTGTGTGTGTGTGTGTGTGTGTAAGTTAGACGTCACCTTTTGAGCATTGGTCTGTTCCTTCCTTCCACCATGTGGGTCGTGTGCACTCACACCCAGGTCATCAGGCCTGGCATTAAGGACCTTTACACACTGAGCTATTTCTCCAGTCCTGCAGAGCTTTTAACATTAAAAGTCACCTGTCCTAAACCTGTTTGTCTTTGAAATAAAATTCAGCATTAACTTATTTTCCAAGTATGACGATGGGCTAGTAATAACTGTTTTTTTAATCATAAAAACAATACAAATACCTAACAACAAAAACAATTATATAGCCTTTTAGCCAAGAGTAAGAATAAGCTAACAGCCAACCGTTTCCTAGTGGTTTTATTTATTTATTTTTTTCTGTAAGGACAAAGGATGCCATGGTTCTTCTCTGTTTGTTATTTTTTTCTGTCTATCCTTTCAGACTCACCTCAGGCCAAGCTACACACAATTCACACTTTATAGAAATAAAGACACTTTTATGTTTTGGTCCCCTGCCACTTCTCTTCAACACAGGACAATTTCTTACCTTTTCTCTTGCCAAACAAGGGTAGAAAAGGAGAGACTGTCAAGTGCCTGGAAACCCATTTGAGAAAAGACAGGTCGGGGTTTTTCATTTTCCGAAGCCTACAAAATGCGAAGCAGCTTATAGTTATATGTCCTTCTGCTTTCCGTGGACATTTTTTATTGTGCCGTGTTTTATTGTTAAGTTTCACTGAACATCAAGCGATTGCCCCAGCAAGTGAGAAGGTCCTCCAGTGTGACAATGCCAAGTGTTCCCAATGGCAGGTATGACCTGGGCTGATTGTGCCATGCATCAGGGAACCATCTTATCTTGTGAAACAAAGAACAGATTAGATCCGTGGTGATTGACAGCTATGTACGGTCCTTCTGTTTCAGTCTTTTAACACTCGAGTTTCTCAGATGTGACTTCAGACAAGAAGGCCACTTCCCACCCAGACCTGCCTTTACAATTCTCATGCCAGGGAGCAGGTTGAAGGTGACTGTCAAAACTCATTTTCACTAGTGTTCATTTGAATACTGATTGTGTTATCAAATGGTCTTAGACCTAAGTCTGTGAACAACGTAACTACCATGTCAGAGGCCTGGGTAATTTTGGTTTTTAATGTTGGCAAGGAAATGAATTATCTCATGCAGCTGACTGCAGCAGGTGTTCGAGTTGAGCAAATAAAATAATAAATTGTGTAATCCGTAGAGATTTGGAATTGAACCTTTTCGGAAATGAGCTATTTTTCTTGCTGATGTGATAAAAAGTTTCATAAATTTAGTTTCTTCTTCATTGTCCTTTCCTAAACTTAATACCCCCACCCAGATGATGGGCAGTCTTAGGGATTAGGATGGTCCTAGAAGTGGGCACCTCTGATGCTGGACAGTCTTAGGGGTTGGGGTGGTCCTGGAAGTGGGTACCCCAGCTACTGGACAGTCTTAGGGGTTGGGGTGGTCCTAGAAGTGGGTACCCCAGATACTGGACAGTTTTAGGGGTTGGAATGGTCCTGGAAGTGGATACTGTTCATCCAGGGCAGAAAGAATGGATCCAAGCCAGTCGCTTCTAATGAGACATAGACAATGTGGTGGGCCCCACAATTGCTTTTTGCAGGTCAGTGGGAAATGACAGTAAGAGGGCATGTAACCAGGCAAGTAGTGAAAGGTATGGGACACATCCCTCCTCAGTGAACCTCTGCCTGAGGCCCCAGCAAGTGTGAGACATCGGCAAATAACCTTGAGTCTCCAGAAAGAGAATCTTAACCTCAGAAATCTAGTGTACCCTGGTGTGACCCTTCCAGGAAGGGTTATAGCAACTGATGGCTAAGGTCGTATTTCACATATGGACATTGTGCTGGCTAGTGTTATGTCAGCTTAACATACAAACTAGAGTTACCTGAAAGGGGAAACCTTAATTGAGAAAATACCTCTATAAGATCTGGCTATAACACATTTTCTTAATTAGTAGTTGATGAGAGAGGGCCATTCTGGCCATTGATTCCAGGTTTTATAAGTAAGTAGTCGGAGCAAGCCATGAGGAGCAAGCCATTAAGCAGCATTCCTTCATGGCCTCTGCATCAGCTCCTGCCTCCAGGTTCCTGCCTTGTTTTAGTTCCTATCCTGACTTCCTTTGATGATGAACAGCAATATGGAAGTGTAAGCCAAATAAACCCTTTCCTCCTCAGCTTGCTTTTTGGTCATGGTGTTTTGTTGCAGCAGTAGAAATCCTAAGACAGGCATCTTGTTCTAACTCAGTAATTGGCCCTTGTAGCTGCCTCCCGAGCTAGACAAGGATCAGTCTATGTGGCAGTCAGATTTCTCCCTCCGCTCATGCTCTCTTCTGACCCTTCCCTTTCACAGGACAAAACCATATTGTACTCTTAACTCTGTCTTAGGAATGGCTTCCCAGAAAACAATCCTATAACCAACAAACCTCATTTCTATTTGGTGATTTTTTTTTTGGAATTCCCATCTTATTGGAAGGTAGTGACCTTGTTTTACAAAGGACAGTTCTAGCCACCAATGCCATTCATCATAGCTAATATAAATACAGAAATATTTTGTTCTGGGATGAGTTCTCTAATATGTTGTCCAAGTTTAAGTAGTCAACCCCAAGTCCATGTACATACGAGCAATACTAACTGGACTCAGTAGCCTTCATATAAAACGATAATATTATAAAAGCAGAGCTGATGTATTTGGAGGAGAGTGTGGAGTGGGCCATGGGAGGGGTTGGAGAGGGAGAGGGAGGCATAGAAATGATGCAAATATACATGTATAAAATTCTCCACAAATTAAAAATTTATTTAGAAATGTGCAGAAATGTTATGGAGATGAGTCTGAGGAAGATCTCAGCTTTCATCTTGGTAAATTCAGAAGAATCAGGATTCTCTTTTGTTTTGTGTGAGGAACACTGGCATTGGTGTAATGAAAAGGGTTTCGTAGCTTTTCACTCACGTGTACGGTCCTATGAAATTTTGCCTTTTAAAAATTCCTCCCATTCTGATTTAAGATTTCAAAGAATTATTGCCTTCATTATCAGTAGCCAGTGAAGCTGCCAATTCAATTATCTTCCATGGAGGGCAGTAGTGGCTGATAGGAACTAAAACAATGAGTGATCCAGAGTCATCTGCGTGTGTCCCCTAAGTACTTCGTTCTTGCATTTGAATACCAAAACCTTATAGCGGGTACGTTAAAATATAACATTTCAACAACTCGCCTACAGGAGATAGCAAAGGCAACTGTGTGAGCATGAGATTCTCTCTCAAGGAAAGCTATGACTATATATCACCTTTAAGATAAAGCATTGCCTTATAAGAAAGCAATGCTTTGTTTCAAATTCTGTCCATCTCAGGAAATATAACAAGGCAGTAGAGTGAAGAAGGATAAAGGGAGTAAAAGGTTAGTGGAAAAGGCAAGCTGGTTGTCTGGGGACATGGCTCAGTGGTTCATAGTAGTTTCTTTCACAGAGGACCCTACTTTTGTTCCCAGCACCTACATGGGGCAGCTCATAGCCACCTGAAACTCCAGCTTCAAGGGATCCAATGCCTCTGCTTCCTTGGGGACCTGCACTTACATGCACATGCCCTACACACATATATATGCACATAACAAAAATGTAAATAAAGTCAATAAAATCTAAATCAAACAAAAACAAGTTGGCACATTCCATATGTCCAGATTTTCTGTTTGATTTATTTATTTGTTTATTTTTGAAATTTAGTAACCTCCTCTGAGTACATTTTTTATATTGTTTGAGACTTTCATACATGTATAAAATCAAATATCATATCCACTCCCTGCTACCCCATCCCAACTTCATGTTTTCTTCTTTATTTTGGTAGCCTAATAAGTGGCATTAGTGCTGCTCACATGAGCGTGGGTGTGAGGATGTTCACATGAGCATGGAAACCTACCAGTGGGAACATCCTCAAAGGAGAAGGATTCTCCTCTGTCCCCCAGCAACTATCAGTTGCCAATAGCTCTTTAGTTACAGGTAGGTCCTTGAGAGCTCTCCCCAGATCCATGGGAAATTTGGTCTGGTCGGAATGTATGAAAAGTTCTCTATAGAATAGAGATCAATCCAGTGGTAGAAAAGTACCCAAGGGAGAAAGCCCCCTGACTTTGTTGTCACACAAATGAAATTTTTCAAAGAAGAGATCCTTTAACTCTCCTCCTCCTCTTAATTTTTAATTTTTTTTTTTTTTTTTTTGAGACAGGGCTTCTCTGTGTAGCTCTGGCTGTCCTGGAACTCACTTTGTAGACCAGGCTAGCCTCGAACTCACAGAGATCTGCCTGCTTCCTTTAAACCCTTTTGACTTTAAGAGTTGACCACTGTTACTAGAAGCTTTACTTAGTTTTCTTTTATAACTTGTGAGTAGAAGGGCCTTGGTTCTTGTTTACATAGATGATGTCCTCATTAGTTTTTTTTCCCATCTTAACACAAGCTAGAGCCACTTAGGTAGAGGGATCCTTAGTAGAGAAAAGTTAAAACTCAGAAAGTAAAAAAGAGTGAGACCACATGGCTAGCAACAGATGTAACATGCAACCTCAGCCAATCTGCCACTGGCCATTTCTCCTTTGCAGTATAATGAACAGAAGGTATGATAGCCCTGTGTCCTCAAAAGGAATAGATTCAATGTCACATGAGAACACAGCAGTGGGCTGGAGACATGACTCAGCAGTTAAGAGTGTTGGCTACTATGACATTAGACAAGAATTCAGTTCCCAGAACCCATGCTGTGGCTCACAGTCAGCTGTAACTTCAGCTCCAGCAGATTTGATGCCCACTTGTGGACTCTATTAGCATTACACTCATGAACGTGTATACCCTCCACACATAGGCATGCCTATTTAGAAATAAGATAAGCTCTTTTTTAAAGGAGAAGAAAAATGCAACACTGAGATGGAAGACAAAGTCCAACTTTTCCCAGTGAATTTTCTTCATAATTGTAATTATCTAGTCATGCCTCTCACTTTTAAAAACTAACTAAAACAAAGAAAAAGAGCCAGCTAAGACTGAGTTTCAAGAATTGCTCTTTATGAAGTCTTCTGGAAGTTTCCTTTCCCTGTTTGACTATATAGTATTCACTTGTTGCTATACCTGTGGAAATGGTCAATTTCCACCGTTTCACATTAAGATCAAGCTGATATAGCACACACCAAGGAAATCTGTTCATTCATCAGAAGTTACTTGAGGACCTACTATGTGTTAAACATTACAGTAGACATTCACTATGAACTAGCAAAGAAAATGGAAGTTGTGTTTGTTTTCATTGTGTTTATTTTTTTGTGGCAAAAGAGGCAAGCAATATGAGTTCTCTGATTCAGGTCGACGTAATCTGTTTAATAGAATGAATCCGCAAGCTATAAACATTCTTAACCTGATGACATTCCAGAACATGAAGTATTTCATGATTCTCATGAGTATTGTTCTTCAGTCAATGTCATGCAAATGTTAAGATGCTCTTGTGAAAACATATAAACCAATATAAAAGGCAAAGTTTGAGACATGCATCTGCTAAATAATATGACCTAAAATTTTCCATGTTTCTTTTTATTTTATTTATTTATTTATTTATTTATTTATTTATTTATTTATTTATTTATTTATTGGTTTTTCGGGACAGGGTTTCTCTGTGTAGCTTTGCACCTTTCCTGGAACTCACTCTGTAGACCAGGCTGGCCTCAAACTCACAGAGATCTGCCTGCCCTCTGCCTCCCGAGTGCTGGGATTAATGGTGTGTGCCACCATCACGGCAGTGACAGTCATCTCTTTGTGATGCTGATAAATATTAAAATGCCCATTTCTCTTCCATTTTTATAAGCTCCATTATACACCTTATGTATAGAGCATATTCATGAAATAAATTGTTTTATTTTATTTTAACTTTTAATTTTTTTCCTTTTATTTTATTTTACAATACCATTCAGTTCTACATATTAGCCACAGATTCCCTTGTTCTCCCTCCTCCTGCCCCCCCTCCCCTTCCCCCCAGCCCACCCCCATTCCCACCTCTTCCAGGGCAAAGTCTCCCCTGAGGACTGAGATCGACTTGGCAGACTCAGTCCAGGCAGGTCCAGTCCCCTCCTCCCAGACTGAGCCAAGCATCCCTGCATAAGCCCCAGGTTTCAAACAGCCAACTCATGCAATGAGCACAGGACTCGGTCCCACTGCCTAGATGCCTCCCAAACAGATCAAGCCAATCAACTGTCTCACCTATTCAGAGGGCCTGATCCAGTTGGGGGCCCCTCAGCCTTTGGTTCATAGTTCATGTGTTTCCATTCGTTTGTCTATTTGTCCCTATCATTTTCTCTAAACTGGCATACATCACCCTCTGTAATCCACTTGATACAGTGAAGCACAAAACCCAGAAAGTCTTAAGCCCAAGTTTTTCTGTAACTTTTCCCAAGTATTAGGTGGTTCACTTCAGTACAGTAGGTGGGATGATGGCCATCTCTGTCATTTGCTAGCCCGGGATACAGCCCTGCCCCAGGTCTAGCATCAGCCTGTTTATTGGAGCTGGATTAGATTTGTGACCCCATGTCTATAAATTTGATGTGTAATTTTGGCCCACTGCTGAGTGTAACCCTCCAGCTTGTTCTGGAAAGGATCTTTTCCTCATTTGTTGGCTCTTTGAGCTATTCTGACTAAGTTTGGAAGGAGAGTTTCAGTGTTTTGGGTCTGTGTGCTTGGCTAGAGTATGGAGAATTTTGTTGTGGTCCTAGCCTCTGAGGAGCTTGGAACATGGCCTAAGAGGTTGCTTGGTTTACACGCTTATAATAACTTGGAGCTGGAAGGGACCACAGAGGCCACCTACACCCTACACCAACCTCTCAAACAGATGCAGAAACTCCAGAGCCAAGAGGGGTCAAACAACTAACCCAGGGTCTTACAATGAACTTATAGCAAAAGCTGGGCCAGAATCCATGTCTCTTCTCAGGGTCACTCTCTTCCCATGACCGCAGCCTCTCTCTAGTCTTTGGCATACCTTCCAGTTAACCTAATAAATAGGATGTTTGGTCTTAAACTTTGGACAGGGTGAGTACCATGGGGATTAGCTAATAACTATTGCCTTTTGTGGTAGAGCAAACATCTGGCCCAAGACTAATGACTGAAGGAAGCAAAATAATGGAGCAAAGCAAGGACATTACTGACGAATGCAGAAGTGAATATTAGCAAAATCACTAAAGGAACTAAAAATCCAACTAACATAACTGGTCCTGTATCTTTGTGTGGATTATAAGCAATTCAAGTGGTCTCTTGGGCAAGCATTTTGCCTTTACTTCATTGGGGCGGGCGGGGGGTTGGCTGATTTTGATGGAAGTGTGTGGTTTTTTGTTTGTTTGTTTGTTTTGTTTTACCAAGAAAAAAGATTACAGCTTAAATAGCCAGAAAATTTTGCCTTTGTTTGTTTTCTTTTTATTATTATAGGGGACAGGAGCATTTTGGAGGTTTTGCAGAAGGAGCTTTCATGTCATCCTTATGCACAATTAGTAAATTTTAGATGCCATCTTGACTAGGCTGGAGGATGCATAGTTGTTTGGCAAAGCATTTTTGATGTGTCTCTCTCTGAGGGTGTTTCTCAAAGATGTTCACACCGGGGTCAGTGGACTGAGGCATGAAGCTCCACCCTTGCTGATGCTAGCAGATCTCATCAATGCACTAACGGGCTGAAGAGAACAAAACGTAGAGCATGGAGTAATTGGCTTCTTGCCTAGAGCTGGGATATTTATCTTCTGATCCTGGATGTGAAGGGCTCACATTTCAGACTCTGAGAGTTAAACCAGGAACCCTTATGTCTCTGGCCTTTATCCTAAGACAAGATTATTCCAGGGCTCTCTTAGGTCTCCAGATTGCAGACAACATATTATGTGACACTGCCTCTCACATTTCAAGAGTTTAATCTCATAGGAAACCCAATTATGCATCTATATATTTGTACCTCTCTGCATCAATCTAACCAGCTCTGTTTGTCTGCATATGTTCCTTTGGTTTTGTTTCTCTGGAGAACCCTGACAGTGAACCCTGTGACTCTGCTCATGTTAATACTTTATGACTTTGGTAGTGATTGACTTCTGTAATGGATATCTAGAGCTTGGGTTGTGGCATATTGGGGGAGTGTCTGTAGGGTTCAATGCCCAGCACTACATAAATGGGCATGATGTCACATTCTGTAATCCTAGGACTCAGGGAGTAGAGATAGAAGAATTAAGAATTCAAGAGCATCCTCAGCTACATGATGACTTTGAGGCTAGCAGGACTACATGGGACCTGAATCAAAACCGAAAATATCAAGAGCAACTGTGTGTGTGTGTGTGTGTGTGTGTGTGTGTGTGTGTGTGTGTGTGTGTGTGTGTTTCTTCTGCTTGTTTTCTTTGCAAGTTAATCATATACCCACATGCTTTATTTTCATCTCTCCTCATTTACCTGCATAATATCACCATTTTCCACTTACTAAAACTTTCATTTTGAATCATTTTAATAACATCAAAACTCCTCCTTTTATGGAAGCATATTAAATTAAAATTTTGCCTTGTGTGAGATACTTAATCTCAATTTTATATCAAATACTCTGATGGCAGCAGGTCAAAAAGTACAAGAAATTTATTCATTTCTCTGGCCCATATATCCTAAAGACACTGGGTTTTGTATAGCTTAGCTCATAGTCCCTGTGATGGTATCTAATTGTTTCTGTCCTGGAAAATTGCATTTATTTATGGCTACTGTAGTAAGTCAAGAAGTTGTAATCACTATATATGATGCATACAGATAGCCATGTAGGTGTCACATGTATATATTACATTTTAAAATGTTAACCATAGCATTTGATTTTAAGATAAACGTTGTTGGAATGGCACAACAACGTGTAGGTATGGTCTGCCATTTTTAAAAACCATGCATCCTGGAGTTTGAATCTTGACTTTGGCAGCAATCTTGGGTTGATCCTTTATGTAGTGAAAGGAGTGGTGACAGAATACCACAGTGAATGCTTGATTAGATATCTATATTGAAAGCTGCTCTGCGTTCATAGCTCGCTCTTCGCACTGTTCTTTTTTCAAACAATTTGCAAAGTAAATTTTATTCATTTTTACACAGAACCATTATCAATGGAGAAAACAGACACAACTGTTTTTTTCCAGTTAACAGTATTCCATAGTCAGTGCACCCAGCCTTCTTTTGTTTACTTTTGAGAGAAGATCTCGGTCTGAAGCCAATGCTGGTCTGGAAAATGCAATGATCCTTGTGCTTCACACTCTAAGTCTGTGTATTAGCACCCCAGACTCTTTTTCTATGGCTGCTCAAAGGCAGAGGTGGCCTTTCTTAGCAAGATTTCTAATTCTAACATTGCTCCAACTCCTTGAGAAGCCAAGAGTGCATTCCTAAGGCTTCTGGCCGTAGGACTTCTCAGGGACAGGAAAGGAATTCAGAGGAGTTGATGCCCACTGTGGATGCTTTGTTTTGTATCATAGCTGCCACACTCTTTGTCTTCACTTTTGTGCACCTGTAAATCATAGAGCACATGATTCTGTGGTGAGCAGATTATTTTCTTGTCGTCTGTTCCTTCCCTAACCCTGAGTATTGTTAAAAACATGAATTATAAGTTATTGGCACTAAGGAAAAATTCTGGAGGCTGAAGAGATGGCTCAGGGCTTAATAGCACCCACACTCACTGCTTTTGCAAAGGATCTGAGTTCTGTTCCCAGAACCTGTCTCAAGAAGCTTACAACCACTGGTGACTGCAGCTCCAGCTCCATATCCCTTCCCCTCTTTCTGACCTCTGTGGGTACCTGTTCAGTGTGCATGCGTGCACATGTGTGACCGCGTGTGCGCGCGCGCGCGCGCGCGCGCACACACACACACACACACACACACACAGACAGACACTTCTGAGATGGCCCAGCCCTTTGACACACTCAGGGAGGAAGTCGTTTACTCTGGTCAGAGCTACGCACAGATTCGGAGTGTGGATTTTCCCATCCCTACCCACCATAGTAATGTAACATTTAGACTTAGTGCTCTGAGTGGGTATCAGTGTAGAGTGTAAGGAAAAGCAGGAAACCTGATCTAACTGGTGGCAAATTGATTTTAGTATCCTGTTTAAATCTCTACAGGTTACTTGGTGGCTCTTCTGGATTTTGCTACAGGTATTTTTCTTGGGTAAAAATAAGAAATACATAAGATCACTTTGTGGGGGAACCAATTACCATGATCAGTCAGATTTGTGAGAGGAGTGGAATCCAGAGACAACCTTCCCAGGGGACAATGATCATTGTATACTTGTTTATTCATATTCACATTTACTTCTTTGTCCTCTGTATAGGGGTACAAGATCTTGATGTCTTCCATTTCTCCTTTTACTTTATAAAATGTAAGTCAATATAATATAAAATATCTCACTCATCTCCTGTTAATCTATCTTGAGTGACAAAAATAATCTTCATATATACAATTTCCTGTGTTTCATCAAATATATGTGCATTCAAGTCTATAAGTTACTGTATAATGCACATCTACATTAAATACACGTTGAAATTGCATTAGTCAGCAGCAGACTCTGACAGGAGGACTTGAGTGCATGTTGTATGTTTGGGAAGTGATCTTGGAAAATAGAAATAAAGGAGTAGGTGACATGAGATGGATGCAGACAGAAAGAAGGGGTTATGCAAAAGAATGCTTGATTAGAGACGGAACCTCTGATTCTCACTGGGAAGGCTCCTAGGAACCACTTCTGTACACCTCAGAAGACAGAATGGGACAGTCATTGTTCAACTGTCATACTGCATTGTTGGGAGAATGACCCCTGAAAGTTAACTCACTTGCAAATTTGGTTATAAGTACACAACGGAGCAATCTTTTGTAGTGCCCAAATAAAACAGCACAGAGTGACCACCTGCAATGACTGATCTGGAACTGGCCACCACGGTTGGAATCTGATGGACCAAGGGACTGTGCTGTGATGTAGCAGGAGCATAGGAGCATAGCCTCCATCAGTTCCCATCACCAGGCTATTCTTCAACAGCCCTTTAACAACAACAAATGTGTACTTTAGACACAAGTCCATGTTAGAGCACACATCTTTCCTAGTGGCATCATCTCTCTCTCTCAGTGTTAGACTGGGTTAGTGTGGTTCAGATGTGGAATGCCCACTCCCCCATGGCCTTCTGTGTTTGAACACTTTTTCCTCAGGTGGTGGAGTTATTTTGTAAGATTGTGGAATCTTTAGAAGGTGGAGTATTTCAGATAGAAGTGAGTCAAGTCACTGATATAGGCATTGAAGATAGTTAGCCAGGTACAATTCTTATTTACTCTCTGCTAACTGCTTGCTGATGGTCACAATGTGGCCAGCAGCCTCATCTTCCTCCTGCCATGCCTTCCCCCATGTAATGGGCCATGCCACTCTAAACTGCAAGGCAATATAACCTTTACCCCTGTATGTTGTTTTATGTCAAGTATTTGAGCAGAGAAACATAAACCTATAATCTAAAAGTACAGTGCTCCAGAGTCCAAGAACTGGCATGTTCACATCATCACCCTCTTCTAGTTGAAACTCAATGAATAGCATCAGAAACCTGGACTTGCATGATGGCACACATGCAAAAATGATAGATAGATAGATAGATAGATAGATAGATAGATAGATAGATAGATAGATAGATAGTAGATAGGTAGATATAATTTAAAATTAGCATTATTATAGCTTTGGATTATATTGTGTTAGAATGTTTTATTTTGAAAATTGTTTGAGCTGTTGACTTAAGTTTTCAAAAGACCAAAAATTCATTAAATGAATTTGGCTTAGAATTAGACAGAATTTCTAACAATTTCTCAAGGTCTGTTTGCAGTTTTGTGAAGTTTATTTATGCAAAGCAGTCTTCTCAGCCTCAGTGATGACAAAATAGAAATATTGATCATCTCTGAAAGTAGTGTGACTCCTCGACATCCTGCAGCTTCTAATGTTTAACTAAGACTTAGTAACACTTTATGTAGATTAAACAAGCATATATATCTCATTAGCATGAAAATTTGCCTTTATCTTTAATAAATTATAAAACTATAACATAACAAAGAATTGTTTAAAAATATTTTATTATTACCAGTAAATGTTTGATTTGTGTACTTATATTTTATACTTGTAAACCTTGCATAAAAATATCTTGAGTCCACAGAGATTGGAGATGGAAAATGTTTAAAAAGCTATGTTTTAAGAGATGAGGAAAGAAAAACTTGAAGCTATGAGTTCACTAGTCCAGGGTCAAAGTACATGTGTGTTTATATTTTATTAACTTTGTAATATTTTGTCACTGAAATTGTTCTAAAACCATGTTAAAAAGGCACAAAAATACACAAACTATAAATTTTTAATGGCGAAACCCAGAAATATACTTAGTCTAAGTGCCTCATTTTATCAAAGATTAAGATGACGTGATTTTATTTTACTTTTTACATTTCACAGGTCTTCTCATCTGATCCTTTGTATTCTTTCTGCCTCCTCTTTCACAATGTTTCCTGAGCCATGAATGAGGGTAGGTTAATGTAGGTGATTCATCCATAGCTGAACACTCATGTTAAATTATTCTTGGCACTTTGACCAGTTATGAGTCTCTGTAATAACTGATACCCACTGGAAACATAGCTTTTTTGATCAATGTTTAGATTAACACACATTTATAGATATAAATACTCAGAAGGCACTCTGATGGTATGACCATTTAACATGACAGCCACTAGTAGGACTACTAGGGCTTATGATACACCAGTCATGGATTTTGACTAGGTTCAGATTACCAGGCATGGAATTCTTCCTGTAGAGCAGGCCTCAAATCTGAAGAAAATCAGGCTGGTTACCATCACGCTCATGCCACTGTTGCATTGGTGGGTATATTGAGACTGCACATTTTCATCTTCCTGCATTCACACTGATTCTTGAAGACTGAGGGAACACACACACACACACACACACACACACACGCACGCACGCACGCACGCACGCACGCACGCACGCACGCGTGCGCGCACACACACGCAGGCATACCCAACAAAACAAATTCTACCTCTGCTACTTTTAACAGTGTATGGTAATCACACATACTCTCTTGAACAGTGTCAATTCATTTGGCTCATTGATACATTGTTAGTTCATGGTCTCCATTTAAGGTTTTATGGGTATCTGTCTATCAATCTACCTATAAATGTCCATGTAGCTACTCATGAGTGCTCCTCAATTTGGAAACATATTCATCATTCATGGAAATCCCTGCCAATTTTTCATTATATTAGTATCATTCTTTCAATAGTTCATGAAAATGATTTCTAAGGATTTTCTACATTTCTAGGCATTATGTACAAGAAACTATAACTGAGGGGATATGGGATTATCCAGTGGGGGAGTGCCAGCATATATTCCAAGGCTCTGGGTCTCATCCCCAGCACTGCCTACACCAGGGTGAGGGAGCCACACAGGCCTGTAATCCCAGCTACTTCAAAGGTAGAAGGCAGAGAATCCAGAGTTCAAGGTCATTGCCCTGGACCTATTAACCCATATGTTTCCATGTGGTCAAAACATTACTGGTCTGCTGGTATCTCGTTGCTCCTTTGGAAGCAGCTGGGGTCTCTCTCGACTCCACTCTTCTTCTCTCTGTGTCACTACCTGTATTTCCCACCTGACTGTAAGCTTTCTTACCATAGGCCAAAACAGCTTTATTTATTATCCAGTGGGAGCCACACATATTCACAGCATACAAAGACATCCCACAGCATTATCCTAAGACAGAACCTTTACAAATAAGGAGAGCTCATTTCAGATGTCACCAGCTGCTGTCACTGCCTCGGGGTTTACAACTATAATTGTCGATGGTCTTCTCTCAGGGCCTGGGTTTCATGAGAAAGAATCAGAAAAAAAAAGACTAAGTGCATAAGTGATTTTTTAAGGCAAATGAAAGCCATTGTCCTGTCAAGTCACCTCCAAGTGAAGGCTCATAGGGTACAGCAGTGCAGAGGATCAGAATGTCACACAGCACAAGAACATAACAATTCCAAAGTCACTCCGTGTCCCAGTCCTCAGAAGCATGGTTGTATGACAGGAGATCCACTGGATTTTGCTAAGCCATATCTGCTGTAATGTTAAATTCATGTTTTAACTGAATTCTGTTGGATAAACAAGTTTCCTCTTAATGCAACATGGAAGTGTATCCTGCTTAATAATTGCTCTAAAGCTATAAATGGAAACATTTGTATTTCATGATACATTTATATTTACTAAAGGATCCTTTAATTAAAAATACCCAAATCTATATTTGAATTCTTATATATTTATATATGATATATAACATACAGTTGCAGTGATATTATAAATAATACACACATGTACACAAAAGCACACACAATACAATGTAGTTTTGTGTCTATTTTTCTTTTGCTTTTCTCATGAAGGTGTCCAAACTAGGGAGCCTCAACCTTGAATCACAGATAATTTCTTTTGCAGTTAATTACTTGTTATAGATTGTCCTGTGCATACAGAACACCAGCCACAACTCCTTAACTACAGTTGTGGCAAATGAAAAGGTGTCCAGTTATTGCCAGATGTCCTGTGGGAGTCAGGATTGCTCTGCTTCTGAATCAGTGGTCTATACATCAGTCAAATACAACACCACTGCCTGACTATATGTGTGTATGAAATGGTCTTTGTTGTCTGTAGATGAGGAAATGATACAGGTGGCACATGGATTGGCTGCATTGTGAGGAGCAGGTCTTGCACAGTTGGATGAGTGCTATCATGGTAGAAGGTAATTATATCTGCATTTAAAATACTTTTATCTGGCTCCTGGCTTGGGCACTAATTCTCACTGATAACTGGATTCTGATTTGAATCCTCATATTTATGCATTCCACTCAGGCATCTAAGCAGATGTGTTACCCACTCCCTTTACAGAAGCCCAAGCACTCATAATATGCAAATGAGGAAACCAATGGACACTATCAAGGTGTGTTAGATATGACACACATGTCGTAGCTGGGGAAGCAGATATGGAACCCCATGTTTTTAGTGATGGAGGGAATGCAGTTTAAATGCAAAACACAAAACATTCAGCCTTTCTGTTTCTAAGATGAAGTACTTACAATGAATGCTTTAGTTTTGTGGACTTTTATTATCAATGCTAATAGCTCATTTCTTTCATTTTGCAGCTGTTCTATTATTTTTGAATAATTTCAAACATTTTACAAAACATTCCAAAAATAGCACTATGCTTTTCTCACAGATTTTCCACACAATTAACGTCTCCTACATTTGCTTCATTGATTTTTGTACAAATATACACATATTGTTATGATACCAAGAAGTTTGAGAGTAAGTGTAGATATGATGTAACTTTAGACATGGATACTTTTGAAACTGATATTACTACGGTAGAAACATCTACATCAAGATGGTCAGACTTGTGTCGTGTTTCACTTTATTTTTCTCTATAATAAGCATGCAGCAATTGGTGATGGGAGGCTGGAGGCCTGGCTCAGAAGTTAGGAGCACATACTGCTCTTGCAGAAAACGAGGTAGGTTCCCACTCTGAGTACTTCACTACTGGAGATCCCAGAGAGCTGACACCCTCTCTTGTCCTCCATTGACACAGAACCCATATGCACATTTACATACAAATGCCCAGAGTCACACACAGGCATCCCATTAAAAATAAAATTTTTAAATAGCATGGGGTCTAGGCTGCTGCCCAAGATTATTGGTTTCATTTATACATCTCTGCCTCCATTCACAAATAACAGTTCCCCAGTCTGTCTTCAGCTGGAATTTTTTTTCTTTTTTTAATATTAAGACCATTTGTCATGTAGAGTACCCTTCATACTATATCTGTCTGATGTTTAGTGAGGGTTAAATTATGGTTGGATTTTGCTGGAAGAAGGCCTCAGTGTAGTGTTGTCTTTCTCCATATGTCCTGTCAGGGACATCCAATTCTCACACATCCCATTCCGGGTATCCTACTCTGAACACTTGTTACAGAGATGTCTACATTGAAAAGTTACTATTTCCCTTCATAATTAATCAATGCCTTTTAGGACAGTTCTGACACATTCTGCTCATTTTCTTGTTCTCCTCAAACCTCTTTCTTTAAGAAGTTTTTATACTTGTTTATTTGATGTGTTTGTGTTTTGCCTACATGCATGTATGTGCACCACATGTGTACAGTACAAGCCGAGGCCAGAAGGCACTGGATCCCTTTGAACTACAAGTGCACTTAACTGATGAGCAGTCTTTCCAGCCTCGGTTTTCCTTTTTAAAGATCTGTCTCTGTTTCTGTCTCTATCTCTCTGTCTCTGTCTCTCTCTGTCTTTGTCTCCTGTGTGTATTATTTATGTGTGTGTGTGTGTGTGTGTGTGTGTGTGTGTGTGTGCACAAGAGAATGCTTATGTGCACTAGGAAATAGGAGAAAAATATTGGGTGTCCTGCCCTTTCGCTCTCCCCACTATCTCCATAAGACATGGTCTCATGTAGCTCAGGCTGACCCATAACTCATTATAGAGCAAGGATGACCTCCAGATCCTCTTGCCTCTGTCTCTTAAGTGACAGAATAGAATAGCAGGTGTACACCACCTTGCCTTCTGGCTATCCTCAAACTGTCCTGCTGAAAATTGTCACCCATATCCATTGACATCCATGGGTGCCAAACAGTGGTTCTGTAACTCCAACATTCCTTCTGCTTCTGTTACCTTTCCTTCTAGAAAGGGCAGCTTCTCTTCTTCCACTTTTATTTTATAATTTTCTTATGAAAATACAAACTCAGAGATCCTTTTCATTTTCATTTTATGGATTAAAAAAAAGTGTCACCAACATTAAGATAATTGATGCTCTGAGCACAACTCCAGGGATGCAAAGGTGGTGGTCAATATGAAGAAATTGGCTTGCTTGTTCTCCATGTGGCTCATCAGCTTCTTTTTCAGCCACAGTCAGGAGCTGGTTTCTCCTGAAGATGCTGTCACTCACAAACTGGGCACAATCTGTGCCTCAGTGAGGCATTGAAGTGGAGCCAGAAAGCAAAAGTCCCTTTCTCTGGACTCCAGGAGCATTCTATCCGTTTTCACTGTGCTAAGCACACTAATGGCTCAGAAGTTGGGTGGGGGAAAGACTCTTATCAAGTCTCAGCATATAATGTACTGCAGGTCCCCAGCTGGATGAATGGAAGAAGCTTAGCAATTCAGTATCTTCTGAATAATAGCATTTATTTTATACTCTGAGAAGTCTGAATAACATTGCAGATTCTTTTGGTGTAATAGCTTCGTTGGGCTAATTGACTCGAATGGCAAAATTGCTCCTTAAAAAAAAAAGCCACACAGTTTTGATTAATGAGCCCAGTAATAAATCATTAATCTTTTCAGCTCAGAAATGATAGGAGCAGTGTTATGTTTTGTACCCAGTAATATACTTCTAGATTTTTGCGCTGATACAGTGGCCACATTTTAAAGATCTCGTCACCAATTTAATGTGCCCAAGTCTGCATAATTTAATATAACATCTAGCAACTTTACAGTGGAAGAATGTCATGGGTCGAACCCGAAGTAGAGGTAATTGTTCTGTTATGAGCATGGTTTGTATTCAGTTAGGAGTGGTCTTTTTGTAATATCCTAAGTTTTCTGAGTAATTGTAATTATAAGGCTATTAATGAGTTACTGGAGTTCCCTTGTGTACCTGGCTTACTGCTAAGTTTTCAGTACACCGTGCATTGAATTTCACATTAACTCTCAGAAGTTATAAGCATTGCTTGCACTTTTATGGTTCATGAAGTTTTCTGAGAATTGATAATAATGAGCTAACAGCATAGACCCAGCTAATGCCAGTTCCCATACCACTGTGTGTTCACCTGCCATGCTCCCCCATTTCTGGGAGGTGATGTATAAGCAGATCACTTTGGGGGAGTCAGGGCTGCATGCAGTTATGTAGACAACTAAACAGATGTGTGCAGCTGTCTTAAGCCTTTGCATCTCTGAGGGGTTTATATTTCAGGGATCAATTTCCATGCTCACGGTGGAGCCAAGACATCATTTACACATTGTCTCGAGCTGTCTAATCACCAAGGAAAAATAGAATTCCAAATTATGAGCTGTAAAATTCTGAGGTCAAATGTCTACATTCCTGACTTTGCTGTTGTGTTAGCTGATATAAAGGTGTTAGCACCTTATTATTAAAATTCTGTCATAAGCTGCCCACTAAGCTGAGATATCTATGGAAGGCATGTATCATCCCCAATTGGGCTTGTCTTTAGGATATAGCTTAGCAGCCAGCATTCGCTAAAAGATGCAAGAATTACTGAATGATGGCCAATAACATATGTCAAGAAAAAGTAGAGGGTCCATTTAGTGAAGTGCCCTAAGTCCCAATAGGTAAAGCGTCTTTGTATCTAATTAGTGTGGGGACTCAAGTGTCTCCAGCTGTCTCTAGTGTGTTACTCTTCTGGACCACAGGATTCCTTCCAATTCAGAGCTGAGAAGACACATGAGGTGTGTGCCCGTGTTCTGCAGTGACCCTGGACGCTGCCAGTGAAGCCATCTGTTCCACTGCTGAGCCACATTAAGAGTTGGACTTACCTTGCTCTCACTGGTACACTTAAGGAAATTAACAGTAATACAAGTGCCAGATACAAACTGGCAATGATGATGGAAAACATTCTTTTAAAAGTACAAGTAGTTTGCCTCATTTGAACCCCGGTAATGCTTGTTTACACCTTCTCTTTGCTGTTCTCAACAAAGGTCCTCATGTTAGTTTGAGACAGGGAGGTAAGATAGAATCCTAGGGTCCTCAATGTGCAGTGCCTGTTGATAAGACAGGGAGACACACCCCCTATATACATATTCACACACACACACACACACACACACACACACACACACCACACTTCACAGAACGTCTTCTCTGGGCTTGTGTTAAAGGTCACACACAGGCTGCCAAATCTTTGCAACCTATTCAGATTCTCCTTGGAGACACTAGGATTGCATCAGCCTGAAGTATGTTGTCCTCCACCTAGACTGACAGAATTTTAATGCAAGGCTGAATGAGCTTTTAAATGTCAGTCTAGAGCTGACTGTTCCCTCTACTGGATGGCATACCCATGGCCCCGCAGAGTCAGTTTCCTGTGAAATTGGCAGGACTAGTTTAGAAGTAAAAGCAGGCTCAAGGAAAACAGCAGGACTGCAGCACATTTGTACAGAGAGTTGCGGTTGCCCACTTTCCATATGCCGAAGGTAGCTTTTGTTGGTATAATCCTCTTGAAGTAGAGGTTAGAAGAAAGTTAGTTTTATTTTCCTCAGTATTGGGAAAATGTCACAGTTCTAGTCTTAACTAATAAGACTTAACCCCTGTTCCCCCTTGCTCACTCATTTCCCCAGTATCATTAAGATGTTTATTCTTAAGAAGGTGAAGTATCTTGCTAAGTAGCTTATGCCTCAAGAGAAACTCTGTAGGAAACCAGCCAGCAAAACATTCCCCATTTTAATCTCTTAAAAAGTTGTGACTCAGCCATTAAACACAGTGTGTCTACAGCATCTGTCTTGAATTGGTTGGATTCACTTCTGGCTGGATTTCTCAACAGCTGTGTTGGGCAATTGCAGAGATCCTGATAACATGGGCTTTCTCACGTGTAAAATGGGGATAAGAATAGACTCTATCTCAAGGGTCTCTTGAAGCCATAAAAATATGATGAATTTAAATGGCTTTAAAGTATAGATAGTTCTTGGCACATTGCTAGATAATATTCCTGAAATGATTATAATACTAAAAACAAATAATTTATATAAAATGATGTTAGTATTAGTCCCGCATGGCAATGAACATTCTCAGTGCCTTTCAGGTAATATAATTGGGATGAAATTATATGAGAAAGTTATTCAGTCATCCTCAGCTGTTTATTTCTTTTATTGATGTGTAATCATTACATCTGGTACTGAGTTATGTAAGGACACTTCTGTACATGCATATAATACACTTTGAGTATATCCCTCTACCCCTTATTCATTGTATAACAGAAACTCATTTCCTGATAGGTCTTGTATTTTTTTCAAATTACCATAATATTTCAGACTTTCATGATTATATCATCCTTTATGCTGTGTTCTATGACTATGGTCTACCTAGTCTAGAATAAGAATGATTATCCTTGAGGGTAATTTCATGTCCTGACCAGGATTGTACCTCAATAACACATTTCTGGGTGTAGACTAAATATAAAGTTGAGCCTTAGCCTTGTGCCAGAATATTCTAGGTAGAATTCTGTTTGTTTATTGTTTTTTGAGACGAGGTTTCTCTGTGCAGCCCTGGCTGTCCCAGAACTTTCTCTGTAGACTAGAGTGGCCTCAAACTCAAAGATTTGCCTGCCTTTGCCTCCTGAGTGCTGGGATTAAAGGTGTGAATCACTATGCCCAGCTAAATGTTCACATATTCTCTCCTTTTCTTCTCCTTTCCTCTTTCTCCTTTTCTTCCTCCTCCTCTTCCTTCTCTTTCTTCTTGATTGAATTAATGATAGAATACTCATAATGACTGATGGCAGCATGTGCACAGAACTATAATCCTGTACTTGTTCAAAGGAGAATCAAATAATCCTTAACAGATCAAATGACCTCTTTCTGTCCCGGGATACTCAGGAGCTTGATGATATAGACACTTAGAGGGCCCTTCAGAGTAGAAAAAGAGACCAAGAAAATGTGGAATCTGTTCACAGTATTGGGTTGCCCTCTGCAGCTTTGTTCCCTGGTTTCACTTTTGGCCAACAGAATTGTTAGAACAATGTCATTCATGGGTCTTTGTGGCATGATGGTATGTTACAAGGAAACTCTTAGGAGACTGCAGTATTTTACGGTGTAAGTCTATCACATTCTCATGGGGCAAGGCATCCTCCAGAGTTGTGGAGGGGGTTGATGGTTCTGGACTGAGAGTCCAGTGTGACATGTGGCTCCAGTGTGACATGTGACAGGAGTCCAGAAAAACCCTGAAGGAACACACATCTGGCTGATCATGGGTACCACACATAGACTCAGAGACTCACTTGCTCTGTCACATGCATCTGAACTCACCACTGCCCAAAAGATACAAAGCAAATTCTACACAGGACCAGTGGTTCATGTTGTCAGAGATCCATTCACTACAATTCTACTCTGTATTCTGTGAATTAAGCCTTCTGACTGGATCAGAGGCTGTTACCTCCATTCACCAATGCTCTGCTTGCATTAAATCTGAAATAATTTAAAAGTCTTTATGATTTGTCATATTTAGAAAACTGTATCTATTCATTTTTACCTTGGGGAAGTTGTTCTTAGTGGCATCTCATCCATAGGCTGAGTTCATTTGTGCCACATAAACATTGCACAACACTAAGATCACATTAAATGTATTCTTCTCTACAAATATTTACATTGATGATGAGGACTGTCAAAATCTTTTCTCCTAGCCTTTTGAAATGTGTGATACATTCCTGTTATCTGTACTTGCTGTACTGAGCCAATGCCCAGCAGAATCTCCTGTTCCTATATAACTGTAGTGTGGTACCTGTAAATCAGCCTTCCCTTCCCTCCATCCCACTGCTCTTCTCACTGGGAACCCCCATTTTACTTTCAACTTCTTCTTTAAAAATTATTTTAATGTGTGTGTGTGTGTGTGTGTGTGTGTGTGTGTGTGTGTGTGTGAGAGAGAGAGAGAGAGAGAGAGAGAGAGAGAGAGAGAGAGAGAGAGAGAGAGAGAGAGAGATGTAGTCATGGCAAAGCACTCTTGTGGAAGTCCAAGAACATCCCTAAGGCATCTGTTCTTCCCTTTGACTTTGTGTGCTGCAGAAATTGAACTTGGGTCATCAGGATGGGCAGGAATCGTCACCTGCTGAGCTGTCTCACTGGCTTTCTGCTCTCAGCTTCAGTGAAACCAACCAGCTATTGTACATTCCCTGTATGAGTCAGTTTGTGTGGCTAGCTTGTTTCACTTGACATAATGATCTCCAAGTTGTCTCAAATGAAAAACTTCCATTCTTGGTATGATATTGTATCATGGTGGGTAACCCATTTGCTTTCATCATTATCAGTTGTCAAACATTTCTGTGGGTTCCCAGTGTTGGCTGTTTGAATAGTGCTGCAGTGAGCATGGAAGTACTGGTGCCTCTTCTGTATGCTGAGCTCATTGACTTCACTGTACCTACTAAAACAGTTTCTTAAGGTCCCTAAAACAGACAGTCTGGGTGTTTTCCTGCCAAGTGACTGACAGGCCCACTTTAGATTAACTCCTGAGGGCTGGTGAAGTGGGATGTCTTTGTTCTTTACCAGAAAGCCTCTGGCTATATCATAATCTTACAACCTTCTGGGAAGTTCAGAATGTTCTGTCTCCACACAGGGCCAGAGACATGACTCAGATCTCATTCTCTTGACTGCTGATTACAAGCCTGAAGCTTCTCTTCTCAGCTTTACAAGGCTCTGATTATGAGAGAATGGTCCATCCACAGTGCCTTCGAGCCTGCTAGCACCCGGCTACCTCCCAGCAGTGTGACCTAGATGTGGGATGTGCTCCCTCTCTACATGAGCACCCCTTTGCTGATTTAAGTGATCCAGTGTTCTGATGCTGCACTAGCTACAACCAATGCAAATTCAAAACAAATCCATCCCCTTTGGGCCGTTTATATATACAGAATCCTCGAGGGGAAGAAAAAGGGGGACTCATTTCAGGGGGAAAATGCATTCTTGGGTAAAATGACACATTTCTAGTCACATTAACAACAGAGAAATGTCTTTTCTAAATTCTTTATGAACGAGATTAATAGAACTTAGTGATGTGTCAAGAAATCTCTGTTCAGGTGAAGAGATGTGCAGACAGACCAAAATGGAGGAGTTATTGATGGTGACACAGCCAATTATGTAGATGGCAGCTGTCTATTTTTGCCAACTCAAATATTCTGCACAGTGTTCATTCAGTGACTGTGGGGACAGAAGAAGGGATGCTAGCCTATCGGGGACTCGATAACTCAAGCAAGAAGGAACCAAACAATTCAGACACACTAATTGTCATATTGCTAACATCCCATAGGGCCATAACATGCCGTTTTCTAGCCATCAAATTTTAAAAGTAAACTCAACCTTATTAGTTGGTAGCATCATTGACCCAAGTGTCAAAGGACAGGACCTTATCTGCTTTATTTTTAGCCCATTTCAAATCCATTGAGTGACCTTGAGACAATCAACACCAGTCCCTTAATCTTTATTTTCTGTGTGTGTTAAATGACAAAATCAGATGAATTTGTTGTCTCTTGCATTCATTCTGAAGCTACCTCTTCTTAAAGAATTAAGCCAATGGCTGAGGAAGTAGTTCAGTTGCTAGACTGCTTGCCAAGCATGCATAAGGTCTTTGGTTCAATTCCCAGCACTGTACATGGCCAATGTGCAGACACATGCCTTGATCCTGATATATAGGACCTGCGGCAGCAGGGCCAGGTGTTGAAGATCATCCTTAGCTACATAGTGAGCTCCAGACTAGCCTGGGACATGTAAGACCCTGTCACAAAATAAAGACATAAATAAACTGATTAAATAATTGAAGAAAAATTAATGTTCTTTTAGATTATAGCTGTCACAGGTGAAATTCTTCCAAACAGTTAGAAGTACTCATTTGCTTTATAATACCTATCAACCTTCCACCAAATGACTACCTATTTAAGTCTGATGTGTAAATAACATTGTAAGTAGAAATACAGGGAGCATAGTGTTTTAAAGTCCATTCCACAAAGAACTTAAATTCTATTGTCAGCCAATATATTCAAGACTAACACTGCATCAAGAGATGGAATTATTTAATGAATATCACTGCCCAAAGCCGTGTTCTCTCTGTGAATACAAATTAAGGAATGACCCCATCAAATGCTATGTTGTCTCTGTGAATACCAATTAAGGCACTGGCCTTGCTGCTTGAATTTAGATTCAGAAAATAGCTTACTAGGCAATCCCTTGTGGACTGTGTTCTGGGTGTTCTCAGTACATTGCTGAGTGGCTGCAGCATGCTCAATACTTAGCGAGTCTGGACATGGATTTGAATTGGGATTAACTAGCCTACAGAAAATGACAAAAAATCCAAGCATCTACATCTGGGATGATGATGTAGGGCAAAGGAGCACAGGGGACTGGGTCAGCTCCAACCATGTCATGAGCCTGCCATGAGCTGTGGCCCATCCACTGGTAAAGTTTGACTGAGTGCAGAGTCTCCTACAAATTTGAATATGTATTCCTCAATGTATGTCTTATAGAAAACCATGTTCCTAGTGAGGGGGAGATAGCTCTGTTGCTAAAGTGTTTGCCATGCAAGTGTGATGAATTTGATTCTGCAGGACCCATGTGTCATAGTTATGTTTCTATTGTTGTGATAATACGCCATCACCAAGGCAACTTATAAAAGAAAGCATTTCTTTGGGGCTTATGGTTTCACAGGGTTAGAGTCCATGACCATCGTGGTGCAGTGCATGGCAGGAGGGTGGAGCAATAGCTGAGAGCTTACATCTTGAGACAGCAATCACAAGGCAGAGAAAGTGCTAACTGGGGAAGGTGTAAGCCTTTTAAAGCCTGCCCCTAGTGACGTACTTTCTCCAACATGGCCACAACTCCTAACCCCTCCCAAACAGTTCCATCAACTGGGGACAAAGTAGTCAAACCTATGAGCCTATGGAGGACATTCTCACTCAAACCACCATGCCGTGTAGAATGGGAGACCCAGTGTTTGATGCTTTGCACTGGGGAGGAGACAGTGTATATCTGGGGCTCTCTGTCTAGCTGGTCTAGCCTAATTGGTGAGACCTGGGCCAAGGAGGCAGATGGAGTTACTGAGTGAATACCTGAAGTTGTCCTCCAGCCGCCATCTTTGCATGAGCCCCTCCCTCAATGCATTAAGAATAAGTTGTTTCTTTTGTAGTTTTTTGTCAGAACTACTTCTTCCCAGTTTAAAACAAGCACTCTAATGTGCCTCTCGCCTCTCTTCATTGAGAATTCCCTTTGCATCAGAGTCAACTAGAAATGTCAAAGGCATCCACAGATAACGTTAACTCCTCAATCTGGTCACTATTGTGAGTGACGTTCTATTTATGGCAGGAGACCCTTACTCTCCTGTGACAGTCATAGCATAAAGTTGTGATTTAAAAATGAGTTTAAGTCATTTTAAACCAATGCATGTTGGTTTTAGAAAAATGTTTTAAATAAATAGTTAGTGGCAGGCAAAAAAATTATCTAAGAGCTGATATGCAAATGATTGAAAGTTGGAGAACACTGAGCTGGTTGAAAATACACTGAACTGGTAGTAAGTCTAATTCTAACTCTGTCACTAATTATCAGATTGTCCTTGGGCAGGGTGATAAATCTTTCATGGTTCTCTTTCCTCATTATCCAATACGAACGATGATATTTGCCAAAATACCTTTACAGTTATGATGGGAAGATTAAAATTAAGTGATGGATAGTAAAATACTGTAAAACTTGAAGGTTTATGTGCATAAGACTCATTATTATGTATATGCAGCATCAGAGAGAGAGAGAGAGAGAGGAGAACGAGAGACCTTCAGCCATTTAATGGAAAAATAATAGCTCATTTTCTTATTATCATCATGACATTTGAGGTTTGTGGGTGGTAGTATTTGTGTGTGTGTGTGTGTGTGTGTGTGTGTGTGTGTGTGTGTGTCAGAAAGAGAAGGAAAGGAAACGAAGCAAAGATTTCAATTGTACATTTCCCACATAGATAACATTCCCAAATGCTAAAGCTGTGGCTTTTTTCAGATATTTCTTAATATTTTCCTGGTAATAAAAATGTTTAAAGGTAAGTTATGTTTAAATAACAAACCTTATAGTAGATTTCCTTTAGAGGTTTTACTTATTTTTATAATTTATGTGTGTGAGTGTTTTGCCTGCATGTATGTATGTTTGCCACGTGTGTGCAAGCCCAGAAGAATGAATTAGATCTCCCAAATAGGAGATAGGGGTGGTTGTGAGCCATGGTGTAGGTGCTGAAAACTGAACCTAGGGCCTCTAGAAAAGCAACAAGTGCTCTTAGTCACTGAGCCATCTCTCTATGACAAAGTCTTATTCATCTCAAGAATTAATAAAAAAAAATTGTGCCCTATTTGCATTAAGTTGTTAATAATGCAATTTAGTTTTTAATAAAATTATTTCTTGACCTAAAATAATATTTGGAATTTCATTTTTATAGTCTCTCATTGTTTAAAACCTTACATTTACTTATTCCAGAATATTTTTGGACTTCTTTTGCCAGCTTAATCTCTTGCTTGTTCTTGAAGCTAAGGTTTTGTTTGGGCTAAATTATAATGGTTCAATTAAATGTCTGACTTATTTTGATATTAGTGATTAATTATGACATTCTGACCCTGTTTTGTTTCTGACAATACAACTGTTTCAAAATACATATCACTATGTTTCAATTTATTAATTCATATATGAATTATAGAATGTTCACACATACAGATAAAGCTAGCAGTTGTGGTTTTCCTTGCTATTAAGCAAAGCTTGCGTAAGCATTGTTACCACTGAATGAAATGTTAGACATAATGAGCTCGTTTGCATATAAGTATTCCTGCTTGGTCTGAGATGGCAACTCTCAAATTGATGCAATTATGAGAATCATTTAGAGGACTTGTTAAAATAAGCCTGTATTTGGAGTTTATAATTCAGTATCTCAAGGTGGTTCTGAGAATTGGTATTCCTAGCCAGTTTCAGGTGAAATTTTTAAATTTTTATTTATTTTTAATTTATTTCTTTCAAGAGAGATTCTCATGGTGCCCAGATAGCTTTTAGAATCACTATGTAGCTGAGGTTAGCCTGGAACTTCTAATTCTCATGCCTCCACCTCCTGAGTGCTGAGCTTATAGGTGTACACTCTATAGCTGGCTTAAGGTAATGTTGATGCTGAAGTTCTGGGTCCACAGCATGGTATCCACTCATCTAGTGGGAGGCAGCATCAGAGAGCAATAAAACTTGTGGCCTAGATGGTGGCCTAGGAAATATGCCCTGCCTTTCACACTTGTGAATTGTGTCACATGGATAAGTTAGGGGTTGAATGTGCCATCTACAAAATGGGTTTGTATAGGAGTAATGAGTGAAAAGACAGTTGGTAAGTACCTAGAATGATGACTTCACGAACATAGCACTAATGGAGTGGTGAACCTAGACTGGTACAAGAAGGTCGGTAGCTAGTACAAGCATTCTCCAGTGACTGGTTGGCCTTCCACGGCTTCAGTTACGCATAGTAAACCACATTCTGAAACTAGTAAGCAGAAAATTCCAGAAGTAAGTTCACAATGATAATTGTGTATTGACACTATTCTGAATACACAGTGACTCTTGCAGTGACCTGCCGTGGTTGTAAATCAGTCTTGTGTCCAATGTGTCTGTATTGTCTGTGTTATTCACCTGTCAAACACTCAGGAGCTGTACCAGGCCATCTACCTTTTGCCTCGGGGCTTCTTACTTCTCTTTCTGTATATCTTACTTTTCTCCTGTGTATCTTACTTTCACTGCTTCTTGTGTCTGACTGGCAGCACCTGCCTGGTGTCTGGCCTCAGGCATCTTCCTAGTTCTCCCCTCTTGTTCTTCTTGAGCCTAGATTTCTCCTCTTATTTATTCTTTCTGCCTGCTAGCCCCACCTATCCTTTCTCCTGTCTAGCAATTGGCCATTCAGCTTTTTATTAGACCAATCAGGTGCCTTAGGCAGGCAAGGTGAAACAAATGCAACACATCTTTACATAATTAAACAAATGCAGCATAAACAACTGTTTATATAAATAGACTATTTGTATAAATAACTACACAGTTAAAGTAATATTCTGCACATAAACAAATGCAACACATCTTTGTCTAGTTAAAAATTATTCTACAACAAGAAACAATCTCAGTTATCAGATCTACTGAGTCACCCATACAGTGCCTATTCCGGAACCATTATTTCACTTACCAGTAACCTCAATGGGCACATGTAGTGATGCTAGCCATGTGAGCATGCCAAGAGAAGCCATGGAGTGTTTCCTTCAGGTGAGAAGGTGAACGTTCATAACTTGAGAAAAAGATTTGTATTAATGGGATGGCCAAGATCTATAGTACCAGTGAGACTCCTATCCATGAAGTTGTGAAGAGAAACAAATCATATGAGTTTTGCTGTCACCCCTCTGTCTACAATAGTCATGTATAGTATTTTACAAAGATGGGAAAGATGAAATTGCAGGGGTCAGTGCCATTTGAGGTTTGAGGCGTCACTGGTGGATGCCTCATGGATAAGGAATGATTTCTATCTGTGTTCACCTGAGCTTAACTGTAATATGAGCTTGTATGTATATGTTACAAGGAAGGGTGGACAAAGAGCCTGATTTTCATTGATGGTTTTCTTTTTTATGAGAAATGTCCTACACAGAAAGGAAGCTTATTAAAAGGAATTGATGGCCAGATGTGGTAATGCACACCTATCATCCCAGAATTTGAGAGGTTGGAGAAGGGCATCATGAGTTCTAAGCCACTGTGATGGCTGGTTTTATGTCAACTTGACACAAGCAAAGGCCACATAGAAGAGGGAGCCTCACCTGAGAAAATGCCTCCATTAGATTGGACTGTAAGCAAGCCTATAGGGCGCTTTCTTAATTAGTGATTGATGGGGAAAGACCAAGTCCATTGCAGGTAGGGTCATCCCTGGGCAAGTGGTCCTGGGTTTTATAAGAAACCAGACTTAGCGAGCCATGGGGAGCAAGCCAGTAAGCAGCACTCCTCCATGACCTCTGCATCAGCTTCTGACTCCAGGTTTCTGCCTTGACTTCCTTCAGTGATATACTCTGTTACCAGGAAGTGTAAGTTGAAATAAATTCTTTCCTCCCCAAGTTTCTTTGGTCATGGTGTTTCATCACAGCAACATTTGCCCTAACTAGGACAGTCACCCTGGCTATCTAAGGCATTTGGAGGCAGCCTGGAAAGCAGTACCCTTTGAGGATGACAGAGGATGTTAAACTGGTTTGCAATTTAAGTGCAATGCTTCTCAATAGACCTCATGGCATTTGTTTCTTTTTCTTCCCTTAGCAACAAGAACAAGACCCTACAAACCTATACATCTCAAATCTCCCCATCTCTATGGATGAGCAGGAGCTGGAGAACATGCTAAAGCCCTTTGGACATGTGATATCCACCAGAATCCTGAGAGATGCTAACGGAGTCAGCAGGGGCGTTGGCTTTGCCAGGTAACTCTTCCTCTGTAAGGAACCCACGTGGGATCTGTCTTTCCTTGTTACTTCTTAATCCCACTCCTTGGCAATATCTAGGGCCTAAAGCAATAGAAAATTCAAAATAAAATAAAATGCAGGTAGCTGATCAAATATTTTATCTTTCTGTAACTTTAAGCCAAAGAAAAACCCATGAAATTTTAACTAGACTGTCCTTGCTAATACATGGACACAGACTGTCTGTATGGGCCTCTGACCATAATAATATGCACATTTAATATTCAGTCTTGTCTATATTTGCAAGCAACTAAATCTGAGGGTGCCAGCTTCAGCCAGGATCCCAAAGCAAAAGATCCTGTGTAGTGGAGCTGGGGATGTAGCTCATTAGGTAGACTGCTTGCCAAGTGGTCTGAGCAAAGCGTCTTCATGATTTGCCTGTGGGTTTCCCATGGAGAGACAGGACAGTGAGGAGAAGAGAGAAGAAAGGGGAAACTCAGAGAGTGGCTGTTGTTGGGAAGTCCCAGGAAGGGTGTAAATAAAAGGGAAGGTCAGCAAGGTGTTTGCATTTAGGAGGCACTGGCTGTGTGGTTTTGATAGTTTAGGCAGAATATATATATATCTTTCATCATAAGAAAAGAAGGAACAGTTTTCATTTTAACTTTAAGGGAATGTTTACAAATGGTGATCTTGGCCAGGAATAAAGTTAGACGGCTGGGCCTGCCATGCTTTCATGAGAAAACAAAGTCAAGGAGGCCTCGAAGAGAAAGCAGCTGCTTGGGGATAAGAAATTGGAAAATTAAACTGAGTCTCCATAGCCCCACCTGACTGAGTGTGGGCAGAAAGAGGATATTAGATGGGAGTCAGGACAGTGTAGACCAGTGGTTCACTCTGAGGTGATCAGTGGAACATACGTGTGTAAACCAGACATGGTGGCATACACTCGTAGTCCCAGTCCTGGAGAGATGGAGGCAGGAGGATCAGAAATTCAAAGTCATCATTGGATACATAGCAAGTCCAAGTCCAACCTGTCTTTGTCCTCTTCATTCCCTACCCCTGGCTTGCATGTTTGTTTTCTTTGTTCACTGTCGTTGTTGATGGGTGGGTGGTGAGTGATCGGTTTCATGATTTCCACCCTATGAAGTTCCCAAATAGCTTAAGTGAAAATTTTAGCACTCCAAGCTGAATCTTCTAAGGACACCAGTCATGGTGGATTAGGCCCCCTTTTAGCTCAATTACCTATTTCCAAATACATTTACCATTGGAGATATTAGGGGTTAGGACTATAGATGAACTTGCCATGGGGCTACGGAGTAACTAGAGGAACAAAGTCTGGGCTACTTGCTCATGTTTCATGCCAATCTTTGCTGTGTATTTTGGGTTTGCCAAAAGGGAAGGAAGCCCCATCTTCTACAAAGGACAGAATTAAACAATCTAAGTCATCAGATGAAAAATGCAATCATGACAGAGTCATGAAAGAGCACAATGCAGATGTCTCTAGAGATCTGTGGGAGGCTGGGGGCTGTCAATTGATTATCCCCCTGTTCTAAATTCAGCCTCCTCCTCTGCTGTATTCCTCATAGAGAAGTCACAAGGTACCCTTAAAAATTCAAATCTGGGCACATCAGAGTCTTTCAGCATTGCCTGAGTGATTTCATTCCACAACTGTCCCCAGGTGTCACCCCTGGCTTGGCTCACCTTGCAGGCCATGGTTCTTCTTGTCTCATGACCTAGTCAAGACTACTCTTCTTGATTGACCACCTTGTCTACAGCTACTCTGCTGCCTTCTGCCCACTCAGCTCATAGGTATTGACTGGGCCATTTTTCTTCAAAGAATTCTTCCCTGACCTCCAACCCCAGACTGACACTCAAGTTAAATGCTATTGTTCATACTCCTATAAAAGGTTTTTTTCTCAAATAAAATTTATCATAGTTGTACCCAATCCTTTACATTTCTATATTCTTCCACTGGATTGCTGGCTTGTTTTCTTTTTAATTGTTACATGGGTGGATGGATGGATGGATGGATGGATGGATGGATGGATGGATGGATGAATGATAGATGGATGGATGGGCAGATGGGTGGGTGGATGGGCAGATGGGTGGGTGAACAGATGAATGGGTAAACAAGTGAATGTGTGGATGGATGAATGGAATTTTAACTTTATGATTACCATTCTATGACATTCCTAAGTATCTTGGCTCAATAATCTTTAAACTTGGGTCTATGTCCTTGAATCAAAAGTTGAATTCTCCTGAAACCCAGGTCGTTTCTTTGTTTGGTTTTGTTTTTCATTTCCCAGACAGGAGCACGCTGTATCCCAGGATAGCCTCAGCTTCCTCAGTGCTGGGGTTACAAGTGAATGTTCAGCAGGCCTTTCTTCTCTCAGGCTTGGATTTGCTGATTTTAGAAGGGGAGGGTGGATTTTTTAAAAAAAAAAAAAAGTTGAAATGAAGATCCTGATTTCTTATGCCTAAAAATTGAGACAGAAAGTGTGAGCCTGTCTCTCCGTGTGAGCCCCTGGGAAGTGGATGGAGAATGAGTCCCCCTTTCTCTGTGAGTTTAGATTTTAAATTCTCAGGAGCAGAACCTCCCATGATTGACCTCATGGCACGGACTGTGACAATGTTTTTACCTCTACCATGTGTTAATAGAAGCATCCAGGTTCCTGCTAACTCACGACGTGGTTCTGTTCTCTGGAACCATGGTGGCTCTTGCTTCTGCCCACAGGACTGGGAATTAAATTGTGCAGCATTCCCCCTTTTTCTCATGGAAATGTGACTATGTGTATTTTCCTGTGTGTGGAGGGGACGTGTTCCATAACCCAAGTGCAGAGGTCAGAGGAGCCTCCAGGAGTGGCTTCTCTCCTTCCGTCACGCGTGTTCTGAGCATTAACTCATCAGGTTCTCAGGCTCCACGGCCCTTAACTACTGAGCCATTTCACTCTTGTTGCTTTTCAAAACTCCACCTCCTTTCCCCACTCGCCTTGTCTCCTTGAGAAACCTCTTTCTGAATCACAAAACAGAGATGACTGGACAATGTTCTTGATTCTCCTGGGACTAACACATAGCAAGCTAGAGAAGGTCCTGGGTTGCAGACAGATGCCTTCGGCAGTTGTGCTCAAAGAATTAGCAGCTTTAGAGTCCCCTGAGATCTTGGGAAGTGTCTGTTTTCCTGTGATAACCCACCAACTCAGTAGGCTGATGCAAGGCATAGAAAGTCATCTGTAAATGGTACTCACAAGTGCTGGCATGTGCCTGCAGCCCTCTCGGGTTGCAGAGGCATCACTGTGTGTCAGGACTGATTCTCAGCATTATGTGGAAGATCTGTGTCTTAGGGTTTCTATCGCTATGATGAAACATCAAGACTAAAGGAACTTAGGGAGAAAAGGCTTTATTTGGGTTGCACATCACAGTCCATGGAGGGAAGCCAAGGCAGAAACTCAATCAGGGCAAGAATGTGGAGGCAGGAGCTGATGCAGAGCCATGGAGGGGTGCTGCTTACCGGCTTGCTCCTCATAGCTTGCTAATCCTGCTTTCTTATAGAATTCAGGGCCACCAGCCCAGGGAAGACAACATCCACAATGGACTGGGCCATCCTGTATCATTCACTAATTAAGAAAGTGTCCTACAGGCCTGCCTACAACCCCATCTTATGAAGTCATTTTCTTAATGGAGGTTCCCACCTCTAAGGTTAGCTTGTGCCAAGTTGACATAAAGCTATGCAACACACTCTGCAGACAGACTGGTGAAGCCTCACATAGAGTGTCCATTTCAAGGTTAGGGAGAAGGGTCAGTCCATAAAGCACTTGGGTAGAGAACAGGCCCTGTTTTTCTTTATATCTATTTCCAGGGTCTAGAATGAGACTTGACACATAGTAAATCTTTAGTAATTTGTGTGTGTGTGTGTGTGTGTGTGTGTGTGTGTGTGTGTGTGTGTATACACAGGTAACTCAAAGGACAAACTCAGATGTCATTTCTCAGATCCACCTCTCCACCTTCCTTTCAAGACAGGTTCACTCACTAGCTACAGATAACCAAATAGGTTAGGCTCTCTGGCCAGTGAGCTCTAGGGATCTGCCTGTCTCTCTAGCACTAGAATTAAAAGTGTGTCCACCATACCTGGCTTTTTATGTAGTGCTGGGAATCAAACTCAGGTGTCCCCTGCTTTTGTGTTAAGCACTGTACCCTTATGACCGAAATTATCTCCCCAGTCACTCTTGAGTAACTTTTGATGACCAAATGAAGCACTTCTATTCTTGGTTATTATAATAGAGAGATGGCACTTGTTGATGACAATAAGCCAATTCTAATACAAGGACCAGTACAGTGTCACAGAAAACACTGCAGCTTCTGCACAACTTAGGTCTTAGAGAAGCCCTCAGTGTTGCAGGCTCCATCAAAAGAAGATTCTGTGCCCACTGAGAGAGCAGCTAGCTTCTATTCATATCTAGTAAGTTGTCACACGTGTCTAGAGAATGTGTGTTTATATTTCAGTGGACAGAACCCACATGGTGTGTCACTTGGATATCACCCTGGTCACTCCTCACCACTACATGTGATCCTTAGTTCCTGTTCAAGAGATCTGAAATTCCTTTGACTAGAAAGAAACATGTCCTCCATTATTATTTTACTTGCCAGCTATACATTAATCTTCTTTGATAACCATCTCTTCAAAGTAAAGGGACTATCTTCATTTTATATTTAAAACAGTGAACTTCAAAGCATTTTTCAAATGCCAGTAGGGTGCACAGGAAGAAAAAAAAGTTCTTCAGCACTCTAGAAACACTGGGCAGAGTCTGAAATTACAGACATTTCATTCTTATGTCTTCTTTTCTATTTTAAAAAGTTTCTTGTAACTTAAAACAATGTGGTTGGATCCTTCACCATCCAGGTGGCATTTTAGAGCCATCCTAAACCTCTAAAAACAGAAGTTAATGGTGGGAATGTTGATTGTGGGGGGCTCCTAGGGAGCTAGTGAGTGTGGCAGGCCTGTGAAGATGAGGATCAGCCCCCCAACATAAATCAGTGAGTCTGAAGGCACATGAGTGTGGGCCCAAGCTATCCGATCCCCATTCCCAGAAACATGAGACCATTTGTCCAGGAAAATCACACGGAAGTGTTGTGAGAGACCACTGAAGCCTGACTGAGTGTGGAGAAGTGATTTGGGGGTGGGGTGGGTGGGGAGGAGCAGTCACCAGCCCCCAACATCTGGGAACACAGACCCTCTTCAAGAAGGCATTTACTGTCCCCGGGTGGGCTAAAGAGCGTGAGAGAAGGCTGCAAGCGAGACCTTTGTGCTGGTGCATTTCCTCCGTCTTCAGTGATCTCAGTGTGGGTCTCTTGGAGGCTTCCTTTAGGTCACCTTTAACACATGGCTGCACTGTGCTCGGCCCTTCCCTCTGCAGTGAACAGACTTTCTAAATAAATCATTGCCATTCTTCCTTTTATATCAATTAAGAAAATCCCCACCAATTTATGCAAGTTTTAGACAAATACTAGCTTGATTATTAACAATTGATAGGAATAGCAGGTTAAAAAACACTCTTCATATATTTTCTCCCATCCAAATGCTAGCCAGGCCTGGGCTGTGTTTGCTCCTGAGCTCAGACAGGATTGGGGACATTGGGGTGGTCTGGCTGCAGACTTTCCTGTATTTTCTAGAAATGACTTTGAATATCAACATTATTGCTTTATCATCTAACTGGGCACTTGATCTGTGTTCTCTCCCACCTCCTGAAATATAATGAGAAAAGAGATTTACAATAAACACAATGAAAACAGCAAGTTTTTAAAAAGCAAATGCTACTCTTTGTTTCATTGGTAAATGTTTGTTTTTTTTTTTTTTTTTTTTTTTTTTTTTTTTTTTTTTGTTTTTTTTTTTTGGTTTTCGAACAGTTTCTTGTTGCTTGCGCTTTCTACTCATTGTAGCCAGGCTGCCTCAACTCACAGAGATCCACCTGCTCTGCCTCCGAGTGCTGGATTAAAGCGTGCCCACCACCCCGGCTGATTTTTTTTTTTTTTTTTTAATGCCCACCAAATCAATGAAACTCTGTTTTGTTTTTATTGTTTGGGGTATGTTTCACTTATATCTGCATTGACTCCATTGATGGGTTAAGAAAACAAAAACAAAAAACAACCTGCCTTGTACTTTTTCCAATACTTTTGGTATTAGCATCTATCTAAGGCACATGGAACCAGGAAATCATATGCGAGCAAGCAAAATCTTTCAAGGGTAAATTTAGTGATTAGTAATCTCCCTGCTACAGCTGTGTCTGCAAGCAGACAGGTTCCTGTTATGCTTGCCGACACTGGAAAGAGTGAGGCCGTATCTTTTGATAATTGTAATTTCTCTTCCAGTTGCTGGGCAGATGTGAGCCATTGGGAGATGTGCTGCTGGTACCCCCCAGCTTTGTCCTCTGTGGCTACCTCTCCTTTCCCTTTCATCCGCTGCTTCCTGCTCCCCACTTGCATTTTTTTTCTCATCATCAAACACTCATGATCATGGGTGGAGAAGGCAGAACCATCTGTTTCCATCTTTATATATTCAGAGCCTCGGTGCAATCAATCAACTAGCTGTCTCCCCCAAAACACAGCCCTCTTTTCAAAGGTTATAAGAGATAGTTTATTCTGGAGCCAAATATGAGTGACCATGGCCTGGGGAAACAGATTCCGGTTACCTCAAATACCATGCTCCTATATAGTAACTTCCATGAAGTTTTCATAGTAACCGAACAATGGAAGTCATAAATCAAGACAGTTTTCAAATATACTGATGGAAACCTCAGGTGGGCAGGTTGCCTGAAATCAGAGGAAACTTTGCTATAGTCTCAGATGCTTTCTGAAGGTGTTCCTGGCCTTCTGGTTGGTGGAATGAAGTGATCTGCTGAGTTAATACATTCAAAAGTTTTCAACTGATCACAAGGTCATGATGTTAGGTTAGACACAGACCCAGGCAAGGAATGGCTATTGAGGCAGCTAAAGATAGCTCAAGATAAATTGTGATTAAGCTCTGGACTGGTAACATCCCCACATCTCCAGAATCATTGGCAGTCTAACCAAGTCAGCATCAGTGTAGAAGATTCACAAAGTCAACCAACAAGACAATATATCCAATGGCATCACTTCATTTGTTAGTGTGAAATATCCTAGACTCAAATCTTGCTCTCATTATATCTTTTTAAGAAGCCAAGCAAGGAAGAACATGTTGCTAAGTATGTCATTAGAAAATGGCATGTTGTTATTTAAAAAAATAGCTCTTTGTTGGATGAAAACACGGTTCAAAAAAAAATCATTTACTCTTATGGAACTAAATTTGGTGAACTAAATTCCCAGGAAAATTTGGATCTGTTAAACCTCTTCACTGCTTCCTGCTCTAAACAGAAACCAGGAGGAGGTGAGGAGAACTGTTAGGTATCGCTGAGGTTTTGGGATTCCAGACCAATTGATGGTGCTGGCCGAGAGAAGACACACTTGGAAACAGAGTGCTCATGGCCTGCATTTTACATTTGAGTCACTTTTATTTGGTATGCTTCCTCACCCTCAGCTTTCTCTGAGTTTCTCTGACCCCTTGATTCTCTCCATCTTTGGAGTGGTGACCATAGTTCTGCATGGGCCTAGGAATCCTTGTTTGTGTCTCTTCTGTATATCTTATCTGTATTCTTGCATACTTGAAAACTTCAAGCCTCTTCCTGATACATGAAATATATTTATTCATTCCCTATCTTAGTTCATCTGATTAAAATGTCTATGGTTCCCTAAGTGCCAGCAACTATTTCAATGCTATATTATTGAGATGCACATGAACAGAGAAAGTCTGCTTTGGTGAGCTGATATTTTATTGGTTTATAGAGATTATTGGATGTGATAAGCAGTCAAACATCAAATAATAATAAATTACTACAGTGTCACAAAATCAAAATAAAGTATAGGACTGTGATTCAGAGTAAGGGACCAGAGGTCAAGGTGGGACATTTCTTTGAATAGGGAATAGTTAAATATTTAAATATGCAAATGATAAGAAGAAATCTCTTAGGCACTTGGGGAAAAAAAAAAAAAACCTGCCAAGAGGAAAAGAAAGTAAGGGATCTAGGCTGGGGCAGATTTGACAAGTTTGGGAAACATAAGGCACAGTAGTTAGACCACAAAACAAGAGAATGCCTTAAGAAATTAATTAAAAGTCTTTTGGAAAATCCTAAGCTTCAAAGTCTTGGCTATCTACTGCATATGGCAGCAGGACTTTCTTGGCTTTGTCCTCATGGCATGCTAGGCAAGTTCTCTGGTACTGGCTCTAAGGGCTGCAAGCATGCCCACTAGTCATCCAGACAGCCTTGGATTCACACTAACAGTCAGACAGGACTTTCTAGTCCTCTTTGAGCACCTTCAGTAGTGAGCAACATTGACAAAGAAGACTTCTCTGGACAAATTCCTCCAGATCTGAATGTGTTATTTTACCCCACTGCACAGCAGAGGATACTAACTTGAAAAATGCCCCAAGGACCTGCCCTAAAGCCTGGTTCCCTGGGCTACAGCCTGTGTCCTAGCCTCTATACACAGATGGCTTATTTTAAAAAGATCAAGCCATTTTTGTTTTATTTTTCTAATTTATTTGATCAAAAGTCCTTCTGGACACATTAATCTGGCCTAGATATAGAATTAAATTTAGATTAGTATGCATCTAGACAAGAATGTCACCCACACTTAGGTAACATATCCTTACTCAGGTAATGGGCGGGGGAGGGGGGTGGGGGGATGACGGGGGGGGGGGGGGGACGGGGGGGGAAGATGGGGACACGACAGAGGTACTTTCTGTGCTGAATCAGAAGAAAAGTCATTTTTTCCCTTGCCTGCTTCTTGAAATGTACATCTCCTGTGGTTTTTTTTTTTTTATTTCTCTATCATTGATCAAGGTGATAGATGTAAGTTAAGCACGTCATTCTTCCATGGAGAAGACTATGTTGAAGAGTGATTTTCAGAATTGTGGGTGAAGTCATGGAAACTGACCCTGTGATCTTGAAATGCCAAGAGAAGCAGCCCTTAGGAAGCTCCTGCCACCTGCAGGTCACAGGGAAGGCAGAGGCAGGATACCTCAGATACAGCCAAAACAGGGAGAAAATAAGGAAAAACGAGTCAGATTTCTTCTCTTTTGAAAACTAATTCTTGGGTTATTGGGGCAGGTGGCTGTGAGCCATGGTGGTTGTAAAGGCCAGAAGATACCTTTCAGGAGTTGGTCCCCTCTTTCTTACTTGTTTCATGGCTCTTCCTACACAGGTTAGATAGTCCATGAGTTTCAGGTGAGTCTCCTGTTTTATCTGGAGTTCAGGGTCATCGTTACTGGCATGATGAGTCTTAACAGACATAAAACCCAAGAAACTGAGCTTGGCATCTTGTCAGTGACAACTCCAGACTCCTTCTGGAACCCACCCACTCCTCTGTTGGCATGCTTTCTGTCCTAGGATCCAGTTCAGGCCACCACGTTCACCCTATTGTTACATCTCGCTAGCCTGCGCAGGTCTGGGACATTTCCTCTGGCTTTCTTTGGTCTTCTTAGATAGTCCTGATCCCGAGTCCTGGAGAATATCACTGCACCTGAAATTGCCTGATATTTTCTCCATGATAGGACTTTCATCACCATCTTTTGAGAACAATGCTCTTGAGGTGAAGGGCCTTTCTTATCATACCATATCAGGGTATACCCATATAACCATTTAAAAACATCTCTGTAGTTAGGAGGGGCTATGTGGGATAAAGACAGAGAGCCTGAATGAGACAAGATAAGTCAACAGAAGAGCTCAGAAGGGATGGTGTGATTGAAGGTTAGCTTTAATCACCAATTTGACTCAACCTAGAATCTCTGGGAAAGATAATCTCAATGAGAGATTTTGTTCATCATATTGGCCTATGGCCATGTCTGTGTGATGCCTTAATTAAGTTGATTGTTATGGAAAGACTCAGCCTACTGTGGGTAACACCATTCCTTAGGCATGGGATCCTAAACTGTGTAAGAGTGGAAAAGCTGAGCTGAGCACAAGCAAGCAAGGGAGCATGCATGCATTCATTTCTCTGTGATTGACTGTGGATGTGACTGTTTCAAGTTCCTGCCGAGACCTCCCCACAGTGATGAACTGTGTATAACCTTGAATTTTATTTTAAACTGAAATAATCCCTTTTGTCCCCTAAATTGCTTTTTTGTAAGGGTATTTTATCACAACAACAGAAAGGAAACTAGGATAGTGACAAGCTGATGATGGTGGTCTGTCTCCTCTAAAATCCTCTGAACAGACAGACAGGAGATGCAGCTTCTAGTCCAGGTCACCTCCTAGCCAGTTTTCAGGGAAGACATCCATGGTGCTCCTCAAATCAAAAAGTTACTTTTTTTTATTTTTGCAATAGAGAAAATGATACCTGAGACAGTTTCAAACTCGTTAGTAATGTGATGCATTTTAATTTAACCTTTTTATTATTGTATGAAAATCTGATGTGTGTATGTACTGTGTTTTGATCAAATCCATCCCCAGTCCCTACCCTGCAATTCTTCCCATACAACCCCTACTTTTTCCACCGAGTTTCATGTGCCCCACCCCCACCTTTAAACCTACTCAGTCCACTTAATGCTGCTTACATGTACATGGCTGGAGGGCCATCTGATGGAGCATGGGTACCCTCTCAAGGGTCGCATCCCTAAAGAAAACTGGCTTAACGATGTTGTTTTAAGAAGTGGGTCTGGGTATGTGGCTCACTGGTAAGGTGTCTGCTTAGCATGCCTGAAGCTCCATGCTCCATCCCCAGCACAGCAGAAAGAGACAGCTTTCAGTGCCAAGCATTACCCACAGTCCCGTTTCTTAGAGGAATGAGTTAGACCACAGAATCACCAAGAGGTTTTGGTGTGCACCGAGGGAGACAGCAGAGAGGCCATTCTCTGTACTATTTGGTACTTGTCACAGTTGTGTCCTAAGAATGGCAGACAACGGACTCAAAAAAAGCAAGTTGCCAGCCAGCCTAGCCTACTTGGTGGGTAGATTTCGTCTCAAAGGAAAAAGGCAGAGGGGGCCTGCGGAAGGAATGTTACTTAAGGTTGTCCTCTGCCCTCCACATGTGCATTACACACACACACACACACACACACACACACACACACACACACACACACAGCCTAAGATAGAATGCCACAATTCTTTATTTTTCTTTGTGCTAGGGTCTCACCATTGTCCTCTATGTTACAGTGGGTTAAGAAGCAAATGACATGATATATTTTTGAAATGCTAGAAAGAGCACATGTTTTAGTCATTAAAATTCTTCTGATAGTTTTGACGCTTTGTGTAAATCTTACCAGAAATGAGGATGTTGGCTCGCAAAGTTGGATGCTCCAAGTCACCAACAATTTATCCAGTGCCCGTGATTGCAAAACCCCAAACATTTCACAAGAGCGGAAACCTCTAATTAAGCATTACACATGACAGAGTGGATTTGATTTTAAATCCGTGGCTTATAATGCTTACAGCTTTCAGATCGTGAACCGAGAGTTCTCTGTTGAGGTGAGAGAGTTAAGCTGAACATGGTTTTCCACAAGATTTTTCTTCCTCTGTGTGTCAAGCCTGATCCAGAACATTCTGCCAATGCTCCATCAGGCTCTCATGTATTGTAGTTTGACTGTGGGAATTGTGTGAGCTGTGAAATCAGGTTCTCTTTGTGGTAACAGTTGTTTAGAAGAACAAGAGGAGGAGGAGGAGGAGGAGGAGGAGGAGGAGGAGGAGGAGGAGGAGGAAGGAGGCGAATGAGGAGGAGGCAGCTGGTGCAGCAACCACAGAAGTCTTTAGTGTGTTTCAAATGACTGAAGCCAGCAGTTGCAAGTCATGAGACAAGAAAGAAACAGGACCCTGAGTGTGTGTTTATGTTTCAATGGCAGACCTAACAATGCTCCAGAAGCCTTACACAGTGACTGGAGTCTCATGAGAGTCTGCTTAATGCATTGTCAGGTGCTGGCCCCACCCAGGAGCTGTTCTGCAGGGCAGAGAAGAGTGTGGGGGTAGGGGATGGAGAGTGCTCAGGTACCTTCTGGAAGAATGGAGGCATTGTAGTGAGCCAGGCCGGCTACAAGGGGCTTGTAAAGGCAGCTGCAGACGGTGCTGTCTTTTCAAAGGAACTTGAGCACGCTCGTGTCAATTTCAAGCCAGGCACGGGCAGGATTTCTGATAGCTTGAGCTGGCAGCCTCACAGAGCACTTAATTGTGAAACTTGAGCAGAAAATAGGCATGTTCTGGCTAACACAGGTATTCACCTACACTTCTGTTCTGTTTCCAGAACATTGCCCCTGCCCCCTCGGCACTCCTAGAGGCCCGAGCCATCATTGCTGGGACAGTTCTGCCTTGTTCAGATGTGGCCCCCGTGTATCCGAATGAAATTGTCACTGCCGGGTGGTACAATGTAACGTGCTTTGACCCTGCATGATGACAGCCACAGAAAACAGACTTTTATTGCGTTTATTCTCTCAGAGAAGAGTCTCTGGTGACTCACAGCAGACGTCTACTTAGTTAGATCTGAATGAACCCAAAGTGAGCCATCTCTCTGCCCGCTGTCTTTGTGTTCTTAGAAAGAGCCCCCAGCAGGCTCGCCAGGCTGAAAATGGTGTTAAGATAAGATGATCGTACTTAGAACCCAGAAGGGATGACTTCAAACTTTCAAACCAGAGTAAAAATAGGAATAGGCACGTGGAGTGGCTAGCAGCCCGTTTTCTTTATAGCTTGTTCTGTATTCACAAAATCAGCAGTTGCACATTGAAACCTTCAGCTATGTTTGGTCTCTATTTAAAAGTGTGTGTCATTTGAGGACAAAGGGAAAGGCTTGATCTGTGGGGCTTTGCAGGCGACACTCAGTCTCCACTGCCCGGCGTCTCCGTGAGCTCACAAAGAGAGATTAATAGAGAAGGAACTCGAGGCCCGCGCCTTCTGTCTTTAACCCTTAGAATAAAATCCCAGTGATGTGCCATCTGTGGGAGTTAAGGGCGCCCATTTCCTCTCTCACTCATGTCTCTGCTAGGAGGAAGCTTTTTCTCAAAGAGGCGACCAGGAGTAAGTAGATCCTGAGGGAAGATAGCGAGACAGAATTAGAATTCTTTTGTTCCTAGAAAAGGAAGTTTCCTACTTTAAAAAAAAAAAAAAAAAAAAAAGCAGGAGGAATAAGGTTAGAGGTTCTACTAGGTGGGAAATGTAAAGAGAGAGAAAATTATATTTGCCTGTTACTAAATATTTAGAATGAGGAAAATATGTCTTGCTTTTCTTATCCCAGTGTCTTATAATTTGAGGCATCTTGTCATTAAGTAATGAATGAAATTATATATATTTATATATGTATTGTATATTTAGATTTTCATTTATGGAGTCAAAGAGATGGGTCTGTAATTAAGAGCATTTACTGCTTTTCCAGAGAACATGAGTTCAGTTCCCAGCACCTACCTGGGGTGGTTCTCAGCCGCTGTTAACTCCAGCTCCTGGGCATCTGTCTCCTTCTTTTGGCCTCTGCAGGTGTGACTGTCACACACAGACACACACAATTATAGAAACAACAAAATAAAGGCCATATACAATTTACTTTTTGGAAATTCTTGCAGATGTATCTGAGCCAGGGCAGCCTTGCCAAGATTAACATGAGAGTGGAATGGCTGTCAGTGATATCTCCTTAGATTGTACATGAGATGATGACATTTTATACAAAAACTTCATTTTATGAATATTAGTATCAAGTATTAAATATAAAAAAGAATAGGACAGTAGTCAAAATTCTAAAATGAAGAGAATAAGGTTTTGTGTGTGTATGTGTGTGTGTATTTAGCTTCCTCCTACATGTAGGGGCCCCAAATAACTCTAAGTGTCTTTCACACAGTAACGTTTTAATAAAAGTGCCGCAGAGCTGATAACTGTCCCACCATATGATCACTACTGCAGGCAGCAAGCTGTTGGCTGAATTGCCACAGCACAGGCTTTGACCATGCCTGGCTGTTAGTCCAGATCCCAACTCTACCACCTACTAGAGAGGTAGTTTATCTCCTCCAGCTTCCATGCCCTCGTTGATATGACCCGCCTGGCAAGGCTGCTAATTCAGTCATTTGGTGAACATCTATTGGATGCTTTCAACTGCCAAGCCACCTTGTGTGGAAGGAAGAAAAGGTCCCAGGTTAGCTCTGTGGCATCCACCTGGGCAGCCATATGGGGATGACACATTGAGCAATGATAACCTTGTCAAGTTCCATGAGCCCACTACAGTAGCTATGGCAGCAGATGATAATTCATGTACACAAGTCAAATCAAACTTGTCCATCCCTGTCTTGTTACCCTTCCTTGCTTATTTCTATAAGAACAACTTGATAAAAGTATATAATCTCATGTTCACCTCCCCATACTTTTCTCCCCCCTAGAATGGAGTCTACTGAAAAATGTGAAGTGGTAATTCAACATTTTAATGGAAAATATCTGAAAACACCACCAGGAATACCAGGTAAGAAATACCATCAGAAGCCACTAAAAGTACCTAGGCTTATGGCTATTGTTAAATCATTTCCATACTGTGTGTGTGTGTGTGTGTGTGTGTGTGTGTGTGTGTGTGTGTGTGTGTGTGTCCCCAGGGGGCTATTGTAAAGATTTATTTTTTTTTCAAATATACGCAGTGTATGTGTGGTGTATGCATATGTGCACATGCCCATACACTCACATGAGAAAGCCAAAGGGAACATTGGATGTCTTCCTTGTCAATCACCTTTTTATGCTCTTGAGACGTGGTCTCTCACTGAACTGGAAGCTCACCATTTCGGTTATACTGACGGCCAGTGAGCTCCACGAGAGCACCTGTCTCCATCCCCCAGTGCATAGCCATTCCTGGCTTTTACATGGATGCTAGAGATTTGAACTTGGGTCCTCATGCTTGTATAGTGAGCATTTAACCCGTAGAGACAACTCCCCAGTCCATAAATGTGTGTGTCTAAACACTATTTAATAACACGTTCTCAGACTTTCTTGGTGATTTTTCATGGTTCTGTGTTTAAATTTGTGCTGATGATTCCCTGAAGTGGATTAGAAGAAAAACGGAGCAAAGTGCAGGTGTCCTTGAGATGAGGGATGCTTGTGACTCTCGACATGAGTGTTGAGTCCTTCATCTGCCATTTATTAAGTGGCTATGCAGTGATATTCATAGTAGACCTGAAAGGCTTATACTGAACCCCAAACACCACTCTCCACTTATAAGAAAAATGTTCAAAGACAAGTAAGCACTTAGAAACTTTATGGCAATTTGACAGTCATGAAATCTGAGAGCAAAAATGTTATATTTTATAATAATATAAGTGACAGTTTGAGAAATTATTAAAAGCTTCAATCTATACTGTCCCATAGCATTTTATATATTCTCAAGGCAGAAATCTTAAGAGGTTTATATACATTGTAAAAAGATACCACTTCATGTTATTAAGAGTTACATTTAACATAAAAAATAAAATATATCATGTCTATAAGAATTATGAATGTTTTAACTTGGCTTAATCTGCTAGGGAATGAGAAAAGTATTTGATGTTGGATGATTACATTGAAATATAGCTCATGAAACTTGGGCATGGTGGTTCATACCTATCATCCCAGCACTTGGAAGGTAGAGGCAGGAGGATCAGAAGTTCAAGGTTGTCTACAGTTACATAGAGACTTTAAAGACAGCCTGAGATACCCGAGATTCTGTCTCCAAAAGTGGTATTGCATATAAAAAAATTAAGATTGAATGAAATGCTGGACTGGGAAAAATTATAGTGTGTAAAGAATTTTTTAGTGATTGTTGGTTAATTTATGGCTCTTTTGATGATTACCTGTCTCAGTGGAAATATGCACATACATATGTGTGTATGTATGTGTGTGTATGTATATATGTGTATATTAAATTATGTTCTGGGTTTCTGCTATAGCAAAACTATCATTGAAATCCATCAGAGGGTTTGGAAATTTGGCTTTTCTTTTCCTTAAAAATGATTGAAGTCATATAGAGGAGAAAATGGGAAGAAAAGAGAGATTATTTGTTTGTTTGTTTTGGTGACATAGTCAGAGCTTTTGTCCTGACTTGATTGCTTGGGGAGGATGTTGGGAAAGCAGGAAGATCTTAAGATATTTGGATGACAGAGAAGATGCAAAGGCAGATCATTGGTTAGTCAGTGAATGTGCATGGAGTCAAGCCTGTTTTTAGATTTGGTTTGCTTCCACAGAGAACGTCCCCCTGGGAACTAACTTCGTCATGATCCACTTGGAGACATATGGTGTTGTTAAGAAAGGCTGTAACAGTTTTCTTCTCAGCATGGAAGCTGTCTTTGCATTTTAGGAGAAACACTGTGGGCTTTTTTTCCTGTTAGTATAAATAGACATCTCAAGACATTCTGCCCAGAACTGGCATTGAATAGAGGAGGCGTGTGTGTGTGTGTGTGTGTGTGTGTGTGTGTGTGTGTGTGTGTGTGTGTGTGTGTTATTTTTTGAGAAATTTGGTGAAAATGGCTGACTAATGTCTCCAGGGATTTGCATGTCCTGCTCTTTCCCAATCTAGGATTACAGGCACACACCACCATGCCTAGCTTTTATGTAGGTGCTGGGGTCTGAACTCAGGTCCTCATGCGTGAGTGGCAAGCTCTTTACTGACTGAGCCATCTTCCCAGACCTTGCATTTTTAACTCATCTCAATCCCAGTTTACCCAACAGATGTCTCTATACACAGAATACATTGAACTAGGTGTGAATCATATGATTACATTAAAGAGTTGAACAAAAAGCCAACTATATGGAAATAATCATTAATTAAATTTTGAGCACAGATTTTTAACTTTTAGGTTGCTTCCTTTGTAGGGGGAAAAAGACTGAAACCCAGCTTGACCTGACCTGTTTGGAAATATTTTGTTTGGTTTTCCCCAAACTTATGGGTGATTAAAGCAATTTAATGCTAAAGTCCTTACAGATCCCTAAGTGTCCCAACATTCTTCATGTGTACACAAAACATCATAGCTACACCCAATGGAAGCACAGTGCATAGCAGGGATTTGCTTTGAGTTTTTCAGCCCCTTGCTATCTCATGGGAACAAGGAAACTAAGAGCTTGCTCAGTTACAAAATACTTAGTGGTGGAGCTTTATGCTTCTGAGGCTTTCTCTCAGTAGAGTAGAATTAAGTATGCCATGTTGATCACCAGGAGTTCTCGTTTGCCTTTATTTATGCATAGTTTTGGAAGTCAAATAGAGTTTAATAAAAGCTTCAAATGCTAACTGAAGATATTAAATCTTTGATATGTAAATCTGATGTGAAATACAAGCATATGTCATAAGAAATAGGTTTTTGGAATGTATAAGAAAATGTCCCCATAGGATACAATGTGGATGTTATGGCAGGTAGGATCAAATTGGGCATATGTTGCTTACTTGGATTGATGCTTGTAGCTCCTATGTGGATACATTTGAAATACTATTTTCAGAACTCACATTTTTTTAGAATTTAGTGGGTGTGTGTGTGTGCATGTGCATGTGCAAATGTGTGAGTGTTGTTGCATCCAGGCTATGGTGAACTCGGGGAAGTTAGCAGACAGTCTCTGTGGTTAGGCCTTCCTTGCTTTCCATCTTGTTTAAGGCAGGGTCTCTCTTGTCGTTTGTGGCTGTGTACTCAAGGCTAGCTGGCTGTGAGGTTCTGGGTATTCTGTCTTCATCTCCCATGTCTTGCTGTAGATACACTGTGATCACAGACACTCATACTAATCTATTCTGTTTCTGCATGAGTTCTGGAGAGAGGGCGTTGAACTTGGTGCTGATGCTTGCATGGTCAGATCTTTACATATGAGCATTGATAGAAACTCATTTGTTGATTGAAATTTCTCTTCCATTGCAAAGACAAAGAGTTCAAGGTTTCTAGGATTTCTTATAGCACACGGAAGAGAATCCTGAGTGGTTTAATATATATATGTGTGTGTGTGTGTGTGTGTGTGTGTGTATGCATGTGTGTGTGTGTGTGTATTATTGTGATTTATGTGTGTGTGTGCTTGCTAATCTGTATGAGTGCTTGTGGGGGGGTGCCGATGGCAGCCAGAGAAGTTGTTGGATCCCTTGGAGCTGGAGTTACAAGGGATTATGAGCCAATGTGGGTGCTTGGATCGAAACAGATGTCTTCTGAAAGAACATCAAGTGTTCACAACCACTGAGCCATCTCCAGCCTTGTTTCTTTCTTATTTTCTTTCTTCAAGTGACCAGTTTTCTAACTCTTTTCAGTAGAATACTTGAGAGAGCTTGTCCTTTCTGGTGGACATACTAATAATTTTTAAAATAGCGTTAATTGATATGGCCTTCTTGAATTAAAAATAAGGGTGAATATGATCAAACTCATTGTAAAGAATTCTCAAAGAACTAATTAAATAAGAGTTCAAAAAATTGATAACTCCAATCTTCTGCTTTAGCATAGTTCAATGTGTTTGGGGTCACACGGTAGGAGGGAAGAGAGGGGGATCTGTGGTTGGTATGTAAAATGAATAAAAAATTTATTAAGAAAAAAAAGAAGTCTGTGGCTTTGTGGGCATGCACATGGATGCTTTCAATGTAGCAATATTTAAGGCTGTGTGTGAGGAACCCATAGTCTTGTGCAGTGACCTAAGCCACTGTGTCGTGAGAAGGCTGTGGGTAAGGTCAGATGTTGAATCTCTCCACCACCTGTCTCACTCTCTGTGAGGACAGAGCTGTTGGTGCTAAGTTGACGCCACTCTCTTCTTCACTTGAGGACGATTGTGGAAGGATGCACACACTGCAGAGCACACGTGGTATTTTCATTCTGTCTCCCTTGGCAATGATGGTGACCCTTGTAGGATCTGCAAGGCTCATTGTTGTGTCCGGGTAATCACTTCTCTCATCTCCTGATCTCTGTGATGCCATTTCTATGAAGGATCAAGAAAAATGACTACTTGTATACCAAGCCTTGACATGGTAATAAATTGTAAATTCAGACCATCACTGTTAAGCACATTTGCAAGTATATCATCTAACAATGATCTCATTTACATAGTCAACACCATTTATGTTTTGATTGTAGTGGGAATAATTTGCTCATTAAATATTAGTTACACTGTTGTTGATACTCTTTGTGACATACATCAATGTGATTTTGAAGGGAATGATGTAGATGCCACATTTTGGATCATCCCAGTTCTCTATATGGCAAGATGCTTCCCATTGATACATAAGAGGTCTAATGTTAATAAGGACATCATGAATCATTCCATTTACACTGTTAGAGCATCACCAAATGGTTCAGATGCTGATCAACTGGATCAGGAAAGAAGAAGAAAGGGGATGGGAAGATAGATGATAAATATGTATAGATAGATAAGTGTAGTATAGATAAATGACAGATAAATATGTATAGATAGATAGGTGGATAGATATAGATGATAGGTAGGTAGGTGATTTGTAGATGATAGAGAGACACATATAGATAGATGGTTGACAGACAGATAGCTGATAGATATAAATCTAGGTAATTGGATAGATAGATAGATAGATAGATAGATAGATAGATAGATAGATAGATGCCAGACTATAAAGTATTAGGACACCTGGTTGAGGAAGCTAAAAATGATCAAACATTACTGTTGCCACTGACAGATAGGAAGGTGAGGCCAACCTCACATGTTAAATGGTGTCAGTCATTTGAACATCACATCAGTACCATTAGCAGAAAGAGATCCTGCAATGTATGCTCCTTTCCGTAGAGAGCAAAGACAACATAGTGTTCCATAAATGTTGCATGTCCTATGTATCGATCTTGATATTTCCTGCACAAAATGAGTGCTCATTAGTTGCTTGCCTGCCTCACTCCAGGCATTTCTGTGTTCCGTAATGAATTACATAGCTATGTTGGGCAATGCCAAAGCATTTTATTTTCACCTAGCCAGCCAAAGCAAAGGATAAGTTCCCAGATACTTCAGGACTCTGTAGGGCATGAACTCAAAAGGATCGCTTTCAAAGAAGCCCTGAAGCAGAGTGACCCACAGTATGGAAAAGGTTTTCACATGTAAGGACAGCTATTGATAAGCACGACCTGCATGCTGTATTGTAGGAAAATAAATCATGTTCTATTCTCAGATGAGACTTCTGCCTGTGAGCACATGTTGCTTTTAGCAAAGCTGTCTTTCCAGAAGAGAATGGAATAATCCATTTCTGTTCTTAAGATTTTCTTATTCTCAGATAATTACTCCTAATCCCAACTGAACTCCAGAAAATCCAAGAGAGTTGAAAGGTAGCTTGCTGTATTATGGAATGTTTTCCATTTTTAACAGACCTTGTTCACAACAGCAGTTTGGACTAGAGAGTAAGAACTAGAAAAATCCTATCTTCTGTGATATAAATTTGTTTAACCCTTTAGCTTCTTGATGTGAATTTATTGTTTCTTTTGTCTTGAAATAAGTAACACTATGTAAATTATGAATGTATATGAACACTTCATGAGAGTGTCAGAGAAAAATTTCGAAGAGTGGTTTCTGTATAACATTCAACCCAATTGGGTATCAGTTTTGATTTTACTTAGTAAGTGGGTTTTAGCAATACTTAAGGAGTGTCGTTTTTCTGTTCTTTCATTTTTCTTTAATTTTTTTAAAAATTTCTATGAATGTCTGTGCACTTTTCAACTCTCTTGGATTTTCTGGAGTTCAGTTGGGATTAGGAGTAATTATCTGAGAATAAGAAAATCTTAAGAACAGAAATGGATTGTTCCATTCTCTTCTGGAAAGACAGCTTTGCTAAAAGCAACATGTGCTCACAGGCAGAAGTCTCATCTGAGAATAGAACATGATTTATTTTCCTACAATGCAGCATGCAGGTCATGCTTATCAATAGCTGTCCTTACATGTGAAAACCTTTCCCATACTGTGGGTCACCCTGCCTCAGGATCTCTTTGAAAGCAATCCTTTCAAGTTCATGCCCTACAGAGTCCTGAAGTATCTTGGAACTTATCCTTTGCTTGGGCTAGCTAGTTGAAATATGCATGCAGTAACTGTGGAGGCCAGAAGAGGAGGTTGATTCCCATAGAACTGGAGTTACAGATGGTTGTGGCTGCCACGTGGGTGATAGGAATTGAACCTGGTTTCTCTGCAAGAATAGCCAGTACTTTTAACCACTGAGCCATCTCTCTGGCTCCTTACCTTCTTTCTCTTCTTTTGAGATGGTGTCTCATGGCTCTCAGGCTGGCTGCTGGTCTGGAACTCACTCTATAGCCAAGAATGAAATTGAGCTTCTAGTCCTGCTGTTCTGGCCTCCTGAATGCTGACATTACAAGAGCTAGGACTGGCATGCAGGGCTTTGTGCTCACTTGGAAAGCACTCAAGAACTACATTTGACAAAAAATCTAGATTATTTCTATGTATTAAAAACATAGCAGGTTTGTAGAAAAGAAGTAGAATTATTGTTATTGTTGTAATATTGTTAGTGAACTCTGGAAACAACCAGAAAATATTATGGTCAGTGGTGTCTTCAATTCTGTATGAATTGTTTGGCAAGTGACTTGGTCCAATATATCTTAGCCTTCTGTGGACCACACTGGCCTTACCAATGGTAAACATGTAACTGATTTAATATAGGAGAAGAAAAGACAAGGGTAATACAATTTTAACTAGATAATGTGTTAAATGGAAAAGACACAAATTCATCTGGAAGAGACCACAAAGGTAAGAAAAAACAGAACCCTGTGCCTCATGCCCATCCCCTTCTATCATCTGTACTTTTAGTTATTGGTGATAATGGACATGTCCAGGTCCTCTAACGCATCTCCCACATACACACACTTAGTTTCTCCACTTTCCCACTTGGGAGTAAAACTGACCAGGGCTCAGCCAACCCAGGCCTTATGCAAACTTAGAGATGTGTCAACCCCTGGAATAACCCTACACTTGTGGGATTGACCCTAGAAGCCTCACACATACTGGGTAGGTACTGTGGCATTAAATAATATTCCCAGGTTTATTTTATTTTTTAATTTTAAGACAACATCCCACGAAGTTGCCCAGGCTAACTTTGAACTTCCTCTGTAGCCCATGCTGACCTTGAATTTATATGTTCCTTATGGTAAAAACACGCTGGCAAAAGTAACTTAAGGGATAATAGACTTGTTTCAACTGACAGTTCCAGGGCACAGTGACTGGGAAATGGATGTAGTAGTAGCTTGAAGCAGCAGCTCCCATCATATCAGGAAGCAGAGAATGGTGTATGCTGCTGCACAGCACCCTTCTCCACTTTCATAGTCCAGGATTGCAGCTAGGGAATGGTGCCACCCACAGTGGGCAGGTCTTCCCACCTCAATTAACACTACCAAGATAGTCCCCCACAGGTATGCCCAGAGGCTTCTATTGTAGATTCTGCCACCAAAAACTAACCATCACAACCTATGACTGTCACTCTTCCACCTTGTCTCAGCCTTCCAGTTAGCTGGAATTTCAGGCTTCTAACACCAGGCTCAGAAAAAATAAACATCTCAAGAATGCACAGAAGTTCCCTGGCCTGTATTTTTGTGTCTTGGCAATGCCATTGCTTTTCTTTGCCAGGAGAATGCTACAATGCTTATTATCAATAAACTCCAATATTATCACATGTAGATTTTAATTGTTACAATAGTTTCAAAGCTCTAGTGGTCATATATACACATGTAGCATCAGAATGTGTGTGACCTCTGATTATTAAATGAGGTTGGGACCCATATTCATCTCCATGATGAAGACCATCTTCATCACTAATTTCTAAAATACTAATCATGTTTAGGTGTTTGCACATTTCTGAATGGGAGGTTTGACAGTAAAACCTTCCCAAATCCACAGTAAATTGTTAATTTTGTTTCTAAGATAGCGCTGGGCTCTGCCTCCTGTCAGTGTTGCTAATGAGTAAGCTATTTAAGTGTCTACCCAAGTACATCTGATTAGCAAGCAAAGAGTGTTGAGTGGCTTAAGACCAATTAAGGCACAAGCCAGGGAGAGCAAACTGAATAATGAAGCACTTGGTGCACTTCTAAATAGATGGTTTTATTTAGTAGATTTCATTTAAAACAAATTCTAACCCATTCCTGGATAAATGGCTAGTATTCTGAATTAAATGTATTCCAATCTCTGCCAGCAACTGTCAAGATGCCTGCCATATATCCAACTTATTACTTAAGATCTTATTTTATTTTTAACAATGAAGCCTGCAAAGACAAGACTTTAAGAAGACTGTGAATGGGAAGACTCATTAGGCAGGCTCTGTAGTAGCCTTCATTTGTTTATCTTATTATCTACTGCCTCTGACTTCTCATGTCTTTAAGCCATGATTGATAGATTAATTATTTCTTCTATTATTTTAGCCTTTTCCAGTTTCAAACCAGAAATGTCTCACAAATGAATGTACTTGTGTCTTATTTTCTGACTTTATGTCTTTCAAAGTCATCTTTGTCCCATGGGCTGTCAATTATCTCTAAGCATAACACAACAACAACAACAAAAAGAAAAAGAATGTTGACATTTATCTTCCCCCACCAGCCTCTTTTTAAAGAGCTATTTTGTTTTTATTCATGTGTGTGTATGTTTGTCTATTTTCTTTAAATAATTATTTCACAAACTCTAGGAATACAGGTCCTACACTTTGCTGTTTGGTTCAGGCATCCAAACCAATGCTCAGAATGCAGCAATAATAATAATAGTGATTATTTGTTAATTGATAAATAACTAATTTGTTAATATACAGACTTGGTGGACAGGACCCAAAGAACTCTTGATCCTACCTTTCAGAACTGTAAATATGTTGTTGACATACAAAAGAGGAATTAAGTAATTAAACCAGACTCAAAATAGAAAAAGTGTGTGGATTACCTGGCAAACCAAATGATGCCACGGGTGTTCTTAAAAGTTCAAGTGATCAGAGTAAAGCAGGGTAGAGAGTGGAGATACCACTGTTGGCCTTGACTGTGGAGGAAGGCAGGTAGTTAATGGAAGCTGAAATGTCAGGACCTTGGGTTCTCCCCTCAAGCCTCCAGGATGTGCTATGTGTGGGTTGAGTTTAGCTCATTGGACCTGCATGTTACCCACAGACTAGTATGATATAATTCTATGCTCTCAATGATGTGTGATGTGTTAAGACACAGACAGACATTGCACACATTTGATTAGAAGAGAAATCTTATACACTAGTTTAGGACTTGTTTTAAATGAATTTCACCCAAGCAGTGTTACATTGTTCAACAACTGCTTATATGTAAAACTGGAAAAACCTCCTTATTTTAATTTAGTTTCTTTATGCCTTTTCAGTAGGATGGGATAGGGAAGACTATGTAACATTGAAAAAAACCCTTAAGCAGAGAGGTCTTTCAATCTCAGAACATACTACTTTTTGTAATTATGTATTTTAAATCAGCTTATAAACCAGTGGCTTTATATGAGACATTTTCGTACATTCTTAGTTTTGGTTAATCTGCCCCACTCCATACCCTTTCCAATCACTAGTCCCACTTAAACTCTTAAACCCCATCATCTTCATCCTGTCTGCCTCCTTTCATATCACAAGAACACATTATTTTTTAACCACTAAAATAACGTTTGAACCAAATGACTATCCGAAAGCCTAAAATAGGCTATGAAAAGTTATTAATTCATGCAAATATGTTTCTCTTATATTTCAGCTTTAATATCACCTTGGTAATTCCCAATATTGAAAAAGTAGAGGAACTGAGAAAGCAAAATGAGATTTATTATAGCTGATATCAGGTGCAAATTTCAAATGATGCACCATCCCCGCTTACTTCCCATGGAATGCTGTGTCCTCAAGCTTCAAGTGGTTGTGTTCCTTATGGAGGTTTAAACTTTAAACACAAATTAAAATTTTCACGGATACTGGAACAGTAAATATAAACATATATATGATATGATAACAAAGAGAATTCTTAAGATTCAGTGATTTTTAAAACTTCCTTGGGGCCAGCAGGAAAAGGATCTTGCCTGGCAAACAAGCCTGGTAAACTGGGTATAATCATCAGAACCCACATAAGGTGTAAGGAGAGAACTGACTGTATGAAGTTGTCCTATGGACTCTACATGGGCCCCACAGACAGGCCCACAAGCCAATCTGATGGAGACTGGTCTTTAGTTGATGTTCCATCTTCCCAAGTGTGTCAAGTTAACAACTAACATGAGCTCTCATAGATGGCTGGTAGCTTGGAATAAAACGCTGTAGCAGAGACCTCCAGGGCTCCATAAGATCCTTTCTGAAGGTCTGCAAGTATTTTCATTATACTCATACATTGTTGCTTTTGCACTCTGATTTTTCTCTCCATTGGAGGCCAGTGCCCCATAGGCTACTCAGTTTCTGTTACTATGAAGGATGAGATGCAGAAAGCCATCTGAGAAGCCATATGTCCTCTACCACCTACTACAGAAATTATAGAGATTTGTTGCTGGTGACGATATTTTTATTATTTAAAGAAGGCTTTTACCCTGTTGCCTAGGCAGGCCTCAGATTTGCCACATTCTGTCTCTGCCCCACAAATTCTAGATTTATAGGTGTGAGCCACTATAATACTTTCCAAAGTTTAATACAAGACTACATTTATATTATTTTGATGTTGAGAATAACTTTAAAAAATAAGTGTTTGTATTGACTTTCAACTTGTCTATCATTGCTATTTGAAAGTAAATTAAGTAGAAACCTAATATATGTGTTCTGTAAGTGTGAAATCTCAATAAATATTGTATAGATACAGCCTGTAAATGAGAATTCAATAACTCCTTAGGAGTTATTGTCCTAAGAGAAAGAGAGAAAACCTAACCAACCTTGGTTACTCTTGGTATAATAAAATTTAAATCTTTTACTTTTCTAAAAGCCAGCCAGGATAAAGTTGAGTGAGGATATCCTCTATTTTTTTTTTAAAAAAAAATCATATTTTGATAGACTAGCTATGTTCTAGAAAGCTATTAGGAATAATTAAGGATGAAAACTTATTTCAACATGTCACATACTGTTTTATATAAACAAGTATGTATGTAACAGTCTGCAGTGTCTTATTTTATTGAATACAGGGGCTACAGTGATTTTTTAAAAATATTTGCAATACCATTTTTATTAGTAAATAGCATGGTGCTTCACAATGTGTGAGTGTTTCGTGAAGAGGTATGGAAACAACAGGCAGGAATTGTGCAGAGGGAGCTGACATAAATTTTGAGTGGCCTGTGAGCCTGCCAGATGTGAGATTGGGTCTGAGACAAATAGCAGAGCCAGAATGTTAACCACAGATGTGGCACGAGGGACTAGGCTGTCACATAGCCTATAGTATTGCTTTTGGTCAATTCTGACTTCTGAACCTTACAGGTAAACTCCATCATTAAGCTGAATTCCCCATGTGGAATGCACTAAAGAAGAACATCCTAGTTACTAAGTTACTAAATGATAGGTAACATCGTAGCTAGCAACAAGGGTTTAAACCATAGCTGTAATGAAACACTCTGAGTAACTAATCTTGTAAGCATGATGGTATTACAGTCACCATGGAAACAAGACTCTAAGGAATGTTGTTGAGAGATTTTCTGGATTAGGTTAATTGACCTGAGATGACCCACTCTAAATGACCCCATTAGCTGGGGGGTCCAGACTGAATCCAAAGGAGGAGGTGAGCCAAGCTTAGAGTCTGTCTCTCCCTGCTTCCTGACTGTGTGCACTGACCCACTGCCTCCTGCTCTGGCTGTCACTCACTCAACTGTGAGCCAACATGACCCCTCCCTTCCTTGAACTGCTCTAGTCAGGTACTCTGTCAAGACAACAAGACAGGTGACTAATACAACATGTTATTTGTGCTCACATAATGTTTTGCTTCCTTGAGGAAACATTGAATCTTCTTTTTCAGAATCACATCATGAATTCTTTTAAGCTATTGCATTTTAAACTAGTTTGTAATATTGCATTTGTAAACTAGTTTCTAAGGAAATTGTTGACCGGGTCATTCATAGCAACTAATTATCATTATAAATGGATAAATTGATGCCATAGCTAACTTAATATCAATTTCCTCATTTAATTTTTTATATACAGATATATTAATGTATTGGATCCCATCTGACAGCCCATTCATTTCTTTCGTTGCAACACAAGCCTTTGCCGTCTTTGCTATACTTGATGTCACTGATGCAAAGAGCAGCATTCCTCCTGCTTATGATGTTCTTCCTGTGAGAATCTCATGACTGAGACCCTCTTTGCCTTTTGTGGATTAAATTGATAAGACAGTTAATGCTATGGAGTGTGCCTCTTGGCCTGTGGAAGAGAGGAAGCTTGACCTTCTTAAAGATTTATTTTTAATTATGTGCATGTGGGAGGTGACACTGGACATGGGCACATGTGAAAGTAGGTCCCCGGAGAGTTCATAAGAATGAGTTACATCCCAAGAAGCTGGAGTTACAAGTCATTGTGAGCCCCCTGGCATGGGTGCTAGGAAGCAAATGCAGGTCCTCTGCAAGAGCGGGATACACTAGTGACCACTGAGTCATCTCTCCAGCTCAGGCCTTCACTTGTGATGCTGTCTCTCCTTTGAAATTGAATTAGTCATTGAGCACCTCACCAAGCTCCTGATGGAACCTCTTGGTTCCATCAGAGTCCAGAAGTATCTGTTTTACAAGTGCATTAATGAGTTTAACAGAGACGGTATAGCTTCTCAGAGTTCTGTGGGATGTAGTACTATTGGTTCTATTGTTGATCTGTTGGCATTGTGAGAATATTGCCAGCAATATCTACCTTCTAAACTATGAGTACAATGTAGCAGTAGAAGCCTATTAACTGCAGCCGTTGGATTAACTTATATCCAGGCAGTGTAAAAGATGGCTTTGAAGGAAGGAAGAGATGGCTCAGCTCTTGTTCTTCCAGAGGACCTGGGTTCATTTCCCAGCACCAATATAGCAGCTTACAAACATCTGTAACTCCAGTTCTAGGGAACCTAATGCCTTCTTCTGGTCTCTATGGGCACTGTATCCACATGGTGCACAGGCATACATACAGACAAAACACCCATACACATTTAAAAATAATTTAAAAAATTTAAAGCTTGAAAATAAATAAATCCTTGATAAAACAAAAGATACCAGGGCTGAACTTGATGGTTCCATACCTTCAGTCCCAGTACCCAGGAGGCAGAGGCAAACAGATCTCTGTGAATATGAGATCAGCCTGTTCTGCATAGTGAGTTCAGGCCAGACAGGGCTACAAGAAAAAAATGACATTGATAGCAAGGTAAAGGCTAGTTTTCATTTAGAGATGCATAAACAGTTGACATATCTTGTTCTAAAATGAGTTCAGAAGTTTACATTTTCATCCACACACAGAAAGAATAGTGAGAGGAGAAAGGGGAAGAGTGAGAGAAGGAGGGAGGGAGGGGGAAGAGGAAAGAGGGAAGAGGGAAGAGAGGGGGAGTGAGGAAGAAATGGAAAAAGGGAGGGAGGGAGAAGAGAGAGAGGGGGATAAGGGGATCAGAGAGATGGAGATCGGAGATCGGGAGAGGGAAGGAGAGGGAGAGGAAGAACCAGAGCCTACCCTCAATGATGTACTTCCTCTAACAAGGCTCGACTTCCTGAAGGTTCCATAACCTCTGCAGACAGCACAGTGCCACCACTGGTAAACAAATGTTCAAACACATGAGCATATGGAGTTCCCATTCAAACCACCATGGCACCACATGCTCATGTAAGTGTAGACTGTCATTATTGTAGATAAATCAACTACTAGTCCTTTTAGGAACCAAGATTCTTATAATCAGTCACTTTGATCCTCTATGTATCAGGGCTCAAAATCACTAGCCCTACTGTCATTAACATAGAAATTCTTCTCAAATATAAATACTGTTCAGCTTGTGTAAATTTGTGTGATTTCCAATTCTCTGTTTCTTAACTCTCTCACCATGTCACATTTTTGTGGTTACTGTTAGTTGCCAAACTGATAGAATATAGAATCATATGGGAGATAAGCCACTGGGCATGCCTGTGGGATATTTTTCAATTATGTTCATTGAAGTGGGAAGACTTCCCACTGTGAAGGGCACCATCCCCTGCTTGGGACCCTGGTCTGTGTAAGGAGGAGGAGGGAGATGAGCAGCAGCATGCATCCCTCTCTGTTTCCTAACTGTGGATGTGATATCAGCAGCAGCTTCAAGCTCCTGTAGCCATTGTTTTCCTACAGTGATGGGTCATACCCTTGAACTATGAGCTGAAATAAACCTTTTTGCCCTTAAGTTGCTCTTGGTGGAGTATTTTATCACAGCAACAGGAAAAGATGCTAAAACACACATTGCATTTCTGTCTCCCTATCCTGGGTGCCCATTTGTGATAAAGACAACTGATGAGTAATTGCTGTATAGTTAACGTGACCCACTGGATGGCAGAATCGTGCCTTTTGAAATCCCAGCATGTCCTCTGGTAACTAGCATTTGCACATAGGATACTTAATATAGACACTGAACTGAATTAAAAATAGTTGAATACATTAGTGAGGTTCCTAACGCTTCCTTAATTCTCTCTAAATACTGCATTTAATTAGCAGATGTGTACAAAGTGAACACAGAGGCCATCAACTATGATGACTCCACATGGAAACATTTTGCCTAATATGTTCTTCTTTGTAGATTTTAAAATATTTATATCCTGAAAGCTTTCTTTGGGGTGGATGGTGGTGAAAAAAAAAAAACTCTGTACTTTCAAAAATGAAAGAAGCCTTTTCATCTCTGTGAAGGTCAAATACTCCCTTCCTTGCACTTCCACTTTGTTTGCTCCCTCCTCCAGATGCAAAGTTAAAACACAAAGTAATGGCCTATGGAAATTAAAAGAAGCAAGAGGAATATAAAATAAATGTGCTGGAACACCAAGCATGCTGTTGGTTGTTACCATTAATTCTACAACTAGTAATTAGATGTGCTTTTCCAATGTATTTGAATATGCAGCTATGCCTCTCAAAGATTCCTGTTTTCCTAAAATTTCCTGCAGGGATGTCCTTGTACGTGGACTGAATGCCCTACACCATGTACAAGGTGACCTTGGCTTTGACAGGAACTGTTGTTTTGATAAATATTTATATGATTTTCCCTTGATGGTTTAACAAAGTCCATGGCCAACAGCAAATGGATCTTCTCCTGTGGACCTTTGTTAGCTGCTCATTCAAAAAATTTTCATTGACCAATTTTATTTACAGAGTTAATCTCTTGCTGCATGAATCAGGTTCTGCAGGGAAGTGAATTGGTCTTGGAGTCAGGAGAATTATTTTTCTCTGCCCTTGCTCTTCAGGGGGCATCATCATCTTTGAATTCTGTCTTTTAATTTCAGTGTTTAAGTATCTGCCATTTTCTGTATACCTGCCCATCTTTTGTATGTCTATAAAGTCCCTCCTTTCCCTTCTCTCCCCTTACCTTTCTTTTACTTTTTATTTGTTATCTTCTCTTGGCTTTTTCTTTCTCTTCTAATGCTTGGTTTGTTCTGTCTTTTTGCCAGGAGTGTAAGTGAAGTCGCTGTGTGCTGACTAGCATCCTTGCTGCTTTATCTGCTTCAGTTAGATTCTCTAGACACCCCTACATATCTAGGCACTATTCTCTTTGGGAGATTAGGAGACTGGGATTTGTAGGAAAGAGGAAAATTGCCTGGGCTCAGACAGAATAAATGAACTAACCGCACTGTGTCTAACCCTGGTGCTTATTAAATGTGTGACCTTATACAGCTTTCTTAAATCCTCTGTGCCCCAATTCCCTTGGCAAAATACAGAAATCCACAGAACTTTGTGTACGGATGTTAAGATAACTACTCAACTCCGTAAACCTTGGAGAATGTTGCTGGTGAATACTACCAGCCATGCAGTACCCATCTTTATGCTGGAAGGCTATAGTCTTTCCTTGGGTAGAGAGGTGGGATAAACTAACAAGACTGAGAGCCACATGAAGTACAGCACCCTTCCTATCATCCCTACCACTGGATGGCCAGTTTTCTTCCTTTAGTAAGTAAGATGAAAATTAATACTTTCTACGTGGCACCAGGGAGATAGCTCAGTGGGTAAAGTGCTCCTTTCACAAGCATGAGGACCTGAGTTCAAATCCCTAGCACTAAAGTAAAGGCCATTCATGGCAATGTGTGCCTGAAGTCCTGGCTTGGGATAGGGGAGACAGAGGGGTTTTTTTTGTTTGTTTGTTTGTTTTTTTTTTTTGTTTTTTTGTTTTTTTAAGGGTTTTGGAGCTCATTGGCCAGATAATCTAGGCAAATTGGAGAGCTCTGGTTTCAATGAGAGAACCTTGTCTCAAAAGATAAGATGGAGAAAAGTTGAGGAAGACACCCATCTATTCTACATGCATACACACCCAAATGCATGTGTACCTCTGTTCTCATGAACACACACAGAGAAGGATGTGTATACACAACACACACACTAAACTAGATTTGGTAAAAATTGCATATTCGGTTAAATGTTTCCTTTCTTTAGTTTCCACAAGGCTTTTCTCCTCAGGAGTCCCTTGATTACTTTATGTTCATGCTAGTGTGCACAAGAATGAGAACACTGGCTGTTGCTTTCTGAAAACAATGTGCTTTGTAGACTGGTTTTAATGAGCGATTCTTTTGTTTTAAAGGAAACCAAGTTGTTTTTGGAAATTTCCTCTCAAGATACAGTATTTCCTTAGAAACTAAGCATTGGAGTGCTATTCCCTCACTGTTCTGAGTAGAATATAAAATTTAAGAGTGAGTTCCAGGAAAGAGGGTGCAATATTAAAAAAGCCTCAATTAGAATGACAGACCCGTATTTTCCCCATCTGGTCGCCATCTGTCTGGACGCTTTTCCTTGAATGGATGACAGGAGCCATGGAAACTGAGTGGGGCCTGATCGTGTTTTCTATTTCCTTCAATTCCTGGGGTGCAGAAGGAAAAAGCTTTGCTATCAGTGCTGCTCTCAGTGCTGAAAAGTTCCATTTAGAAAATTGATTACCACTGCTACCTGATTCAAAAGACCTAGAGAGAGTCCCTTCTGTGGTTATCAAGGAGTTGTAAATCCCATTTATAAAAGAAAGTAATATCTACTGACATGAAACAATTCCTCCAATTTTAGATTAAGATAATAAAATAAAATCTTTTATACTATATCCTTTACAGACATTAATTTTTTTTTAATTTTTCAAATATTTTATGTGTATGAGTGTTTTGTCCTACATCCATGTCTGTGTACCATGTTTATACAGTGTCTGCTGAGGCCAGAAGAGGGCATTGGATCACCTGGAACTGGAGTTACAGATGGTAATTCCCATGTGCAAACCACTTTGTGCATGCTGTGCTGAGGATTGAATCCAGGTCCTCTGCAAGAGAAATTGGTACTCTTAATGGCTGTGACATTTTCCAAGCTCCCTACAATAAAATCTTAGTAACACAGTAGAAAGTCTAATATGATCTTTTTGAAACCCATCTGTCCCATGACAGTGTGCTATCCTTAGTATTTATAGATATTTATGTTTTATTTTCCTTCAGTCATTCATTGTGTTACTTTGAATGAAAGAATGACATAAGAAATTATATTTCAGTGTGATTGATGAACACACATGGGTAAAAGAACAATAACAAGACCAGAAAATGGGAGTAAAGAGAAAAATTGGGGACCATGAAGAAAGAGCAGTTGAAAGTATGCTTACTGCAGAAACAGAAAAATTCATGTTTGCTTTGCCCAGGACCCACATAAAAATCCTAGTGTGGTGGCACACCCAAGCAGTCCTGCGCTGTGGCTGTGCAGACAAATGCATCTCTGGTTGCTTCCTGACATCTTGTCTTGCTGAATCAGCCAGTTCCAGGTTCAGTGTGAGACCCTGTCTCAAAAACCAAGGTGGGGAGTGGTTGAGGAAGACCCTAATGTTGACCTCTGGCCTCTACATGCTCACACACATGGAGTGGGGGGACCAGAAGATAAGTGAACTCTGCAGAGATAGAAGAGGGGGAGAAATCGCATAGCATAGGGGAACAGAGGTGTCCTGCCTTCCGTGTTTCAAATATTCTGTAGACTCCATTCTGAAAACAAAAGAGGAAAGAGAGCAATATATCAAGTTTAAAACAATATTAAAACAATGTCAAATATGCAATAAAGTTTCCCATGGTTTGTTTTCTGTTTTGAGACAGTTTCTCTATGAAACCCTGGCTGTCCTAGAACTCACTACATGGTCCCAGTTGGCCTGGAACTCACAAAGACCCGCCTGAGTGTTGGGATTAAAGGCCTGTACTACCATGCCTGGCTTTAAAGTGCTCCTGCTTGAAGATTGAAAACACAGGGCTGGGGTGATGGCTCAGTCAGTTAAAGTGTCTGCATTGCAAGCCTGAGGACCCAAACTTGCTCTCTAGCACCCATGTTAAAAGCCGGCTGTAGGGGCTTCTGCTTATAATTTCCCCACTGGAGAGGCACAGATGGGTACATCCCTGGATTTGTGGCCACCCAGCCTCATTTATGTGGTAAGTTCTGGGCCAAATGAGAGACCCTATGTCAAAAAATAAGGTGGACAACTCCTAAGGAATGACATATGGCTTTCACAAGCCCTTGCATCTGCATACACACATGTACATATGTATGCATGCATGCATGTTCCAATGCATACAACACACACAACATGAAAACACTTTCAGTTGAAGTTCTTAATTGAGCGGTATGTGTCTGAAGGGCACAGGACATTGTGAAGATTCCCTATTTAATTTAGTGAATGTGGTAAGTACTTCTGGACATTTTGCGGTTTCGATCTATGAATTTTCAAAGAGCATGATTCATTCATGAGTAACCCTGGCTCTTACTATAATCATTAGAAAACTCAGCCTTGATGGTTTCCTGTGACTTTCAGAGCTCTCAGAAGTGTTCTCCTGGGACCCTTTTACAATGATCTAAGACTCTTCAGCCAGACTCCTGCCATGTCCACCTACCTACCTTTCATTTCTCTGGCATTGGGGATTACCAAATGTTTTACAGGAACAGATTAAGAACTCTGGAGAATCAGTTAATTTTCAAAGAGGTACATTTTGTATCACTACCACTTTTCCTGCATTTTGAGTCAGCTAGGCGATTTTTGACGTTTAAAATAAGGAGATTTTTACTCCCAGTAGTAAAATATTTATACTTTGATATCAAGTAAAATTTTGCAGTTAGAGTTATCTTTGAAATACAAATGCAATTTCCATTTACTTTTCAAAGCTCTTGATTCCTTGTGCCCAATGTCCCCCGACACGGTGCTGCACGGATCCAGTTTTATTTGCTCCCGTTTCCTCCCTGTCTTCAATATTAGACTTGGATAAGAGAAGGCAAGATCTGAATGTACCTCCCACATCCCAGCCCTGTTGAAAGGTACACTAGTCTGTCTGTGACATCGTGCAAGAGACTGCCTCAAGTCCTCTTTTTAAAGAGCCTCTCATTCACAAATGGGGTGAAGAGGTGAGCAGGATTGATTTCTTTCTTTCTAAGAAGGGCTTTATGTAAATGTTGCCCAGTAAAAATGCATTCCCATTTCCCAAATTGATCCCATCTTAAAAGCTTTGTACTCAATTCAGTATTTTATGTATCGCTGTTATAACAGAGGTTCCATGCTACAAAATGAAAAGGAATAAGAAAAGATATTGAAAAAATACCTAAAAGCCTCTTATCTATCATTTTCAGAGCTTCAAGATGTCATTAAAAAACAAACAACAACATCAAATATAAAAAGAACAAATAATGTGTCCTGAGCTGGTATTATTCAAATAACTTCCATGTGTGCATGCATGTGTAGATGTGAGCATGTGTGTGTGTGTGTGTGTGTGTGTGTGTGTGTGTATGCATGCATGTACAGTGTGTGTATGTGTGTGCATATGTGTTTGCATGTATCCATTTGCAGTTTGTGTATTATATGCTTGCATGTGGGGTGTGTGTGCTCCTGTGTGTGCATAGTGTGTGTGTTGTGCTTTGAACCAGGTTTTGTCTGTATGAAGACTTGATTACTGATGGTTTAGAGTGGAACGTGTCCTTGCCTTGGGTTAGTACAGATGAAACCATCAGCAAATGGTTAGGAATCCTATATCATTAGCTGTTTGTTCTAGAACGTAGAGCCCCTTCCTCCCCTGACACCTTATGAAGGGTAGAACTTGAGGATTTCTCAGAGACTTCTGTCATAAGTCAGAGACAAATATGTGCATGTGTTCCCATGGAGATTGCTGTGTTCAGGAATAGAGGAGGAAACCTGAGTTGTGATGGTGATTTTGTGTGCATCATTTTGTGATCATCACTATCAGTTTATTTTTCCATAAAATACCCAATTCCTGGGCTGGAAAGATTGCTGAGTAGTTAAGAGAACCCAGACTTGTTTCTCAGCACAGTGTCAGGAGGCTCACAAACACCTGTCACTGAAGCCCTGACAGTCTCTCTTGGCCTCTGTGGTCACTGCATTGATCTGCATAAACCCATACACAGGCACACAAATATACACAGAAGTACAGCTGAATCTTAAAGAAGAGCAAGATTCTACTTTTGAAAAATTAAAGACACTGATAAATTTTAATTTATAACATTGATTTAAATCCTGTTGTTTAGTAAATATACTTTTGTTTGACCAGAAACCTCCCTCGTCTCTACCACAGGCAAATGGAATTAGCCTGTTGGTGATAATTTCATCCCCTGTGTAGCAGGGACTAATAAACTTATCTGGGGTCAGAGACAGAACAGCCACTAGATACAAAGGCTAGAAAATGGTGGCACTCACACCTTTAATCCGAGCACTCCAGAGGTAGAAATCCATCTGGATCTCCGTGAGTTCAAGGCCACATTGGAAACGGCCAGGCATGGTGACACATGCCTTTAATCCCAGAAAGCAAGCCTTTAATTCCAGGGAGTGGTGGTAGAAAGCATAAAGGTATATAAGGCATAAGGATCAGAAACTAAAAGCATTTGGCTTAGTTAAGCATTTGGCTGATTAAGCTTTTAGCTGGTTAAGCTTCAGGCTTTCCAGCAGCAGTTCAGCTGAGAGCCATTGGGATGAGGACACAGAAGCTTCCAGTCTGAGGAAACAAGACCAGCTGAGAAGTTGGCTAGGTGAGGTTAGCTGTGGCTTGTTCTGGTTCTCTGATCTTCCAGTTCACCCCAATACCTGGCTCAGGTTTGATTTTGTTAATAAGAAATTTTAAGATGCCTGCTATAAGGGACAGTAATAGCACCTGACTCACAGGGCTGTTCAGTTAGATTATGTACGTGGAACCCTTTACAGGGTGCTACCACGCAAGGTCCCAGTTAGCACTTGCTGTGGCATTTACATTTATATTCGGTATCATTTTCTGCAGAAGTTCATGTCACTGATGCATGTCTACCTTCAGTACAACTTGAAGCTGCAATTTGAGGCTTGGGAAGTGATACAGTGACTTTTGTCAGCAGCCATATTTTTTTTCCTATATGGCCAAGAAAAAGAAAACAAAACAAAACTGGAAGAGATTAAATTTTCTCATCTTATTTTATCTTTTTTTCTTTAAAAGGGTTGGTGTATACTCATTGTTCATATGAATGGGTTTCGTGACGATGTTTTCTTTTGTGTGTAACAAGAACAGTGACCACACTCATCTGTGTGCCTCCTTCCCCTTTCTCTTTTCCCTTCAGTTAGTCCACTTTCTTTACCCAGATGATCTAACTTCTACTTCCTGTCACATAATGAATATATGAGTATATATACATGAATATGTGTGACATATGTGTAAATATATAATCTGGGGTCCACATGTGAGAGAAAACATGCAGTTTTTCCCTAAGTTTGGCTTATTTTGCTTAACATAATGAGCTCCAGTTTTATCTCTTTTCCTGAAAATTATTTAATGTTTTCTTCTTTTGAGCTAAACCTAACACACACACACACACACACACACACACACACACACGCATACACAAACACACAAACACACATACATATGTATATGTGTGTATATATATATACTCACATATCACACATGATCCAGTTTTATTGTTTTTCCCCAAAATGATATAATTTTATCCTTCTTTTTTGCTAAATATAACATGTGTTTGTGTGTGTGTGTGTGTGTGTGTGTGTGTGTGTGTGTGTAGCATACAGGTGTATAGAATATATTTCTTTTTCCATTCTCCTGTTGGTGGACACATAAGCTGATTCTAGGTGACAATGTTTTGTTGAGTGCAGCTGTGCTGGAGTTTCCTTTGCTCAGCAAACATGTCTTGACTGTCTAGTGTGAACCAGGCACTACCTGAGACTCGGAAATCAAGGAGCAAAATGGTGATTATCCTTGAGCTGATGAAGCTTGGTGTCTGGTGGGAGAATGTGATAACAAATGAATTCTCAAATGAAAAATAATTCTTAGTGATGCTCTAAAGGAAAATGATGGGAAGCAATGATGCATGTAAGCACAGACCCTCTTCAATTGTGAGAATCCAGCCATTGGGCCAGCATACCACCAGCTGTGTGTCTCCAGAACAGTCTTTGCATCATGAGAATCATAACATTCTGACTGGTCTGTTCACTGTAAATTGTTGATCAGTGCCACACATAAGCAACATATACCTAAAGGCTAATTAAATAGTATCTTCTTCATTTTGAAAAGCACAGAAGACCTACTTCATGGAATGGTGAATTTTGTGACTCTGTATACTTGTGTATTTTGCCTGGTCTTACACTATCATCTTCAGCATGCCCCAGGGACTACCATGGACCACTTAATAGAAGCCCACTGTAACTGTCCCTGTGAGCATCATGCAAGCTTTCTCACACTTCTTTAACAGAAACTGTTGTTCACTGAAAAAGAATAGAAAAAAAAAAAAGAGGGGGACAAATCAAGCTCATATTGATAAAACACCCACCATACCAAGTGTTTTCCCATGTTTGTGGGTTCTGTCTTAACCTACAAAAACCTCCAACTTATCCCATATCATTTCCAATTTAATGCTGAATTTCATGCAATGAGAAATATTTCCTTAAATATCTAATATAAAATCAGGCTAGGTGTGTGTGTGTGTGTGTGTGTGTGTGTGTGTGTGTGTGTGTATGTGTGTTGTTTTGACAAGAGAATAGAGGATATCTGAAAGAAACAGGAAAAGACAGAGCTCAAATACTATTCATTTTCTCCTTCATCGTTTGTTCTATAATTGAATTACCACATATATCTCCCTGACTTCCAGCTTTAACAACAATGTGTTCAAATTCACTTAGTCACAGATAATATAAAACACATGAGTAAATGAAAGTTAAAAAAAAAAAAGGCCAGAAAGATGAATAGTCAAACGAAGGGTAACATGGAAATGACCTTTAAGCTGAGACCTAAAATGAACTGTAACTCGGATTCCTAGCTGGAAAGGAAAAAGGAAAGCTTGAGAAGCTAAACAATTCAGCCTAGAATGCTCACTATTGAGCCAAAGGTGATCAGAGTCTTCCAGAAACAGCAACTACTTCCTCCTCCTCCTCACACACACGCCCTTTCTGCTGCTGTTTTGGGCTCATAATTCATGTTCATTTAGTATTTATTAAATGAATGATTTAAATCAACATATTATTTTTAATATAACATTTTCTGTCTTGAAGAAACAGAATTGTGTTGAATAGAATGCTCACTTCTCCTATCTTCTTTCATTAAGTTGGATAATGAGACTTTTGTTAGAAATCTTTTCTATTTGGGAGCTGGGAATATAGCTCAGTCGGTAGAATGCTTGCCTAGCATGCAAGGACGCCTGGCTCCATCCCCAGGAACACATAAAAACAGGTGTGCTGGCACATACCTGGGAGATGAAGGCAGGAGGACCAGAAACTCAAGGTTATTCTCAGCCACAGAGTGAGTCTGAGTCAAGTCTAGGGTATGTGCATTGTATTTTCTTGATCTGACTAGGGAAGGGATGGGGTGAAAAAGACAAACACGTGGACACACATACACAAAAGCTGGGACTGGGTAGCCTGGGTTCTGTGATGGAGAAAGTACAGCACCCTGGAAGCTTGCATATTTGTTATATATAGTTGAACAGGGAGGCAGGGTTATTGTATATAGGTGAATAAGGAGTTATTATAGATACACAAGGAGGCATGATTATTATATACTCCTGAACAAGTAGATGGGTTTATCTAGTCTTGTAGGAGCAGTCACTGTAATGGAGCAGTCCTTAGGCCATGAACATCCAGGGGGAGGAAACTATAATGGGAATTTTCTGCACACACTATCAACATCTAAACAAGGACCCCAGAGGAAGGTTTTGCCATCCCTCTGAGCCTCACCTGCCTCAGAAGGTGGGGAGGTTTTGCTATTTTTCCATGAATCTTAGACTTTAGAGCACACATTCACTCAGGACTTTTCTCACTCAGGGCTTCTTCTACTCCTACAATGAATAAATATTCTCTATTTGGAAAAGTATAATTAAAATAATTTTTGATAAGTTATAAATAAAATCATATGCAATTCTCCTCATCCACTTGTGTGGTAATATACAGTCCCTCTATCAGCTTAAACAGCCTATTGATCCCTTGGTTGGCACCGGGAGTTCACCTGAGTCCTCTCTCTCACTCCCATTCCTCGTGTGTGTGTGTGTGTGTGTGTGTGTGTGTGTGTGTGTGTGTGTGTGTGTGTATGTGTGTGTGTGTATGTGTGTGTGTGTATATGTGTGTGTATGTGTGTGTGTGTATGTGTGTGTGTGTGTATGTGTGTGTGTGTGTGTGTGTGTGTGTGTGTGTGTTGGTTAGGGGGTGATTCATAAACTATGTGAAAGTTTAAGGCATAAAATTTTGAAATCATTTGAAACCTTAAATTAATCATGGAGCCAGCAAGAGCTTGTTTGTCTCTGAAGAGATCCTGAAAACCTCACATTTAAGGGAATCTAGGGAGAGGAGATGCACAGGGCCACATGACTAATGCACTGGCTATTGACAATTGTTAATGAGCTGAGAAAAACAAAACAAAAGCAGACAGGGTGGATCTATTAAATGCACCTTCTTTCTCCTATATTCTCTTTAAGAAGAATACAGCTTCAACTCACAAATACTACAGTTTGAAGGCACAGGGTATTTGTTGATGATTTAAATTTTATTGTTGGACCTCAAGTACCCCAGGCTGTAAGTGTATGATTATGGAAGTGTGTCTCTCTTTGCTTCTGCCCTTTCTGTTGGCATTTGATGAGGATTAGGAAGGGCCGAGGTCAATATAATGAAGAAACTGAATGGCTGGGATTTTCTCTTTTGTTTGTTTGTTTTCTGCCATGATGTCAAGTTCTCCTTAGCATTTGCATTGGTTACTTTTCTCCTTGTTGTGACAAAATGCCCTAGGAAAGCTATTGAAGGAAGGAAAGGAGAGGGGAGGGAGGAGGGAGCAAAGAGTGGTAGATTTTGTCTCATAGCCTGAGAGTACAGTCCATTAAGGTAATGAATCCACGGTAGAGGGAGTGTGAGAGTTGATTACTTATCATCCTCACTCAAGAAGCAGAAATTAATGAATAATGGTGGCTGCTTCATGTCTATCCTTTGCCTTCACTATTAACTCCAGGGAACTCAGTCCATGAGACAGCATTGTCCTCATTCAAGGTGGGAAGTTCCTCCTCATTTCAATTTCTCTGGAAATGCCTTCAAAGACACACTGTGTCTCCTAGGTGATTCCAAATCCAGTCACACTGACAGTGCAAATTACCCATCACAGCAATCCACAGTCTCCTGGGAGATGACAAATAACCCATAGACATTCACAGAAAATGGAGCCAGTGTCCCAGCACAGTTCCTTGTCAGTATTGGGCCTTATCACCTAGCTCCATCTCTGTTACTCTGTAATCTGAGCACTTAGTTAATATCATGTGTGTGTGTGTGTGTGTGTGTGTGTGTGTGTGTGTGTGTGTGTGTCTAATCTTCAGGGTTTACCTTACTCCCTACACAGTGGGGTAGAGAGAGAAGAGAAATGCCTGTATGACCTGTCAAGGCTCATTCTAGCATTCTGTGCATCACTAGTTGGAAAGGGTGTTGTACTTTTTTAACTGATGTCTTGCTTCACTAACTCACAGAAAATTCTAGAATATCATGGAACAGAACTATATAGAACAGAATTAAATGGCATTTAACACCTACATGCCAGTCTTATTTGAATATAGTTTCTAAGCTGGTAGGTGGCTGACAACAAGAAGTGCATTGTGTTACTAAGATAAAATGCCTGGCAAAGAAACTTCAGGGAGAAAGGGTCTGTTTGGCTCAGAATTTCAGGTTACCGTCCATTGTTGTGGAGACATCAGGGTGTCCGGAACTTCATAGCTGGCCACATCACATCCACAGCCAAGATCAGAGCGCAATGAAATAATGTCTCCAAGCTAGTGCTCACTTTGCCCTCTCTTCTTCATCAAGTCCGGGGCTCAGGCCAGTAAATGGTGCCACCCTCCTTCGGGGTGTGTCTTCCCATCTCTGTTAACCCAGTTAGGAAAATCCCTCACAGCCACAGCTACAGGCCAACCTGATCTAGATCTAGATGGTTCCCCATTGCGACTCCATTTCCAAGTGATTCTAGGTTGTTTTAGGTTGACAAATGGATCATCACAAGTATGAAGCCAGGTGGCTCATTCTGGAGCTGTGTGATGGAAGAGTGAAGGATGGAGGACTCCCCAGAAGCTTAAGAAGTCTTCTGGTATAAGTGGCCATAAGTTGGCTCTTGAAACTGAATGGGAGTTTACCAGCCTAGGAAACAGTAGAGGGTGGGGAAGATGTTTGCATGAGAGAGCATGAAACACTGAAAAAGTATAGGAGATTGGAGAGAGAGGGAGATTTAGCAGGCTGGAGCATAGATTATATGTGGGACAACTGAATAGGAAATTAGACAAGGTTGTGTCAAATATGACAAAACACACACATTAAACAAAGGTGTTCAGACTTTGTATACTCGGCCATGATCCTCTAATACGAACTGTCATTCTAAATGTCATCTAAGTGGCAGGCCAAGGCCCACCTGCTCTTCAGTGTTCCTAACAGAGTTTAGTGGAAGCCCTTTGACCTTGAGTGATGTGTTCTTCTTTTGTCCCCTGCTTCAAGCAACTCCCAGTTGAGGAGCTGCCAAAACAAGAATCTAAAGAACACTAAGTGTCCATGTTGGCCAAAGGTTTCCCAAGAATCTGAGCTAAGTTTTGTCCCTGAAGAGAAATGCAGAGCAACATGGTGTCCACAGCTGAGCAAGATCAGCCATGGGTAGCAACACTGTTGCAGGGAAGGGCTTTATCAAAATAATCCTGGTTACTTAGCCAGTGGGATATGCAACATATTTTCTAACTTCCTCCCTCCCTCCCTCTCTCCCTTCCTTCCTTCCTTCCTTCCTTCCTTCCTTCCTTCCTTCCTTCCTTCTTCTTTCCTTCTTTTCTCCCTCTCTCCCTCCCTCCCACCCTCCCTCCATTCCTTCCTTCTTCCTTCTTCCTCCCTTCTTCCCCTCCTCCCTCCCTACATCCTTTTAGATTTTTAATTCATAGCCTCACGTTTTAGCTCTAGCTAAACTAGACCTCATAATACAGTCCAGGCTGTCCTCAAACCCAGGACAATCCTCATGCCTCAGCCTCCCAAGTGATGGGATTGTAGCGTAAATCACCATATGTGGCTCTATTTTTATATATCATTATAAATCTGTGATATTGGTATGTACAACAGGTAACTTTTGTCTTAGCCATAAGCATTTGGAACTGCAGGGACGGATGTGATAGAGAGGGAGAGGAGGAGGAAGGAAGGAGAGTCAAAGTTGTTTAGAAGTCAGTTGTCCTTTATTCCCTTTGCAACCATCCTTATGAAAGAGATGGAATGTGAACTCTTTCCATGACATGTGAGGTGTGCTGTTCCCATGGATTCTGCCTGTGCAATACATTCCTCACCAAATAATGTCTATAAACATGAGAAAAGAGTAAGAGCCATAGAGCCCTTACATTTGCCTATTAAAAACTAAGCCAACCAGCCAGCCAGCCATGGTTACAATGCTGACCTGTGGCATAGCTGGAGTAGTTCATTACCTAGATGTTTAAAATAGTTCCCCACAGTCCTTGTAGCATCCATTGTAGTGCTGCACCAGCTTTATTATTTTTTTCTTTTTACTTTCATTGTTTCTGACCGTCAAATAGCGCACCTTACAGCTGGGTAACATGTTGGCTTGATCTATAACTTCCTGAACATTTGGAAACATTGGCTAGTTTTTATTCTAAAGAAATGGCATTTATAAATTAGCATGAGCAGCCAAGGTTCACTAAGGAAATAATGGTAAGTGTCTCTCAATTAAACATAGATGGACTTGCCCTACCACTAGCATCAAGATTAGGACACATGTGGGAAGTCTTCAACACACATGGGCCTCCCATTCTCACCTTAGCTCACCTTCTGTCTCCTCCACTCACCAAACCAAATCTGTCAAGTTCTTTTTCTTTCTTTCTTTCTTTTTTCCTGATTGATCTGAGCATTAGGCTATGGATGAAGCCCTCCACTTTTCAAAGCTCTTCCTTCAATTCCTCTATGCATGCAGAGTAATCGTTCAGCTACACTTAATCAATATCTCCTGCACCTTTCTTAGTGCATCAAGATGAGCTGTGGTCATACTACTCTGCAAATCAAATAGCACATCAGAAGGAAAACAAAATGGAAGGGAAGACTTTCCCTCACGTCAATTTAAAACTTCCTTGTACTTTTTAAATATTTCATTGCATTAATTTTTCAAAGCAACAAAACAAACATTCATCAAGTGAAACTAAGCATGCCCCCCCTCTGATGGGTACATCTGTTGCTTCCCTGCTGTGTCCCTGAATAATGCATGTTAATACATTTAAAGTATCCTCTTCATTCAAATGAGCTTCTCTCCTTCCCATGCAAAATTTACTTGGATGGAAACAGAGGTAAAAGCTTAGGAAGCTGATCCTGAATTTTGTTCATGCTTCCTGTTGCTAGTTAGCTGTTTCTTTTGGTCCACAAAAGATGAAGGAGAGGGGAATCCATAACCCCCAGCCACTGAGAGACTCGACAGACTTGTGATCCTGGGATCAGGTCTGCACACGGCCTCCCTTTCTCAGGAACACTGCAAAAGCATTCACAGTTGCCTCTCCACTTTAGCTTCCTCTGCTCATGCCATGACATAGAGGATCAGGACTGCCGAGTGGCATTGGACACTCAAAGGTGATTCTCTCTCTCTCTCTCTCTCTCTCTCTCTCTCTCTCTCCTCTTCTCTCTCTGTGTGTGTGTGTGTGTGTGTGTAGGGTGTTATACATAAATGTCCTGGGATCTGCCTGTCCCTGCCCCAAATGCTACAGTTACAGGCATGCACAGCCATGCCTGGCTTTTTATGAGGGTGCTGGGGATTCAAACTCAAGTTCTCAGGCTTACCTCCGAAGTCATCTCCTTAGCTCTATGATGAAAAGTCTAAGCAGTTTTAACTCCCTCAAAGTACAGTACAGGATGCAGTACAGGAGATGCAGTACAGGAGAAAACAAAACAAAACACAGTTATTCACTCTGTCTTTTGAACACTGTTAACTGGAGATGTAAGTGATTTTCATGAAGCATCTTAACACGTGTGAGCATTGTTGTTCCCAAGGTTGTACCGTAATCCCAGCTTGGCTTTTACACAGATCCCGAAGATCCAAACTCACCTCGTCATGCTTGTCTACTTCCCAGATGAGAGACAGTCTCTCTCGGCCCCTCATCTTTGTATTAGCAAACTACTGAAATTCCCAGTGAACAGAATTTTTCTTTAATTTTAATTCTGAAAGTTATTTGCTGTATGAAGCCCATTTCGTTCTGTGACTGAATGACCAGGTTTCAAAGTATATTTAAAATGAACAGATACAGAGAAATTATTGTTTCCTATGCATATCCAAAGTTGGCTATTTGCCCTGACACTTCATCTGCCTTTTAAAAGCTTGTTTTCGGCACATTTTTCTTGTCAAAATCTATGAAAAGTAAGGAAGATTATCAGAAATAGCCTGTTCTTTTTCATCCCAGGCATACCAGACTTAAGAAAAGTTTTTCATAGAGGCTGTATTTCCCTTCCCAGAGAACTAAAATCACACGAATCGAGCCCCGACCCCAGAAAATGAACCCAGACAAAGAAGCAGCATGGACAGTTTGAAGCATGGGATGCATTTAGAGTCACTTGCTACTCTGTCATTGTGATGATGTCACCACGTCACTGAATATTTTGAACAGTCTAAAGGATGAGATGTTTCAGCCGCCAGCGAACCTCTTGCTAATCTAAGCCAATGAGGGAGCACAGAGACACGGGAGTCCATTTTGACAAATGGTTTAGACTCACACAGACTATTTCATCTTAGAAGATGTAAGAGGCTTCGCCTGCTAAACTGCTTGCTTCCCAAGCACCCGAACCTGAGCTCCATTCACAGCACCCACAGAGAAGCAAGCATGGGGTGGGTGCCAGAGTCAGTGCTGTAGAGGCAGGAGCTGCAGAGTCTCTCAGCCCCTCTTCCAGTCTAGATCAGTGAGCTCCAGTCCTGAGAGCCCCTGTCTCAGAGGAACTGAACCACGTCTAAGGAATGACAGGAAACTGTTCGTTGGCTTTCCTGTATCCATGTACATACATACATGTGCAGCCTCCCCCAACCCCCACCAAACACACACACACACACACACACACACACACACACACACACAATGATGCTGCAAATTTAGGGTTATTTTAAATTCCTATTGAGGGTACCACTGGGGAGAGTTTTAATGAGTAATAAAAGAATCCAAGACAATTCCTATATTATCTTTCCAGAGGACCTGAATTTAGTTCCCAAAACTCATGCTGGCTATTTTACAACCACCTGAAACTGTAGCACCAAGGGATAGGATGCCCTCTTCTGGCCTCTGGGAACACTGTTTTCATGAACACACACTCACACATAGGCTCATACATAGACATGTAATTAAAGCAAACTCTTTAAAGTTCAGTATATATATCCCCAAGACCTACATTCAGGACTCTGTCCCACAGAAATGATGAGATCTGTGCATACAGATGTGTGTGCAATAATGCTCAACACAGCCCACTTAGTAATATAAAACTCTTGGCATTGCATCTCAAATGACTTTGAGTTAGAAATCATCAGCGGCATCAGCTCAGTTGCACTGTAGGAGTAAATCACTGGAGGACGGCATCCATACATGTGTGGGTATCAAGCTATGGGCAGTAGGGAACGAGTGCTTACTATTCCAAATCTGAGTATGTTGCTTCCTCTCTTTTTCCTGAAGCTTAGTGTCAAATCTTTTCTTTGCTAAGTAAAACTGCACCTGTCCATGCAAAACCAACTGCAGCTTTCTTCCTCATTAATATTACAGGATTGGAGTCAAATCTATGAGGACCACATACACATAGGTGGCTTTCTCTAGAACCAGGCTTACTCTGATGAGGGCAATGGATAGTTTAGGAAACCCAACTCATCATTCCTGGAAAGCACAATTAATAGGCTATCACCTCGTTATGACGCTGTTTTCAGATCTCGTATCATTTGAAGCTTTTTTATTGTGCATTTCCATTTGCAAGCTGTGTCAGCAGATAACATCCACATGTTAATATCTCCGCCGCTGAGCATCAAAGGCCCCACGACTCCATCAGCCTTTTCCCTTCCTGCTATTTGCTCACTGACCTTTTACAAATTTAATTATTTATACGCAACTTGGTTCCTGTTTCCCTCTCTCTCCCTGTCCCTCTCCCTCTCCCTCTCTCCCCCCTCTCTAATATCAGATGCAGAATTAATGCTGTCAGCCAGGCACTGTAATGTCTTCCTCCAGGAAGTCTCTTGCTTTCTCAAGCCAAGTGATGAATGGGGAGTAAAATGGCAAAGGATTCTGCATTAAGAAGCAGGGCGTTAGAATAAGGGTGTGTTGCTCCTGTGATGGCATGGCTGCTGGCTTTCCCACACCTGGAAGAGTCTTGCAGGATACTGAAAGCAGAGCTTCTGATCAGACACTGAGGTCTACACACAGTGTGACGTCACAGTAAGAAGAGGTTAAATCACAGCAAGAAGGGGTTAATATCTCGGTGACTCTCCCCTTTCGCAATAAAACATCAGCTTTACTCTTGTTTTATCTACAATGTGGATGTTAAATATTTATGAAATTATTTGAAATGTAAATTATGTTTTTAAAACTATGCTCACTAGAAAGAGGACATCTTTTTTCAAATGTCAAGGTGGGAGGCATGCATGGAGAGATGGCTCACCAATTAGCAACACTGGCTTCTCTTCCAGATGACACAGGTTTGATTCCCAGCATCCACATGTCATCCAGTTCCAGGAAACCCAACATATACTTCTGGCTTCCATGGGCACTAGACACACACACATGATGCACAGATACACATGTGGCAAAACACCCACATACATAAAATAAATACATTAATTAAACACATACAATTTCAAAGTATTCTGTGTTTTCTTTTATGTGCATAGATTTTTATGTGCATAGAGTTGGCACATTACACCAGCTTAGCATTTGTACATGCCATGCATGTAATTTTTCATTCTAGTATGAGATCATAGATCATTGATTTATTGCTCATAATAAGGCCCTTAACTGTGTTGAGACTTCCCACCAATGCCATTCTTTACAGCAGAGGTTAAAAGTTTATCTTATATGCGATTGGTTATCATTGCACTTTTGTGTTTTAACAGATGGCAAGCAGCTTTCTTCAGAGATCACATGTATTATTCTCCCTAGAGAACTGTTCTCTGGTAGACCTTAAGGTTGTTGGCTATTAGGAAACTCTGCCTACTTTCTGGAAAATCATCTTTAAGATTTGATGACTGTGGTGAATACAGTGTTTGACATCTTCTGTAAAGATGGCAGGGTTTGACTAAATGGTTGTGAAGAAAAGGGAAGGGGAGGGGGATGGGAGGGGAACAAAAGAGAAGGGAAGGGAGGGGAGGGAGGGGGGACAAAGGAGAAGGGAAGAGGAGAGGAGGGAAGTGAAGGAGAAGGGAAGGAAGAAACTTTCATCTCAGCACTTTTGGAGAATGTTCTAGTTTGATTTCTGTGGCTGTGACAAAATACTGACTAAAAGAAACTTGGGAAAGAAAAGGTGTATTTGGCTTACAGGCCACAGTGATATGATATCTGGGAAAGTCAAGATGGAGACCTGGAGACATCAACTAAAGCAGAGTCTACCGAGCAGCCATGCTTACAGGCTCGTTCCCTCTAGTGTATGTTCAACTAGATGCCTTGCACAACCCAGGCCCACCTGCCTAGGGATGGCCCTACCTGCAGTGGGCTGGGCACTCCTGTGTCAATGAGAAGTCAAGAAAAAGTCTCACAGAAGTGGCCACAGGCCAATCTGATGGAAAATTCCTCAGTGAGGTTTCCTCTTCCCAGATAAATAGTCCTTGCCAACTTGACAGCTGAAGTTAACTATGAGAAGGAGGGGAAAATCCATGAGCAACTTCTCTTTAAAAGTATCATTCTGGGCTGGAGAGATGGCTCAGCAGTTAAGAGCACTAGCTGTTCTTCCAGGGGTCCTGAGTTCAATTCCCAGCAACCATATGGTGGCTCAGGACCATCTGTAATGAGATCTGGTGCCCTCTTCTGGCCTGCAAGCATACATGTAGGCAGAACACTGTATACATAATAAATAAATAAATTTAAAAGTATCATTCTATCACCATTGGTACCCTACCTTGAGTTCTCTCTCTCTCTCTCTCTCTCTCTCTCTCTCTCTCTCTCTCTCTCTCTCTCTCTCTCTCTCTTAAAATCATGTGCATAGAGTGTGCCTACTTGTGGATATGTGCACATGACTGTAGTTGCCTGGAGCATCCAGAAGAGGGTATCATATGCCATGGAGGGGGGTTACAAGTGATTGTGAACTGCCAGGTTAGACTGCTGAAACTGAACTTGGGTCCCTTCTAAGAGCAGCAAATGCTTCCAACCACTGAGCCACCTGTCTAGGCCTTTGTTTGTGCTCTTATCCAGAAAACATCCTTCTCTTTCTTTTTCTTGTCCTTATTCTTCCCTTCCATTCTCCTTCCTTCCCCCCTCTCTCCCTCCCTCTCTTCTTTCCTTCCTTCTTTCCTTCCTTCTTCGATCCCTCCCTTCTTCGATCCCTCCCTTCTTCTCTCTCTCCTCCTTCCTTCCTCCCTCCCTCCTCTCTCTCTCTCTCTCTCTCTCTCTCTCTCTCTCTCTCTCTCTCTCTCTCTCTCAACATGTAACCCAGGTTGGCCTCAGATTTGCTCCATAACTTAAGCTCCTGACCCTCTGGCTGCCACCTCCCAAACACTGGGATTACAGGCATTCTCTGCCCAACTTAGCCTTCAATTTCATGATCATAGTTGAATACGTCATTGTCATGAAAGAGATAAGGAAACCACACAGTTCTGGGAGTATCCATATTCCTAGATAATAGAAGCAATTCTTTCTATCTTGATTATAATTAATATAATATTTCTTTAGAAGAATTGACAATCCTAGAAAGGCAATTTAGCTAGAGGAAAGAGATGAAGAGACAATGAGAAATATTTAGAGACAAGTGACCCCTTTGTTCGAAAGTTCTCTGCATCAGCAGCTGATTAACTGAAGCCAAAAGTTATGCTGGGATTCTGAGCCTCATTTTGCTGTTTGTGGATCTTTTGTGCCTTTGGCTGAGTCCTTTTTATTATGAGCCCTGAGCAATTTCAAACCATCTTAGAGTTGCATTGCTTCAAGTACATACACACACACACACACACACACACACACACACACACACACACACACACACACATCACCCATGGGAAATCTTTACCCTCCCATCACATTTATCCCTGTCTTTGAGAAAAGATGGAGCCCTACATTGTGAGCAATGGCTTCATGACCAGAGGTTCAGCACCTCAATGAGAATGTTGAAGTGTACATTGACTACTAGAAAGATGGGCACACTGGAGACTACAGGAAGCTAAAACCAGTGAAGGAGTCAGTCTCTCTGCCAAGTTTCCTGAATCCAGAAAGGAAAATAACACTTGAAAGACTGCTTCAGTGGGAGGGTCGAAAGGATGGCTGCTTTGGGGGTAGATTATAACTGGCTTGCTTAAAACTTCAGTTAAAGCCATTCTTAATGGCAGGTTAAGTTCAAGAATTTAATAGGTATTTGGAATGATAATTTAAGGTATTGGGAGGAAGGTAACTCTATTACCAGAGCTGATAAAGCATTTATCTCCCCTGGAAGTGAGTAGAATTTAAAAAAAAAAAAAAAAAAAAAAAAAAAAGCTGGCCTTGAATTTGATATGCACTCATGATGACTTTGAATTCTGATCTTCTAACCTCTACCTCCTGAGTGGTAGATTACAGGGGTACACTCCCATGCCCATTCTTTAAGACTGAGTAGGAGAGCTAAAAGATGACCATGGTCTTGCTATTCCCCAGGTCCCATGGGGAGTACAAGTCCTGCTCCATGACTGCATTTTAAGGAACCCTGGAACATATAAATACAGCTGCATTTTCATTATACCTGTGTCCTGAGTTCTCAGCTTACCCATATGGGGTACAGGTGTAAGTATGCACATACATGTTGTATTACTATTTCCATGTATATCATAAACTCCTTTACATATTGGCTCACCTCAGTAGTTTCCCTTGTCACAATAGAGAACAAACTCTCCCCTTTTTGGTTTTCTAAGCTTCTGTATAGAATTCCTATAGTTTTCACTATAATGAGTAGGACAATAATGCCAAACCTGTAGCAACATTTTCACATACATCTATCACTGCTTATGATAAATAGCTAATTCTTATTTTCATTGTCGTATGAGCCACCATACATTCCTAGTTCATAGCAGGACATTTTATAACCAATTCTGGGAAACTTTATTCAATTAAAATAATTTTTCTGTAAGATTGTTGGCATAGTGGCCTTTAACAGGCCTAAGTTAGCAGGCCTTCCTGTTTAGAAAATAGTCATTCCTCCCAAAATTGGGGTGTGCTATAGAATCATTCAAGGCTGATCTCTTGCTTCTTGGCTTTCCTTGCCCATCTTTAAATGAACCACAGGGTCTGAAAAACTCACTTAGGAAGACTGATCCTTACCACATCCACTCTCAGCCACGCCCCTTCTCCTCCTTGTAAAAGGCAAAGTTTCCAAATAAAGCTTTCCTTGGAAAACCCAAGTCATGGGGATCTGTTCCTCCAGCTCACAGAAGATTTACAGCTAGCATAATCTGTTTGAAGAAAGTTCACTATTTTGCTAGTAAAATTAGATTGTTTTTAATAATCAGACATACCCACCTTACCCCCCCCCAAATCCTTTAATTTTCATGCTCCCTGAATGAGCCATACTAAAAGCACATAACTTGCTAGGATTGGAAGATGTTAGCAACGAGAGAATAATGGTACAGTATGTTGTGAAACAACACTGTTAAAAATGACATTCAGTGTGTCTGTGTGCTGGGAATGGCTACGTGTGAGAGTCTGATGATCATCCCCAGTTGCCTACATTTCCCAGTGAGCTGCTGTGCTCTCACCCCTGAGCCTTAGCCATCACTCACTTCACCTGACATTGCAGTTATTATTTATTATTCTCCAAATGTCAACAGTAGAAAACCACAGGTGCATCTTCCTTCTCTCAGTTCATCTCCCACGCCACTTCTTAGGGAAATAATGGGCATTTCAGGGTACTGTTAAGCATGCTACTGTTAGAAGTCACATTAGTGTTTTCTATATGGCATGGCCAAGTTGACTGGATTGAGAGTCATAGTGGAAATCCAGCTGTAGGTGGGTATGTGAACGTGTTTCTGGAGAGGTTAAAACTGAGGAAGAAAGGTAACACGGAAATTGTTACACTGTCACAAGCTGAGGACCTGGGCAGAATAAGAAGGAGAAAGGAGCAAGCTGGCTCAACACCAGCATCCGTCTCCCTCTGCCTCCTGACCGAGGACTGGATCACCAGCTGCTTCCTGCTCCCAATGCCCATGCCCTCCTCCATGATGGACTGTCCCCTCCAATTGTGAACCAAAATAAGCCCTTCCTTCCCTAAGTCACTTTGGCCAGGTATTTGTCACAGTGCACAGAAAAATTAACTAATGCAATATGCTTCCGAGTACTCCAATTTATTAGAGGGAAGTTGAAGGTGATTTTCATAATCCCTGCAAACTTCAATTTGCCCTTCACTATAATAGAGTTAAAATTAGAAGCAGTCTTGTTAGAATTAATTGGGGAGATTGTTAGTTATTACTGTAGCAGTTATTGGCTTTGTGGCATAAGTGAATCTGAATCACTCTTTTTTATTACGTTTATTTATTACACACACACACATACAGACACACACACACACACACACACACACACACACACACTACTGTATATGTGTGGAAATAAGAGGACAGTTGGAGGAAGTAGATTCTCTCCTTCCACCATGTGAGTTCTAAGGATCAAACTCGGGCCATCAGGTTTTGTGGCAAATGCCTTTACCCGCTACACCATCTTGCTGACCTGTGAATTACTCTTTAGTCACAGTGCAGTGCTGTGGTATTGGTACTGACTTGTGAAATCTATACCACAGGCAGGAGTCCAGACCTCCCCACTCACACTATTGGTATCTGGCGGCATGTTTGGTCCTCCATAAGGCCTTCTCTCTTCCAGGTCACAGACAAAGAAAATGCTGATGACTCCATGGTTAATAATAACCCAAGATGTGAACCCTTCCATCCACATGCTACTGGAGAAAGAGGCCCATCATCTGGCCCACCCCCTTCAATGGCAGGACTAGTAAATGCAACCTGATGGCAAGTGAGAGAGGAAGGGCATAGACAATGGAGAGCACTTTCACAGCCCTTTGTTGTGCTTACCATTAGAAGAGAGACCCACATTTTCTCTAATTAGCACAAGGCCTCAACATCCCTTAGGTTCAAATTCAAAACACTCAAGCCTAGATAGCAAGGGCCCCTGAACTGCCTGGAAACTCACAATGAGTAGTTCCTGCCATTTTTTCCCAGAAAGCCATCTTTGAAAAATCTCTTGTTTGAGGGCCAGCAAGATGGCGCAGCTGGTAAAGGGGCTTGCTGTCACATCTGGTGACCTGAGTTCCAGCCCCAGGACCCACGTGGTAGAAGGAGAGAACTAATTTCCAAGATTTGTCCTCTGACTTCCACATGTGCACCATGGTATACATGATTATGCCTGTGTGCACACATACATGTTCACTCACAGACTAAATAAATGTAGGAAAAAATTAGCTATTTTTATTGCTCCCACCAAAAACAAAAACAAAAACAAACCACATAATGGTGTTAGCAGAGAGTACCTAAGGCGTGTTTGGCCTCAATCTCAATTACCACCTAAATATTGAAATGGGTAATAAAAATGAAGCAGACCCCAAATATCTGTCTCTAATTATTTCCATTCTTCGTTTAATCAAAATTACATGCGGGGCTAGGGTGTTGTCTGAGTAGTTAAGCACATGTGATGCTCTTGCAAAGGACCCAAGTTTGACTCCCAGCACCCACACGGTGACTCACAACCACCTGTACCTCCAGTTCCAGAGGGGTGTTCACCCTTTTCTGACTATGTAGGCATGTACTCAGACATGCATACATACATACATACATACATACATACATACATACATACAGGTAAAACACTACTACACATAAAACAAAATCTAAAGCCTTTTGTAATCCAAGAACCACACATTCTACATTCTTAAAAGATACATTTAACATTTCATTTATTTATTTTTATGTGTATAAGCATTTGCCAGCTTTTTACTGCACATATGTGTTCAGAAACCAAAAGAGGGTGCTGAATCCCCTGGAACTGGAGTTACAGATGTTGTAAACTGCCTTGTGAGTACTGGGAACTGAACCTAGGTCATCTATGAGAATAGCAAGCACTCATAACCACTGAGCCATCACTCCAACCCCAACTGACACATTTCTGAAGAAAGAAATTGAATTTAATCATCTTATACTCTCTTAAACTGTATTACTTCTGACAGAATATAAAGGCAAAAGTCAGTGTGTGTTTCTGAACCAAGCATCAAAAATATGAAATGCTTTTGGCCACTGCACTTAATATCAAAGAGTAGGCTTATTAGTATAATGTCATCTTTCATTTTGCAACATCATATTCCTAGCAGGAACTATTTCAATGTGAGCTGACATGGAAAATAAACTGCTTGAAATAAGTTTTGAAATGAAGTGAAAAATGACAGACAGAGAGGTTCGCTGTAGAATGAATGGTTACCTGCATTCTGCTCTGGAGTCAGTGGGTCACTGGTCCAGGAATATCGTGGGGCACCATTTGACTGTTTAACCAAACTTTATTGCAGCTCTCCTGTGACATACCCTATGTTATGTCCCACCTCTTTGTAGGAAATTATCCTTGACACAAGTTCAATATTTCAGCAAGCCTCTGGTTTATATTTACATACACAGAGGCATGAATGTATGGATTTAAATATTGAGAACAATATTATAACTGATACTACTTAAATCTAAGTAGCTTATTTACTGTCCAGTTTTATACTTTTCATTGAGAACCTTAAAACCTGCTATATGACTTCCACAGCAGTTGTATTATCTCTCCCTTTTCTTATTAGGCTATTTTCTTAGTATTGGTGAGTGTGGTATATGCCCATGTGTGCATTATGTGCGTCATCTGTGCTTCTGTGTGTGGGTAATTGTAGAAGGCAGAGACTGAGATCAAGTGTTTAATCCTATCCCCCCACCACCACCACACACACAAATACACACTTTAGCTTTTGTTTTTAAATTTTTCTTCCACCTTAATTTTAAAGACAGAGTCTTGTTAGGCCTAAAACTCACCCTTCTGCTAGACTGTCTGGCCACCCATGAGTCTCCAGGACCTTCCGTGTCCTCATCCACACCTCTCCTGAACTCTGGGGTTTGCAGATATGTTTTCCTTTGCTCCGTGTGACTTGTATGTGGGTGCTGGAAATGAAAAGTCAGGTCCTCATGCCTGTAAAGCAAGCTGTTTACCATGGAGTCACGAGCCTAGCCCCTCCCTCTCGTTTTCAGACAGATCCTCATGTACCCTAACGACTTCAAACTTGCTGTGTAGCCCAGGCTGTCTTTGAACTCTTGACTCTCCTCATCTCACCTTCCAAGTATGTACCCCACGAATGCTTCGATTTTCTCTTTCAAGAACAAATTGACACTCTATTATGTCAATTCCTTCCTTCAATTACTAGCTATAATGTTTCCATGTTTAATAGAAACATGGAAAATAATTTCCTGAATTTAATTGATTATAACAATGGAGTCATGGTTTTTGCTTGTTTGTTTTGTTTCTTGGTGTCTGTTTACATGTGTATATTTAAGTTCCCTCCTAATAATAATTGCCCATTTTGACATTTCTTGAATATTATTAAAAGAATATGTCAGTGATTCAGACTTGCATTTGAAATCAGTCATGGCGTCCTGAGTAGCTTCAGCTGTCAACTTGACACAGCCTAGAGTGGTGGTTCTGAACCTGTGGGTCACAACCCCTTTTGGGGGGCAAATGACCCTTTCATGGGTGTCGCCATCGAAAAATATCAGATACTTACATTGTAATTCATATCAGTAGCAAAATTACAGTTATGAAGTAGCAATGAAAATAATGTTCCGGTTGAGGGTCAGCACGACATAGGGAACTGTGTGAAAGGGTGCAGCATTAGGAAGGCTGAGAATCACTGGCCTCTAGTTACCTGAGAAGGGAGTCTCAGTCAAAGGATTACCTGGGTCAGATTGGTCTGTGGACATGTCTGTGGGGGATTGTCTTGGTTGCAAATTGATGTGAGGTGGCTCAGCCCATGTGGACAGAATTGATCCCAGGCAGGTATTTCCAGACTGTATAAGGAAGCTAATTCATATATCAACTGGGGTTGGGCACTCTACAGTCACTTGTCCTTTGCATTTTAGCCACCGTGGCTTTTGGTATTGGTCTTGGCTGCAAAGGGAAGCTTACTCGATGAGGCTGAAAGCTGCACTTACCTGTGGTGTGAGGACAAGTGTTTAGAATTCGGTTAGAAATGATGCTGGTTTAGGACGGTGACAGTAATTGGCTTTGCTGTAGGTCCATGACCTCACCAGCCGTGTGCAGTTAGCTAGGTTTATAGTACCAGGCATGGATTCCCTCCTGTTGATCAGGCCTTACATCCTGTGAGGCAGCTGTCGGTGACACCTTGGTGTAAGTGCCAGCTTTGCATGATTAGGAACATCTTGCCATGCTGATTGTTGTGGTTCACAGACTGTACAGCTGGACAGGACTGCTTGTCTCCATGGCAGCTGCATAGCACCTTCAGATACTATGGGGGCTGGTCCTCAGGGAGGAGACATGGGGCTGGTCCTCATGGAGGAGGCATGGGGATGGTCCTCAGGGAGGGGGCATGGGGCTGGTCCTCAGGGAGGAGGCATGGGGCTGGTCCTCAGGGAGGAGACATGGGGCTGGTCCTCAGGAGGAGGCATGGGGCTGGTCCTCAGGGAGGAGACATGGGGACTGGTCCTCAGGAAATGGTCCTCAGGAGGAGACATGGGGGCTGGTCCTCAGGGAGGAGGCATGGGGATGGTCCTCAGGGAGGAGGCATGGGGACTGGTCCTCAGGGAGGAGGCATGGGGATGGTCCTCATGGAGGAGACATGGGGCTGGTCCTCAGGGAGGAGGCATGGGGTCTGGTCCTCAGGGAGGAGGCATGGGGATGGTCCTCAGGGAGGAGGCATGGGGATGGTCCTCAGGGAGGAGGCATGGGGATGGTCCTCAGGGAGGAGGCATGGGGATGGTCCTCAGGGAGGAGGCATGGGGACTGGTCCTCATGGAGGAGGCATGGGGACTGGTCCTCATGGAGGAGACATGGGGACTGGTCCTCATGGAGGAGACATGGGGACTGGTCCTCATGGAGGAGGCTTCCACATCTTCTATCTGTATTCCTCGAAGTCCTGTGTCCAGAATAATTCAGTGTCTTCAGCAATGGGGTCTTTCATTTAAGTCTGAGAAACAACCAAGGATAGCAATGATAGTCTATACTATTTTGGATCTCTCTTGGTTCCTCCTGATCAGCGTCTCAAGGATGTTTTTATTGGGTGGTCTATGGCTCTTGGGGGGAGTATTATTACTCCAAGTCACGTAATTGAATTTAAACTTTCTCTGTCTTGCTCTGTCTCTGTCTCTCTGTCTCTGTCTGTCTCCATCTCTCTCTCTCTCTCTCTCTCTCTCTCTCTCTCTCTCTCTCTCTCCTCACTCTCTCTCACACACACACACACACACATCCTTGCATGCATATTCACATATATATTACTTAATTATAATTTTATTTTCATTTTGGGTTTCAGTCATCTGCTTGCAAAGGATATTTAATTCAAATTTGGCAATTTGTAAACACACAATATTAGCATTTCCTTCTATCCTAGGATATTTTTGCCACTAAGTTTTAACTTACAAGGTGGTGCATAAGACACAGAAACCTGGAAATGATTTCATTTTTCTTTCATTTGTCTAAACTCTTGGTTGGATTATAAAAGTTCCTGATTTCGTTCCTGTCAACTACCCTACATTTGTTTTGAGTTCTTTAATTGCCAATGGTGAACTCTCTACAGTATAGCCCTGAGCCTCCTGATGACTTCAGCCAACATTTCAGGGTTTCTTCTCTAACTAGAACTGGTCTCCAAAGCCATTAGAAAGGAACATGGTTGCCAAGATGCCTTGTGATTGACATCATTGCAGAAGCCTTGTGAGACACCATCATCTTTTTTTGTATTAGAGTTTCCTACATGACCCCTCTCTGCAAACTTCTGTGGGGCAGTGTCAAGGGAAGCTCTGAATGACAAGAACCTTCCAAAAGTCATAGAGGCTGAACACTGAGCTTCTAACTCACTCTCAGGCTTTCACTTCAGAACCACAGAAAGGAAGGACATTTTGTGTCAAAAAGTTCTTGGCTTTGTATCTTTCTGGTTGATTCTGTCAGTATTAGGTTTGGTGCAGAGTGTATTCATTGATTTTGACATTAGAAATCTGAAGTTTGCCTTGGCATCTCAGCTGTGGAGAAGCTGAGGCAGAAGAATCACTAATTTGAAGGTAGTCTGAGTGTGTAAAGGTGCAGGGGTTCAAGACAGGGTTTCTCTGTGTAGTTTTGGTGCCTGTCCTGGATCTCACTCTACAGACCATACTGGCCTTGAACTCACAGAGATCTGCCTGGCTCTGCCTCCCAAGCACTGGGATTAAAGGTGTGCACCACGACCACCTGGTGGAAGACCATCTTTCAAAAGAAAAAGAAGAAAATAATGGAGTAAGGGAGTGAGGGAGGAAGGGAAGGGAAAGAAAGAAAGAGGAAGGGAAGGTAGAGAAGAAGGAAGGAAAAAAGGAAAGAAGAGGAAGGGGGAAGGAGAGAGAGTAGGAAGGAAGGAGGGAGGGAGAGAAGGAGAGAGGCAGAGAGGGAGAAGTATGTTTGGACCTTTGTCCTCAATGTTGAACTCAGTCCCTCAACTCGTTGGAAGCATTTTTGTCCACCAGTGTCCACTGCCTGGGTCACCCCTCCCAGGTCCAGTGGGTACTTTTCATCTCTAAGCCACACCGGGTGACAGCCCAGTACACATGGATCCTGCACCTCTTTTGCACTGTCCCACTGTGCTGTGACTGTCGCTTCCTTCTTTGCACTGGCTTGAGCACACATCCTTCTCCCGGGCACTCTGCCATCTGCCTCTTCCTGGTCTTCCCGTTCACATGTCACCACAAACATCTGAGAGTCTTATTCCACCTTCAGTGCATGGACCTCATCATCCTAAATGGACTCTTTCTGACTGTTTCCCAGTTTAATCCCTGTTGCCTTGATTAAGTAGTCTCAAACATTCTTCAATGACGTCTGAGGGTTTGGAGTTTAAGAGTAAATTGCTTCTGGGAAAAACAAATCAAACTTGCATTGCAGGCCCAAAGAATGTGCATTAAAACATATTATGCTGCACTTTCTTGGTAGAATAAATTGAGAGTCATGGTTATGTTTCTTCCAGCAATGTCAGATTCTGAGACACTTCGATTAATTTCAACTCTAGATTCAGTTTCTCTCCAAACTCTACTCTGTATTTGATGTGTCTACATTTTTCAGTGTATCCAATGACAATTTATGCCATAAATTATTGCTTTGGGGGCCAACAATCCAGGAAAGGAATATTCTGGAGGGAATACATTGGGAGGGAATGGATTTGATTTATGTTTTCCTTTAATGATTTGCAGGGTGACATTTGGCTAGTGGTGCAAGGTTCACAGCTCTTTACCTTCCATGTCTACCTTATGGTGGCATTGCTGCTGTGTTACAATTAAGACACCTTTTCTAGAGGAAAGGCGTAGTGTTGGTAGTAGGGAATACTGTTGAGTTCTCCAGTATTTCATAGTTATCTAACATGCCCTACTTGAAGGTAATAAAGGTGGGCTTAGCAAATTATTTGTCACTATGTTTAGGAAAATATACAATGCACTTTTTCATATATCCATCTGTCTGTGTATTATCTATCTGCATATCATCTGTCTGTCTATATATTATTATTTTATCAGTCTGTCTGGATATATCATTTGTCTGTCTGTCTGAATACCATCTATATATCTGTCTGTCTATATATCACCTGTGTATCTCTCTGTCTCCTCTCCTTCCATGTTTTTCTCACCTGTTGTTACCACTTGAATAACTTGCTTCTTTGTTCACCTTCTCTAACTGCACCTCCCTCTTGCCCCACAGAATTGAAAACCCTATATAAGCCTCTTTCCACTGTTTGTGGCCATGATGTCAGGCAGAAACGGTGACCTTCTGGAGATAATCCTGTGGCATCTGAAGATATTACATTGTACATGAGATTAAGGTTACTGACCTCCTGACTTTAACAGAAGGAGTTAGACCTGGGTTACTGAGTCTGGCCACTGCAAACACATAAGTTCTGAGAAGTGTGGGGAGGGGTAGGAAGGGGGAGCAAACTGGGGTGCTGCAAGATGGTTTTGACTGACTGGTGCTGCCTTTGAAAATGAGACAGAGCCATGAGCCAAGGGATGTGGACATCAGTGGTGGGAAGTTTCATGGAGAGCTTGGGGTGCTACCTTAGAAAGCCATGTCAGCCATTTACACCAAAGAGTGTTCAGTGCTCAGCAGGCTGGTGCAAGTCACCAAGTGTGCGATGGTTGTTACTCACCAGACACTTATATTACAGACCTGTGCTCAGCAGGCTGGTGCAAGTCACCAAGTGTGAGATGGTTGTTACTCACCAGGTACTTATATCACAGACCTGTGCGGTGCTCAGCAGGCTGGTGCAAGTCACCAAGTGTGAGATGGTTGTTACTCACCAGACACTTTTATCACAGACCTGTGCTCAGCAGGCTGGTGCAAGTCACCAAGTGTGTGATGGTTGTTACTCGCCAGACACTTATATCACAGACCTGTGCAGTGTTCAGCAGGCATGTGCAAGTCACCAAGTGTCTGATAGCTGTTACTCCTATAGAAAGCTAAGACAGCAGCTAACTAAAACATGATTAATGTTAAAGTGAAAAAACGCTGCCAGTTGCACATAGAATGGAAGATAATTCATACCAGACAGAATGAACAGAGAAGTCAGCAGGGGAGAAACTTGTCGTGATGTGGTTTCATCTTCCAAAGGTTCATCACCAATAAATTTATACAAAGGGTACATTGGTTACAAAAAGATGGATTGGGGAGTGGGAATTTCATGGTGAATATTGCCTGGAAGAGATTCATGGCCTTTTAACCTCTAACATTTTCAGCATTGTTTTATCTAGTGTCATTGGAAATTGAAGTATCCTTAGCAATTATAAACCAAAACTCATTATAATAACCATCAACTCATTGAGACTGAGACCATCGGGACACAGCACCAACAAGCCTGTTTTGAGGTCTCAGTGACCCAATCAATTCATACGAAATGGAAAACATTTAGCTTTCAGAATCACGCAAGCAAGTCATCTCTGTAATGACAAATATAAGAGGAAGAACATGCTGAGGGAGATAAGAAACTTCTGATATTTACTGTACGTAGAGGACACAGCAATTTCTATCTCCTCCGCTATTTAATCCTCAGACTTCTTTGTAGTGGATATGATTATTAATCCCATCTATAAGCTCATGATAGTACTTAATCTCTGGAGAGTTTCAGAATGATGGGTGGTAGTACTAGAACTAAAGTCAGTTCTCTGTGATGATGGAAGGCAAGCTCTTACCCAGCTAATATCTCTTATGTCCAACAAATAGAAAGAGAATAATGGATACAGCTTGCCTTCATTTTAAAAACAGCTTAAAGATTGCAGTGCAATGAAAAATATCTTCATTTACTCTCTTCCAATTGACTAAAATATTAATAAGAGATGTTTAGTTCATATATCTCTGTATTATGTTTTAAGATATATATGGAAATTTAAAAGACCAGCTCATTCAGCTCAGTGTGAAAGACAAAAGAGAGGAAATGGCCTGTTTCCCAGGCTTCCACACCGTGGTGCTCAGGGTGATTTTCAGAATGGCTGACTCTACATGCAGACATTAGGTTAGACATGGAATTCTACAAGCCCATTGCATATTTTCCAACTTTATCAAAAAAATCCCTATCTCAAGAAAAACTTGTTTAAATGGGTATGATTATTAGTTGTGATTGTCAACTTGACACAATGTAGCATCACCTGAAAGGGAGTATCAGTGGGGGATTATCTTGATTCCTTTGGTTTTGGGGCCTATGTCGGTGGGGGGGCATTACCTTGATTAAATTCATTGAGGAGGGAAGACCTGATCACTATGGGAACAACATTCCTTATTATACAGGGGATTCTGTGACTGGAGAAAACAGGCTGAGTGCAAGGATGCATGCCTTGATGCATTCCTCTCTGCCCTTGACTCTATACGCAATGTGAGCAGCAGTCTTGCCTCCTGCTGCGTGATTTCCCCACAGTGATGGACTGTAGCCTGGAACTGTAAGCCCAACAAACCTTTAACCCCTCAGGTGGCTTTTGTCAGAATCTTATCACAGCAAGGAAAGAAACTGAGGGAGTGGGCAAATGAAAGGAAGCTTAGCAAAAATGTTTTACTTTGTAGATGAAAAGTAGCATCTGGGGACATGAAATCATGGCACATGTGGCCCAGGTTTCCCATATATCAGATCATGGCTCTGAGCCCTAGAAGCTCCATACAGCTGAGATGCCTGGCTCTCTTCATGCCCCTGGCACTGCTCTTACTTAGGTCATCCTTTAAGAACACGTTAGAGGACCATAAAGCCAGGCATCAAGTGCGGCTGTTTTCCCTGTAAGATCAGCCTTTGCCTTTAGGAGTTATTGAGTGTTACATGAGGAACTGCTAGAAGTCCAAATGATATCTTGGATGGAAGCTGTCAGTCTCGGCTCTCAGTTCCAGTCTGGGACCTTCCTTGTCTAACTCTGCAGGTGCCTGCAGCTCACATTGATGCCCTTCAAGCAAGAACTGGTTTTAGCAACAAAGAATTACCTGCCCAGAATATCCAGGGATAATTTTCTTCCCTTGGGTACCACCAACAGCCAGTAGTCCACCATATGTGACACAGAAGGCCGGCCCTACTGCTACAAGGAGGGAGAACTGGAGATGCCATTCTTCCTTCCTCCCTCCACATGGGACCAAATCCAAACTCGGACCTGAGCTATCGTCCCTGCTCAGCTGATTCTCATTCAGTCCTCTTCTTTTTCTTCCAGGTTCCATGTAAGGACCCTCCCTTCTGATGCTCTTAGGAGACACACCTAAATCAATGTCAGTTTTCTATAACTTTCCCATGGGAACTTCCACATGAAAATGTTTAGAAGTACCTAGGTTTTTGTTCCTACTCTTTGGGTGACTATGTAGTTGCCTTATTACTTTACATTTCTTTCTAGACATAACATAACCCAAAGCAACACATGTCTTTGAAGAAATAATTGAAGTCAAGTAGCCTATTAGATGCCACTGTAGACATCACAGCAGCATTTCAGAGATTCAAACCTTTTGTTAGATATCTTAAGGTCACCCAGGAACAGCTATTTCTCTGGTTTACTGATTCCTGGTCCAATCCTCTGTCCCCAGCTCACCCACTAACTCTCTATATGTTGGTAGAGATATAGTGTGGCACTTTGCACAGAGGGATTGCTGTTAAACTGTTCTCAGGTTCTTGGAACACAGAGTAGGAACCCTCAAAGTCCTGCCTTCTCAGCCCTGGGCCTCATAAGAAACTGAAAAAGTACAAAATTGAAATTTCTTGTAGCAACCTGTCATTTTGCCTTATAGAGGTGCATTAAGCAGAGCAAAAGAAAATATGCGGTCTTCTCTTGAAATAGTGGATGTGTGAATAAGCAAGACATTGTTGGCTAGTTGAATAAATGAATGAATGAATCAGCAAGGGATTGAACAGACCTGCGCAGTGTCGCTGCCTGTCTGTTGTGTCATACGGAGGCATTATTATGACACAGCATATTACTGTAGTAAAAGGGCACTACTACCACATCTGTCAGACAAGCGTCAGCTGGAATTTGTCTCTCATGTACTTATCTTCTTTCTTACATCGACAAAACATATGACTTGTCAGGGGAATCCATTGGGGCTATCAAGGACAGTGTTATAGCGGGCTCATTTTCTACTGAGGATGCTAATTAACTTCCATGAAGTGGCTCATTGCCAGTTACTTCAGAGTCAGTAGGTGGCATGGTGTTTAGATATAGGAGCAAATTTGAGAAATAACTTTTCCACCTTCTCCCGAATAGACACCAGAGCCACACATTCTATTTAGCAAGTGGTAAAAACATCTAGTGCTGTATACTTGTAACCATGATGCTAAAGCATCAGTACCTTGGGTTTTAAACCCTATCTGAAGTGCATGCTTAGCTTATCTAGGGGATCAGTGATTGAAATATCATTATTTCCAACAAAGTCAATTAATGACTGAACTATGTAAAAGTGAATGAGTGGAAGACATTGCTATAAACACTGGGAATCTTCTACTTTAAACTTCATAACAGTGAAGGTTTGTTACATTCTTTTTTGGAAATGTTACATGAAGAGGAGTGTTGATCATAGATTTTTTTTCATGCCCCCATCAATACACTAAGAAGACAAGGAAAATCTACCACTGTTTTCTTGTTTTGTTCTGAGATAGGGTTTCCTGTTTCCCAGGTTGTCCTCGGATTTGTTGTCTATCTAAGGATAACCTTGAACTTCTGATATTGTTGCTCCACCTCCCAAATGATGGGATTACAGGCATATGCTCTAACCCATTCATTTTGTTCTTAAATTCTTGGTCCATTTTCCTGTAGGATCGCATCACGTTTTACTCTACAATCATTGAATTAATAATATTAAAAGGTGAGGGGATATGTGTTAGCCCCAAGTTATTTAGAAATAGTAATGCTCTAAAATGACTATTAAAAGTAATTAAAATATGTATATAAAATTTTAAAACAGAAAAGAAAACAGTTTCAATTAAAATACAGATTATATTATTAACACTTCTTTATAAACATATTTTCTGTAGTGAGTCTTGGAGAAATAACCAAATGTGATTAAAAAACAGGAATTCCTCTAGTTTAATTTAATATGGGTTGTACTTCAGAGGTGTGGTGTGGAGATAAACCGTTTTACATAGTAAAGACAGAAGAATGAATTGGACCAGTTGGCTAAGGAGAGGGCTCAGAGATAGAGGATTTTATGTGCTAGTGTGGAGGAGCTGAGTTCAGATCCTCAGAATTCACATAAAGCCAGATTCAGTAGAACATCCTGTATTCTGGGAGCTCCCACAGGAAGACAGGATGAGGGGCCAGAGGAATCCCTGAAAGGGCTCTATCCAGCTACTTTGACATATGCAGAAGCAGACAGCAAGAGACTGTCTCAAACAAGGTCAAGATTGTTGGTTGTCCTCTGACCTCCACATTCATGCCTTGGCATCTGTGTGCCCCGCCCCCATACACACTTTTTGTTTTTCTAATGACAAGGGGAAGTGTGTAGCATTCTTAGTTACAAAGTCATGGCAACTAGCTTAAGCAAAGTTAAGAATCCTTATTCAGGCATCTGGGGGAGAAAGGGCTTCAACTCTGTGTGCTGTCATTTTACACCTTGTACTTAGAATAGACAAACTTAGATTCTATTGGCCTTGCTAACTGGCAATATTAAACATGCTATCTCACCTTGACCTTCGTGTCTGTTTCAAGTCTTACTTTCTCCCATTGTAAACCTAGAGTGTTATATTTCTGACAATGGGAAAGGATAAGAAGGGACAGCCAGTCAAACAGTGACTAAATGACCAGTGTCACCTTTGTCTCAGAATATATTCTCCAGGAATAACAGGCATGAATTTTATTAGGAAAGAATGAGCTGAGTGAGGGACTAGAACAACTAAGCATGTCTGGTGGGAAACCAATTAAATGTCAAAAGCAAAAATGTCCAAATGATCATGTAAAAAGGGTCTGTGCAAAACTGATCACATTGTCTTTGATGTAAAAGGTCAGATATTGTAATCATCAGTCATCAAGAGGTAGATCTATAAAAGCAAACACAGTGTTCCTGTCTCTAGACAGGCTTTCTTTCGTCTTGTGTGGTTTCTGAGCTAGAATGCTTTAGAATTTGTTGTTTAGGATGATAATTATGAACTGGTTTCTAGTTGCTCCTCATATAGCTGTCTCTCTGTCAATAGACACATCTCAGTATCCACCAGGGATCCATTTTCTGATGCTGAAATTGGTGTGAAATTATTATAATAAAGCAAAGATGGAGTTGGGCTATCTCTCCTCTGAACATCTCCATGTTTCCACTTAGAATGTTCATTTATACTTATTTTGAGACTGATCTGTGCATGCAAACACTTTGTTTCCCTGAAATTCACTTTTTCCTCTACTCAGTAGAAAATCATAAGCACTGGGTATTTGTGGTTTTTAAAAAGGGATAAATGATAGAACCCAATGAGTTAGTAAGCAGGCACATGGCTCTTTTCTAAGCTGTTCTGTCATAACAAGAGTTACAAGAGAAAAGGATGAGTTATTTGAGTGTCTAGGAATCGGGGCCTAAAATTAGAATGGATTTCCAGCAACTCAGGAATTGTGTGTGTTTATGAGAGGTAAATGCCTGACCACAGATGACCTTTTTTGCTATGTGATCATGGGGTCTATAGCCTAGCTCCCTGATTTCAATTATTAGAGAACTTTTCCCTATAGTCCCAGGTGTCTGAAAGCTCCTATACTTCCCACAGAAGACTGCTGTGAGTGAATGCACAGTGATTTGAACTGCCATCCGACACATTCGGCAGGTACAACTTATACTGAAGGCATGAGAAACCTAAAGGCGTCAAATACGGTGGGTCTTTCAGGACCACATGCTTGCCATGGTGGCCAATCCCCATCAACATCTTTCTTCTGACAGTGATCTCTCTCTCTGTCTCTCTGTCTCTCTCTGTCTCTCTGTCTCTCTCTCATTTGATTAAATATCCTGAATTTACAGGAGTCTCAGATCTTCAGCCTTCCTCTGTGTTTAATGTACCTTCCCCCTTTTGCTTTTCTCACTAAGCATGCTGTTACCCAGAATGCATTTTTCAGATCACATGATGGCTTTGTTGGCATCTGGGTCAGAGCAGGACACTCAGTTCAAACTTTCTCAAGTCTGTTCTCTGCTAGTGTAACCTGGGTAATTTTCTTAGAGCCCGAACCATGCGGCACGTATTAGTTACATATCACACAGCACCCTACCCACAGTGGAACATATTGATTGCCTATAAAAAGTAATAAAAGGATCCAGATACAGCCTGCTCCTAGATAACCTACAGAACTAATAAAAGGATGTTGTGTTCCTAGGAAAGGGCCCAAAATCCTGTTGAAGAGGAATAGTGAAGATGTATTTTGTCTTTGTTAAATCTTTTAGGAACTCAGCATCAGCAAAAGGAATCCTTCTGTTCCTTGTCCTTTATCCTTGACATGATATGAGCTTTTGCTTCAGTAAAAAAGCATATTCTCTCCTCTCTCTCTCTCTCTCTCTCTCTCTCTCTCTCTCTCTCTCTCTCCTCCCTCCCTCCTCCTCCCTCCCCTCCCCACTTCCCTCTCTTGATGGGGGGAACATAGTATAGAATATGCCACCCTAAACCTATTAGCTGTTTTCTTATCAAAATGACTTTCCAGCCACACAAATGTCCACTGGCCTTTTTGTCCAAGAAGCCTGGACTCACCATTCTGTTCTGGACGCTTGTCTAACTCTGGAAACACCTTCTAGCTGAATGTCTTTGACATGAAGCATGTGTGAGTGTGTGTGTGTGTGTGTGTGTGTGTGTGTGTGTGTGTGTGTGTGCATGTGCATGTGTGTCTCTGTAAGTGGATGTGGATGTGGGCACACCACAGGACATTTGTGGAGGTCAGAGGACTTTCTGCCTTGTTTGGGATAGGGCCTTTTCACCACAGCATGTGTTAAGCTAGCTGGCTTGTGAGCTTGTAGCGCTCTGCCTCCCATTTCCTGTAGGAGGGCTGGTATTGCAGAGCCTTGCACTTCGGTGTCTGGCTTTTACATGGGTTCTGGGATCCAAACTTAGATCAGGCTTAATTGGAAAGTACTTTATCTACTGAGCCATCTCCTTAGCCACTACAACCACTTTAAGTACTGTTTTTATTTAGTTTCATTATAAACAGGACAATTGACAATATCTGGTCAGACTCATGTCTATGGTACTTAGCTGAAGTACCCACTTATTCTGAAACTACTACAGAATAATGGAGAACATGGAAAACAGTGCATCAAACACATTTTCTGTTTTTTTTCTAATTCCTAGATGATAGAAGGGACACACATATCTTTCTTTCAAGTAGACTGCCAACTGTATGCCCAATGTGACCTAGTTCCTTTAATAAGAAACAAATTTTAAGGGGTAGAGAGATGATGGGTAAAGTACTTGGTGCTAAACCTGAGTTTGAATCTGCAGCACTCATATTGACACACACACAAAAAGCAAGGCATGATAGATGGTGGTGGCATGTATCTATCATCTCCCATACTGGGGAAGTGGGAGACAGGAGGTCCCTAGAGCTCACTGGCCAGCCAGCCTGGCCCAACTGTTGAACTCTAGGTTTAGCAAGAGAGAGAGCAGCTGATTAAGACCCAGATGTGAACCTCTAGCCTCCATATACACAAACACATTCACACATATTGGACACACACACACTTACACACCACAAAGAAATACTTACTTTCAAAAAACCTTAAGAGTATTCTAAGAGTCAACATTCCTGACTTGCACATTTCTCTAGACAGTCATTAGAAAGAACTGTGGTGGATCACACTCTAGCAAAGGTGGCCGATGTTGGATGGACAAAGTGAAGTCTAGGAAAGGGAAATCAATCTGTTAGGAAGGAAAAAGGACTTCCCCGTGTGCTTTCAATGGCCTTAGCAAAACGGAGTCACAATGTTTGCATTGTCTGCAGTCAATGTCCATGCTTCCTTATTTGTTTCTCTGTCTACTCTGAACACAGGCTGCTTTGTTGGCCTCACCCACTTAACAGGAAGGAGAGCCCGGAAAGAGTGTGCTCTAGGCCTCCAGCCCACCCCTACCCAGCAAGTGTGTCAATCTGCAGTTACATCTTTGGGCTCTGATTGCTCATTTCTCTTTACATAATTTCTGAAAATCCTGTAGTAACAACTATATATACCCCCTGTGGAATTCTCTCTCTTCCATCACAGGTCCCTAGAATAACCAATACAATTTCTCTGTTTTCAGTATTTGGGGGCATGGTATGAGAGAGCCAACGCAAAGTGGGGGCAAAGCCAGTGAGGCAGTTCTGTAGCTGGAGAGTTTTCTCTCTGGGTCATGCCAAGCCATAGCAGTCTGAGAGCCCACTTATAAAATTAACACACAGATGCTTATATTATTTAAACTGTTTGGCCTAATGGCTCAGGCTTCTAGCTATCTAGTTCTTACATCTTAAATTAATCCATTTCTATAAATCTATACCTTGCCATGTGGCTCATGGCTTACCGGCATCCTCACATGCTACTTGTCGTGGTGGAGGCTGGCAGTGTCTCCCTCGGTCTTCCTGTTCTCTCAATTCTCCTCTCTGTTAGTCCCACCTATACTTCCTGTCTGGCTACTGGCTAATCAGTGTTTTATTTATTGATCAATCAGAGCAACACATTTGACATCAGACCATCCCACAGCACAGTTCTGAAATTTATTTTATTCAAGGATTGAGCATATTCCCATTAAAAACATTTTAATTCATTCTTATTTTAATTCATTCTTATTTTTTGTGTATGAGCCTACATGTATACCTGTGTACCATGTGAATGTAGTGTTCATATAGCACAGAAAATGACATAAGATCTCCTAGAACTGGAGTTATAGGTGTTTGTGAGTTGCTGAGTGAGTGCTAGGAATTAACCCTGTGTCTTCACCAAGAACACACGTGTTCTTAACTACTGAGCAATCTCTCCAGCCTACAAAGAGATATTTTTAAAAGATTTATTATTTTATCTCAATTATGTGTGAAAGAAAAGGCATCTGCTCAGGACCCCCAAGACCAAGTACTTAGCATAAAGGAGATTTCTTTGCCCCAGAGGGACAGAGGGCAGGGAATAAGAGACAAAGACAGATGGGAGATAGAGGATGAGAACAAGGGAAGGGGGCAGGGGTATTTGTCCCAGAGGGAGGACAAAGGACTGTCTCTGGATAGAGAGGGGACAGATGTAGCCCATAGGAAAATGGCGGTTTATAAAGGTACAAGGGGAAACCCCATGTTAGGATGACATGTTTAATTTTAATTGGTCTTGTTAATTAGGTGAGCCAAAGGGGGCTTTTGATTGCTGAACTTCAGTACTTTGATAGCTGGATCTTGGTAGTCAGCCTTAGGAGGAAGAAGTGCCTGAATAACAAAATAGACCTTTGTGAAAAGCTTTAGGACTGTAATCTAAAGGTTTCTATCAAGGCAGAGGGAATGGGGGAAGGGCAAGGCCTGTCAGAGCCATGCCCACAATGCTCTAGCCCGCCAGAGTCCCTTCAATGTGTATCTGTGTGTGAACATGTGCATGAGAGTGCAGATGTCCCTGGAAGTCCTAGGCATTGGATCACCCAGAGCTAGGTTACAGGCAGTTGTGAGCTGAATGACATAGGTGTTAGGAATTCAATTTAGGTCTTCTGCAAAAGTAGCAAAGCCTCTTAACCACCGAACTGCCTCTCCAGCTACTGAAATTTTTTTAAAGATCTGTTTTATTTTTTAATTATGCATATGGGGAAATAATATGTGAGTACAAGTGTCCTCACAGGCCAGAAGAGAGAAAGGAATTCTCCAAAGCTGGAGTTAGAGGGAAGTGTAAGCTGGCTGATGTAGGTGCTAGCAACTAAAATCATATCCTCTATAAGAGCAGTATGCCTGTTAACCATAGCCATCTTTCCAACCTCCCTGTTTAAAACAAAACAAAAACCAGTTATATTCAGTTTAGATTTCATGTTGATGAACCCTTATAGTTTGAAAGGCAGTTGTGTTTAAATCAATTAAGATAGATTTCATAAAAATTCGCATTGCACCTGGTTGTGTGTGACATCTTTAGGAAGATGTGAACAAAGGCCTATTCACCCTAGATAGTGTACCAATGACAGACCAAAGAAATACTTACATACAGGTCTGGCTTAGTAAGCTACTGTGTTTATTGGAGTTGTTTACAATAATATGAGTGTGGAGTTACTTGCAGGAGCAGGAGTAACCCAAAGGCAATAGTATTCCTGAAGACCCTCCCACCTCTCAGCATGCCTGCCCACTCATGAAAGCTGCTCCCCTGGAGCTTGCTAAGCAACTTGAAGGCAGCTCTGCTGATTGGCAACTCTCCTCTCTTCTGGTTGTTACTGTGCATGTAACTTTGGGGAATGGCCTTGTGAATTTTGTAACTTTTAGACTCCCAGGCCTTGCAAATTTCATCTACTTCCCAGACCTTTTAACTTTTATCTAACTTCCCAGGCCTTTTAAGTTTCATGGATTTCATGGGCCTTGTAAGTTTCATCTACTTCTTGGGCCTTGCATGTTTTGTTTACTTAACCTTGAGTCTTAGGAGGCTCCCTTTTCCCCCTTTCCATGTGAGAATGTTTCACAATTCTAATTTCAGTATCAGACAGTAAGAGTACATGCAAGTGTGGGCATGTTTTTCAATAACCTCAGCACAAAGCATCTATGAGGATGAAAACAAAAAGGATTCAGTAAGAATTATCTATTTATACTACCCACATCCCTCACTCTCATGCTTAGATTCCCAGGACCATTCCAAAGAGCTTGCAGAATGTATATGGAACTTCCTGCCTCTCTAGATTTCTTTATGATTTGGGTCAAGGGAATTAATTTAAAAAGGAAGAAAGAAAACAAAGCTGTATATGATGCATGCCTGTAATCTCAGTGCTTAGGATGTTGAGGCAGAATTGCCATGAGTTTGATGCCAACTTGTTCTACATTGTGAGTTCCAAGCCAGGCAGGACTAGAGAGTAAAACTCTGTCTCAGAGGAAAAAAATGAAAAACAAAAGTTTATTTTGTAGTTGTTTGTAAAGGGCTCATTGTTTTACTTTGGATTATACAGTATTCTGTGAATAGACTGTTCTGTGTCTTCTGGCTCCATTTCTATATGCTTATCAGCTAATTTTACAGTGTAGATATTCTTCATAGGTAAGGCATTTTTTGAGAATGTTTCTCTGGGCAACTTGAAAATGGTTTGTTGTTCTGTATTAAGAAATTTGGGTTAAGCAATTTGATTCAATTTAGTGGTGTCTATGGATTAAAGGAACGGGTGAAGTCAAGAACAGAGTACTATAGACCTGGCATCACACTATGCACATACAGAAAACAGCACACACAACACACACACACACACACACACACACACACACACACACACACACACCATTCATAAGGCTCTGAAAAAAAAATATAATTCCTTCCCCCCTCTCTGGATCCTCTGTGTGTGTGTATGTGCACATGTGTGAGTATAAAATACAAACACAAGCCTCAAATGCCCTGGAGAGTTTCCCTTGATGAGAATTTCATAACTTTACCCAAAATTATGGCTGCGGCCTACAGCCATACTCCCCTGCACCTGCACAACCTGGTCTAACTTTTGCCCTCTTTCATTTTTATTTCTGGTGAACAAACCACACAGTAAAGCTAGCTGTTTGACTCACAAATTGCAACTCAGACCCTTGGTCACACGTGTGTCCATTTACAGCAAAGTTCACGATGCTATTTGATCTTAAACATGCCATGGAAAATTGAAGTTGGGGCAACTCAAATATCACCTCCATAGGTGTGGACAAGCAAGAATTACAGTGACCTTCAGATTCAGACTTTTTGTCCTTCCTTAGAGACGGGATACACAAAGGTTGCTAAGTTGATTCATGTTAAGTTAAAGCCATTTTGATACAGCAATGACCTTGTAGCAATAAATGTTTAAGTACCCAGTTCTTTGGGGATCTGAGAAAAATAACACTCCTGAAATAACACAGGTCTTCTGTGGGAGCTTGTGATTGCATGAGAATTTATAGATTTGAGACATGTCCCTATAAGAGGGACCCAAAGGTAGCCACAATATGCTTTTGACTTCAACTTTTACTGACAGGTGGAAGGTGCCTGCCAAAGATGAATGAAGAAAATGAAATACTATAATAGTCTTTAGAAACCCCCCTCCCCAGGGCTGAGTGGACATTAAGAAGATGCTCTCTAGTCTGTTTCTTTCTGCCTTGTCCATTGTTCCATGTGGTGGGACCTCACTGTCCCACAGTGCCCTTGGCTCTATAACAAAAGAAGTAACAATCATGGGTGAACTCACTCTGAGCTGTAAGCTTCCATCTCAAAAAACTTCACATGATTCACAATTAGAGATAGTATGTGTGTGTGTGTGTGTGTGTGTGTGTGTGTGTGTGTGTGTGTGTGTGTGATATTTTGTTCATTGGGAATCTAAAACCATAGAAAAGGAGTAATAGATAAATATATATTAAAAGTCTAGCTTATGATTACTAAAGTTATTCAATTTGTTCAAGATTTGCCAACAGTGACAGTAAAATAAAAATGTCAGATAATAATTGGCCAAATGTGACTAGCAGAAGCAGACATGCTTAGCAAATCTGCTGAAGTTATTTCCCTTCAGGATTCTGAGTGAAATCTCCCTTTACCAAAGCGGCTTGATTGATTTCTCCTCTTGTTTTTCAGTGGATTAAATTCTATAGAGCAATTAACATCGGCATTTTATGAGTCAAGAGAGAGACTCTTGCTCTGTGGCCAAGCTTGTTTGAAACTCATGATTCTCCTGCCTCAGCCTCCCCAGTGCTAGGATTATAAACATGAACCACTAGACCAGCTAATGCAAACACATTTTGTAAGCACTAATGATGACTTTTTGCTAACGTCTGTTAGTTAGCATAGGAAATAATGTCATTATGACATTTTCATAGACAGATTCATACATCATTATAGTCTTCTCATAAGTGACACTCACTGTGCTTCTGTCCTGCTTAGTTTTTTGTCAACTTGACACAAGCTAGAGTCATTTGAGAAGAGGGAACCTCAACCAAGAAAGTGACCCCAGCAGATTGGCTATAAAACAAAAGCAGTACCAAGGACACTGAGATGAGCAAATGAGAGATGGCTCAGTGGCTGAGAATGTGCTGCTGCTCAGTGGCTGAGAATGTGCTGCTGCTGCAGAGGACTCAGGTTTGGTTTCCACCACCCATGCTGACAGCTCACAACTGCCAGTAATTTCAGCTTCAGATGATTCAATGCCCTCTTCTGGTCTCCTCAGGCATCTCCACCCATATGCCACACATAGGGAGGAATGGGTACAGACAGAGACAAACAGGCTCATACACATATACATCGTGACCATGGTGCTTAATATCAAATGAGCATTTTTGTGAAGAATGATGGACAGTGGTCGTATCTCACCACCGGCTGTATGTAGTTCTTCATTTTCTTTTAAATAATTTATTATTATGCTTGTCCTGCTACTTGAGATGTCCCGCGTTGTAAAACTCACCACTGCAGTCCTCTAAAATATCATTTTGGAAGCATCCGTTTGTCACTGTAGGCTTCTGTCTTCTGAGTACTTAGATATTGAATTATTCTACTTTCTAAGCTTAGAGACAGTGTTTTGATAGAAATGTATCCATTGTTAATGAAAAGGACTTTGTGATAAGAATGTTTTTAGTTTAGAATGGGTTTTTGTGTTGCATTGATTTTGGCCCACCTGAGTAACATTAAAAATAAAGATAGTAAAATGAAAACCTTAAGATAAGTATTATTGAAAGTAGTAGGCAGCATAGTTTATGGTGACTTGCCCACATTTTCAAGTGCTTGATTATATCTCATGCCATAAGCCACATATGAGAGACACTGATTTGTGTCTATACTACAAGGGGTTAAACAATGGATATTTTCTAAGTCTGATATAATCAATTCATTTTAGTTAAATTTAGCAATCTATTATTAATACATTAAATTTAGTCAATTAATCAAAAAGATGATTACAAGTGCAGATCTCAATTAATGTCAGGTTTAGATTTCTTGTGACTAGAATGTATTTAATTTTTTATTAATTATGTGGATGGCAGTAAATGCATGTGAGTATGGGTGCCCATGGAGGCTAGAAGAGGATGTCAGGTCCCCTGGAGCTGAAGTTCCAGGAGGCTGGACCCACCTGAGATGGGTGCTAGGAACTGAGCATAGGTGCTGTTAACGATGGAGCCGTCTTTCCCACTCTTTGGCACATGTGAAAGGTCATAAACTCTGTGACTTTGAGTCAGCATCGATAGCTCTGGAATGCAGGCATAACAGAAGACAGGCATCTTGATGAGATTATGACTTTTTAAATTATTTTTAAGTTGTTAGTTTTAATTAAAATATAGTTACATCATTTCCACCCTCTCTTTCTTCCTTCTTACTACTCCCACATCCACCCCCCTCTCTAAAATGCATGGTCTCCTCTTCTTTAACCATTGTTGTTACATACACAAATGAACAAATGAACATGTAAATATGACCTGTTGAGTCTGTTCAGTGTTGCCTGCATGTATATGTTCCTAGGGTTGATCACTTGACATTGGATAACCAATCAGGGGCCTCATCTTTTGGGAAGACTAATCCTCCCTTTCTCAGAAAATTGTTAATTGCTTGAAGCTTTTTGTCTAGGTGTAGGGCCCATAGGATTTCCCATCTACAATCAACTGTTGTTAGAATTGTTCAGGCATTCTTTGGGCAGCCATGTTGATGAGATTTCACAGTGCAGCTTCCCTGTGGTAGCTAGAAAACACAACCTCGCAGCAGACGTCCCGGTCCTCTCTGGCTCTTACAGTCTTTCTGCGCTTCTTCTGCAATGTTCCCTGAGCACTGGGTGTGTTGTTGGTGTGTCAACTGGGGCTGGGCATCCATGTTCAGTTGTTCTCTGAATTTTAGCTTCTTGTGGTTTTCTGGAATGGCATCCTGCTCAAAAAGAAGCTTCTATGATGAGGGTGTGATCCACACTTACCTGCAAACTCCAGGCTTCCTGTACCTTACTCTCTCCAGTAGACAGGTCCTCCTGAAAAGGTGCAGAAGCAACAGAGATAGCTCAGATCTGGAGCTGGAGCTGGGTTTGTGAATGTGCAGAGTGCTGCGGGCAGTGGGGGATGAGAGGGTTGTGTTTTTTAGATCAGAGAGGGTGGAGAATGAGGAGGAAGAGGACATGGACTGTGTGTGAGTTTGCCACCATGTATGTGTGGAAGTCAGAGAACAACATTGGATCCAGAGGTTCCTGTACTCATGAGCATGTAACTACTCACAGTCATTAATGCAACCATGTGGAATAAAAATAAAATAAATCTTTTTTTAAAGATATAATTGGAATAACCTTGAAAGTGTTTATTAAATGTAAGCTAAACTATGATCAAAGTGAACTCATTTTACTCAATGAATAATTCAACTACATTAGAAAATGCACAGAAGAGACACACTAGAAGAATAGCTTACCCAAGTTACCAACTTCTTCTTTGAGCATTGCAAACTTGAAATAATTATGCTTTGAAAAAAATAAGAATTCTTGGATTATGGTTTTATATATAAATGCTAAACACAACATAGAATATTACAAAGAGCATTTTTAAAAGTCTTGATGTTACAATGTGATCTTTACTGTAAATCTCTCAAAAGTTTTACATGACAGTGAAATTTTTCTATAATAATTTTATCTGTGCATTATGCTTATTGCTCAATGTTTTTTAAAACTTCCACAGGGATTCTTGTTCTACCTCATAGAGTCTGTGTTTTCTGTTCTTGTTTTGTGTGTGTGTGTGTGTGTGTGTGTGTGTGTGTGTGTGTGTGTGAGAGAGAGAGAGAGAGAGAGAGAGAGAGAGAGAGAGAGAGAGTTGGCATGCACATTTGTGCACATTTATGTAAAGCTGATTCAGACACACATTTGTAGTAAGTATCCACCATGTAAAAGATCAAATTTGACATGATTCAGTGGCTCAGCAGATCTTTGCCTAATGAATGAATAGCAATTGCTATCCTGCCCTCCTCAGTCCTGTTTACTAGAAATTCCCTAAATAATACCTTTCCATATGGAAATCTATTCAGAGCACTGTGTGCATTTTTAAAAGCTCATCAGGAAATGATGGTTTCTATAATTGGAAGAATCTATCAAAATAGATGAATTGCAAAATTATAAACATCCCTGAAATTGGCCTGAGGCAAAATTTGCCCTACTTTCCTAAACGTCTCCATTTTTCTTGTTAAGGGGAAGAAACACAACCTGCACCTCCTGTCTATGTTCCTCTGAGCTCCAGAGGAGACCTCGGCAATGGCTCGTCACCATCATCCAAACACTTAACGTCTTCTTCCATAGCTTTGCCAGTGATGGCAAACCATGGAGCATAACAGGTCTTCCCGGCAGAGGCTGTGCTCTCACCCTCTGCCCCACTTTTTCTCTCCACCCATTTTTTGCAGCATTTTGAACTCCCCCTCCCCACAGGAAAGAATGTTCCTCAGTTAAAGCCTCCTCCAGCTCATTATTTTCTAGTTACTATTTTCTGCATGTCATCCTATTGTTATCATTAGTTGCTTCCTAGTCCAAGTGTCATTATGTGTGGGGGAAAGTTAGGGGAATTTCTTGAGGCCTATAGTCATATTTAGCCAAGGCTGGCCTCAAACTCACTATGTAGTAGAGGTGGCCCAAATCTCCCAATTCTCTTACCTCTGCCTCCCATGTTCTGGAATGACAGCCATAAGTTATTAAACCTGGCTACCAACTCTTAATTCATTTTTCCCCTTTTGTTTTGGAAAAACAGGGTGGGGGTGCTTTTAAAGCTTGTCATTGAAATTGAGCTCAGACCATGATTTGTTTTTCGATGTTTACTCTGGGCATGCAGACATGAACAAGTCGTGGCATTTGAAGGAACAGCCAGGGTCATTAATTTGGAGACTATCTGCTCCGTACCAGCATTTAGCTGATAAGGTGATATTGTCTTAGTTTTTTTTTTTTTTCCTGTTCCTGTGATGAAATATTCTGACAAAAGCAACTCAAGAGAAGAGAATTTATTCTAGCTCACAGGTTAGTACAGTTGCTGTGGCAGGGGGCGGTCAGGGTGGCAGGAGTTTGAAGCGGCCAGTCATATGACATCCTCAGCCAAAAAAGAACGTGTGTGCTTCTTCTCTGACCACTCTCCCACTTCCTTAGTCCGCTTGCCCTGCTTAGGGAATGGTCCTGCCCAAGGTTAAGATGAGTCACCCCACATCAATTAAAGCAGTTAAGATAATCCCTACCAGGTGTGCTTGGAGGCCCATCTCCAGATGATTCTAGACTTAATTAAGTTGATGATTTGACACTAACCATCACAAATGTCTTGGTAGATATTTGCTAAATTAACAGGTAACTATAATTACTCTATGTAAGGGAATTCTGGTTATACAACATCTACCATTCCATTGCTCATCAGGGTTCAATTTGATGATCAAACTGGCCAGGTGGATGTTCCCATCCTCCTGGGCCATGGCATGAGTGTTGTTCCAGAAGCTACACTTTAGATTGAAGATGACACCTTTTCTGTGTAGAGAGGAACTTCATTTGGTTAAGTGCTTTGGAGTAGTCATTCTTCCCACTACGACCCCCAAACAAGTGCTCCATGCCCATTCGTCCAGAAGGCTGGAGTGGTGAGAAGGAGTTGCAAGCTTAGGAATGCTGATAGACAGTTCTAGAGGCTGACAAGGCAAGGAAACAATGGGTCCTATGGCCTCCAGGAGGAGCACAGCCCCACTGGTGATGAACTTTAGAACTCACTAGAACAGTAATCCTGGGAAAGCACGAATTTATTTTATTTTAAGCCATTATCCTGACAACAATAAGAAACTAGTAGAACCTTATCATTCCCCTTTATTCATATGGTCTGTGCCATTGGATGTTGCCTCTGGAAGCAAGAATCTATAGTGATGATTGACATCTCATGACACATTAGTGTTCAGCTCCTTTGCTGTGACAGATTGGGTTCTAGGGATAGTAGAATCAGTGTATTGTGACTTCCCTGTCATAGTCACATGAGAATAGCTTCTTTCCAATGAAAATATGCTGCCTTTCTTCTTCAGAGAAGATCATCCTTGGATTTGGTTCTTTAATTTGGCCTCACCTCCTCACTGGAAAACAACAATAATTTAGAGCATCAGGGCCAGGTAGAGAAGTAATACAGTATTCCACTAACTTTTATGTCTGTAATATGGAAACAGTAAACTCTTAAAACCATATCTATAGATATATATCAAGCATGCATTGGTTTATTGCTACAGTCACTGAAGTGTATTTCATTGTTTATAATATGCAACCACAATCTGTTGTTGGAATATGCCAAAAAAAAAAAGTTCGCCAAAGTCATGGACATAACAGTTTTATTTTACAAATGGAAAAAGAATTATATCTGCTATCATTCATTTCTTACATCTAAGAGTATAAAGAAGCAAACATTAAAGACTGCATACAGTTAGCTGGCTCCCAGAAAATATAATATGTGTAAATTGTAAAATATGATTTGTATGGCTGAAGGAATAAGGAGAACTGTTAACCACATGTTCCTGGATTCTGCCTTTTCATATTAATATGTTCGATTATAGCTTAGATTCTCTGTAATATTTTTGCCCATCTGGGGAACAATGCAGATAGATGTGGGACAAAGTCCATGGTTATGTAAACAACATTGTTTCACTTGTAAAATAACCTCTTTTACTGAAATGAGCTAAGAAGCATCTTTACATTTGGGGGGAGGGCTGCGTGTGTGCAAATAATTGGTTCCCACAGGAGGCTACAAAAACCATGTTTTCTGATAAAATAAAGACTAAGGATACAATTGCAAATTATAAGGCAGTTATGGCTCCGCAAGTCAATAAAATCCTCAAAATTAGTTATTAGAATCATGTATTTCAGTTTTGTTGGGGAGCTGAGTCCAGAAATGTTGCTATAACCAGAATGTTTCTTAGTTGTGTTTCTTGCTAAGATAATAAGAATTTCAATTTTCTTCATGTCCTAGTGATTTCTAGATTATTCCATTTAAAGCAACATGATTAATATCATGTTGAATAATTTAGAAATATTTTTCCCAAAATAAATGAGTCTCAATAGTGAGTCTAAGTACAGTCGTTAATGGACAATCTAGTATTTCCATCCATTTGTGAGTTACCTAAGTTATTCAGTCTCTCACACACTTTTCATATTCATCAAAATGTGCCACATTGAGTTATTTGGGAATTAAGCAAATTATAGCATGTGGATTGGTCTGAGTAGGATATGGAGATCTGTGAGTCCTCATCTCTATGACTTCAAAGTTCTAGTCTTTGAGTTTTTTACATAATCATGTATCAGGGGCTCCCACTGTACAGAGGCATTCTGATTTCAGGGCTCTGCTGGACATGTGAGCTCAGAGCAGTATACACACCTGTAGACTTTGGGACTTGATGGCCAGGTGAAGGGGGCAGAATTGAATGACATCTGTCACTTTTGTTACTTCGTAGGCCAGGAAAGCATGGAAGGAAATGGGAGGAAAGGGAACATTGGGGGACTTTCTCACACATCTAAGATGCTAGCAAGATGCCTGGCCCATAGTCAGAGTAGCCCAGCGACTGTCAGCTTGTGTCACATTATGATTTTAGCACAGGTTTGTAGTTGAGAGGCTACTACAGCTATCTAGATGGCTCTGTGATTAATGCACCTGCTGCTCAAGCTTGAGGACCAGCATTCTAATTCCCAGAATCCATGTAAATCCCTGGAAGGCATGGCAACCTACCTGTGATCTCAGTGCTCTGGGTTCTGGTGAGAGGACCTGCCTCCTTGAATACCATGGACTGTGATGAAGAAGGACTCTGGACATCAACTCTGGGCTTCCACCCATGTACACATGTGCATGTACACATGGGAACCCACAGACACACAAGCATATAAACACATACCCCACACATACATAAAAAGAGAAACTGTTGCTGATTTTATGACTTTGGGAAAGCTTTAAAAATCCTCCAAATCTGTTCTAACCTCCTCTGGTGCTGATGAGTAGATGAAGAAAAGAGGTGGGTACCATGTATGACCCTCTGTAAATGGTTGGTTGTTGTGTTCTGACATACTTTATTCATTTTGCCTATTAGTTAGTGAAAAGCAATCAAATGCCAATATTTATAATGACATAGTGGAAAAACTCTTGATTTATGGTCATATGTGTAATGATTTATTTTATATTGATGTGTTAATTTGTAAGCAATATGCTCAACTATAAATCATTCATTCAAAAATCTCTGTTAAGTGTCTACCTCTGGAGGCTGGCAAATGGCAGTAGACAAAATAATGAGTTATTTGCTCTCTTAGAATTTGAATTCCAGGGCAAAGAAGCAGGGAAGACACAAAAATATATAAATGAAATATTATGCTAGTTTCAGATAATAATTTAAATGAATGTATTAAAATAGGAAAAAACTGGTTTAGTCACTGTTCTGTTGCTGTGAATAGACACCATGACCATGGCAACTCTTAAAAAGGAAAGCGTTTAGTTGGAGTTTGCTTAGTTTCAAAGGTTTACTTCATTATCATCATGGTGGGTAGCATGGTGCCAGAGTAGTAGCTGAGAACTACATCCTAATCTGCAGGCAAAGACAGAAAGAGACTGGGCCTAGTGGCATGGGCTTTGAGGTTTTAAAAGTAGTCCTAGTATACTAGTAACACACTTTATCCCACAAAGCCACCCTTCCTAATCCTTCTCAAATAGTGCCACTCCCTGGTAACGTAAACATTCAAATATATGAGCTTATGGGGACCATTCTTCTTCAAACCACCACAGGCTGGCTGAGAGGTGTGCATGTCCAGGAATGTTCTCTGAGTAAAGGCAGCTTTTCAGCTGAGTTAGCAGAAAGGGAGGAATTCTGGTGGAATGCCTTCCTGGCAGGGGCAGTTTCAAGTACAAAAGCCCTGAAGGAAGAATGGCCTTCTCAGAACTAGTTAGAGCCCAGTGAGCAAGAGGACACAGCACTGATGGAAACAAAGCTGTGCCTGTGAAATGTAAGAAACACATTTCCTTCCAGGTTTGGCATAAAACTGTTGGAAGTTTTTCAAAGGGAGAGAGCTTTCACTTTTTGGAAAGATCACTCTAACCATCAAGTGTGCCATTCACTTTTTAATCACGTAGTTTTGTTTTTGTTTTTTTCTGCGATCAGGCTGACCTCAAACTTCTGTGTAGCCAAGGGTGACCTTAAACTTCTGCCTCTCCCTTCTAAGTGCTTGGAATGACAGATGGCTGCCACAAAGCTCTGCAATAAATTAGTAATAAAGATCACTACAAAATTCTGGGAGGCTAAGGTAGGTAGTGCTGTTGGATGGAGACAGTTGGGATCAGGCCTATGTGAATGTCTGTTTGTTATTAAAACGGACAATGAGGTGAATAAATGCCATTTCTTTTAAGTGCTATGCAATGAGGAAATTATAATTTAGTTTAGAAGTTCATAAATGTCTAGCAACAAAACCCCGGATAGGATTTACAAAGATGGGCTGATAAATGCAAAGCAAATAAATTTTACTTGAGAGTTAAAACCAGATTTTTTTATTGAAGATTCACCCAAAGCCAAAATAAACTTATTATTTGAGAAATAGGAGTAGATCTCCTAATGATGTGTTTGGCAGGCCTCCTTGGCTTATAAAATACTGTGCAGTTGGGGCTGGAGAGATGGCTCTGAGGTTAGCAGCCCTTGATACTCTTGCACTGGACTCAAGTTCAGTCCCCAGCACCCATGCAGGGGGACTTAGAAGCCCCTGTAAGTCCAGCTCTAGAGGATCCAATACCCTCTAGTGGCTTCTGTGGCCATTCCACACATGTGACATACACAGGGGCACATAGATGTAAGTATAATGAGAAACGTGCTATATATGCATTTTATCTTATACTAATGAAGTCTAATAGTAGATTGGAATTTTGAATTGGTTGCCTAGTTGATTGTAGTCTACATATGCAGGAAGAAGCTGAAGACTCAAGAAACAGTGTTGTGTGACACAGAGTCACAGCCTAAGTACATTTGTCTCTTAAAGGAAGCTGGTGCACGACACAGCCTTGGAAAAACTGGTTTGGGGACATAAATTGATAAAGCCCTTAAAATTATGAGTTAAATCTGCCTTTTATATTTTGTATCTCCTGCAGTAAATGCATTAAGTGGGAGGTCCTACCTTCTCTGGCCTAAGCTCTGGTGCTGTACAGGATGTACACTGTGTGACTAAATAACCAAACGTTTGCTTTGTTTTATAAGTATTGCAAGAAGGTTTTAGCTCCCACATTCTGGAAACTTTCTTTGTGCTTAGAAGTTATGACTTTGTAAGTCGGGGTCAGAGCTCCAAACCCAGCATACAGCACCATTGCCTTTGGCAGCTAAAGGCCTGTTATTATGGGCAAAGATTAAAATTACTCTGGACCAGAATCTATAATTTTCTATATTAAGTCTTGGGTCAGTGCCATCATGCTAATAAATGAGGCATCTATAACTCATCTAAATTTCTTTTTCTCAAAAAGTGCTCCGGGGAACAAATGCATGGTGGCCTCTGAAGGAAAGAATGTTCACTGTTTTAAATAGAACTGAATCTGCACAATGGGATGTGATCTCTGGGAGTGCGTGGCTCCGTTCTTGAGGAGTGTCAGGCACCCTGTCTGGTAGTTTGGGTCACCTCTGTTCTAGGCGCCGCCCTAGGTCCTGAAAGAAGGAACCTGTGGCTGCATTGTTTTTAGTTGCAGATGGCCACTGAAGGAGAGTAGGAAGGACAGGTTCGTGGAGTCTGTCTGTCACGTGGAGATGGGCTGTGTGAAGTTACAGTAGTGGTGCACATGCCCAATCCTTCAGAGATACGTGGAGATCCTAGCTGTCGTCTATCCTGAGTCTTTCTTCTTCACTCTGTGCTCTGTGAACTAAGCCAAGTAGAATGTTGTGATGGTTCTGTTTCCTCCTGTAATTCATATTTAACGGTAATCTAGACTTGGGTAGCACATTTAGCAATCTAGCCCTTGCCCTGCATACTCATGGCTCCAGGTTCGAACCCAAGTACTGCTAAAACAAAACAACAACCGCAGCAATGTAAGGCTTCCCCTCTTTCTCGCTCTTGAAGTTTATGTATGTGATTATAACACTCCTTTGACTTTGCTCAGAAATAATTGTAATCTCTCAGCAACCGTTGAGCTGGCAAAGTCTTAACAAGGGAGTGAGAGAGGTAAATGATAACCTGGGATTTTATTTTTACATCTTCATATATTCAGATTGTTGCTCCAAAATATTATAGTCAATAGGGATAGCTGTTGAGTCTATATGATAGTTATACTGTCAGCTTGACAGAATCTAGAATCATTTGGGGGAGATGGGACTCTGGCATGCCTGTGGGGGATTATTTAAGTCATATGAAAGATAAACTGATATGGGAAGATCATCTTAATTTTAATTTTTAATTGGAGTGGGACAGTTTCTTGATTGGGGTTCTGAACTATATGAAAAAGAGAATAGGAAGTGAGTGCTGGTATTCACTACAGTTCTCTCTCTCTCTCTCTCTCTCTCTCTCTCTCTCTCTCTCTCTCTGCTTTTTAATTGTGTGTCTGTGTGCATGTGTGTAGCCTGGCGCTTGTGTTGAGGTCAGAGAAAACCATTCAGGGGTTGGATCTCTGTCTCTCATGTGCATCCTTGGGAATCACACTCAGGTCCAGGCTTGGCTGAGGTGCTATTGCCCACTGAGCTGACTCACTGGCCCTCTCTCTGCTTCTTCACTATGGATGTCACATGACCAGTTCCTTTGGCTGTGGATGTCATGTGATCAGCTCCTTAGGGTTCATGTAGCTGAGCTGTGCCTTCTCTGCCATGATAGACTGGAACCCAGAACCAAGAGCCAAAATAAACCAACTCTAACCATTTTCCTCCCTTCCTTCCCCCTTCCTTCCCCCTTCCTTCCTCCATTCTTTACTCCCCTTCCTCCCCTCTTCCTTCCTCCTTCCTTCCCCCCTCCTTACTCCTGTTCTTCCTTCCCCCTTCCTTCCTCCCCTTCCTTCCTTCCCTCCTTCCTTTCTCCCCTCTGTTGTTCTTATCAGTCTATATTGCCACAGCAACAGGCAAAGAAAGCCTGTCAGACAGTCGCGGCACACTAGGCGTACTCACTGAAAGAGGTGATGGCAGTACAGGGATTCTTTCTACCATTTGCCCTGCCTGTGAATCTCTTAAAATGATAAAATTATCTTTAAACTACCAAACACTTGAAAACCAGCAGACTGTGATAATGGTGTTGGCTTGTTTTTAAATACTTTTTTCTAAGTACAGTTTATTATCAGATAGACTAAAGCAAGAATTTATATTAAACAACCCATAACCAGAACTCTCATTTAATTACAGTGTACATCTCCCATTATTAATTCCCCATTAATCCCCACTATGAGGTGTGGCAAGAGTAAGTTCTCTGGAGATGTTAGATCTAGTTCTCTGTTGACTTACCTAGAGGATATCCTACTGGACACCTTCAGGCTCCTCCTGGACCCATGTACCACACCAACATCATTTTATGCTACCAAGACTTAGCTACAGACCTCAGAGAATTCCAGGCCTTTCTGTTATTACTTCAAAGTTACCTTTATTAAATGCGTAATTTTTATTTCATTGATTCCAACCATGTCTATTTCTGTTTGCTACTTGCTTGGTTATAACCATGTCTGTTACTTGCTACTTTAATGAGCCAGCTCTATAAGAGTATGACCAGCTAGAGTGCCTAATGTGACACAGCAACTTCTCAGTCCAGTTAATGGCTCCTATGATTTATCCAAGCGCTGTGAATACTTGTTCACATGAGTCCATAGAATGACTGCCATGAAGTGACTTATTGTGGCTTTAGAACCAATTTCGTTGGTTATTATTGTTTATGTTGTTGTTGTTTTGTATGCTTTCGGCTCTTGTAAATCAAACTTAAAAGTGTATGGGAACAAAGTGGAACCCAAGCAGAGAAAAATGGGACTGGGAGAGTCCATACTTCTAGAATGTTCTATTTTATGTCTTGAGTACTAAAACGAACTGTTCAGGTATAATTATAAATATTTTTTATTTGAACAGAGCCATCATAAAAGGTATCTATATATATTTATACAACCTCTTATACTTTGATCCCCTTTGTCTCATACAGATATGGAATGTAAGAATAAATCCCAAATACATTCTTTCATTTATTTTTTTTTCATATAAGCTTATGAGAGGATATATACACAGCTCTTAGAATTCTTCTCTTCTTTCTCCAAAAGAATGAGGGTACATACATGTCATGCTTACATGCAGATCAGTTAGGAGCTGGAGAGATGGCTTAGAGATCAAGAGCATTTCTGTTTTCCCAGAAGACCTAAGCACTAACGTCCTGAGGCATTACAACTTCCGGTGACTCTAGTCTTAAGGGACCCAGTGCCTTCTTCTGGCCTCTGAGGGTACTGCACACACATGACACACACAGATACATAAACACACATACTTTATTTCATCCTCTCTTCAAAGCCACTCCATTCTTTTCCTGAGATCTTTGTCCAGATGGCTGAACTACACTGGGTCTGAAAACAGTATCCCATTCCTTGTCACTCACTGAACTTTATGTGACTGGGACTTAGTCCCCTACTAGTGTATCTGACAATTATATTTGTGTATATGTCTAAGTGTCTGTTAGTTGTCTTTCTTTGCTATGATCTCCATGGCAGCTGTGTTCATAGTTTCTGGCACACAGCAAATGCTCTGTAAATATTCCCTGAATGGATAATGCGGGGAAGACTTAGCAAGGCTGTGATAAGTGCAGAAGAGGGTAAGAGGGAACAGGGGATAGTTTTGAGTGAACTGTGAGATATTAAGGGCTTCGAACTAGCTGGGTGGGTAGCTTAGTGGTTAAAGCTCTTGCAATGCAAATGTGAGGACTGGAATTTGGATCCCTAAACCCACATAGATTCAGGGTAGTTGTGGCAGACTGTCTGTGATACCAGCCCTGAAAGGTGAAGACTAGGGATCCCAGAGCAAGCTGAATGAGACTAGCCATGTCAATGAGATCTGAGTTTGATTGAGAGACCCTTCCTCAAAGAATAAAGTAGAGGAGTGATGGAGGATGATTCCCAACATCAACCCGGAGCCTACACACACACACACACACACACACACACACACACACACACACACACAAATGAAAAATAAATAAAAGCCTAAGACTAAATCCAGTTTCTGGTTTTATTCACTGTCAACTCATCTAGACTCTGACATTCAGTTTCTCATTTCAAAATACATTCAAAGTCAAAGCCAGGTTGTTTTAATAAAGAAATTAGTTCTTAAAGGGACATGTCCTAGTGTCATGCACATACACATAGGCAGCACCATTTCAAACCTGTTGCTTTGGTTTTTTTTTTTTTAGATCTTATAATACACATGAGGTACTAAACTGCAATTGTCACCCTTACCATGTCTGCCTATCCCCAGCAAGAGTGAATTCTCACGTGTCTGTTCATATTTGGTTTTGAACAAATGGCAGCAGGTTCTGCTTTCTGGCCAACGGCATGCAGCTTTATCAGAACCAACAGCTCATGTGGAGAGCTGGGCCAGATTAGTGATGCTCCATCTGAGCTACTTTTAGGGAAACTCTCCACCCCTCTGAGCCTACCTGGGCATAGCCAGGTTTCTCAATGTGTGTTTCCAGCATTCAGCTCAGTAGCAGTGGAGAACTGTTTTGTTTTGTGCTCAGAGAAGGACGGTGAAGGCGTTTGCCTTCACTGTTTCCCGTCCTCCTTGGGAGCATCTGAAAGGAAGATAGCCAAGAAGGCCCTACGTACCTTTCCCCTTATCTTTGGCCAGTATGATTAAGGATGTATCTGGATGGGAAGGACATAGAGAGAGTCTTAGAACTCCAATATATGTCAGCCCTGATAAGATGGACATAGTCTATCTGGGAAAGAAGATCTTCATGGTGTTGTAACTAGAAACTTTGAACTCCCATTCATGTCCACTCAGGCTCATATCCATTTTCAATTGATAGTACTGCTCTTTCTGAACTTTCAAAATGTTATTCTTTGACAGTTTTATAGATATATAGAATGTATTTGATCATATTCACCCACCATGACCCTCTCACCTTTCCCCCAATCTGGTCACTATCCTTCTTCCTCAAAATAAGTCCTGTACCTATTTTTATGATTTTAAAAATCCACTTATTCTTTGACAATTTCATGCATGTATAAAACATATATTTGATGACATCCTCTCTATTATTTCCTTCTGACTCTTGTTGGACCCTTTCTTTGCAAGAGACCCCTTTCTAAGTTTAACATAATTTTGTAAGTGGTTCACTGAGTATAATTAGGATTGCTCACAGGAGCATGGTGTGGGGTTATTTACAGGGGCATGGGCAAATTACCAGTGGTTCTACCATTGACAAAAATTGTTCTGTCTCTCCGACAACCATTAACATCCAATAGCTTCTCAAAGAGGGCCAGGAGCTTAAGAGGGGGTCATAAAAACATCCTATTTAGAACATGCAATAATCACATCTTCTCAACACTGTGAGCAGTTATGAGTTTGTGCAGAGACCGTGGTCTACTGAAAACTACTCTTATGTTAGCAGTGGGACAAGAGGCAAGTCTCCAAGAAAATAGCCCAAGAAGTAACACTTTCTGTGTGCCTCAGTGGGGCCTGATATTTATGCTGTGTGCTTCCGTGTTTTAAAAGCCATTCCCTACAGTGATTTGAATGATGAATGTCCCTCACAGGCTCATGTGTTTGAACACCTGGTCCTGAGTGGATAGCGCTGCTTGGGGAGGTTGTGGAACCTGCTGGAGGTGATGAGGCTTCAAAGTTTATAGTCTCATGTCACTTCCTATAAGCTCTCCCATGTTTCTGGGTGTGGTTGGAGGTGAGCTATCCCAGTTTTCTGCCCCAGATGCCTACCGCCATGCCTCCCTCACCATTATGAACTCTATTCCCCCGGGACCATAAACCAGGATAAACTCTTCCTTCCCTAGGTTGCTCTTGGTCATGGTGTTTTACCATAGATGTAGGAAAGTAACTAATACATTTCCCTCCATGTCAAACATAAGCCTATGACTGCCAATCTGTCATTTATTTAGCCTGTTTCTCACACACTATTGTGGGTTTGGGAGTTAAATGCTCCAACATAAACTCTGTGATCCAAGTTATATAAGCAAGTCTCAGAAATTTTCTGTGGCTGACATTAATTAAATACAAAACTGAATATTGAAAGAAGTAGATTATTATCCAATGGATTATATTTTTATATTATATATTATAATATAATATTATATACTTATATATAAATATAGATATAATTATATGGTAATATATAAGTATTTAGTTATATTATAGTAGAATTTTATATAACATATAATTATGTAATATTAATATATTATATTATATATTGTATTAAATAGATTATAGCCAATGGACTTTTCTTTGGTTTTTGGGAATGACTAATTAAGCATGATCTCTCCCTGTAATGAGGGCACCATGTATTTCAAAATGACTAAGTGTGCTTGCCTGCTTCTCTTTGTATCTAGCCATCACATCAGATGCCTGAGAAAGACTCTTTGTATTCAATGGGGACAACCCAACCACTTCAATTATACAAAAATCAACACATTTCCCAGTTGAAATGGCCAAGACAATGGCCAATGTGTATCCGGTGGAACTTGCAATACTCAGAACACATGCAAGAGGCTTCCAGTGTAAAGCAGGGATCAGAAAGCCTTCTTGGCTAACTTATTAGTGTTAAAGGCATTGTTAAGAATTGTAGGGCTCTTTATTTAGGGGTATTTTAAAAACCTGACAGATATGTCTGGTCATCAGTAGACTAAAGTGCAGTGTTGACCATTCAGCTGAGAGTGGTTTGCTGGCCTCCAGCCAGAGAGAAGCTCTCAGGGTATTGCCCACACTGCAAACAAGTAGGTGAACTTGCTAAAGTCGTTTCTCCCCCTCTCCTTCTCCTCCTCCTCTTTCCTCTTTCTCCCCTCTCCTTTCCTCTTCTCTCTTTCCTCTTCTCTCTTTCTCTCCTCCCTCATGTAAAAATTGATTAACAAAGAAATTCTGACTTCAAGAGATTTTTAAAACTAAAATGGCATGCAGATATTTCAGCTGAGGTGCCTGGCGGATGTCATATTACAAGTATATATAGTGGGTGAATAGAGGAAGAAATTGGAAAGGACTTCTGGATTCTTTTGTTACCTAACATCCACTTTGCTATCAGAAAGAATATCCCCTGAGCACTCAGGCTTTGTGCATTTTTCTTGCTGCTTGCTGTCTTGTAGATAACAGAACTGGATATAGGAGTCATGTTTTATATTAATTTTGAATAAATTTCTGGCAAGAGAGAAAGAACACATTGAATGACTGCATTAAAATTAATTAACCATGGGTACCCTGTGGGCACTGGAGCAGGTGGATGGGAGAGAGGCCAGGAGAGTCTGTGCCTGCCACTAAATCGGAAACAGGAGAAGCCACTCCGGGTAGCAGGGGCTGTGAGAGTTTGTGGACTGATGGGACAGGTCCACATCCTTTTTGCTTGATTTTGTAAGTAAAGATGGAGACACACATGTTTAGCTGGTAATGTTGGGCTACCTTTTGTGTTAAGTAATTTGGGTTTTAAACTTGTGAGAGACAAAAATAAAATCTGCATCACAGAAACCTCTGTACATGATTGGAATCCATGTGAGATCCTTTAAGGCTTGCTCCAAACAGACAAGTGTGCCAAGGATGATCAGTGGATTCCTGAACACTTACTTACATGACACCCCCTTACTTTAGTCCAGCCCTGAGCCTTTTTGTCCTGTTACTGTGACAACAACAAATGACCATTGTCTTTTAGAGACATTTATATGTGATTGTACTTTGTGCTAAAGTCTTCCACACCAAGGTATGTATTTACTTATTTAAAATTATATATTTATCTATTTTATTTGTTGTGTATGAGTGTTTGCATGTATGTATGTGTGTACAGTGCCTACAGATGCCAGAAGGGGGCGCCAGATCCCTTGAAACTGGAGTTACAGATGCCTGTGAGCCATGGTTGATTTAGGTGCTTGTGACTGAACTAGGATCTTCTGGAACAGCAGCAAGTGCTTGGAACTTCAGAGCCATCTCTGCAGCCCACTTACTGCTTCATGATACCTTAGCTATTTAGAGCATGGGTGATCCTTGATGTTTATTTGAAAAACTCAGTTTCTAAGACCAGGGTTAAATGTGTGTTTATTGATCTCCAAAGTGATTTAGGTTACATGAACCCACTCTTGAAGTCCTCACAATTTCAGTACTTTGATTTTTGAGTTAGAAGCTCATCCCCCTAAGTTCTTGCCCCTCTCAATCATTCATCTGCTGAAGGAGGCATTCCACTTCATCTGACACTTCTTACCTCCTTCACAGATAGCTAGTGTGGATGTAAGATTCACTTGTAAATGAGAACCGTATTTCTGCTCATCGTGGTTTCCACACTGTATGAAAGCGTTCCAGCTTTACTACTAAAAGTACATGCCTAGCAAAAAGAAGGGGACACTGGGTCCTTCTTGACCTGAGATGGCATTCAGTTTGGAGATGCATATATGTTTACTTCCTTCATGAAAGGAGAGCCATCAATGGATCCTACATCATGTTCTCTATTACACTTAAGTCTCCTTCCTCTTCCCCCCCAATACATTTACTTTTTCTAGAGCACTTAATGAGAGTTCCACATGAAATTCAAATTACCCGCAGGATGAATGGTGAGAATTCTACACTTTATTTTTCTCTATTTATTGTATTTTAACCATATGGGGGAGGATCAGGCATATGACCTCCAGTGTGTGCGTGCACGTGCTCACAGTGGCCAGAAGAGGGTGTTAGAACACCTGGAGTTGGAGTTGAGCTTCTGACCAGGGTGGCTGTGAGCTGCCCACCATGGGGGCTGGGAACTGACCTCTAGTCCTCTGGAAGAGCAATATGTGCTCTTCAACCATGAACCACCTATCCAGCCCCTTCTCTTGACTTCTAAGCTTAGAATAATACATTTTCTAAAAATGTTTCCAACTTTAAAATACAATTATTCTATTATTGCAGTAGTCAAAAACTATTTCTGTGTAAATTGTGGTTTAAGTTGGAGCTGTCGAGTTTTACATCTAGAAACATGCATACACACCTGCAAAACAAAAAGTGCTTCAAGTATAGGAAAAATAAAAGAGAGGATGAGGTAAACATTGTCTGATAAAGCATAGATAGACATTTTGGAGGCCTGCCTGTGTCTGCTTGTTAGTAGCCTTTTGTAGACCCTCCCTAGTGACTTATCAAGCTGAAGATATTGTTAAGTTCCAAAAATAAAAGTAAATAATGTTCGCTTTAAGTTTGTTAAGCCAAAAAGTCTTCAGTATCCACTTATTTAGTTCACTTGAAAGCAACAGCTCTTGTAACCATTAGCCCATCATATCTGTTTATATATTGATGTATTGTACTTAATATAAAGTTTAGAAAACTACATATTCTCCAGTAAGCAAGCAGAGAGTAATTACTTCTTCATAATTACTGGGAAACTTTATTGCCATGTATTGCTGTAATTATATTTTGAATACTCCCCACTTGAGTGATAGACCATAATGTCTTCTCCCATCTCACAATCTGAGACTTACAACAGCCTCTTGCTTCCACAAAGGCCTATTCTTCATTTAGTCTCTATTTTAACTACTGTTAAAAGCAACTAAACAAAATTAATTGACACCATAATCCTGCAATAAGGAAATTGAAGGCAATACAATATTCCCATGCTCCAGAAATCAGCTCATTAGTCAGGAGTTTGCAGCTGTCATTGGTGATGTATCCTTCCCTCTGTAATGGACAGTCAGAACAAGGCAGAGCTCAGATCTGACTCTGCACAAACCACTTGAGGATAGGGTTAAACATGGACATCATGGGAAGAGGCTATGGGTGAAGAGGAGACCATAGGAAATATTTGTATGGTCAAATCAAGGCGTTTTGTCCTGCATGTGCTGTATCCCTTCCAATTGCTAGAAAATCAAGCAGGCTCACTGCACTCCATGAACTGTTCACCTCTGGAAAGTAATCAACTCCATCTAGATATCTAGAATTTGAGGATCATATCCTGTATATAAGCCTATCTTCTAAGAATTAAGATTTATTCATTATTTTTATTTATGTGTATATGTGTCTTAGTTAGGGCTTGTATTGCTGTGAAGAGACATCATGACCGTGGAAACTCTTATAAAGGAAAACATTTGATTGAGGTGGCTCGCTTACAGTTCAGAGGTTCAGTTCATTATTGTCATGGCGTGAAGCAAGGCAGTATGCAGGCAGACATGGTACTGGAGAAGGAGCTGAGAGTTCTTACATCTTGACTCACAGGCAATAGGGAGTGGTCTGAGACACTGGGCATAAATGAGACCTCAAAGCCTGCCTCCACAGTGACACACTTCTCCAAGACCACACCTGCTCCAACAAAGCCACCTAATAGTGGCTAATATCTCCTAATAGTGCCATTATAATGGGGAGCCATTTTCTTTCAAGCAACCACATTCCACTCCCTGGCCCCCAAAGGCTTATAGCTATATCATAGTGCAAAACTGTATTCAGTCCAACTTCAAAAATCCCCATAGTCTGTAACAATCTCAAACTTATTTAAAAGTGTGAAGTTCAAAGTCTCTTCTGAGATTCATGCAATCTCTTAACTATAATCCCCTGTAAAATCTAAATAAAAAAACAGATCACATACTTCTAACATATAATGGCATAGGATCTACATTACCATTACAAAACATAGGGAAGGGATCATAATGAGGAATACTAGACCAAAGCTAGCCTGAAAACCAGCTGGGCAAACTCCAAACTCTGCATCTCCATATCTGATGTCACAGCACTCTTCAGATCTCCAACTCCTTTCAGCTTTGTTGACTGCAACACACTTCTTTCTCTTGGGCTGGTTCTTCTCACTGTTAGCAGCTCTCCTTGGCAGGTATCCAGTGGCTCTGATATCTCCAACATCTTAGGGTCTCCAAGGCAGTCTAGGCTTCACTTTCACAGCTTCATGCAATGGCCTCTCTAGGCCTCCATTCGGGGATACCCCTGACACATGCCTGGCCTCAGCAGCTTTCCTCAGGCATGGAGGCAAATTCTATAACCCATTTCTTCTATCCTTAACTCTAAAGCTCCATTAATCAGTGCTTAAAGCATTCCACTGCTTTCCTAACCCAAACTCCCAAAGTCTGTATTACTCCAAACAAAAATATGGTCTAGCCTATCACAGCAATACCCCAGTCCCTGGTACCAACTTGTGTCTTAGTTAGGGTTTCTATTGCTGTGAAAAGACACCGTGACCATGGCAACTCTTATAAAGGAAAACATTTGATTGAGGTGGCTCACTTACAGTTCAGAGGTTCAGTTCATTATTGTCATAGTAGGAAGCAAGGCAGCATGCAGGAAGACATGGTGCTAGAGAAGGAGCTGAGAGTTCTTACATCTTAACTCACAGGCAATAGGAAGTGGTCTGAGACACTGAGCATGACTTGAGTGTATAGGAGACCTCAAAGCCCACCCACAGTGACACACTTCCTCTAACAAGGCCACATCTACTCCAACAAAGCCACACCTCCTAATAGTGCCACTCCCTTTGGATGCCATTTTCTTTCAAACCACCACAAGATGTATGTGTCTCTGTGTGTACCACATGTTTGCAGGTTCCTGTGAAGGCCAGAAGAAGTCATCAGATCCCCTGGAACTGGAGTTACAGGCAGTTGTGAGCCATTCTACAGGAGTGCTGGGAATTGAACATGTACTCCGTACTAAGAGGAAGAAATGTTCTTAACTACTGAGCATCTCTCTAGACCCACCTTTTTAAAATAACACATTTAAACTTTCATTTTGCAATTTAACTTTTAAAATTAATTTAGTAAATATCTTGGCCAAGGTTGTTGATAGAGGAAAACTCAGTATTTCAACTTGACAATATTAATGAACATAAATGCCATTTTCAGTGGTCTTAGCCTAACACCTTATGAAGATCTGCAATAGAATCATTCAAGAATGTCACCCTTTGAGAAACTTTAAAATTCAAAGACATTTCAATTGAAAGCTTAAAAAGCCTTGCCCTGTAACTTCTAAATTTTCACTCTGTGCTCAAATTGTTCTTCCAAGTTTTTTTTTTTTTTCTTCCAATGAACAAAAGAACTCAAAAACCTCAAGAGAAATTTAAAAACCAGAATCTTGTGGTCTCTCTATATTTAACCCTTGACAAAATAGGGCATTTGGTGTGCTTCTGTATTTAAAAAAAAAAAAAAAGATTTATTTTTATTTCACAGGTGTTTTGCGTGCATGTATGTCTGTGCACTGTGTGCATGCAGTACTAGTATAGTCCAGAAGAGGGCATCAGATATATGAAACTGGAGTTATGGACGATTGTGAGCTGTTGAGTGGGTACTGGGAATCGAACCCAGGTCTTCTGAAAGAGCAGTCAATTCTCTTAAGCACTGAGCAATCTCTCTAGCCTCATATGTCTGTATTTTTAATGCTAGTGGATAAAAGTTTCCAAGGTTAATTAATCAATCATTCAAGGCCCTTTCTTTTACTACAGGGATGACCTTCTAAGTCTAGATATTCCATGGTTCTATAGAATTCCTTTAAATATGCATGTGTGAGCATGCAGAGACATGTCTGCTTATGTGTGTGTGTGTGTGTGTGTGTGTGTGTGTGTGTGTGTGTGTATACATACATATATATACACATATTTATATGTGTGTATGCATGTATATACACACATTTCTTGTGTGTAAATTGTATGTGTATGTGCATTGTATATGTGTTTGTGCATGTGGATGGAGATCATAAGTCAACTTTTAGTGTTGTTCCCCATGATACCACCCATCTGGTTTTTGATACAAAGTCTCTCGCTGTCCTGGAACTGATCAGTTTGTTAGGGATCTGCCTTCTCCATCCTCCCCAGTATTGGGATTACATGGTGCATACCACCATGCCTGACTTTTTTCATAAGTTCTAAGGGTTGATCTCAAGTCCTTTTGTATGCATTGCAAACAGTTCACTGATGGAGCCATCTCCCTAGTCCTTTAATGCATATTTCTTAACCAACCCCCATGTAAATAAATGTACCATGCATATAAATATATTGAATATATTGAAATTAAATTAAATTATGTAATTATAGATATAAACTTACTTTAAAGAGAACAAACAAAAGCAGGAAATATTTCTTTGAACAGAGAAAAACTTCCTGGACATGTCTGTAGAATAATTAGTATTTAATATTTTAATGTGGGACCTAGAGAAGGCAGTTTGTTTCTTTCTTTGTTCTTTTTTTTTTTTTTTTTTTTTTTTTTTTTTTTTTTTTTTTTTTTTTTTTTTTTTTTAAACAGGGTTTCTCTGTGTAGTTTTGGTGCTTGTCCTACATCTCACTCTGTAGACCAGGCTGGTCTAGAACTCATAGAGCTCTTCTTGACTCTGCCTCCAAGTGCTGGGACTAAAGGTGTGTGCCACCCCTGCCCAGCTCTGTTCCTAGTGTGGCCTTGAACAGACAGAGACCCTGCCTGCTAAGTGATAGGATTAAGGGAGTGTGCTGCCTGACTTCTTGTTTACTTAAAATGGTTAGCCTTTTCCCCTTGATCTCCAGGCAAGCGTTATTTATCAAAGCACAAATAAAATATCACCACAGTCCCCAGTGCCACCTATTGTCTGAGCAGTTAGACAGTCTACCTAATAGAAAGAGGCATCTTTGACAGTTTTGCATTTGTAATAGAGCCCCTTGCAACCAAACAATGATAAAGTCAACAATAACTAGAAATAAAACAAAACCACAGAGGGTTCCCAATGCAACCTTTTGAGACATGAATGGTGAGATACCCTGCTCATAGTGAGATGCAGCTTTGGCAGCTTTGGTTTACAGTTCGGAAAGAACCCTCACACTCTAGTAGCCAGAGAATGATAAAATTAGTAAGAGCTAGCACCAAAAGCAAATGAAGCTACTGAGAGTGTTCAGTTCAGCCTGTCAAACCTGCATACCTCAGCAGCACAATCCACATCCAAGGAGGGTTGTTAACAGAAGCCTTTGGGGCATTAGAGCAAAGCAGGATGGGAACAGAGAACAGAAGGCAGTGACAGGCTGTCTCTCCCCTAAGCAGGAGATAACCAAGAGGACAATTTGATATTTGCTTGTGATAAGCTAAGTCACTGAGATGAACTGTGGCACATCAAGACAGGGATCTGAACACAGGAAATCCTTGGGATGGGCCAACACCAGCTGGTTCTGGACACAGTGCACAAAGGCATGGCAAGGAATTTGCATCCTTGTCCTAAGGATATAAGGCAGGAGTCTTGATTGAGGACCTGTGGGACTAGACAGCATGTCTCCCTACTGGGGCAGAGCACTCAGCCATCACTAGTTCTTTCATGAAAGAAGTAAATCAGGGACATTTGGTTACCCCAGAAACTTGTCTTCATCAATGAGTACAATGGTCTATGCCAAGGGAAAGGGCTTTGGAAACTGTAGCTGTTACCACCACGAAAGAAGAACTTTGGTTATGAGGAACAAAAGAATGTCCCTTCCTTATATAATGCTTCTGGGCTAAAAAGAAGCTGTGTGAGTAGAAAGAAAGTTTTTGAATCTTAGGGGTGAAAAATTTGTTCATTAGCTTGACGGTGGAGATTATCACATGGGCACACACATATGTCAAACTTGGAAATCACCTGATATGAGCATGTGCAGTTTATTGTATGTCAGTAAACTCGATGACATGGTTTTTATTTGTTTGGGTTTTGTTTTAAAGTCAGTGGCCCAGCAAGTTGGCTCAGTGGGAAAAGGTACTTTTTGTGAAGCCTAAAGTCTGGGTCCAGTCCCTGGGGCTCACAGGGTAGAAGGGGAGAGCTCACTAGTACAAACTGTGCTCTGACTTTCACATGCACACTTACACACATGCCTACAGACAAGTAAATAAATGAATAAGTAAATAATTGTAATAGTTTTAAAAATGATTCAGAGCTGGTAGCTCTTGTCTGTAATCACAGCACTTGAAAGAGGTGGACAAGAGATTTACCATGAGTTTGAAGTCATCCTGGACAAAAGAGTAAGTTCTAGGCTAGCCTAGGCTACAGCAAGAGACCACATTAAAAATATTTAAAAGAAAAAACAAACAGACAACTACAACATATAAATAAAACTATGTGTGTTGTATTTACACACATGAATTTAGTTGCTAGAAAAGTATTTTACCTAGCAGGCATACTGACGTGACGCTTCTTAGGAAATATAGCCAATTTCTTGAAACAGAAAATGTAAGTTGCTTCTAGATTTCTATACCTTGGTGAGAAATTTGTACTTGTGCCAATGAGAAGATCACATGTGAGCATGACATCCCATTTCACAGGTGGATGGGGCCAGAATCTCAAGAATGCCAAGGGAGTAAGCACTCTGGAAAGGAACGATTTTACTTGGCATACACAGTTTGCAAATCTCACAGGAAATATTCTCACTCATCAGATAGTGGGATTAGCAATTGCATTTAGCTCTTAGCTTGCTCTTCTGGAGTGAATCAATATTCGTTATGATCGAAGGAAGATGTGTCTGCAGATAGCATGTTCAGTCTTTCTCCTGTAGGATTCATGCAGTTTCACCAAAGTCACTAAGTCAGATGCTCAGTGGATCAGACAATGAACAAGCCTGTGGATTCCATGATCTATGCAGAGTACTATCTATATTTAGGGATACCCTCAGACCTTCAGTACATGTCTGAAATTGCCCTTTACAATGAATCCCACATATCTTAATTTATAAATTAACCACAGTGTATTAGTCACTTTCTATTGTAATGGAAAAGCACCATGACCAAGGCAAGTTCTGGACGAGTTTATTTGGACTTATGGTTCTAGAGGGATAAGTATCTGGCCTGACAGGGAAGCATGGCAGCAAGTGGCAGCTGGGACAGCAGGAGTAGGAAGCTGTGAGCTCATGTTTTCAAAAACAAGCAGGAAGCAGGAGGAGCATGCACAGGCTGGGGATGGCATGAGTCTTTAAACTCCCAAAGTCTACCTCCAGTGATGGACTTCCTCCAACGAGGCAACATCACCCCACATTCCACCCCCAAACAGCACCACCAAATGAAGACCAAGTGTTCAAACATCTGAGCCTATGGGAGACATTCTCATTTAAACCACAACACATAGTAAGATATTAACAACAATCACAAAGAAAATGGAAAAAAAGTTACACTATACTGTCATGAAACTGGTATGAATGTGATTGCACCCTCACACTGAAAACATCGTACTGTGCCCACATTTCTAGTTTATATGATGTGAAATGATACTCTTGTGTGAAAGACTTCTTCTATAGAGACAAAACACACACAGAGGCTACCACATTTATTCATTCAGAAAGGGAACCATGAAAGACCAAAGTAGCAGTTTTAACAATCGCACCAACTTGGTGAACCAGTGAATGAATATTTGCTGGTATTTATTAACAGGAGTGTAAGAGGTTACTTACAGAAGCCTGGGTGACAAAAAAAAAAAAAAAAAGGCAGCTTCATTACCAAAAAAGGCCAGCTGAGCGCAAGAGACTGCTGGCAAAAGTTGCCCCAGCCTCTGTACAGCTTGCAAGCAGCTGGATGTCTGACTGTCTGACTGCCTCCACTCTGTACCGTTCAGCTGGCAGAGCCCCACCCCAGCGGTTGTTTATTCCTTTCTGACTGCTGGGCATGGACAGGAATCTTCCATATCTCTTTTCTCCCAGACATAGGAGGTGAGCCCCCTCTTTCTGGAGGGAATATTTCAATTTGTAGCAAATTATCACACAACAGGTCCTTCACTCATGTGGTGACAGGAAACGAGTATGGAGGACAATATGACTGCAGTGTGTGGTTTGCTTTCTTCCTGCACTTATTCTAGAGCCTTTAGCTCCTTACAGAACAGAACCTAATGGCTTCTCTTTGCCAATTCTAATGACCACCACTACTTTAAGGCTGCCATGGAGTAAGGTAAGGGAAACCTGCACATAAGCACTGAATATCCCACCGAAGGTCCTGCACCAGTGCCAGGAGCTAGGTAGCTGCCAGCCCAGCAACATATGCAGGAAGAAATGCTGGGGAAAGGATACCTCAGGTCCTGGGTGAGGTAGGCTGGTTGTGAGATGTCATCAAGTTCTCGGACCATCACAATATAAAACATGAGTTGGTTGTTTCTGGGATTTTCTATTAATCAATTAGCTAATTAATTAATTAAAAGATGATATAATATATATGTATACACACACACACACACACACACACACACACACACACACACACGGGAGGCCTCAGACTTATTATATAACCAAGAATGATGCTGAACTTCTGGTTCACTAGCCTCCACCCTGCAGAGTGCAAGGATTACAAAAATGTGAACCTTGCCCAGTTTGTGCAGTCCTAGGGACCGAACTTGGGGCTCTATTCATGTGACACAAAGATTCTACCAGCTGAGCTACATTGTCATGCCAGGCATTCAGTGCTTTTGAACCACACTTACTCCCTAATAACCAAAACTGTGGAAGGAGAACTACCCTATGATGGGATATGTTCTGTATAGGATAGGGACCCTATCTTATTTTGCATTACTCTTGTCCAGTGGTGAATCATGTGTTTTCTTTTCCTTTTAATCTGAAAAATAGATATCTGCAACTAAGAATAGTCTTAAAGGGTCAGTCAAAACATCACTTTTCTTTGAAGCCAAATAATTTTCAAATATTTATTTGTAGACACATGTTTGTAGATAGCCTGTTTGTAGATGCTGGGTTGCCTGTATTCTTTCTTCACTATTGATTTTTGAGACAATTAGAATTGTCTTCAAACTTGAAAATGCCCAGGGATACAATTAATATTTAGCTGAGTTCATGTTCTCAGATGGCAAGGGGAAGAAGTGATTTATTTTGGTTAATTATAAACTTACAAAGTAATATTTGGTTTATTCCAACATACAACCAGCCAATTAACCTTCTCAGCCTTCTTATTATAGTCACCAAGTTTGCTGGGTCAATGTGACTTTCTCTTCAGACATGTAGGGATGTGGAGACAGTTACCAATTGTCAAAACATAGTGTTGCTTTGTTGGGTTTTGAGAAAGACATTTGCAGTGCCATTGTTGGAAGAGACATTCTAATATATTTTAATTTTGATCACATTCTTCAAAGAAATGTATTTACTAAAGATGATCAGACCCCTATAGTAACTGTAATTCATCAGATAAAGGCATAGACAACCTTTGGTTACTGGAATCTAAGATTCATACTCCTACCCCATCTACCAGATAGCTTGAGGCTGAAGTTAGTACAGACAAACAGGTTTACTTAGGAAATAAAGGATGCTTTTCTGCCTCAAATTTCTACCTTCCAGGGTTTAGTGTTGCTTCTGTGGGAGGAAACAGGATACAGGAAGATAGGGGTAGAAAGCCTTTCTCTGGGCAGTGTTAAGGCACCCTTCTACCTCCTCCTGTTCTTCTTGGATTTGGACCTGGCTCCTGGGCTTTTTTGGGCAATCTCTGTCTTTTCTCTACAGACAAACAGGGTCCTTTCTCCACATCAGTTCTCTGAGCTGAGGAGGACTTGGGGAGAACTCTTTTAGAGGATGAGTCCTTACGAGTTTAGAGCTAGGAGGAGGAAAGAGGCAAAAGCCATCCCCTCCTGGGAACTGCCCTGACACACTTGGTGATAGTTTCTCAGAATTTTCAATTGGCATCCCAACAGTTTAACTTCCTGGCCTCTCATTGGCTTTTACTGGGAAACTGAAGGGGAAAGGCTTGCATGGAAGATCCATTTCTAGCATCTGTGCTGTTATGGAGGAGTAGTTGGCTGTTATTTAGCAAGATATCTACCTCTTTGGCAAGCAGCTCCCAGAATCTCCTTTCTGTTTTACCACCTGAAGATGCTAGTTCATCAACCACAAGACCTGGGGCCTAGAGAAATCAGGCCACACACCCCACACAGCCTATAGCCCTCTATCTGGGACAGAGAGTGAAGAGGCTTGCAGCCCCTCACACTAGATGCTACAAGAAAGATTTCTGGACCTTCTCAGTACCTGGCTCCTTGGCACATTGGCTATGCCAGATTAAATCACGTGCTATAATCCATTCTACCCATTCCCGGAAATGTTCAAAGGCCAGAGTGCCCCTTCATTCAGGAGCATTTCTTTTCCCTTCAGGCCCCCTGTCATGCTGCCCCTATCTGCTCTCTCTGGTATGAAAGTTCTCACACCTCGAAGCCTAAATCATGAATCACCGTGGTTGACAAGCCCTGTCTCCTAATGAAGTACATTTCTGAGTGTAACTTTGTGTTCCATCCCTTCTCTACCCCGCTGCTCTGATTTCTAACAATTTCTCAAAATCGAATTCTGTAGTTTGCATAGTGAAAATATAGCTACCTTGAGGGGGAGATAATCAGCCCCGAGTGCTGAGGATGCGTGTGTTTCTTGATACACTAGAAGTCTCTTGTCTTGGAGACATGTGGACGTTCTACTTCAAGCGTTTCTCCAGGAGTATAGATTACAACCTCTTGAGGTCGCCCATGCTTTTCGGAGGCCCAGCAATGGCTAGCACACCAGGCAGTGAGGCTGAGAGGAAAGCGGCCAGAACTAGATGTTCCTTTTGAACACATTCTTAACAAAGGCCCACTCTGAGCCCAACTGGAATAATTACTTATTTGTATGGAACGTCTACTGATGTGGTTTTCTTTCTTTTCTTTCCAGCCCCCAGTGAGCCTTTACTGTGCAAATTCGCTGATGGAGGACAAAAGAAGAGGCAGAATCAGAGCAAGTACACCCAGAATGGGAGGCCATGGCCCAGAGAAGGAGAGGTGAGTTCTGAGAGCTGCTCAGAAACTGGGCAGCAGCCCTCCCTCAGGAAGGTGCCAAAGCAGACTTCTGGCACCATGAAAAAAAATGGGTATCATGTATGCCCACGTGTGTACAGAATTTACATGTAGTTGAGGAGACATCAGGTGTCCTGCTCTGTCACTCTCCATCTTATCCCTTGAGACACAGTCTCTCAAGGACCCAGGAGCCTGTGTCAACCAGCGGTTCCTAGCAGTCCTCTTGTCTCCACACACTTCCAACCGTGAATGTGAGAATTGTAGGCATATGTGGCCATGGCGAGTGCTGGGGATTCAAACTCAGGCCTCCCCGTGGGTGTACAGCAAGCACTCTTACCCACTCAGCATCTCCTGACCAGTGACTTCGTCTTAGCCATCCATATCTCCTCCTCATATTAACTGACAGTGAGCTGTGGCTGTACACCTGCTGGTCCTTGGGAATCAGTGCTCTTGGTTATTTATTTTTGTAAAATGACAATGAAAAGGGTCCTGGGCTTTTGTGGTGTTTTTTTTTTTTTTTTCATTCTTGAGGAAATGGGATAGAGATGTTTGAATGACTGAATAAATGACATTTTGTGCCAAAGCCATAATTTCAATAGGGGGCTTTAGTACTTCTATTCCAAGCCCCTCATTTGTCCATTTGTCATTTAAGAGGCATCATAATCATGTGCCATCGTATACTGTGAATATCAAGAGAGCTGTTTCAAGAAAGAAAGGAAGCTGGGAGATTTCTCAGCAAATGCTTTAGCCATTTTCCATTTTCTGTGGCTGTTTTGAGTGTTTCCAGAAGAGTCTGAAAACACCTCTTAAATTGCATAGCTGTCGTCAAGTGCTATATAATGTATATCATTACAGTAAGAAGTAAATAAAATAAAATAATCATTGAGTATTGGGAGCCAATGGAAAAATGCAAGAGTGTTCATCTTCTCCGTGTTAGAAAGGAAGCTGAGATGATGTTTTGATGGGAAGCGGGGGATGACCGATGTGTCCCGGACAGAGTTTAATGCATCAGCAGGCAGTCTCACAGCTCCAGCATCATTACGTTTGGCCCGTATAAAGCATCCATAGTCTAAAAAGACTCATTTGACCTTAAAATTTGATGAGGTAAAATGCTTGCTAATTAGGGATATCTTTGTACTAAATATATACATAAGAAAACTTGGCTCTAATTACAAACTTCATTTCCTGTAGAAAGAATCCATGATACTTTCTTCAGGCCACAAAGGGCAGTTACAGGAAGCTCACATATTTTGGTATCAGTGCAAAAACAACAAAAACAAACCAACCCACACAGATACAGAGCTCATACAGAAAGAAACAGAGATTGTTAATTCTGGAGCCAAATATAAGTGAGTATGGCCTAGGGACATTGACTCTGATTCCCTCACTGTCCAGGCTCCTATGTAACAACAGCTTCCCAGGGCTCTTATAGCATAACATTTGAAGATACAAATGATGGCCTTTTTAAAATACATTGCGGGGAACATGAGGTGGGTAAGATGGAGCAAGGCCAGGAGTCTTTGCTGTATGTCTGAGATGCTGTCTCATGGCATACTCAGGCTTTGATTCAGGGGAATCTAGAGGCTCTGTTTATACATTCCAGAAAGATTTTTACCTGAATGAAGGGGCTAAATAAAACCCAAATTAACTTGACCTTTGGCCTACCACATTCCATCTCTCCTTAGTCAAGCCTGGGCTCCCTACCCCCAGAAACTTCAGTTCATCAGAAATTAAATGAAAAAATATAAAAAAAATAATAAGAGCTATCAAGTACTACTTTATAGAGAAGTAGAACTTTTGGAACAGTACCCTATAGGTAGGACAGTGTGAGGACACTGTAGTGCCAAACATATGACCCAAAGCCCCTTAGAATGTGTTTTTAGTGTTTGAGTTTTAAGGTCTATAGACTTTTTTTTTCAATGAAACTATGAAAACTAGGAGACCATAATAAATATATCTATAACAATAAAAATATATTCCAAATTGAATAGACATGTTGCAAATACATGGCAGCTTGTGAGATGTGCTTATGTTGACTTCAAGGGTGAGTACATTAATCTGATTATTACCTTAGACACACCCAAAACAGTGATGGGGACTAGGGAGATGCTTATCAGTTGCATTCTTGCCATCCTATTGTGAGGATCAGAGCTCAGGTGCTCAGTTCCACATGAAAAATGCCAGGTGGCATGGTGGCCCACCTGTAATGCTAGACCCAGAATATATACCTAGGGATCCCTAGAAACAACTAGCTAAGGAGACTAGGCATCTCCATGAGCTTTGAGCATCACTGAGCAACCCCATCTCAAGGAATATGGTGGAAGAAATTGGGGATGATTCCCAGTGTCAACCTCAGACATCCGTGTGGGTATCCACGGCATAGATGTACAAAGTTGCAAACACACATGCGCATGTGCACACACGCACACCCCCACACACCACATAAAAATAACAATAGTGGATCACCTAGTTTAGTATTCTCTAATTCTATTTCTATTCTTCTTTTCGTTATATTTGCTAGAGCACAGTTCACAATAAGCCCTGTAAAACAACATTTAAGTTAACTCATATACCTATAAATTCTAATAACATATTGCTGACTTAAAGACATAGGCTTTTATTGTTTTCTTTTTCATATTTAACACTTCCAGATTGATTATCCTCATAAAAAAAAGTAACATTTTCAAAGTAAGTTCACATACATCTGTTAGTCACCTGTGATACTACATGCCTTCTCTGCTTCAGGTCAATGATCACACTGACTGCATATATAAAAAGCAAAAAAGTGAAGATTCTGGGTTGAAATATCAGGGAAGAATATTGGCTATTTTTCTCTTTATTCAGTTTCAAGATTAAAAGATGTGACTTTCTTCCAAGCCTTATCTAATGGGTGATGTGTCGGTTCATTCCCTGTGGCTGTGACAAAATGCTTGACAGCAGAGCCTTCAAAGAAGGGCTCAGTCTGGTCACATTTCAAGACTACAGTCCATCGTCGTGGGAGGGAAGGCAGCGGGAGCATGGGGCCGCTGGTCACAGCGAGTCTGCAGTCTGGCTGCAGAGAGAGCTGAGAGATGAATGCTGGTGCTCGGCTTGCTTTCATGATAGGCCTGCCCACCTCAGCCCAGTCAAGACACTCCCTTATTGTGCCCAGAGGTTTGTCTCCCAGGTAATTCTGAATCCTGTAAAGCTGCCATCACTATCAAGCGCTAGGGTTGGTTTCATCTCCATTGACCATCACATTAAAGCTGGTATCACAGATTTTTAAGGGGATCCTTTATACACTTATTTTTGTTGTCTTTTTCATAGTCTATAAAACAATGATACACCTCACAATCACTGTTAAGGTGGTGCTGCTTCAGGGTGGTACCCACCTGTAATTGTTGTACCTCAGAAGCTGATGAGGGGGGTCATGAGCTTGAGCTATATCCTGTCTCAAATATAGCAAAAACAGAGTCAGATGTGATTACCCTTCCAGAAGTAACTGAAGAAGAAAGGGTTCTTGCTCATGATTATCTGACCTGAATTGGGCGCCTTTCAACTTTGGCCTCTACTACTCTATAATATTTCCTTCTACTGTAAGTGTATTTCCGATTTATCATACCAAGTCCAGAATATAACTCTAAATCACTCAGGATTAAGGAATGGACAAAAATGGGGGAGGGACATTTTAATTGTGATCCCATGCTGGTGTTCTGGCAGGGAAAGGGGCATGTCTCTCCCAACCCCCCCCCCCCCCCCCACCCCCGCCTCCTTTGGCTGTTAAACTACATTGCTTCTAATTTGAAAAGTTAGAGTAGGAGGCCAAGCTTGAACCTCAAAGGCAACAGCCAAAGGCGTCTATTCTGTGCCCATTGAAGGAGTTGACCTGCTGTAAGAGGAGCTATTCTGGGCCCAGAGTCCTGGAGAACTTAAATCAAGTATTCAATAACTCCTAGCCATCTTCCTCTTTTGTGACTGTGGATTTAAGAAATGTATCGTGTGTATTCATTGTTCATAGCACTGTTATATATGGACATCTTCATGCCAGTATATGTTGTACATAGAGTGCTTCCTCCACCCCTTTCCCTGACTGTCACCTACCCACAGATGGGGGCTACCTAAGGTAGAATGCCCAAAGCTAGAGAGATGACTCAATGGATAAAGTATTTGCCATGTGTCAGCATCAGGACCAAAGTTCAGATCCCTCACACACACACACCTATAAACTGGGTAGGTGTGGTGGTCACCTATAACCCCAGTGCTGCAGAGAGGGGAAGTGAAGGGGGATCTGGCTTAGCCAGAGTAGTAGAAGCATGAAGTTCCAGGCTCAGTGTGAGATCCTGCCTCAGTAAATCAAAGAAGAAAGCTATCAAGGAACTCAACAGAAATCCACCTCTGGCCTCTATGTACACACATATATATGTACCCACACAAATGAAAATACATATACGTGTACAACACACACACACAAAGATAGAATGCATATCTATTTTTCTAAGGCATGGACTCAGAAAAAGGAAACAAGTAATAACAACAACAAAATTAATAAACCTGTGTCTGTAACAGAGAATAGAAACAGTAGCTGATAGCCCAAGTCCAGCTGAGTTAAAGTACTGGAAATGAGCATTACATCCCCCAACTAAATCTATATAACTTTCTAGTCTTCGTTCCATGGTTTTCTGTAAACTACAAGGTAGACTACAGGCACAGTGGGGAGGAAACTGGACATGCCCTGCTGCAGTTCAGCCACCCTGCAAATGAGATTCTTTTTCTGTGCTGATTTCAGTTCCCCAGTTTCTTCCAGAAGGTAGGAAAACCAGAGGGCTGGTGACAACAGAGAAAAGAAAATACCCATTTCTCCCCACTCTTGAAAGTTAAGAAAAACTGATAAAGCAGAAATTTTTTCTGCTTGATGTTGCAAGCATTTTAGAGTTAAGCTAAACATGGAAATTGATAGGCTAATTAAAACTTCATTATTTAAAGCTTTTTTCTTTGGGGCAACATTTTGATAGTTAATTAGCACACATTGGTGGAATGCATTTATTTATAAAACTGTAAGACTGGGAACTGTGCACATAGAAGTGGACATGGATAATCAGGACTTTCAAATGTAAATGTATGCTAGTAGCCATGATTTTACATAATGAAAACCACAGGGGGCATTTTAAGTTATTATCTGATCTTGCAAGAGATGCCTAGAATGCCAAATGGCTAAGAGATTGGGACCCTTCACTAATCTACAGTTCTTTCTTCTTGTCATTTCAATTTTCTTACTTCAAATTTTTTTCATACATTACATTTTGAGCATGTTTTCATCTCCCCAACCCCTCTTAGATTATCCTCACCTCCCTACCTACCCAACTTCATGTACATTTTATGCTTTCACAAACCTTGCTAATGTTTAGCATAGTTGAAGTCAGCTATAACATCCAACCTACTACAACACTTTCAGTACTTTTTTTGTCTTAAATATATGGAGAAAATCTGATTCATCTAAAGGACATTCTGAAGTTCTGGAAGGATATACAGAACCCACAGGAACCACTGTCTTTGACAAGCTTACTACTGGCTCTGGGCTGACATCCAAACTCCTACAGTCGAGAAGGACTATGGAGCCTCTTAAATAATTGAAATGAATCATATTTCTTGGTAAATCGTCACAGCTGCTTCCTTATTGGTGAAAACCACTTCATGGTCAGCCCTAGAGCTTCCTCTATAACCTCCCACAACGGAGAGAGAACTGAGTATTAGCACTCATAGTAGGAGTTTCCCAGGAACCCCCTCTGGGGTTTATGTTTCTGTGGGCCAGTGTTTGTAATACATTTGTGCCAAAATGTTTTTTAATCCAGTTTTTTTTAAGATTTATTTATTTATTACGTATAGTGTTCTGCCTACATGTTTGCCTACACACTAGAAGAGGGCACCAGAACTCTTATAGATGGTTGTGAGCCACCATGTGGTTGTTGGGAATTGAACTCAGAACTTCTGGAAGAGCAGTCAGTGCCCTTAACCTCTGAGCCATCTCTCCAGCCCCTGCCAAAATGTTTTTTATGTCATTATCAGCTAAAGGGTACTGTCCTGCTAGCACTGCTATGAATGTCACCATCCCTGGGACATGCATTGCCCAGAGTGAAGGCCATATTCTCATGGCTAACTGCAAGGAGAACACTGCTCATCTTAATCTCCATGGTGTTTCTCCAGATGGTCTGGAACCAGGAATGCTTCAGATTAGTTCAAAAAGATGTCAGGAACATGAGGTACATACTACTGCTTACTTCCATGTTCCCAAAGAATTCACTTCTAGTGACTACCGTAACCAAGTTAGAAACTGAACTCTATCCCAGCTAGCAAGAATGGCTGGCTAAAAAGAAAAGAAATAGATGACAAGATCAAAATCTGCTTGATGGCAACCTAGTACTTCAGTGAAGATAATTACACACTGAAATATTAACTACCAACACCACCACCTCACATGGGCACACACACACAGACTCATGAAATACATGTATTTACAGCTTGGAGTCAGATACTTTGTAAAGATGATTGGACCAAATAAAAAGATGGGTAAGTTTCCACTACTCTGTGAGAGACACTCATATTTTAAATTTTCTTTATGTTTTATAATTATGAATGGCTTTTGGGGTTTTATATTTATATTTAAATATAAGTAAGTGCTTATTTAAATTAAAGAATATGATACTCTCTCACTAGATATTTACACTTGACTCTGTCACTAAATCGTCCAGATAGCATCACTATTATTAATATTATTTCTTACTGACTCAAAACACTAATATTTTATAAGATATTCCTAAGCTTGAGGGTAATGGAATCAGCAGATACCCTTAGTAATGGTCCTATTGGAATTTACTTCCAAAAAGATCTCATTTTGGTCATAGACACAAATAAGAGGCACAATAACTAATAAGAAGTAATTAAAGCATGCACTCAGATGTTTAGTGAAAAAAGTCAAGATTTTATTACAAAAGAAAACCAATAAAGTGACATTTCTTGTTTTTATCATCTTCATAATTCTCTGACAGAGACAATTTAAAAGCAATCAACAAAGAAAGACGATATTTTCCCTGTAGCTGATGCTCTGAAGAAACTTTTTCTTATTATGGAAATACCTAGAACAATGATCTTCACAGTTTGGATACAAAAGTGAGCTGATGGAAATAATATTATTAATAATCAACTCTCAGACTCCAGGAATAATTACATTATATTGAATAGAAAATCAAATTATATTTTGGGGAGATTCAATGTAGTAATATTAAAGTTTGGAATTCCTAAACTATTCCCACTTAAAGAATAAGTTTTCAGTAAGTTACTGTTAGATTGGTTTTTTTCCTTCTATTTTTGAGATTATAATATACTTACATCATTTCCCTCTTCCTTTTCTTCCCTCCAAACTCTCCCATATTCCCCTCCTGGATCCCATTCAAATTCATGCTATCTTTTTCATTAATTGTTCTTATATGCATGTATGTATATCTATATACATATACATCCCTAACTAATACCTGCTCAGTCTGTATGTTAACTGGTGTGTATGTTTACAGAGCCGACCAGACCATTTAGTATTGGATAACTAATTGCTGTGTTCTTGGGAAGACTACTTCTCCCACTCTGAGCATTCCTTGGTTGCCTGTGTTATTTGCATAGGGTTAGACACTGCCCCCTGACCCTCACCCCCATTCCTGTCCACATCGCCATGTCTATTGTCCTTGTTGAGCTCCTATTTAGGCAGTCATGTTGGCAAGACTTTATGGGTGCAGCTTCTGACATTCCTAGGTGACATAATCTCAGAGCAAAGTCCCCAGTCCTCTGGCTCTTGCAGTCCTTCCACCCTGTTTCTCCCACTGGGACTCCTGAGCATGAGTTCAGGAGTTGCATGAGTTTCTCTGTAGATGTGTCTGTTGGGACTGGGCTCCACAGTTCTGTATTTTGATTGGTTGTGGTTGTCTGTATTCGTCTCTGTCCTTGCACTGAGAGGTTTCCTTGATGAGAGGTGAGGACTATACTTATCTTTGAATACAAGGACAGTTATTCAGAATGTAGTTAGGGATTTTACTGGTTTGATAAAGTGGTGGTTTTAAGTTCTTCTCCAAGATCAATTACTTCTCTAGCTCTGGTAGTTGGCTAGGTCTCCTGCACCGGTCACAGTTTCCTTCTTATTGAGCAGATCTCAAGTCCAATTAGAGAGCTATCGGTTACTGTGCTACCACTGCACACTGAGGGTTATCCTGCCAAGCTGGTCTTTCTCGTGGTTATAGGAATCGTAGCTGAGGAGGACTGTGGGTTGCCCTTTCCTTTGGAAGCCTGCAAGGCACTTTCTAGTACCACGAGAGCTAGTCCTCAGGAAGGAGGCTTGCAAGTCAGTTTTAGCTCAGGGTATATCTGAAGTGCATACTGTCTTCAGCAACAGGGATTTACCTGCCACATCTGGGGGGCAACTAAAGGTAATAGCAATACCCTGTAATGTTTAGGAGTTGCTTGGACAGTCCTGCCTAACAACTAAAATAAAAAAGGCTTCTCATGCTTAGAATCGGAGTTTTCATTAGGTGGTCTATGATTCTTAGAGGTAGCATTGTCAGCCCAGACAAGAAAATTGCATTTAAATTACATATGTATATTTATACATAGACTTCCATGTATTGTGGGCTTTTATCTTTTAGGTAGATAGCTAATAATATCACTTTCAGGCATCCTTACTTGAAGATATTTAAGTTCAATGTATTTTTACTAGCCCAAGATATAGGCCTGTGAATACAATGAATATATATGAATTCATACCTTAGCTTCATTCGCACGCACGCACGCACGCACGCACGCACGCACGTGCGCGTGCACACACACGTTCACACACAAAGCTTAGGGTTTTTATTTTACCATTGTCAGCTTTAAGCAAAGTAGTTTGTTATGACCCAGAACCCTGTATTATGTTGTTTGTCTTTGGTGATGGTTGAGAATGTCCTCTGAGCTCCAGTTCTGTGACTCTGTTTATTTAAAGCTAGTTTTAACAAGATTTCTCTTCCTTGCCAGTAAGTGGAGGAAGATCTGCACAGGCTGTGTAGCGATCTGCATACTATTTTAGAATATAAGGCCAGGGCAATTTTGATGAACTTAATTCCAAATACCCAGTCTCAAGACACTGAGTCATCACTCACTCTAAATCCAGTTATGATTGAGAAAAACTATCCTTTTAGATTTCAATGAAGGTCAGCAGCCATACCAATTACACAAGGCTACATCATATATTCAGATTTACAATGAATCATCTTTCTCTTTGAGCTACACATTGTAGTTTGGCTGGTTTGTGTTTGTTTTCTGTTTTGAACAAAGGTGAATACAGGCAAAGGTGACATCATGGTGATCCGTTTCAGCCCCTTCTCTGTCACTGTCTTCCTCTGTTGTTATTCATTCCCTCAGTGGGAGCTACTTCACTGGGTAGATGCAGAACGCAGGCACATGACTGTGTTAGTGTGCATACTCATAGCAAGAAACCACTCTAATGGTTTCTAAGTGGTTTCCATGCTTGTGTTCATACTTTCTCAGTAGGATGTCTTTGCATAAAAATGTCCTTTTAAAAGAAGGCCAGGCCTTGTGGTACAGCCTCATCCTCAAAGCTGCTGCAAATACATGGCCACTGAGCCCAAGGAAAGTTTCAAAATGAGACCTTGTCTCAAAATAAAGCGTAAAATAGGGCTGGGGATGCAGATGAATTGGGGAGCACTTGCCTAGAATGTATGAAGCAGTGGGCTCCATTATCAGCTACAGGTTAAAACAGGAGTCACTTGACAGTTGGTCTCTGGATAGCTCAGCACTTAAGAGCACTTGGTCTGTGTGTTTGTGTGCATGTGTATGTGTATACATGTGTATACATACATGCAGACATGCATGAGTTCAATGCAGGTACCCACAGAGGCTATGAGAAGGGGTAGGATCCCTTGGATCTGGAGTGATTGTGAACTGTCTTATATGTTGCTAGAAAGAAAACCTGGGTTCTCTGCAGGAGCAACAAGAGTATTTAGTCTTGAATATACAAGGAACTCAAGGTCAGCCCAGGACACATGAGACCGTGTCTCCAAAAGAAAAATGGTATACAATACACACAAATTGAGTGACATTAAAAAAAGAATCAAAGAATTGTATGCAATTAGGCTCAAATCTATAAAACTGAGACCAAAGTAAAAAAACAAAGACCAAACAGTAATAAAAATAACCAGAGTGGCAGTCACAGATCATTGTTCACAGCTGTTCCTAAATATTAACCATTTGTTTGTTCGAGTGTATCATGGAGACATTGATTCACACTCATTTACAACCAAAGTTTTTTTCACAATTGGAAAGCTCCATGTTGTCCTTTTCAGAAGAGGCCTTTCTGGCCCAAGTTCTGAGTCTCCCTGGGGAACAGGGTTTGCTGAGCTTTGTGTGTGACTACTCTGTGAAGTTTCCATCCTTCTCTGAGGTGGGTAGAGTAATAATCCCTTGCAAATGTTATAGTCCGAAGAGTGTCACCCTCTGTGGTCCTCTTGTTCATAATGTTCCTGGCACTTTTAAGTGAAGGAGATAGGTTCCAGAGTTTAAGTCATAAGTTGCATGGCTTCTGAGCTGAGACACAGCTCCTGGCATGCTCCCCGAGTCCATCAGCACCATGCTTCTCTCTCACGGGATTGTGATGGCTAGTGGTGCATGTTCATCACTAGAGGCAGCACAGGAGACCAGATGACCAGGAATGCCTGGCTAGCTGCAGTATCACAGACTATGGCTGTGTTTTAGCTTTGTGATACTATCACATAGCCCAGGTCTGCTGAGAGCCAGCTCTGCTGTACACACACACACACACACACACACACACACACACACACACACACACTGAATACTTCTAAAAATAATGTTTACTTTTTTAAATGATAGAAATAAAATCTGCTGCCAATATAATGGTGTTATAAACTTTTTATTTATGATATGAAGTATATTAAAAACTAGAAATTAATGTATTTTATGTTTGTCCCACATTACACTAAGATTTTAGTAAGATTGCACTCCAAATCATAAATCATTACTTAACACTGAAATATTAGATGTTGGTAAGGTTTTTGGCTGATTCATTTCCTTTGAAGGTCATATAATCATTAAAGTCACAGGCTGTCAGAGGGGAAGAGGACTCAGAGGGAAAAGTTGAAAAAATAAAAATAAAAACAAACCACTGCTACAAACCTTGAAAAAGACTGAGGACTGTTGAAAAATGACAAATTGCATAACTCATATTTTAGAAGAAAAAGGAGATGGATTATTAACTGACTTATTTTGCATATAATGAGAAAGTAAAATTAATATCCAAAGTCCTTCTGGGTTGGGTGAGATGGTTCAGTAGACAAAAGTACTTTCCTCCAAGCCTGGTGACATGACTTTACATTCTCAGGACCCACTGGAAGGACAGAAGCAGTAAGATCAGAAGTTCAAGGTCATCCCTGGCTATATGGAAATTTCAAGACCAATCTGAACTAAGCAAAAGCCTATCTCAAAAAAAAAAAAAAGAATAACAACAACAATAATACTACCTTGGGGCTCAAGATATGGCTCAGCAGTTTAGAGGGCTTGCTATTCTTGCAGAGGAGTCGAGAGTGGTTCCTAGGAATCATGTCAGGTGGCTCACAAGTTCCTGTAACTCCAGCTCATCTGACACCCTCTTCTGGCCTCCATAGGCACCTGTGTTCATGTGCACATACTCATTCACACATAGACATACACACATACACATGAATTAAAAAAAAACTCTAAGAATAACAACAACAAAATTGTCTTTAGCTAGAACATAAAGCCACTGTACAAGTACTACTATAAATGAAAATCTCTTGAGCAGACACTGGAAGAACCTGACTCCACATTTTTGCTCTTAGGAGCACCTATTCAGTCTTTGCAAGCTCCATGTTTGCAGTGATTTAAGACACATAACTGGTAAATAACAAGAATCCACTTGATCCTGTTTTGTGACTTTGCTGTTGAACATAAACTAGCATGTTTAAGGTTTTGCCCCTCCCATTAACTAAGACCATAATGCTGCCACATACACCCAATTATGGTACAATGTGTCAGCATTGCCCTTATTTGAAAACTATTTCACAGTTAATTATCAGTCATCATGGGTTTAAAGAGGATGGTAGATTTGCACTTTTTACCCAACAAGCTCAAGACTTCCTAAAGAGCATGAACACAGTTTTAATTCTGCTCCACTAATGTCTTGAGTCTCAGAGTGACCGGTTTGCTCAAAATTAAAGACTACCGAACATGTGATCCAATGTCATTTTTAACATGCCTTAGAAAAATTCTTTAATAATGAATTATTTCTTCTATTTACAATATTCTCATCTCCATATGAGGAGAAAGCTACTGATTTACACCATTGGGAAATAATTCAAGATACACTGATATGGAAAGTACTAATTTTCAACAGCACACAGATGGTTCTAGATGGAAGCAACAATCCACATGAAACCTGGAGAGAAAGCAGCTTATACATGGGGACAGAATGTTTTTCTGGGGGTTTTGAACATGTTTGACTATCCCTAATGACTACCAGTCTGACCCTGTGGTTTCTGCTTTGAGACATCAGCAGCAGCAAAGAACACAAAACACAGCTCAACACTGAGCATCTCCCTGCCATCAACTACATGTGCTGTGGTCCTGAAGTTGCTCAGCCTCTTGTCTCCATCCTTCTCATCAAATGTGAGAAGAATCTGACCATGAGCCCAGGAAGACACCATTTCTGTTATTAACCAGATGGTCTGTAATTTACTTCAATAGCCCTGAATCTTAAAAAAAAAATCTTTCAGAAAAGAGGCTTCCCTGAAGTACTGAAGTATTGTCCTCATGAACCACTAGAAACAAACATACTTTCAGGAGAAACTGGATCATGATTCCAATGAAATCACATGTGAAAGAATTTCCTGGAAAACTTAGGAATATTAACTAGACTTGGGATATCTCAGACCATTTTTTACAGATGTAGAGACATTGTCTAAGTCATTTACCACTAACTGCTTCGTGTATATCACAAAGTGTTTGGCACGTGCTGCTCAAGTAGAAAAGAATTCAGCTCTGTCTCCCGGTCCTGCCAGGTCCTGCCAGGAGTCCTCTAAACCTTGAACTGAAGGCAAGTCTTTGCCTGTGTGACCTGGGAAGCAGCAGCTAGCTGTGAGTTCACACGCCTGCTTTGGTGAGTCGGGTCTGCTAGTTGGCCCCCCAGATGCAGCTTTATCTACTGCACATGCTGCATCTGAGACTCAGGGAGCAGGCTGAAGGGACAGCCCTTCTCATTTTAAAAGCCTCAATAGCTTGGCTTCTCGGCACTAAAATGTTTTTATTTAACCAAATACCCTTTCCTGAAGCTCTCAGCCCAATGTTCATGTATGATGACTGAAGATAGCAATTAAGAATTTTAAGTCCCCATGATATGGTAATTTTGCATCATATGTAATTGCTATGTCCAGTCCTCTGCCTAGCCCATATTGTCAAGGAAAAAAGTGGGGAAAATACTATGTTCTTGGAGAAGGGTTAGCTATGTCCAGCCTAGCAGTGACTTGAGACAAGGAATATTACACCAAATATCTCCAGTAAGATATGGTCAGGGCTGATCTGCATGTCCCCTTACCGATTCTAGTAAGGAGACCATTACAGCGAAGTGCAGCATCAGTCAACTGTGATATTTTTGGAATTGCTGGCATGGTGTGACAACCCTAGCCTGTCAGAGGTTTTGTGATCACCCCCGTTAATGGCTTGGCAGCTGTAGCTTCCCAGCTCCAGGCACTATCACACTGAACCTACAAGGATCTGGATCGGCCTCCCAGACACCTTTGCTTGGTGAGCATCTCAGGCTCACCCACTGCAGCCTCTAAATTCTGTATTTTCCACGCTCGGATACGGTGTCACAGTAGTTTTGACAGTACGTTTGCTATATCATTGACTGCAAAACACCATTGGTTAAAGATGAACTATTGTATTATTTTAAATACCACTAAAAAGATAGAGAAGTAACTTGACAAACCATGAAATGCCAGCAATTATTAGGGAATCCTAATTTTATAGATATTAAGTCATGAGAAAAATAAAACTGTGTCTTAGAATCTGTGAAATTTAGACATTTAGATTGAGGCTAAAAACAAACTCCCTGTGTTGGCTAATTCGATCATTGTTGTGACTAAATTCCTGCCAAAAAGCAACCTAAGGGAAGATGGGGTTATTTTAAATCACAGCCTAAAGCAGTACAGACCAGGAACTGGAGTGATGGCCTGGCCCCTAAGGACACTGGCTACTCTTGCAGAGGGCCTGCGTTTGAGCCACCTGCATGGTGACTCACAACTGTCTGTAACTCCAGTTCCAGGGATAGGATGTCTCTTGACCTCTGTGTACACTGCATGTACAGTATACACTTATATCCATGGAACAGGCAAAACTTTTGTACACATAAAATTAATATGTATTATATAATACATAGTATAATATATAATTATGATATTATATATATATATATGTATGTATGTATAAGAAAAAAGAGTACCCTTTTCCTGTTTCTTATTTAACCACCAAGCTCTTCCTGGAAAAGCTTAGGCATTCTCAGCTTTCCAACTTGTGATCTCTGGGCATCTGTTTTATCTTGTCCTTCCATGTTGATATATAAGGCAGACATCCTCTGGCAGGAAGGTTTTTAGAAGGAGCCAAGGAGCAGAAATTTGGGAATGGCATCACACCAAAACAACAGCTTTACGACTCCTCTCTGTCAGTCATAAAGGACTCCCTTCTTTTAGCTCTCTGGCTGCCTTTGCTACTTTGAAAATGGTAAATCTGCAGTATTGCCTTCTCCTGATTCCTGAAGGTCCTCTTGAAGCAGTCCAGGTGGTACTTAGCAGCAGGTCCTCCACCGGAAGAGGGCTTGCTGGTCTCTCTTCCTCTCAGCCCTCCAGAGCCAAAACCACAACTCAGCTCAGGCAGGCTGCTGACTTCTGTACTGTACTGAAAAGTCTCTACAACCGAGCTCTCTGTTTCCCCTATGTCTACTACCAGCTAAGGACTTTACAAATTCAGCTGAGCTGAGTCCATCTCAGATTTCTCAAAAGGAAGTTTTGCAAATATCAGGACTCCAAAGGAAGTCATTAAGGTTTCATTTGAAAACCTACCTTTAAGTGAGGTGCAAATCCAGAATTCCCTCCTACCTTTAAGTGAGGTGCAAATCCAGAATTCCCTCCTACCTTTAAGTGAGGTGCAAATCCAGAATTCCTCCTATGCTTAAGTGGGGTACAAATCATACAAATTCAGAATTCCTTTGAAGTCTCTGATTTGCTTCCTAAGTTCTTGAAAATGTATTTATCTAATCCACAGCACAGGATTTTCTAAAGTGGTGTGTGTAGGACATATTTCCTAAGTTTAAATCTAGTCACAGCAGCCTAGATGTTCTCAAGATTGCTTCTGCATGATAAACCTGGGAAAGAAGGAAACAGGTGTGCTAGCCATCTTACTGGCTTTGTGACAGTCACAGAGTCTCTCTTCTCAGATAAGAATGAATGCTTCAGTCCAGAGGTTCACTCTGAAACAGAAATGCCTGTTCCTAATGTGATGCTATGTGCACTGTCTATAATTGTCACCTGTTGATAAAACCTCACTGAATCACTTAGCTATGAATAGCCCATATCCAGCACCTAAGTCAGTCTTCTGGCCTGTTTCAGTGAATCTTCCAGTTTTATTAAAAATAAAGTAACTGTCACTTCTGGCCAGGTGGTGTATGCCTGAGGCAGGGGGATCACAAGTTCTGGAGCAGCCTGAACATCATAGCAAAGCTCCAGCAAAACTCTCTAAAACAACAATAATATTCTATCTAATAAAGAGTTTGTTTTTTTTCTAAAATATCTATCACTCATGTATTTTTGTACCTAGGAGGCCTGGAAATGTCCTATTATGGCTGAAATACTAAAGCAATGCTTAGCTGGAGTTAAAAAGAGATAGAAGTGCCCAATTTTGTTTTAAATAAATTATTTATGCCACTAATATACAAATAATGTGAACTGGAAACAGACAACTCTTGTGAACATAACAAGCCCTTTTTGAAAGTAGACAGCAGGATTAAACATCACGTTTTAAAACATCGGGTGTGACGGTTTCATTTTGTTCCAAGATATTTTATGTTATTTTTTTCCCTGTGACTCTGGAGTTTGTCAACATGCCATCATATTTGGTGATTACACAATGGTGATTTCATGCCTCTGGCTTTGTCTAAAGGGGCTAGACAGAGCAGCAAAATCAATTTCTTCCCCATCTTTGTGGGAAGAGACAAAGGGAAATTGAATGCAAAGTCTGCATCAAGAGCATATTAGCATCATAACTCAGCAATCTGTCACGCTCAAGGTGAGCCCCAGGTGCAGACAAGTACTAGCTCTGGACTGTGACACTCAGCCAACACTTCAGTTAAAAACAAAATCCTTGCCTTCCTCTGTTACCCACCCTGTTCCAAATGCATGTGACCTGAGACTGTCTCTTCTAGCCAAGGTTCTCACAGGCAGGACCATCCTAGGCAAAATCCTGAAGTAGGTGGTGACAGCTTCACTAAATTCTGCCCCACCTCCCTCACCCAAGTCACTCCTCACCCAGCAGTTCACTGTTCCAGATATATTCTGACTCCTGTGTAGCAGGGCTAGGAAATTGTCCCTTGAATTACTGCTTTAGTGTGTGTCTATCATACAGCGGACACACACACACACACACACACACACACACACACACACACACACACACACACACACCATAGCTTAGGATGCTTGGTAAACATCCTCTGTGGAGATACCCTGGGCACCTCTGCTGACTTGTAACAGACATCTCAACTGTTTTACACACTTCATGTAATCCAGACTATGGATTCTCTCCCATCATGCCACTTTAGATCATCTGTGATATCATGCTTTAGTTCCTTACTCCCATCTAAATAACAACATGAAAATTATCATTAGTGGAATTTTATGAGAAATGCAAGCTTAAAGGCAGCAGACTGTACTATGTATCAGAGCCCACGTGGCATGGCACAGTTCCTTTCAGTTCTGTGTTAAAAATCCAAAGAATCTGATCAGGAAACTGGCTTAAACCATGTGGAAAAGGAAAAAAACTCAAAACACAAAGGCTCTTTTGTTTTTAATTTTTTTTAATGCTTTTCTTCTTCTACCTTGAGACATCCTAGAAGCTTATTTGCTTATATTTCCTATCTCTTTATTTTAAAGTAATTATGGATTCATGTGAAGTTATAAAAACTTTGCAGGAGTTCCTATATATACCCAGTTTCCCCAGTGGTTACAATTTTTAAAATTATGGCAGATTATCAAAGAAAGAAAATTCATACTGATAGGGCTCACTAATTTTAAAATACTAACAAAAATATCACCCTAAAGATAACCTGAACTATTTTAAATTCCTTTCTACATTTTTTTCCATTTACAAGTGCTAACTACACTGAGGGCCCTGGGACACCCAAGGTTGTCTGTCCACACAGCACAGAGAAGGCTCTCCCACCTCGGGAGAGATGGTACCCAGACTTCACTAGAGCCCCAATCCAATCTCAAAACAAAAGAGCTGCAAGGATCCCATATCACAAGGTGTGGGTATAAGGTCTCAGATTTCAGGGTTCAAGAGAGACACTGAGATGGACTGTCTTTTTGACTAAGGGACTTACTAGGAGAGTTATTAATGACATAGACAACTGCATGACAGGGTTCTGAATCAGATGGGAGGGTCTCCTCTTACAGGTATCAGGTAGGGTGCTATACCATCTAATTGACAAATAGTCCATAGTCATGTTGTCTGTGATTTCCGTGTAGCAGGGTAAGTGGGGAGATTTGGGTGTCCATCATACAGGATGTTCCCATGTGCCTCCTGATAGCTTAGGGTTCTTGGTAAACTTCCCTTGTGGAAGACAGATTACAGATTCACAATCATAGGGTAGTGACTTCCTTTGCTCTTATAGTGGCCAAGGGTCTCGAGAGAAAGAGGCCTTGGTAGTCCTTAGCCCAATGCTAACAATATGTTTGTGACCTTGAGTGAGCCACTGACCTCAATAAGCTTCAGTGTCTTCATGGATGGAACAGAGTGAAGACTGCTTCTGCCTACTTCAGAGAGTTGTCATGAGGACCAAAGTTGGTGGCGGAGGAAGGGACAAGGAAGGCTGTAGAGTGACCACAGTAAAGTTTATTTGCCCTTCTGGAACTACTACCAATTAAACAAGTGTCACATTTTTGGTTTTTGAAGACAGCCTTATACTTAAAAACAGAATAAGACTGCCTCTTCATTAGCCACATGCCCTAGAAATTTCAAAAAAAAAAAAAAAACTGAATGTTTTGGTACTATAATAAAAATATTGAGATATCTTTTTTCTATTCTTCACCCTTCTATGCAGGCTGGCATGGCTCTGACCTATGATCCCACAGCTGCCATACAGAATGGGTAAGTAGACCCCATTTTCTCTGTTTTTTATTTTTTCTAAGCAGTCTCTGGGCTCTGAATGTCTACCAAAGAAAAATGACCAGCTATGGTGTTTTTTTGTGTATGGTTTGTTAGCCAAACTTGTCCTGCCATTGGCTCTTTCTTCTCACAAGTGCTTCTAATGGCTGTTTCTGCAGTTCTGAGACTTTAGGGTTCTAAGCCTTTCTTTTAGCTCATCTGTTCCAGTCCTCTTGAACCTCAAAACTGATGTGAGAGGAAGAGCCAGGCATGGAGGGAGCATCAGTAGCATAGGCCTGGGAGGGTCACCTGGGTCTGCAGGACCTGTGTTGCACAGCTGTCTCCATGGAGGTCAATCTTAAGTGATGCCTAGTGTTTGGCCAGGTTCATTTCTGCGATGGAGTTAGGGACATGGTCACACTGGTTCAGGTCATTGTATCTTCTCTCTTCATTTTGATCTGTGTCTAGACATGTATAGCCTCTTACTTAGCTTCAAATCCTACCTCACAAATTCAAGACAGTTAAACCATGTGGTGTAGCCTCTTTAAAACTGTTCTGTTTGGTTGTATTATATACAAGTATGGAAGCCAAAGGACAATTTGTGTGAGTTACTTCTGTCCTCCTAACATGTGGGTCCCCAGGATCAAATTCAGGTCCTCAGACTTGGCAACAAGCACCTTTACCTGCTGAGCCAGCTTGCCTGCCCTGTTATGGTTTTATTTGGTTGTTTGTTTATTTTGGGACAAGCTCTTGCTGTATAGTTTAGGCTGGCTTCAAACTTAAAATTATTCTGCCTCAGTGATGACAAGTATGAGCCATCATGTCTTTGAAGATGGACACTGGGACTAATATATTGCTCTCGTTGATTGACTTTGACTGACTTGCCATTGGCCCTGGGTATTGTAATTTGTCTGTTTCTCACCCCAGGATTAGAGTGGAGACAGTGACTTTGACCTGTCTGATTTTTGGTTATGGAGTTCATATTGTTAGAAATAGAAAGAACATAATTATTTTATAATAATTGTACATTAGTAGTTTAATCACAGTCATGATTATTGCTGTTTCTATCGATAAATATATTGCTGGGCTATGTAAGAGTGAAATTTAGATGTATCAGCTTACTCAGAAACTGTTGAATGTATAACTTCAAAATTATAGGTGTCATCCACATGATGACAGAGTCATTATCCCAAGATGGCACTAATACTGATTTCAAATAGTATGTCCTCTCTGCTTTCCCCTCTTGCTCCATTGCTCACAAAGCTGTTGTAGAGTGCTTTGGTTCTAGAATCCAGCCCAGAGCTTACACCTGACAGCAAAAGTGGTTTGTTTCATACACTGATGCTGTGTCACCTGAGTGAGAGTGAATGTTCCCAGTTTTCAAATAATAAATCTTCATGTCTGTCAGAGGTGGAGATGTGAATCAAACACCACATTTAGGAGAGTGTGACATCTCCTCATTTCCATCTGGGACAGAAAGGACTGCACTGCCAGACATGGTGGACATGCCTTTAATCCCAGTACACAGCAGGCAGAGGCTGGCGGATCTCTGTGAGTTCAAGTCCAGCCTGGTCTACAGAGCAAGTTCCAGGACAGCTGGGGCTACACAGAAAAACCCTGTCTTGATAAACCAAAAAGAAGGCAGAGGAGTAGAACAAAGGAAGGAAGGGAGGGAGGGAGGGAGGGAAGGAAGGAAGGAAGGAAGGAAGGAAGGAAGGAAGGAAGGAAGGAAGGAAGGAAGGAAGGAAGGGAGGGAGGAAGGAAGGGAGGAAGGAAGGAAGGGACCTAGCTCATTAATAGCAGGCATCAGGAAGATACTTTCTGAGAACATGGGCTCCCTGAGGAGAGCGGTCTGCAGAGGTGGCTACCAACCATTTTAAAAGAGTAGACGTTTCTCATGGAAGAACTCTGCAGGTGCAGAAAGTTATGCTGGAGCGAATTTGAAAATTTTAAATTTGCCTTTTCATTATGGTATGACATAAATAATAAAGAAGTCCTTGAAGCAGGATGATCTAGTAAGTGGGATAAATCACTGAAGAGAGATTAAAATAGCCTAGGCCTAGGGAGAGAACTCAATCAGTAAAATTCTGGCCATATTAGCATAAGGACCTTAGTTCAAGTACTAAAACCAATATTAAGGAAAAGCTGGGCACAGTAAAATGTAACTGTAACCTTGGTGCTGGGGAAATAGAAGACAGACAGATCTCTGGGGCTCAGTGGCCAGCCTAGCTTGCATGGCTGCCTCCAGACCAGTGAGAGACTCTGTTGTTAAAACATACAGTGGATAGTGTCCTGAGAAATGACACTTGATGTTAGCTTCTGACCTTCACATGAACATACTCAAGCAAGCCAACCTGCATACCTGTGTGCATCAGCACTCACAACATACACATACACACACATAAAATGAACATTAAAATATCCTAGTGATAAAAACATAAGAGTTTATTCTAGGAAGCTTGATACATAAATGGAAGAGGAAAACAGGAACAAACTATCTGAAGGAACTGACCATCTAGCAATTCCATGTGGGTCCCCCACTGAGAACGGATAGCATGCTGAAAAGCCACAAGCCACGTCCCAGGTTTCTTTCCTGCTACTCTCTAGTGGACTGATAGAAGCAGATAAGAACCTTGCCATCAGCCCAGAACCTTCATTGAACCCCGCCTCGTTCACATGCTCTTTTCTCTCAGAGTTTGGTGTTTTCACAATATCCCTTCCTTTTGCTGGGTCTCATCCATTTTTCTGAAATTCAAGCTTTTATATTCTGCATCCAAGTTCATGGCCAGCTGTGGGCTCTGTCATTTGTATTTCTGGCTGCTGCTTCTTAGGTATTATTATCAAGTATTGTCCTATTTCCTAAGTAGGAAGACAAACTGTCCATATGTTTCTCATGTCTTGAGGTAAGAATGGAATTCAGGGGCCAGGAGATGACTTCTAGGGTAAAACACTTTCTGTGCAAGCATAGTACTTCTCAGTAAGTTGTACAAATAAAAAATAATGAATAGTATTAAAAAGAAGACATGAGGTTGCAAGGGTGTTAGGAAGAGTTGGAACATAAGAGTTGAGGGGTAGATACAATCTTAGTTGTATTACCAAATAATAAAATAATCAAATGAGTAGAGTTCTGTAACTGCCACATTAATACTTCATTGTGAAATTAGAGTCAAGACTTTGTGTAGTTTATATGTTAATCAACGTAACTCTACCAGAGTAAGACTTGCGGTTGGCATTTAGTCACTGGGAAATGCCAATTCCATCTGTCTGAATCCATCCAAGTTACCAATTCAGATGAGTTCAATGTCACTTTTACATAAGAGTTGGAAGTTAGTGTCAAAGTCATGACTGAAAAGGAAAATCTGAATAATTTAACTTTTACCTTAGATCAGCTTTAGCAAAATAAAAATGTCCATTCTTCTCTCTTCACACAGCTGGACTCTACTAGAATTCATTATGACTGTCACCCAGTGGGTTTTTTTTTCCTCCTAGCAGTCCACTATGAAATCTCATCACTTTCAAATATGAGTGGGGCAGATGGTAAATAAGCTTTCCACATTCCAAAGCACATCTTTCCCATGCCTTCTCTCCCACGGTATGGGGCATAAAGCCTTTCAGAGGATTTTATTGGAGCAAGATATTTTCTTGTGGGAGGTGAGAAAGGGAATGTCTCCTGTGACATTCTTTGCCAGCTGTTTTAGGCATTTGATATTAAGTGATATGGAAGCCTATCTTATTACTCTAAGAAAGAAATGAATGGAAAAGCTATGTTGGTATTACAGTAAAAATGACCGAGAACTTATTAATCGCATCCTGTTGTATTCCCTCGAGGATCATATTCATGGTTCCAACTCTAACAATATTGCCTGTGGACATGAAACACAAGCTCTTACTGTTTATTTTGGTGTGCAAATAGGATTTTGTATGTTTTCTTTATGGTAAAAACATTCCACCCTGGGGTTATTGATATGTCCATGTTATTTTTATTGCAAGTGAAATGAGATTTACTGTATTACTGCTGACTGCAAATCCCCCTGAAATGGCCTTTCTTTAGGCAAACTGATACCCCATTAGTGACCCTACACTCTCATTTTCCTGGGCTTAGGAAGCATGCTTGCCTTTCCTGCCTTTAATGCCAGAAAACTCAGGAACTCCTTGCATTTTTTAAAAACTCACATCTGAGTCAAAGTGCCTGCAGTACATGAGTGAGGTCCTAAGTTTGGATCCCCACAAACTGATCACACGAACTGGATGCTGTAGGGTGAGTATGTAATCCTACAGGACTATAGGAAGTGGAGACATGAGAATCCCTGAGGTTCAGGGATGGGCTAGCCTGGCGTAGGCAGCAGTGAAGTGAGAGACCTTACAGCAAAGTGAGAAGTGAAGACCAACATCTGAGGCTGTCCTCCAACCTCCACACATGAGTCAAAGTACCTGAATGCACGCTGTACACAAAGATAAACAGGTCGTCAATGGGCAGCTAGGATGCCATAGATTCTATTTAGTTTCCTCTTAGCCCTTTAGCAGTTGGTGTTTAGTTCATGTGAAACCTCATCCATATGCTCACACCAGGCTTCTTAATGTCATACTTATTAACATGTCAACCTGGATGAGTTGTGGGTAAATTTCCCACTATGCACTGCAGAATGATTTGTAGAATTCCAGAACTTCTAGACATCAAGAGCATCAGGTTGTCTCCAGACATTGTCAAAGGAAGAAAGAACTTCCTTAAGCTTAGAACTGCTCAGTTAAGCATATAAATAAGGATTTCATGTAAGGGGAATCATGGTCCCAAGTGTGTGTGTGTGTGTGTGTGTGTGTGTGTGTGTGTGTGTGTGTGTGCATATATATGTATATGCATGTGTGAATGTATGCATGTCTGTATGCATACATGCACGTATGGCTCTGGAGTGATGGCTCAGTGGCTAAGAACCCTATATGCTCTTATAGAGGACCTAAGTTTGGGTCCCAGCACCCACATGGCTGCTCAAAACTATCTATAACTCCAGTTACCAGGGATCTGATGCTTCTTATGGCTTCTCAGTCACTAATGTAAGCAAACAGTCATGCACATAAAATAAATAATAAATCTGAAAAATCACTAAACATTAAAACAAATCTCTTAAGAGAGTAAATGATTTTGAGTTGAACGATGTGCCCAGCCATCCGTTCTCATTCTCACAGTCTTGTAACATCACTCAGAAGTCATGATGCGTGCATTACCAGATAAAATCACAAAGGCACATGCATGGAATGCCTATAACTTTGTTATGATGACTACAGGTTGGGTTGATTTTCCATTAGCTGCTCCCCATTACATAACACCTCTCCTTGAAGCATTCATTTGGATTTGTTTCAATAGATGCCTATGTGAAAAGTCTGGGCTTTGCTTCTGTGTTTTGTATATTAATGTGTATGCAAGTACAAGTATGTTTGGGGTTGCATATGTGTGTGTGTGCATGTGTGCTTGTGCACGCATGTGTGAGTGTATGTATCTGATATGTCTCTATGTGGTATGATGTATGTATGTGTATGTGTGTATAGATGTGTGTGTGTGTGTGTGTGTTGTGTATGCATGTACATCCATGTTTAGACCAGAATTGAACCTCAGATATCATTCCCCAGAAGATACTCACCAGTTTTTGAGACAGGGCCTCTCACTTGCCAGGCTAGGCTGGCTGTTCATGGAACCTTAGCCATCTGCCTGTTTCTACTTCCCCAGTGCTGGGATTTCAAGGGCCTGCTACCACACCTGGCTTCTCTTAAGTGCATTCTAGGAATTCACCTCGAGTCTCATGATTGCCCTTTCTGACTGAGCTATATCCTCCATCAGACAATGTTTGTTTGTAAAGCATGGTATAGACATGTGGCAGGGCCTCGAACTCACTGCGGTGCCTCCTTTAGAGTCAGTAGTTAGTTCTCCTTTGGGTGCCAGCCCCCTAAGTCCCAGCTACCACAGCAGCCTCACCTGGCATGTCCTAAACTTAGAGTTTCAGGAAAGTCATCTGCTTTCGCTCCTCTTTGGGTTTGAAAAGAGTACCAACAGCTGGATCGCAGAATGAAGAGATTATATGGTGCACTGTCCACTCTCCCAAGTGTGTGTCTGCTCTAAGTGACTCTGACTTGATGGCAGTTTCAGAACATCCTGGGAAGTATGAAGTGTCAATCTTGTGTGATTGATGGGATTAGAGCAGATAAAAAGAAAACACGTTAAAATCTCCCCCACGGGCTCCTCTTGTGAGTATCCGTTTACTTGGTTGATTTCTTCATATTTCTGTTCTTGGCATTCCCCACAGAATTTCTTTGCAAACTCTGTCAGTCTAATTTTTATTGCTTTCATTTTTAATACTCCAATTGGAACATTTTACAAAATAGACCATCCTTACTAAAATGCATCACGTGTTTTATCTCTCAGTTTAAGAGGATGAGAATGGACTTGTGCCACAAGTTACATCACTGTATGGGGCACAAGACAGACACTTTGTTGAGAAGCCCTGGGTGACTGTCATGTCCTTATCAACCTAGGGAAAGTCTCTCTGCCCACTGCCTCATAAACAAAATTTGTCAAAGACCTAAAAGGGATTATTAAAAGCCAAGGACCCCTTTCACAGAAGGGCAATGCTGTGTCTAGTTATGAATGCCCTTCATTCTTAGAAAGCAGACATTATTTGAACTTCCCTTGGACATTTACCAAGATGTGGTATTGGGTTTCCCTTCTCTGGACTCTCATCTCTAGCTTCCTATCTCCTTCATTGAACCAACTTCCATGCTCCAAATTCTAGCAATGGCTTTGTGTTCATTCATCCCAACAATAAACAGTTATTACATTACTACAATTGCCCCAGGCTCCTTCCTAGACAGCAAGGCCACAATCACCTGAATCCACATTGAACTAACATTCTAAAGAGACAAATGATTAAGAAATATGCTATAGTTTTCAGGTGGGGCTTCCATAGGGAAGTCGTTGTCTTAACTGTAATTGATCTCCTCACAAATTCAAAGGCTTGAAGTTCAAAATCAAGGACATAACTTGTTTTCTGTGAGGGGACCTCTTCCTGGTTTTCTGAACACTACCGTCCTGCTATCTCCTGAGTAGTCCTTCCTCGTGTGTGTGTGTGTGTGTGTGTGTGTGTAGGAATGGACTCTTAGGTATCTGTTTTTAATTGACATTACAAGTTCCGTCTAACCCAGGACCCACCCCTGTTATACCCTTTCACTTCAATTGCTTTTTCTGAGGCCCATTTTCTAATACAGTCATGCCAGAAGTCAAGATTTCAATGTGTGAACTGCAGAGGTGGAAGACACATTCAATCCATAGCAGAGATTTTTTTTTTTCAGAAACTTCATACTGATTCAGTTATAGAGCAAAGAAAAGTAATAAAGAAGTTTTTTTTTTTTTTTGAAAAATGGAGCCAGAGATGGTAGTTACTACATTAGCTCCAAGTGCCTAAAAAAAGTGGCAGCTGAGAGGGTGAAGGGGCGGGGCTGCAGAAGCTGGGCTGCCATTTGTGTACTGCTCAGTGGGATTGGGAACAACAGGATCATAGAGAGGAGAAAGTTCCAGAATCTCAGATGTGGAAGCAGTGAGTAGAAAAAGAAGTCAGAGAGGTTGGCAGGCACCTGATTGTCAAGCCAGTAACTGAATTCTGCTCTCATTGCAATGAAAAACCCTCGAAGGCTGGTAGGCAGATGAGCACAAAGGTAAGGCCTACTTTGAGGGATGAAATAAAGGAGGACTTGTTGAGTGATGTTTCAGAGTCCTGTTTGTCATAGGTACACCTAGTAAATGCTCAGTAAACGTTTTAAAGTGGAAAATAGAGGGCCAAAGAGATGACTCAGGGGCTAAGAACACAGCTGCTCTTGCAGAGGACCTGGGTTTGGTTCCCAGCACCCATGTAACATAGCTCAAAACCACCTGTAACCTCAGCTGCAGAGCTTTCTATGACCTCATCTGGCCTCCAGGAATACCTGCATACACATGGTGCACATAAAGACAAGCAGGCAAACACACATACTCATCAATAAAAAGAAAACGTACCAAGATGAATGTTTTGTGTGTAGCAATCATCTTCATAAACACTGTTTAGAACTGAGTGAGGTGGCACATACCTGTAATCCTAGCACTTGGTCGGCTGAAGTGGGAGGATTCACAGGACTTCAAGGCCAGTCTGTTCTTCATAGTGAGATCCTATCTCAAAAACAGTGTTTCCTGTATGGCATGATGGTATATACCTATAACCCTAGCACTCAGAAAGCTGAGGCTGGAGGATCAGGAGTTCAAGGCCAGCCTCAGTTACTTAATGAGCTAATGGCCAGCTTTAGGTAATATAAGATCCCATTTCCAAAAGCAACCCTCCAAAGCAAGGACAACGTAGTATAGTTCTGAGTATATAAAAACATACTTCTCTATATATGATCTATAGATGAAATCAATAGTGTACAGACTGTATATATACACAAATATGCATAATAGCATATTTGCTCTTTTGGAGTATGACTCTGATTGTGTCAAGAACGCACAGTTCTGAACCCACAGCAACCAGGACATTAAAGAGCTGTACCTACTCCTAAGTCCCCTCACAGTCCTCTGCAGTCAGCCCTTATGTCAGGACTAGACTATACCAGCCACTGACTTAACCCTGCCTCTATGATTTTGCCTTTTCCACATTATGAGATAAACAGGATTGTGTGCTTTGTAGTGTTTTGCACCTTTAATGTAACGTAACTCCTTTGAGCCCCACCATCTTGACATTCCCACTGGTTACAGCTGTCCCTCCTTGTGCACGGATTTTACATTCATGGATTCCACCAACTACAATAAAAAATACTTGAAAATAATATGCATGTACACACAGATGTCTTATTCTTGCCCCTGTCCTCCAGATTTTGTGAGCTAACTACCTATAGGACTGGTGCTTTGTATGAGGTATTATACGTAATCTAGAGTTAATGTGTGGTAATCCAGGGCTATGTGTAAATGAAGACACTACACTGTTTCATGTAAGAGAACAGAGAATCTCTGCATTCATGTGTCCATGGTGGGAGGGAGGACTCTGTCATCAACACTTTGTGGATAATAAAGACAGTTGTGTTTTCTTTTTTGTTGCTTAATAGCATGCCAGGGTATGGATGTACCCACTGTCATTGGAATTTAATGGCATCTGGTTGTTACCAGTTTGAAGCAAATATGAATAAAAGTTCTGTCCATGTTTGCAATAAGGGTTTTGTATAAACAAGTTTTCATTTATCTCACTTAGGAAGAGCAGGGTCCTGGGTCATAGGGTGTGCTTGCATTTATTCTTATAAGCCCTTTCCTAGACAATTGTATCATTTAGTAGTCCCTCCAGGAGAAGAGTTTCACTTTTCCGTATTCTTGTCAGAACTCACCTGCTGTGTCTTTTGTTCTGTGTTCTAGTATGTTGGTACCTTATCTCCCTTTAAGAGCATCACTATAATTAGAAGAGCCAGTGAGCACATGCAAGAAGAATACAATGTAGAATGGATTCGTTGTTTGTTTTTTTTTCCATCTATGCATTTTTTAAAATCCAAAGTATATGGCCTTAAAACATCATTGGTAGGGATTGGAAAGGTGGTTCAACAATGAAGAAAGCTTGCTGCTTTTACAGAGGATCTGAGTTGAGTTCCCAGCACTCACATTGGAAGAGCCATCTGTAACTCCAACTCTGGGATTTCCAGTGCCCTTTTCTGGCTCCAAAGACACCAGCACTCACAAGTGTTCATACTGACACCCACTTATACACATGACATAAAAAATTTTTTTTTTAAAAAATCTTTGGCAAAACCTAAATAAAATAAGTTTAATTTAAATAAGTTTAAAATTAAAAAAAATGTAAGTCACTAATCTTTGTTTTGAATCATTCACTGCTTGAGTCTTGGCAACTGTGAATCTTATTTTTATGTATTCAATAGAAGTATCATAAAATGCTTCCCTTTAGAGAAACTCATGTGACTGTGTCTTCAAAGTTTCAAAGTGTCAGAGAATCCTAAGGGTTAATTAAGATTTTGTCCTGCTAACTAGAAAATGAACATCATTCCTATTTTCTTTTCTTTTCTTTCTTTCTTTTTTTTTTTTTTTTTTTCTTAAGACAGAGTTTCTCTGTGAAACAGTCCTGGCTGTCCTGGAACTCACTCTGTAAACTAGGCTGGCCTGGAACTCACAAACATCTACCTGCCTCTGCCTCCAAGTGCTGGGATTAAAGGCCTATACCACACAGTGAAGATAAATTTGTGTGATCCACTTGAGTAACTGATCTAATAATGTTGACATATGAATACTGTACTTAGTAAAATGTCAGTGAAAATAGCTGATTGAATAATGCAGGTTTTTTTGTATTAAAGGGATGGGAAAGAAACATGAATCTGATAATAAAGGACTATGATCTGCAAAGGTAGAATGTGGTGGCATTGTATTGCCCAAACTATTGTGCACCCTAATAAACTTATCTGGAGTCAAAGAACAGAACAGCCACTAGATACAGAGGCTAGAAAATGGTAGCACTTACACTTTTAATCGTAGCATTCCAGAGGCAGAAATCCCTCTGGATCTCTGTGAGTTCAAGACCACATTAGAAACAGCCAGGGATGGTGACTCACACCTTTAATCCCAGGAAGTGAGGGCAGAAAGCAGAAAGGTACATAAGGCGTGAAAACTGGGAACTAGGCTGGTTAAGCTTTGAGGCTTTTGAGCAACAGTTCAGCTGAGATTCATTCTGGATGAGGACTCAGAGGCTTCCACTCTGAGGAAACATGATCAGCTGAGGAACTGGCAAGATGAGGTAGCTGTGGCTTGTTCTGCTTCTCTGATCTTCCAGCATTCACCCCAATAACTGGCCTCAGGTTTGATTTTATTAATAAGAACTTTTTAAGATTCCTGCTACAATGGAATGTTTCATAAAGACCTACAGAAATAAAGGCAATTTGTGAACAGAAAAAAAAAAAGAAAGAAAATGAATATCACGGTTAACTTTTGTTATGCGTTTAGCAAAAGAAGACCACCACTGCTTTACCCCTGATTTTTCCCAGTCGGTAGGAACACCAGTGCAATCTTGTGACCTCAGTGACCTAGTCTTGTTTGTTCTGTGCATGGCTACTTTGGCCTTTCACATACATGGAGCTATGTGGGAGGAAATAGAGTTTAAAATCCTGCTGAAGAATTAGATCAGTAGACACTTGGTGGACACTAAGACCTATCCTGCCCATTGATGGGTATCCCACTGGTTTTTGTATCTAAGAATTTCTCTGTAGTAGATCTCAGGAAGGTTCTTCCCTCAGATCCGTGAGTTCCTAGTCTCACTCAGTATCATCTTATAATTGTTCATTCAGGGTCCCAGAAGGTTGAGGGATTAATTGCTCCTCATAGTTTCCTGGAGCATGCCCCATGATCCTGTTATCTACACTACTTCCTTGATGGAATCCACAGAGTTCTTGCTTCAATCCAGATGCAAGTCATCCTCTTTCTTCTCTTTCCATGGAGAAAATATTCTCTGTAGGAAGCAGGGATGCTAGCACAAAATATCTAGAGCCTTCTAGGAGTGAATTCTTATTTCCTGAACAGATGCAATTGCTGTGGGCAATCACTGGCCATCCTTACAAAGCATAGTGTCTTCTTTATCCACTGTTGTTTGGGAGGACTCCTGTGTGTAAGGCTTGATACTCCTCTGCCTGTTAGTTATCAAGACTGTTGTGTTCACCATTGATTTTGTAAGATGACTTAAAATTCTTCCTGTGTTCAACTGATTTGTCCCTCTTAGAGGAATCAGAGGTCATAAACCTTCCAGATGGTGGAAAAACAAGGTGGGGGCTCTCTTTCCCCATGTGCTAGGAAGAGCTGGAATGAAGGCCAGGCAAGCAGCAGCTTCATGAATCTTTGTTTATTGTTTTCTGTTTGCAGATTTTATTCTTCACCGTACAGTCTCGCGACCAACCGCATGATCCCACAGACATCTATCACGCCATTCATTGCCGCCTCCCCTGTCTCCACGTACCAGGTAGGTCTGTTCCCCTGCACCTCATCAGAGACCTTCCTTGCCAGTCATGTGCTACTGAGAGCCCAAAGGGGCAAGGGAGAATTAAAAGAAAAATCTGTGGCCCACGTGGTAGCCACGCCTTAATATGATACTGTCCCCATTATGAGTGTAGGCTTCCTGGCTTCCCAGGCTTTCTTTGCATCAGTTCACTAAACAATCAAACCTCACATGCCTTGCACTCTTCCTGCCCAGCTCAGCATGACTCCTTCCATGCTGGGAAATGAGCCTGCCTGCTGTCTCTGTTTTCATTGCTCACATTCCACAGTGGGTCTTCCCTAGCAGCACCTCTGCAGAGATCCCTTGCTCCAGGGTGGTGCGCCACTGTCATCTCAGTTTTTCTCGCAGTTGTCCTGGCAAAGGTGCCCTGTTAGATGTTAGATGAGACTTCCCGATAGGGAGGAGAATCAAAGTGGGAAAACATGCTTCTTCTTTCTGCCCTTTACCTCATTTCTGATTCCTAGAAAGATGAGACATTGGGGGTCTCATGTGTGGAAATTTGGGGCATCTGAGACTCACTGTGTGTCCTAAACTAGGTGTTCTAGCCAGTAGTTCCAAGTTCAAAGGTGGATTGAAATAGTCACATGCCTGCCGCAAAACCCACTCTTTCTCGTGTTCTTGTGAACTACCTCCCAGCCAAGCCAGTCACTCCATTCAGTACCTGCTGTGACTCATCGCTCTTCTTCCAGTGCTCATCAGAAAATGCCTGTGAATGCTCCAGATGGGGAGAATGCAAACAGGGCCAGAGTGAGGAGGCTCAAGTGTGTGGACCTGTGATTTCTCTGTAGTAGGCAAAACACGTGTGGGTGGGTGTTTCAGAGTGGGCAGCAAGTAAGCCTATTGCTACTAATCCAGTGGCATTTCCCTGGCTTAGTCACTCCATACATTTTCCAGGATGTCCCCTCTGTCAGAGCATCAAGCTGAAGTTTATATGCATTTTCCCCTAACCAGAGGCCCCTAGAATCACACCATTCCTTTTCTCCACTCAAACTCTTGAAACAAGTTCCCCACACCGATAGGGTAGATTTTTGTTTAGATTGCATGAGGTGTTTCTAGAGTGGCCGACTTCTTAATTGCCATCTCTTGGGGCCCAAGAGGTTGTGTGCAGGTGTGTTTCAGCTTTGTTCTTCCTTTAGCTTGTGTGTGTGTGTGTGTGTGTGTGTGTGTCTGTGTGTGTGTGTGTCTGTGTGTCTGTGTGTCTGTGTGCTGTCTTTTTTGCTAATCTTGGTCTCTGCTGGAGCCAAGACCACCCACTGAGCCACAGCATGGAATACTTAGGTGATATATGAATAAAATATCCACAGAAAAGTGACTGTTGTCTCCCAAACAAGAGATTACAGCAATTTCCCACATTGTTAATTCTTACTTTGCACCACTTTAAAAGAAAATCTGAAGTATACTGGTAAATTTGGGGGTGAGAATATATTGCAAAGTAAAATCTCCCTGGCTTTCTATGTGATGATCCACTCACACACTGTCTCATTCAGGTGACACATGAAACATTTGTGAAGAGCTGGTATCTGCCATACACATTTTTATCCACAATACTAATTACCATGAGAGAGAATAATATCACAAGGGTGTTTAAGTTGGCCTTAACCTGGAACATTCCCCCACACTCTGTTGTATTTCTTTCTGACACTCCCTTTGCTGCTTGGCTAGCACTAAGATGGGGTCCCCTGAGCATGTGAAGGAGTTGGTAATGGAAGAGATGAGAGTCTTAGCTGTCAGCCTTGGACTCCTTCAGTGTCTTCCTGGATGTCCCTGTGAACTGACCTACAGATAGTCTCTGGGGCTTTTTATGACTTTAGTCTTCAACTCTGACTTCAAAATAAGGTTTCAGGGTTCAACTGTGAGGGCCGGAGAAGCGGCTCAGTCAGCAAAATGCTTACAATCCCAAAACCCCCAGAAAAAGCAGGTACAGTGGTACAAATTTGTAATCTCAACTAAGGAGGCAGAGACAGGCAGATCTTGGGACTCACTGGCCAGTCAGCTTAGCTTACTTGGAAAGTTCCAAGCTAGTGAGAGGCTCCATCTCAAAAATACAAGGTAAATTTTACCTTTTGAATGACACCTGAGGTTGTCCTTTGGCTCTGCACACACACTTACAAATGTGTGCACATGTACATGCACACACACACATGCATGCACACATACACACACACACATACACACACACACACACACACACACACACACACACACACACACACACACACTGCCTGACCTGTGTGGGCATTGCAGCCAACTACCTAGATGGAGAATTGCTAAATTAATCGGGGCCAAGCATTCCTGTCTCCACTTCCTATGACACAGTGCAATGCCATCAAACACAAGAAGCAAGTTGCCTCTGTGATTGCCTTGTCCTAATGAATGCTGTTTGATGCATAGGTCCAGAGTACTTCATGGACGCCTCATCTGCCATACATTATGCAACCAACAGTAAGTGTTCTCAGTCACCTGAGGCTCAATATTTCTATTATCCAAGTGCAAGCTTTTGTGATGCATAGTGGCTTTGGGGTGGAGCTTTGTTCATATACTAGAACTCTTTCAGACAGCCACTTTCTCCAGAAGCAGAGCAGCCACTGGAAAGGGCACAGAAGTATGTGCCATAGGCAATTAGATATAGGGGTGGAGACAGAGGCAAGAAACAGAGATTTGTATGAAAGAGGACTTCTGCTTCAGAGAGAAACTCAGACCTGTTGACAGTTAAGCCTGAAATATGAAGAAAAGCTTTTTGGGTCCCATTCTGTTTGTCATGTTCACTTTACTCCTGATGTGGTGTGATAGGCTCTGGGGACATTTTGGACTATCATGGCCAAGTACAGACTCAATGAAATGCATTTGTAATACCTAGGAAGAAAAGATGATGCATGGACAGCAAAGTGGGTAGATTTTTTATGTTAATGTCTATTTGCCATTCTATTCTTTCCTGGAATGGGGCGATTTCTTTCAGAACATTCCAAGTACTTTCTACTTGCTGGATTTCCCATTTGTGGTTCCTGTCCTCAGTCCCAGTGAGAAGTATTACAGGAGAGCCTGGAATGCAGCAAAGGATTCCTTTGATCTTGGTTTTGTTTTGCAGTTTTTATAGCTCTATAGGAGAGGAAGGAAGGAAAGGAAGGAGGGTGGGAGAAAGGAAGGAAAGGAGAGAGAGACACAGAGAGAGAGAGAGAGAAAGGGGGATTTCAAAAGTATCACACTCATCAGAGTATGAGAGAGGGGAGTTGTGTTGTGTGACAGGTGTCCGCGTTTCCTTTTCTATCACTTAACAGTGCTTTGGCGGAGGAAGAAACCATAAGTGGCAGGGAATATAAAATCTGACTATCATAAACATTATCCTTATTATAGAATTTTAGCCTTTTAGATAATGCATTTACATAAAGCAGCCATAGTAAAGACCATTAAATGTGTATACACACACACACACACACACACACACACACACACACCTCACATGTGCAAATTTAATGGACTCAAAGGATCAGAGAATATGTTTTTCAAATTTACAAGTTGCCATTTTATCTTTTTAAAAACTAACTTTTCATATTGCCTCTAACATTTCAATAGTTTTATTTTATTTACATACTTCAGTGTATACATATCTTACCAACACAGAAGTTGTGGCTATATTTTGAAAGTCCCTCTATTTTCCCTTATTTATACATTTTGGGTCCTTTCTGAGTTCATCTTGCCTGTGTTCTATAAATTATACCAATATGTCCAATACAGAGCAAAAATCCTGGCTCTCTCTTCAAGTCATGAGGTAAAATTCAGCATGTTCTGCCAAGGCACTATATAGCTGAGCAGAGATAAAGCCAGCACAGAGAGAATACAGAATGCCTGGCAAGCTCTGGAGACGAGACTGTCCAGCAGGAACCAATAACCTTCTAAAAAAATAATAGTGTGCTCACCTACAGAGTAATGATGTTTGTGGTCTCTCTCTGAGGTAAGCACCATCGCCTTGTGGCCAAAAGGAATGCACATCTGGAAGAACTCTGTGCAATTTTCCAGATGTCATAGATGAATATCCAGTTCTTCTGGAACTCCCAAAACAGGGATATAGGGAGGGAGGGGAAGAAAGACAGACAGATAGATAGGGGCAGGTTGTGTAGAACTTTACTTCAACTGGAACTGGGGACTCTGGTCAAAGCATTCTGATTCCTCCTCCTCTACCCCAAAATATCTTCAGCTCTGCTTACATGTGTGTTTAAAGCATATATTTTTTCCTCAAATAGTAGATGTGTGTGTGTGTGTGTGTGTGTGTGTGTGTGTGTGTGTGTGTGTGTGTATTTTAATGTGTCTCTTTGGATTTTGCTAGCTGTGGCTTCTGGTCAATGATACCACATCACTTCCAATGACTGAGTTATGTATCATGGTTGGGCTTGGCCTCTAAGGCTAACATGTGAGGTCTATGGCTCCAGTGGTTTCTTGGACAAAGGATTGCCTGGGCCACCCACCACTTTGTTTTCTGAAAATGAGCTAAACAGTGCCATGGCAACACAGGGTTTGTGTCCTCAGTCTCCCCTCTCCACCCAACAGGCTTGCTGATTGTCTATACTGTCTAAGGAACTTTATCAGCTAGCCTGAGGTCTTCATCAAGGCAAAAGTTAAACTCTCTCTTTCTCTCTCTCTCTCTCTCTCTCTCTCTCTCTCTCTCTCTCTCTCTCTCTCTCTCTCTCTCTTCCTCCCTCCCTCTGATACTAAAATGTAAATATACTTCAGCTATCTGAGGCCAAGAAACAGACTAACTGGAGCTGGCAAGACTGAGCAAGTTAATGACCGATTGTGTCGATTCTTGGCTGAGATTATTGAGCTGGGAAATCATTCTAGCTTATGGGGAGTTGAGCAACAGCTTAAACTTTCCTTGTCCTCACACGAACATAGTAATCTCTAAATAATTATGGATTTTGTGCATTAAATGAAATAAAGTACCAATGCTCTGAAATGTCTTGACAAATAGCAAATTCTCAACAAATGATTCAGTTCAATAATTGAATTGAATAATTGAATAATTCAATTATTGAATTGAAATAAATAGATGTTTAATCCTATTTTAAGTAATATAATTTGTAGAAAATGGATATTTATATAGAAATAAACCTAAGGATAACAGAGTCAACCTTTTTCTAACACATTTGGGGAGTACTTAAATTCCTTGCCAGTAAGTTCAGTGCAGATATCTTTAACCATAAACATAGAAAATTATTGATATCAGTACTTACTACATTTCCTAATTAAACCATTTAATATCTAATTCTTAAAGATAATAGCTATTAAGTATATTTTTATCACTAAATGGAGCTTTAACAAGTATGTTCATATTGTCAATATCCATATCTTAAATATCTAATTCCAATTATTTTCAATTTCCCTCCTTGTCCTGGTTAGCTTTAAATGTCAATTTGAAACAGCCTAAAGTCATCTGAAAAGAGTCCCAGTTGAGTAATTATCTATATTAGATTGGTATATGGGCATGTATGTGAGGAATTTGTCTCCATTGATAAGTGATGCAGGAGGACCCAGTCCACTATGGGTGATGCCATTCCCTGGGCTGGGCTGTCTAAGGAAACCAGCAGACATGAGGTGGAGCAAGCCATAGAGTGAGCCAGAAAACTCTTCCTACACAGTTTCTGCTCTGGCTTCCTTAAGTGGTAGAATGTGACACAGAAGCGCAAGATAGAATGAACCCTTCCCTCCCCTACACTGCTTTGGGTTGTGCTTGTCATAGTAACAGAAGGAAACCAGATCGTACCTCTGTGACATAGTCTGTCCCTATCTTTATCCAATCTTGTGTGTGAGCCTCTTTGTGATGGTGGCTCCTCACATTGCCAGGCTTGTGTGCTGACTCCTAAGTGGGCACCAGATTCTTCATCCTGACCCAACGTCCTTGAGGTTTGATTTGGAGGACCCTGTGTTCTCAAAAAGGCTAGTAATTGAAAACAGAATAGTGTTTCTGTGAAGTCATGAAGCATTAAAGTCGAACCCAGTGCCCTGGGCCTTTTTGCCTGAATGCATGAATGATTAAGTCAGAGCAGTAGTGATTGGTAAGTGAGAAATAAATATTTGGAGAAAGGGGTGGGGTTTGAGTGAGAGGAAGAAAAAACATACAGCTTTGTGCTACTGTCACATGTATGATAAGAAGCACCTCAAGACTGGGGACGGGGGAGCTTCTTTTAGCAATTTGAGCTTGGAAGGCTTTCTTCTGGCAACTTGGTTGGGGAAGGCTTTCAGGGTTAATGAGGTACAGTGGATCCTGATGGGGAAGTTATGGCACTATGAAAAGTTCTCAGATGTGAGATGAACATAGCTTTCTCACATGCCATCCAATCAGAAAGCAGAGGAGCAAAATGTGGGTGCCTAGCTAGCTTCCTTCTTTATCCTTTTTTGTTCTCTCTGAGATCCCATGCCATAGGATGGCACAAGTAATATTTATGGGGTGATGTTCTCCCCTAAGTTATTCCTCTCAGGAAATGCCCTCACAGATGCATTCAACATGTGCTTCACCAAGTCCTAGGCATTTCTAAAACTAATCAATTTGACAATCCACCTTAGTAATTACAACAGCTTTCCAACGCCTCCTGTTCCAGTTTGTTGCCTTCAGACTCTTAACTATCTAAGCAGTGTACCCTTTTATTAACTTGGAACCAATATTCTGGGGAGATGGATGAAAGTCTCTTCTTGTGGGTCATAGCCAGTGTTCTGGTGTTTGTACAAGGGAACAGTTCACAGTTCACTGTAACCGGATCTGGAGACCTCACTGGATCATCTGGAATGTTGTCAGATCCCTCTTAGGGAAGATGACTGTGTCTGTTTGGCCTGGTTGCTGTAAACTAAGAAAAACCCCAAGGTGAGAGGACTGTTGCACATTTGACTGTGAGCGACTTCTCACCAGGTTGAGTTGTCTCTGCTTCTCAGTCCAGGGCTCTCAACTGTTCTTGGCTGTTCTCTGAGAGCTCAGCATCACACCACCAGGCTGACGGATGGTACAGCACACCTGCTCTACAGAGCGGCACGAGCAATGGGAATGACACATGAGTACATGATGGACAGCTCTGTATTCCAGTGTGTGCATGCCTTCTTACGTCCATACTCCTGACCGGGATCGCAAATCAATGACAGCGCCCAAGAGAAAGCAAGTCCTTTGCGTTCAGCTCTGACTAGCCCCTTTGAGTCTTCACGCAGTTAGTGTTACTTCATATCAAAGAGAAAGGTCACCTTTTTTGTTTCTACTTAATTATAATTTGGTTATCTAATTACAACTAAGCAAGAAGTGTGAGGTGTCCTTGCTGCAGCTCCGACTGTTCTATCACCATGCTGGCTAAATGGCCCTTTTTATGATGAGCAAACCCCAGGTCTAGAGCGAAAGAGCAAATGGCAGCTTTCTTTTGACAACAGGGCTGTTTCAGAAAGCCAAAATACTGAATTTGAGTTGTTTGCCTAAATAGAGGTAAGAGCTAAGCTCTCCTTTCAGGGACTGTGACTTCTCAATTTCTAGGGGTGTTTTCTGACAAAGCATAGCCCCAGATTTGAAAGGAGCATTGCATTTGTGTTCCAAAAGCACTGTTTTGGGACAATTTCTCTTCTATTTCAACACCTGAACAGAACAAACCATCAAAACTTCATGTTTTCATTACTCAAGTGTCAGAGTGAGATGTTTTGAGTATCTGCAGAAATAACCTGGTCATAAAATTACACATAGTCACAAGAAATAGTTCCCAACCTAATAATAACAACTAACTCCTAAACTGTATGTTACTGCTTCTGGCAGAAGAGAATCCTTGGTGATGGACACAGTCTAGTGACAGCCATCTTTGCTGTGTTCCTTCGGAGTGAAGGAACCATGAAGAAGGCTCTTTCCATGGTAGACCACATACCATCTCTACTGTAAACACACACCTGGCTTTGCTGCTGTTGGACAGAACTCGGAAATTCTTTCTACAGCACTTTTTCAAAAAGAGTCTTAGGTGATACAGGTAAACACAACCATATGAAGTCTACACTTCACCGTTGTATAGAGTGTGAAGAATTTGCAACTAGGATTCCTTCATACAGTCTCTGTAGAAGTAAACATTGTGTTTTGTGTGATCAAAAAATGATCTTTGATAGCCATACTTTTGATTGTGAATGATTGGTTTTATTAAATATAGGGCAAGCCAAAGTAAAAAATAAATAGTAAGAGATAGATAGATAGATAGATAGATAGATAGATAGATAGATAGATGATAGATAGATGATAGATAGATAGATAGATAGATAGATAGATAGGTAGATAGATAGGTAGATAGATAGATAGATAGATAGATAGATAGATAGATAGATAGATAGATAGAAAAACATCACTAAATCTAGCACTCACAACATCTAGCTGGGAAAACTCGCTGGGCAAGTCCCTTTAAGGCAAATATCTAGAGTCTAAGGCCAAGCTGAGTGCCCCCTTGAGTGAGGAGCATGGCAATAGGCAGGCATATAGGCACTGGAGCTGTTACAGGAAGCTTACATTTTTTAGGACAAAAACCACAAGGTAGAACAAAAGCTAACTGGGAATGGTCTGGATTTCCAAACCTACCCTCAGTGGTACACCTCCACCAATAAGGCTAGTCCTTTGAATCCTTCCCAAACAGTTTCACCAGTTGGGACCAAGCATTCAAACAGATGAGCTTATGGGAGCCAATCTCATGATTTTCCAGGTTGAAAATCCAAGATAGGCAGCAACGTCTATTTAGCCCTCTGTTTTCCTCATCCTGGCTGATGGCATCAGAAAGCTCCAAAGAGCCCCTCCACCTCAAGTTTAACCTATGCATTTAACAATCCATTTCCCAGCTTCTTTTGAATGGCCCTCTTGTTCATTAACATCATAGGAAAACTATTATTAAGTGTTTTTTGTCTCTAATCAGCTCTAGATGTTGGATTTAATCCAAAATCTTTTGAGAAATTGGTTTTATCCCTTTCTCTTTTGCCAACTTAACTTTAATTACATATTTTATAATTGTGTAATTTTTAATTTATTTCTTGCTCTAAAAATTCTGCCACGAACTGCATTTTATCAGAATATAAACTTCTTTAATACGTATTTCTAATTCTACCTATTAATACTTTATTCATTATCTGGCGTCAGATTCTATTATTGAGATTAATAGGTGCTATACCGTTTTACATGTCCTTGTTTTAATAAAGTTTCAGTATCACAATTGCTAAGCCTTCATGAATATAATCTGAAACAGTTATTTGTTCCCTAAATTCTGGAAGGAAAAAAAAAAAGTAAAGTTGTATAGAAGTGTCTGTCTTTGAGAATTTAAAATAACTCACATGAACACCATCTTAGCTTTTGGAAACAGATGTACATATTCTGTCAAACTTCATTTTTAAAAATAATTCATGATTTCTGTCTAATTCACAGAAAACTTAAATACATAGCTCACTTACGGACTTATGAACATACTGCATGAGTCTTACAAACAGTCCAGATTGTCACATTGTTAATAGTCAAGCAGGCAGCCCTAACTGAATACACTGCATCGCAGAATAAAGATATGGATGTAGAAGGGAGTGGGTACTGAAGAAGACAGTGAAGGACAAATAATAAAAATATTATACATACCTGTGTATATACAGAAATGAAATAATCAATTAAGAGAGAATAACAGGATTTGAAATAATGTACAAACAAACACAATTGGTTTTGTTGTAGATAAATACTATATATATATATATATATATATATATATATATATATTTGAAATCATGGGGTTGTTTTTAGTAACCTTTTTGTGATAAAGTACAAGGAACATTTCCCCCAAGTTTTCCATTTTCCTTCATTCAGTCAGTCTTACTCTCCTTGAGGTCTCAACTGTGATGGCCAGTTACTTTCCATGCTTTTCATGTTACTCAATTCAAGGGCTTAGGTTCAATGAAAAAGATCAACAGTTTAAAATAATATAGCACTAGATATATGTGGAATGTCTCCTCATATTAGAAACTGAGGAAAGTTGATAAAAAAAAATCATCCAATCATCTTCTCTCAAGATACATAGTTCTATCATATAGAAATTTACATGCATTTAAGATGATTTAATTAAAGTACATAGTTGGAAAATGTCTAATATTTAACAATTATATGGAGAAGAGGGGAGCATTTTTGAGAGCAGAGAAGAAAAAGAAATGAATATGATCTGATGGATATGGTGTCTATAAGTGTTAAAAATAAGATATACTAAGGGAAAATAATATACAAAAGTATGGGGAGAGGATCCCAAGGAATTTCATTGATCTTGATTCAGTCAGATGTTTGCTCTGGAATAAGGGAAGGATTTGCTTGGAAACAAATTCTGGTCTGTGGCAATGAAACTTTTATTTAGCCAATTTTGACAGACTGTGAAACTTTAAAAAAGATGTTTATAAGCCGGGCGGTGGTGGCGCACGCCTTTAATCCCAGCACTCAGGAGGCAGAAGCAGGCGGATCTCTGTGAGTTCGAGGCCAGCCTGGGCTACCAAGTGAGTCCCAGGAAAGGCGCAAAGCTACACAGAGAAACCCTGTCTCAAAAAAAAAAAAACAAAAAAAAAAGATGTTTATATTTATTATTTTTATGTATATGAGTGTTTTGCCTACATGAGTTTATATGTACCATGTGCATGCAGTACTCACAGAGGCCAGAAGAGAGAGTAGGATCCTCTGGCACTGGAGTTACAGATGACTGTGAGCTGCCATGTGGATGCTGAGAGCTGAACTCACATTCTTTGCAAGAGAAGCCAGTGCTCTTAACCACTCAGCCATTTCTCTAGCACCTCTGACCTCATTTTTATTAGTTTGGAAACACCAGTGCTATTGCCTAGAATTTTTTGGGTACATTTCATAAAATAGTAACATGAATTATAAATCATTTCACTGAACTCTATGAAAACATTATAAATTCCAGTAGTGTAATGTATAAATCAATCACAAGTGGAGAAAAAAATAACTTTTTTTGCATCAGGAAAAAGCCACTATTCAAAGCCTCTGTACATAAAATAACTTTATACCATAAAGATGTTTCTGTTGGGAACCTCCACCTACTAAATTCCTCCCCTGAAGGCATCTTGGAAAACATGTGTGTCCTGCTATTTGAGATCCCTTGGCTTCAAAGCACAGAGGCATCTAAAAGTTTCAGTGACTCTAGAATCTTTCACAATCTCAAAACATGCTTTAGCACTTTTTGGCACACTTGGAAATGTTAGTACACACCTGTCATCTCAGCACTCAGGAGCAGAAGCAAGAGGACCATACTTTCAAGACCCACCTGTGCTATGATAGGAGCTCTTGTCTCAAAAATCCAATGGCTGTGGGTGTGGTCAGAGGGTAAAGTACTTGCCTAGCACAGGAAAGGTCCTGAGTTTGATCTACAGCATCTCAGCACAAATGTTGAACTATTCCAGATGCTTCCATCTCTAACTGGTCATAATATTGAAGCATTTCATTTTTGATGCTATGGAAATTGGTCACTGTACATGTCTGTCATTTTGTGCATCTCTATATTATTTCATTAGGTGTCTTAAATATGATACAGCAGCTCAAAGCATACTCTATTACAGTTTTATAACATTAGGCACAGCATTCTGGACATATGAGTGAATGACTGAGACAAAATTTCAATCATACACGATTCCTGCGTATCCTTAGATAGTACTCAGCATTACTTCATCATCAACAAACCAAAGTGTCACTACCTAGCCTGTTCCTCCTTAAAGGTATCAGCATTGCTTCCTTCATAGCTAGTTAACGTTCAACATAACTAATACACGTGCTAACTGACCTTCTATGAATACCTCACTTCCTAAAGAATGCAAAATTAGAACTAAAAAAAATCCATGCCAGACCTTCCAGAAAACAACAGGCTACCAGGGCAACACAATTGTGTAGAGATAGGGGCAAAGGATTCATTTTATACATGATGCCAGGCAACCAAAGCTACTAAGGGAGACACTAAAGGGCTGAGACATGTTCTCTCATAGCACAGGGGGTGAAATGTTCTCTCACATCTAAGTGCCTGCCCATTATGTGGACTTTGAGCACTCATTATACAGGTGCTCATAAATGAGTTCAATTTGTTACGGCAACCTGAAACCCTAACTTTTAATATGCTGTTCTCATTTTCTTGTCCCTTAGAATATTGTTGGGATGAATCCTGTTTCTGAAAAGCTTGATTGGTACTGTATTAGCCTTGGGGAACCTGGTGCTTAGGTGCTCAGTCTGCAGGTCAGGGTCATTATTAATGATGTTGATTTGGCGGGTGGGGTAGGGGAGGAGAAAGGCAATAAGTCAGCCAATTAGTATATTCCAGGGAAGAGGTGGCTACAGATTAGGCAAAGTCCTCAGGTTCATAATACAATATGCTAATTGCTTTCCATTTGCAGGTCTGTATTCATTGGTTTTTCTTGTTGCTCATCTCATCTCTGTCCTGTTTGCTGAGAATCTGGCAAGTCTGAAAGATTTTAGCCTTTCATGGCCTTGATGGCGATGTTTGAACATCATGGTCAAAGACTGTAGAGAGGGAGGATGACATCTCACCCAGTCTCTTTCCTACCTTCCCTTTTCCCAGCTAGCAGATATGATCTCTATAGGACACAGCTATCTTTATTTTCACAATAAGGCAGGATAATACTTAGGTTAAAGAAAAGATCCAAGTTGAAAGAGTTTATGTATGTCATTTTAAAACATGTTTAGATTTTCTGATTTGGTTGGGACCTAACTTTCTATTGGAAAACCTCAATTAATTAATTGATTGATTGGCTTGTGCCAAGATGGGTTTGAACACAAAAGGGGAGATCTTTCCTTTCCAGACCCAAGGTGAGTGAGTAACAAGGGCTTCTCCATCACCTCCTCTCAGGTTATTTACCACTAGAGATGCATTAAAACAGCTGAACTAGTTGACTGCATGGTGATGTAAAGCTATAATCTCAGCACCCACGAGGAGGAAGAGCTGAAGAGCCAGGCATTGAAATCTAACCAGAGCCCCCTACTGAGAACCACTCAAAAACAAAGAAACAGAAACACAGAAGGGAACCAGGAATACAATCTAAACTAAGGAAAAAGGAGCAGTATTCATAGTGGAGGAAATCAATTTGTTAACATTGAAATTATGTGTTTCTACGATGGGGCATTTAAATGTCTTAAATTTTCTGAAACCAAAGTCGAATAGGAGAAGTAAGAAAAGGAGTGAGCAAAGAAATATGAAAGAAAGGAAAGGAAATAAAGGAAGAATGGGAAGAAGGAAATACTGTTTCATCCTCTGGTGAAAGGAGGCACATCAAATGGCCAGAGAAGAGATTTTGTTTCTAGTACCCCATTCTAGACTAATAGTGCATGATGATCTAATCCCATCTCTCAGGGCAATACCTCAAACAATAGATACTGTGCTGTGTTTGCTTTCTATCACTGTGGAAACCCATTTACAGAGGAAGCATTTATTAAGGCTCAGCTCACAGTCTCAGAGGACTCAGTCCAGGGGCTTTTCTGTGCCTATGTGAGATGAGGCACACTTGGTGGGAAGGTGGTGATAAAGCAAGTCAGCTCACCACGTGATGGACAGGAGACAAAGAGGAAAGGAGGGAGAGGAAGAGAAATCTCAGCTGAACTGCTTCTTGAAAGCCTGAATGCTTAACCAGCCTAGTTCCCAGTTTTCATGCCTTATACACCTTTCTGCTTTCTGCTATCACTCCCTGGGATTAAAGGCGTGAGTCACCATGCTTGGCTGTATCCTTGAAAACACTGAGATCCAGCCTCTAGAATGCTAGGATTAAAGGCGTGTGCTACCACTGCCTATCCTGTATGTTTAATATTGTGGTTGTTTCGTTCTCTGACCCCAGATAAGTTTATTAGCATGTACAATATTTCGGGGAACACAATACCACCACAAAAGACTAAAAGCTGGTGACATTATCCCCTGGGTGTGGGTCTGGTACTGTATGAGAGAGGAGGAAGTGAACTGAGCTGTAGGCAGGCAGGCATTCCTCCTTCTCTGCGCTAGACTGTGAATGTGAGGTGGTAGCTCACTGCTTTGAGTGCCTGTCTATACTTCCCCACATTGGTGGCTGGAACTTGCAACTGGGAGATGAAATAGCCATTCTTCCTCTAAGTTGCTTTTGTCAGAGTATTTAGTCATGGCAATAGGAAAGAAAATAAGATAAAGAGCATGTTCCCAGTGACCTCCACAAGTGTTCTTATCTCTGAGTATGCCACCACCTTAGGCTTGGGTGTTACCACATGAGCTTTTGAATAACACTCTAGATCTAATATATAGTGTCTATAAAGAGACATTTTCTTATATGGAAAAGATTTCTTCTTTAGGTACATCATCTCTCATGGTTTACTGTGAGGTAAGAATGACATCAAATGCAACTGTCTTCATTCATGTTTCCAGTTTCCTTAAACAAGATTCCTTTACAGTCATGCCACCTGACATAGGATCACACAGATCAAGGCTACTTACCTTTTCATAGAAGAAGCCAGATGACACTGTGAAAGCAATACAGACCCCATCTAAGAGATTGGCCACCATCTTACACCACCTGCTGTACTCACTTCCAGAAAGGACCTCAGGAATGTGTCATGACAACTCAAACAGTATGCTCCTGCAGACATTCTGTCTATGTTTTATGGCCCTTGAAGATATCCAGATAATCTTGCTGAGCAGTCCAGATATTCCTGCTGAGCAAGTTGTGGTTCCTCATCAAAAAGTCTAACCCAATGGTTTAAAAAAAATCACCTTGCCCCATATCCCTTCTACCCAATCCCAAGTTGCCAGAGCATGTAATTCCTGGCTTGTGTTTTTTCCCTATAAAAACTCTCTACCCCTGGGACTGCTGCCACGGCCACATTTTCCTCCATCTACTTGGTGGTGGCCCAGGTTGAACCTGACAATAAAAAGACCCTTATGTGCTTGCATCAGAAACTGGCTCCTTGGTGGTCTCTGAATTTTGTGAAATGGGTCCAACAACACCAGCATTATCCTAAAGAAATGTTCTTGGTGCTTTTAGCCTCAACAAGTATTTGTTGAGATTTTGCAATGTTATGCTTAAGATCTTCGCCTAAAATTTCATGTCAGGGTGAAGCCATTATTGGTTCATGGCTCATGAAATCTATGTGACTTTTGGCACCCTTAGAGCCTGGTGTGCGTGTCCAAGCGACTCAGGGCAAAGTGTACTCCCTAGGAGTAAGCAGAAGTGATAAGACAGAATTATTGGCTATACGCTGTAAGAATGCTAGAGTATCTGCACAGATTGATGGCATCACTTTAGCTTTAGCTGGTGTCAACCCATCTTTCTTGATAGTAATTACCCCAAGGTCAATTGACTCTGAAGCTGCACTAGACAGAACCGACAGCCTTCTCTGGTTTCAGTGTGAAATAATTTCCTGTGTAGCACATGTTTTGCATGCCACTTCTTCAGGCTGTGCTGCTCTTTGGGAAGACTGAAACCTTTAAGAGGTGGAGCTTTGCTGGAAATGGTGGGTGAGTTGTGGCAGGCCTTGAGGTTTGATAGCCCCACTTCCTGCATGCCTGGGCAATCAACGTGCCTCCCTCTCTCACTGCTGTGCCTTCTCCACGATGGTGGATTGTGTCCCTTCTTAAATTCTAAGTTAAACTAAGTTCTTCCTTTCAGTTACTTTTGTTGGGTATATGGTCACAGTGATGAGAAAAGTAACTCATATAGAGCCAAATCATCTCATCAGCAGAGAAGAAAAAGGTAGCTTTCTGCTGACTTTGTCTAGAAGACATGCATGAAATTGATTGACAAATACTATATAGTTAATATTTTTAAATGAGGATGATGGGCCTGGAAAGAAGGCTCAGTGGTTAAGAACATGTGGTGTTCTTCTAGAAGATCTGAGTTGGATTTCTGTCATCCATTAAACAGGTAGTTTACAACCATGTGTAACTTCAGCTCCAGGAGATCTGATGCCCCTTCTGGCCACTATGGACTCATGGGCATGGATCCACACAAATATACATAATTAAAATAAATCTTCAAAAAACAAGGAGTGTTTGTCCTTCTATGTCACTCAGCAGAGTGGAAAAGAAATGCCAAGAAGAGGGTGAGAAATCTGAGAGCAGATGCTGTGGAGGAAGATGTATCCATATTCATGTTAAAAAGAGCAAGGTGATTTTGCAGTGTAACTCTCACTTAGCACAGAGGAAAGATGCCTAATCATCAACTGGGCCCCAAATGATATTTTTTTTTTCTGTTTGGGCAGCTGGAGAGATTGCTTGGCAATTAAGAGTGCTTGCTACTCCTACAGAGAACCCAGAATCAGTTCCTGGCATTTCCATCAGGCAGTCACTACGGGCCTGTAACTCTAGTTCCAGGGGATCTCTGACACCTTCACCAGGCCTCTTGGGGCACCCACATACCTGTGTGCATCTCCCCCCCCCCACACACTGTAATAAAAGTAAAACCTTTAAAAACACAACCCCTCTATTCAGAAGAACTTTTACCAAGAGATAATTTTGAATGTCTTTTCATCAATGCATATTATAGCTAGTTCTGCATAACAATGTTTTATATTAAAAACCGACTCTGACTTTCTTACCAAGCCTTTCATCTTTTAAGTCCTAGATCTCATAAGCACTTGTAATCAATAACTAAAAAAGTCATTAAGATGCCCACTTTATGTTATGTGCTATTAATAAGCATCCCTAAGAGCACATCTCAGGATAATCTTCAACTTTCTGAGATGCAGGAATGGAATCTAGTTTAAAGGAAAGTTTAGATTAAAGGGGTCAGATTAGAAGCAGCTCCATGTAACACCGGGATGGAGAAAACACAGAGAAACAAAGGATCAGCTTGATATGGAAGAAGGACAGAGCGTTAACACTCACCATGGGGTCAGAAGACAGTGATGGAGTCTGGTGGACACGAAGCACTGGCCAAGGAGCTAACAAGGAACGATTCTGTCAGGTTTCCCAGACAATGTGAGAGAGACTGAAGAGTTTTGCTTAAAGTAAGCAGCATATCACTGGTTTAAGAGAGAGGCTGGCAGTCTGATCTTGTCCTGGCCTAGGACATGTCCATACTTCCCATAAGACTTATATCCATATGAGCGAGAATTGTTGAAGCCAAGGTTGGCTAAAGCACAGGGACAAATAGCCAAATGAATGGAAGCACATGAACTATGAACCAAAGGCTGAGGGGCCCCCAACTCGATCAGGCCCTCTGAATGGGTGAGACAGTCATTTGGCTTGATCTGTTTGGGAGGCAGCTGTGCGGTGGTGCCGGGTCCTGGGCTCGTTGCATGAGTTGGCTGTTTGAATCCTGGGACTTATGCAGGGATGCTTGGCTCGGTCTGGGAGGGGGGGACTGGACCTGCCTGGACTGAGTCTATCAGGTCGATCCCGGTCCTCGGGGGAGACCTTGATCTGGAGGAGGTAGGAATGGGGGGTGGACTGGAGGGTGGGGGAGGGGGGCGGGAGGGGGAGAGCAGGGGAATCTGTGGCTATTATGTGGAACTGAATGGTGTTGTAAAATAAAAAATAAAAAAAAAAAAGACATATCCAGTTGGGGTATCCGATATGCCCGTAACTCCCATATGACAAGTCAACATTGAGAAGAATCCATCTGGGCACCCTCCATATTTTGCATGGCCATATGTAGGCAGTATCTGGAAAGCTAGCTTGAGGCTGAGCAACTTGGGAGGCATGAAAAAAAAAGTAATCATATACTGATTACGCTTAGAACACCTAGTCGTGTTCTGAGGCAGTCCTGAATTGGAGGAGGGCTGGCAGGATACATACACACAGAAAGGGTGGTTCCTGTGGTGACGGACTCATTGGTCCAGTAGCCCCATTCCCTCTGCCCTGAGCCATATAACTGAGACTGATAGTCCTGAGCCAGAGGTTGGGTCAACAGTCAGCTTGGCTGTGAGCTCTCTGCCATGATGCTTTCTGCTCACAGGACTGAGAACCCTAAAACTCTCATCCAGCTGATCCCCTCTGCAGCCTCTTCTCTTACAGGATGTCTAATACTGAAAGGATTACACAGGACTGAGACAAGTGCCATAGTAACAGACCTCAGTTTCCATGTGCCTCAATCCTCGACACACCCTGAAACATCTCTTGGCTTAGACATTAGCCAATGTGAGGTAGACAGATGGGGTTGGCAGGCAGAGCTCTAGCCTGATTTATAGGCTGAAGAGCTCACAATGGTCAGAAGTGGCTTCCCACCTGCAGAGTTGGGAATCCCTTAAGTGACCACATCACACCCGAGCAAAGGAGCCTCAACTACTCCAGGCTCAGCACCAGTTTGAACAGATTGAAGCAGTCTTTAACCTGAATTGGCCATGCCCTCCACGTCCTGGGTTCAGGAAGAAAATGTCTCAATGCAATGTGTTTACAGTTTTAGAGTCTTTTAAATTCTTTTTAAATTTTATCTGGGCTCTCGTGTACCTCCTTTTTTCTGTTTTATAATACTCAGTATTATTTAAAAAGAAGATTGTAGGTTTTTATTTTTCTCCCTCTTTATGTTCATCTATTTATTTGCTTATACGTTTCTCATTATTGTGCAGAATTTTTTAAATTACTGTTTCTTTTCTCTCCCTCTTGTGATTTTTTTTTCTTGTCTTCTGCCTGTTTCTCCTTTGACTTAACCCAGTTTCTTCTTTGTTTTTCTGTCTCCTGACTCCTTCCTTTATTTCATCCAGTTATTGTTTTCAAGTTTGCATAAGTAACTTTCAACTTCATGGGTCACTGCAAACATGATTATAATTTTCTTTTCTGTGGTCATTAGTGATGGCTTTAATTGGTTTAAAGTGTGTTACTATGCCTGGCTTTATTCTGTGCCATTGTTACCACCATGGATCATTTTCTCCTCTCTGTGTGTCACTGAGGACTCAGCTCTTCAGTGAAGGCAGTTCTCTACGTAGACTCTCAAATGAAACTGAAAAAGCAACCATCCCTACCAACTGCAGATTGTAATACAGACAGATCAGAAACATGAAAAAACAAAATGACAGGATTCCTCCAAAAGATCTTAACTCGGCAATTAACCAAGTCCAAAGAGTCAAAAAAATGGATAGAAGACTAAACAATGAATTCAAAAGTTTATCAGTGAAACCATCAGTGACTTCATAGAGAATGAAAACAAGCCAATGAAGGACTTAGGAAATAAATTCAGTACCTAGAGAAGAAAGTCAACCACATGAGTAAAAATCCAGACAAGGAATTGAAATTTTGTAGAAAACAAATGATAATGTTAAAAATGAAAAAAATTTACAAATCAGAAACATAGCATACAGTATTGCCAGTTGACTAACACAAGCAGAAGAAGGGATGCCAAAGATGGAAAACAAGGTCAAAGAAATGCTGCATTTAGACAAGAGTAAGGGGAAAATGATCATGGCTGAAACTTCTAAGTATTATGGTATATGATCCAGAGATCAAGGCAAAGAATCCACAGAGAAAAGATGAGATAAAATAAAAACATATAGAAATATATTCAATAAAATTATAGAAGAAAAGTTTCTTTGTCTAGGAAAAGAAATTGATATCTCGAGACAGGAACATTTAGAACTCAAAGTAGTCAGGACCAGAGAAGTATATCTTCCCAACACATTGTAGTCAAGGGGCAACATTTATAGAACAGCAACAAAAAGAGAACAACACAGAAAGCCGTAAAAGACTAATGCTGACTGGACAAAGGCAAACATGCTAGGGTAGTGAGAGACTTCTCAATGGGAACTCTGAGGCCAGGAGAGCATGAGATTACATACTAAAACTCTGTTAGTTAGAACATTAGTGAGAGGGCTTTGTTCATGGCCAGGGGCATGGAACTCCTTTGAACATGGTGGGTTTGCCAGACTAGACACAGATTCCAATCTCTAGCTTCTCTATGTAAATAAAACACTGATGGCCAGTGACCAGGCAGGAAGTATAGGCGGGACAAAGAGAGAGGAGAATTGGGGAAACAGGAAGAAGGGGGAGAGAGACTGCAGCCACCGCCAGGACAATCAGCATGTAGAGACTCTGGTAAGCCACCAGCCACATGGCAAGGTATAGATTTATAGAAATGGGTTAATTTAAGATAAAAGAGCAGTTAGCAAGAAGCCTGCCACGGCCATACAGTTTATAAGTGATATAAGCGTCTGAGTGATTATTTTATAAGTGGATTGTGGGACTGCGGGGCTTGGGGAACCTGGAGAGAAGCCCTCCAACAACAAATGGCGCCCAACGGCTCGAATTTCCACCTTAAACCTGACAATATTTAATAACCAATTCTAAACAGAGCCAAAAACAGGTTCCTGCTTCTTGTCTCATACAGGCACGCGCAAAACTCAGGTTTGAACTCTGGCGGGTTCCTGGCGTGTGCGCTTGACCGGCAGTATGGCAGAAATGAGGTGTCTGCCATCGGCACATTACGCTATGTGGTGGATTTAGTCTTTACTAGTATTAAAAAAAAAAGAGAGAGATAGAGATAGAGAGAGGTTTCTGGGCTACACGCTGCTTTGATAAAAGAGTAGACCTACTATTTCTGAGACTTGATGACTCACAGAACTGGCGGAAAACGCCAAGTTGGTAAGCTGAAATGGGCGGAGCCAGCAGCCACACTGCCGTTTCAGTCTTAAAATGGTACAGTTTAAACCAATAAGCTCAAGGTAATATAAAAAATAAGCCATATAAAGATGGCTACCACACAGAGAATCTGGATTATGTTCTCTTTGATATTCATAACTGAAGAAAAACATTTGATTACAAAAGCTGTTGAGTTATGCCAAAATGTATATTTTAAAGGTACCTTGACTTCAAAATTTGGATATAAGGATATGTTACTTTGGAAAAGAGGTTTTGCTTTTGTTTCCACAGAAAGCCAGAGGCTGTGGATTTGTTCCAGATTAAGATACATCAGGTTTCACCAGCCAAGACCCCCTGAAAGGTCTCCGATGACACCATGGCCCAGATGATCCAACATCCAGAGCGGTTTCAAGGCAACTGGTTCACACAATACAGCCTCAAGGACTACCCCATAGGCTTAAAATTTTCTTTGCTTCCCCATAAGATACAGCGCCCCCTCCAGCAGGAAGTAGTAAGAGATGCTACGCCCAAATTCCCAAATATACCAAGCTGGCTTTAGAGGTGGAATTGGCTCACTCCCCCTCTAAACCCAGACATATTGTTTTAAAAAAAAATGGTTAAGAGATTCTTGTGTCCCAAATCAGAAGAGCCCTCTGGTATGGGACAGAAAAAAAACAATATTTTTATTTAAAACAGGTTGATTATAAATGTGATCTCTTTCTAAAAAAGAAAAGGGGATTTAATATAGATATATAAGAGGATATAGAGATGATAAGATAAAAGGATAGATTAATCAACCTACTTTTAAAGAACAACTTGTTTAAAATGTTTTACATTGGTATAAATTTTAGTTTATGTTTAAAATGTTTTACATTGGTATAAATTTAGTTTATTAATACAAACTTGAAGTTAATTTTGTTATACTGTATATATATATATTTCTATTCTTGTTTGAGGTATTATGTTTATGTAACTCATTTAAAATTGTAATGGATAATTAAAAATAGATTAATAATTAGTCATCTATGATAATCATATTTATAGCCATGTTAGTTAAGTCTTCTAGGTATATATAGATATATTTCAGATAGATAGGTAATCTTCAAACACTTCATAGACCTAGAGAATATGGCATTTAAATAACTTAAAATTCTGTTGATGTAAGACACAATTGCTCCTGGCTACACCAATTTGATCCCGAGAGAATGTTGGGCTTCTAAGACATTTCCATTTGGAAGTTTGTCTTTTTGGCACAAAATGGCCTACTGGGCAAAGAACTGCCCTTGCCTTGATGGCTGACAGTACAAATGCAATGCTGTCCTTTCTGGACAAGCGGGACACAAGGAAAGCGACCACTGTACTCTGCCAAGACAGGGTAAGATGGTCTCTTAAAATTCCTGCTTCTGAAAATGGTCTGTCAGATACTCTAGGCCTGTAGCCAATTTGAATGCACCAACAATGCTGAGAAACATTAGGTGACTGTCCAGGCTGCCAGCTGTCTTGGTCTACTTTTGCAAGATTCCCGAAAGTTGCTTGCATCCATCTACCATTTCTCAGGTACCATTATGTTCCTTCTCAGGTCTTTGATGTGGTTGAAGACTAGATAGTAGTAATTTCCTCAGTTATGATAAAAGATAAGTTAGCTATAAAACCTTAAACTCACAAATATAAGATAGATAGGACATCTTCTTTAATATTGTAACTATAATTCTTGCTCAGTAATTGTTTTGTTATATGTAATTTTACCATGTTAAAGTTAAAACCTTCCTTTTTAAAAAAAGAAGAAAGGGAAGTGCTGTGGATATCACTCTATGTAAATAAAACACTGATGGCCAGTGACCAGGCAGGAAGTATAGGCGGGACAAAGAGAGAGGAGAATTGGGGAAACAGGAAGAAGGGGGAGAGAGACTGCAGCCACCGCCAGGACAATCAGCATGTAGAGACTCTGGTAAGCCACCAGCCACGTGGCAAGGTATAGATTTATAGAAATGGGTTAATTTAAGATAAAAGAGCAGTTAGCAAGAAGCCTGCCACGGCCATACAGTTTATAAGTGATATAAGCGTCTGAGTGATTATTTTATAAGTGGATTGTGGGACTGTGGGGCTTGGGGAACCTGGAGAGAAGCCCTCCAACAACACTCAGGTTTGCCATCTACATATGGTACTAACAGACTTGGGGTGGGGGGTGGTCCTTCCTCCTAGTTACGATAACTGGGGAAACTTCTAGAAAAGCTTTTACTTTCCACCAGTAATTCCAGACTTTATACAATGTTTCTCAGACCTAGACACACACGGGACTAGCCATATAATGATATTACATTAAATGTGTTTGTCTCCTGTGGCCTAATTTAAGTGCTGGCTTATGTCCCTTGCAAGAAAGAGTATTTGGCTTGCCAATTACGCCCTTTCTTACACTCAAAATTTTAAAGCTAATTTTGTGTTGTGTTAACGTATGCGTTTGGAATCAACCAGTGCATGTACACCTGATGCTTCTATTTACAGAATTGATCACGGTGATAAGAGAATGAGATTTCAAATTACAAAGAGTGTTAGAGGTCATGACACAACCTCCATTGATGTGAAGGAGCCAATCCAGAGTGTGTCTGTGAAACTAGTTCATTTTAATCATGCAGGACATTTCAGAAGTTTGGTTTTGTTGTGTTTTGAATTAAATTGCCTTTCATTTCTAGTTATCAACCTACAGTGGAAGAGTGACATGATTTGAGAAGCTTATAATCACAATACATGTCTGGTAAAACCAGGGAAAATTAGCCACTTTGTCAAATCCATAAAGAAATACAAGGAGGCAGTTTGTTACTCCATCTTCTCCTGAGGTCAATGTGGATATAAGAGTTCTCTGAGGAGGCCTCTGTTTGTTAATTCCTCTTTAAGTCGTTGTGAGCAGAGGATTTTGTTGTTAGTTGTTTTTGCTCCTTTTACTCTTTTGGCTTTTTGAGGGGTCCACCATCCAGCTCCCAAATAAATCACACATGTGGAATCTTATTCTTACTTATAAATGCCCGGCCTTAGCTTGACTTGTTGTTAGCCAGCTTTTCTTAAGTTAGCCCTGTTTACCTTATGCCTCTGGAATTTTACCTTTCTCTTACTTCTGTATATCTTACTTTCACTCTTACTCTGTGGCTGAGTGGCTGGGTGGCTGGGTGGCAGGCCCCTGGCATCCTTCTGTCCTTGTTCTCTTGCTCTTTCATCTTTCTTCTTTTCCTCCCAGATTTCTCCTTCTATATGTTTTCTCTGCCCACCAGCCCCACCTATCCTTTCTCCTGCCTTGCTGGATGTTTAGCTCTTTATTAGATCATCAGTTGTTTCAGGCAGGCACAGTAACACAGCTTCACAGAGTTAAACAAATGCAACATAAAGGAATGCAACATATCTTTGCATCATTAAACAAATGTTCCACAGCATGAACAAATGTAACACACCTTAAAATAATATTCCACAACAGGATTTTGTGAACTCCCCTACTACTGGGAAGTTCCCACTACTTGTAAACTGTAGTGTTCCTGGAAATTTTTCATTTATTGACCAGGATAAGTTGTTTAAGGTATTACTGGATAATCCTATCTTTGGCACTTGAGGCTTTAAACTGTATTTTTCTCCCAACATTGAAGTTGATGTTGATAATAGGGAACACTTACACAGGTCATACTTGTAGGAGTTGGTTCTTCCCTTCCACTGTGGGGGTCCCGGGGATCAAGGGCTGCTCATCCAGTTTGAAGGAAGAACTTACTCTCATGTCCTCTGACTTCACATGTGCCCCACAACACCTGTGTTACCCTTCCACGCCCCACCCCACATAAACACACACAAATAAATAAATGAAAGTCATTTAAGAATAGATAATAAGTAATGAGTTCATGGCAACTCATTTCCAATGTTTCAAAAACCACAGTGAAAAAAAAATTACATACGAGGGGTGCAAACAGCAATTCATTACAGAATGTTGTGCTTTCCTGGGGATTTTCCATATCCCACGAGATTCTAACACAGGCTGGTTTCCTCTTGTTAGATATTGTAAAGAGCAGTTCAAAGTGAGTTTCTTAAAAATCCCTAGCCCTGTGTCTGTATCTCTAGACAAGGGCTTACAAATTGGATGATGGTTCAAAGACTTAAGTGTCCTTCCTGACTTTTTCTAAGAATAAGGTTCAGTTGGGAAATGTCAAGATTGAGGATTTATTTACGGGCAATCATCAGGAAGATCTCTGAGTGAAATAGTATCCGTAATACAACAGAACATTTCAGGTATAAGCCTTTGATCTGTATTATTGAATTACTGACATCTGAACCAGCATTAAGGACTATGGTGGGGGTGGGGAGATGGCTTAGCTGGCAAATTGCTTGCCATGCCTACAGGCATAAAGACCTTGCTTGGTTCAGTGTTCAGCACCCACATACAAGCACACCAGTATTCCCAAGTATCGGAGAAGTGGAGGCAGGAGGATCTCTAGGACATCAACTTCTGGCTTCTGCACTCACGAACACACATACCCATGTGTACCAGTACTCACAAACATGAGCACACACATACACAAATAATATGTCACTGTTCTTATTGTTGTAGTCCCGAGAAAGAAAAAGATTGAAATTATTCTGTACTTGAAACAGATTTCCACCACAAAAGTAAAAGCATGCAGCATCAGTGTTTGCCGCCAAGGTGACCCAGGACGAGCTCCCATTGTTTCGAGCAGAGAACTTGTCTTTGTTCATCTGTGCAAGCCTGTTAAGTGCAGCCATCCTGTTTATGGAACTGTGGAGACAGAGCTGCATAAACCAGAAGAGACCAGTCATTTGATGTCTGTATCTGTCACCCTCCTCCAGGTTGTGACAAACCATGTGACAAAGAGCAGCTTGCAGGGTTTGTAGCTCCTGATGGCGGGAGGTGTGGCTTCAGGGGTGAGGCTGCTTGCTCACATCTCTGTAGATCAAGAGGGAGAGACAGGACAAGAAACGGGGCTAGAACATAAACCCCCGTCCTGCTCCCCAGAAACTAACTTCCTCCCCCTAGACCTCCAGTGCCTGGAGTTTTTAACCACCACCAGCAGTTGGAGATGGAGTGTCCAAATACAGGAGTCTGTGTGCCTGTGGTGTGTGAGTGGGGAGGGAGTATTCACCAAACCACACCAGTGTCTGTTGGATTCTTGTCCAGACACATATAGCCATGTTCTGGCTGACACGATTCTTTCTCACAGCTGTCTCAGAAACTAGAATTACTTATCACAGAATGATTTCACAGTCCAACCAAATCAGGCGAGATCCTCCTGCTCACACTTCCCATAGACAATTCTCTTTCCCACTCTCTCCACTTACAAACAGATCCTTAGAAATATCACTAAATTGTACCACAATTATCTTTAAGGTGCATGTTCTTGGATTTCTTAAATTCGGCAATTATCCATTGAGTATCCACTTTCTTGCGTTTGTTTGGGTTTTTGTGTTTGTTTTTTGTTTGTTAGTTCATGTGTTTGTTTTGAGCCAGGGTCTCATGTAACCTAGGCTGGCCTTGAATGCCCTACATGGCTGAGGCTGAACCTGAATTCCTGCCACCCTTGCCAGCCCCTTCACCAGTGCAGGTTTCCCAGGAGTGTGCCACCATGCCAACTCCCCCTCCCCCGCACCCCCAGTTAAACTGTTAAACTTCCTCAGAACTTGGGATGTTGAACTTATCTGAAAACTGTTGGGTGTTATTTACATTATGTGTACTAGAAATGTGACTCATTGGTTGTCCAAGAGAAGTACATTTGTCCTAAAGGGACCTAGTGATTATAAGTCTAACAAAGACAGAGTAGAACACTGGAGGGGGGTGAGCAGATTAGAAACATGAAGATTGCATTCCATTAAAAAGAAATGTATGTTTCTGAAAATTCAACAGATTATTTAAAGGAAAGAAAATGTGTAATTGACCTGTGAGATATTTTTAGGACAATCAAGAACATTTCTGAGCCAAACATTGTGGCATACACCTGTTATCCCAATATTGGGTACATGGGAGCAGGGAAATAGGGTGTTCAAACCCCACTTGGCTACACAGTGAGTTCAAGGCTAGCCTGAGCTACATGAGACCCTGTCTCAACAGTGCTTTCCCCACCAATAAAAAAATGGAGATAACATTCTGTTCCCTGAATTTGTTAAGATGATGGCCATAAAAAATTAGCTCTTCTACCTTTTCCTTAATTTAACAAATTTATTAGATTGTTAAAAGTCAGTGAACTTTTTGTTTTGTTTTGTTTTGTTTTGTTTTTCAAGACAGTGTGTCTTTGTGTATTGGCTGTCCTGGAACTAGCTCTGTGTACCAAGCTGAAATTAAACTTGCAGAGATCTGCCTGCCTCTGCCTCCCAAATGCTGGGATTAAAGGTATGCACCACCACCTGGTCTACAAAGCAGGCTAGCCAGGGCTACACAGAGAAACCTGTCTCAGCAAACAAACAAACAAAGTCAGTGAACTTATTGGAAAACTGGAGTTTCATTCACTCACTCCAACATTCACTCAACAAACACATTCTGAATGTCTTTGATGGGGCAGGCATTATTCTAGAAATTTAAAGATAAATAACTGAAGAAAATCAAAGTTCTTGCTGTAACAAAACTTAAATCTCAGCATGGAGAAAAGTAATAAAGCAGTGCACTGGCCACTGGTTTCAAACATTCAAAGATGGGCTTGGGTGGAAGTGGAATCATTCAGACACGCCTTGTCTTGGAGACCTCAGCATGAGCCTCAGCATCTTTTACCCTTTTCTTCCCTCAGGAGACTTGGATGTCTCAAGAGGTCACAGATTCTTCCTTTCTTGTGGTCTTCTCAATTAAACAGAGAACCTGGGAGCTACCAGGCATTAGTTATCAGGCATTAGTGCTCTTCCACAGTAAGGGTGAAGAGGAGGATAAGGCAAAAGTAGTTCCTCCCCTTACTAAACCTTTGGTGCATTAAGGAAGGAAGTGGTTGATTTAGTATACATTAAAGAATGTGAAATTAAACTTGACATGAATTCTATTTGGGGAAAGATTAGTAGAACGCTAAGATTTATCAATGAACCCTGATTGAGAAAGTGTGTGTGTGTGTGTGTGTGTGTGTGTGTGTGTGTGTGTGCATTGATTTGTAGAGATACTAGTTTCTTTTCTTATGGATGTGACAAAATACCCTGACAAAAGCAAATTAATAAAGGAAGAGTTTATCTTGGCTCACAGTTTGAAGGAACAGTCCAAAATGGCAAAATGTCAAGATGGTGGAGTATGAGGCAATGTAGCTAGAGTTTTCCTACCTTGTCCACAGTCAGGACAAATCTTTGTCTCCTGCCAGTTCCACAGCCACTCAGACTCAACTAAGTAAACACTTATATTGCTTACAAACTGTATGGCCATGGCAGGCTTCTTACTAACTGTTCTTATAGCTTAAATTAGTCCATTTCTATAAATCTATACCTTGCCATGTGGCTCGTGGCTTACCAGTACTTTACATCTTCCTTGTCCTGGCGGCTGCTGCAGGCAGTGACTCCTTCTTCCTTTCTGTTCTTTTATTTCTCCTCTCTGTTAGTCCTGCCTATACTTCCTGCCTAGCTACGACCAATCAGGTTTTATTTATTGACCAATCAGAGCAACTTGACATACAGACCATCCCCCAGCACAGCCAAGTGCAGACCATCTCAGACACCTGCACTCAGGCCCATGGTCCTAATCATCCTCTATGTGGACCTGCTGGGTAAAGCCACGAGGAACCCAAGAACAGGCTTCCACAGGACATACAGAACATCCCACAGCAAGGCAATCAGTCACATTGTGTCCACAATCGGAAATGGAGATAGAGAAGAATTCAGAGACTCGGCTTGCTTTTTCCTTCTTGTTCAGTCTGAGAATCCAGCCCATGAATTGTATCATCCATATTTGGCATGAGTCTGCCTACCTCAATTAACCCCATCTAGAAACCCTTCATAGACATGCTCAGAGATCTGTTTCTAAGGTGACGCTAAATCCAGTCAACTTGACCACCATTACCATGCATCATGGTAAAAAAGAACCAGAGGAAACAGCAAGCGACCTTTACCCCACCTAAGCTAAGGGACTCCATGCTTCTTTCAAAATACCTTCTGAAGACTTTGCTCATGCCGTTAGTTAGCTGGTGGCTGGGATGGCTTGAGTGTGTGCTACTGTTTTCTATTACTATGGAATACAGTTTGTTCACGTGGAAAATGCCAGGCTTCCACAAGCAGGTGCACTGGGGTTGGGATTTGAACTCTTGTCTTTTTTGGAATATGACTGTCTTTGCAGTCTACAAAGTTCATCTCATCTCCTTTGAGGCTCTTGATATACTGTTTGTCCCACGACAGAAGGTAAAACTGAGCTCTGCAACAGCATTCCCGCCGCCGCCGTGAAGAAGTGAGATTCGGGGAGGTTAATTGGCTTTCCTAATATCACACAAGTTGGTGGCAGAACCAGGGCACCTGTGTTTCAATCCAGTTAACACCAATTTTATTTCATTATGTCTGGCTGGGCTCTTCATTAAGTTTTTATGTTTCAGGTTACATAATTTAACCCTCAGAAAATCAAGTTGAGAGATTAATAAAAAATATTGTGATTTAGTCCTTTTGTTGTGGGATATAAAATATTATTATATTATCTAAGCTCACTAATGCAAATTACATTAGCATAATAAGTAAGGTATTTTAATCTTTTGGCATGCCATCAGTATACTTGAAATGGAAGGTATGATCTAGTTAATAGCTTTGACTTGGAAGGACAGATCCGTAAAAATAGTGTCCTGATTTAATTCTCTTTGCTTCAGAATTATATAATGCTGGAAGACATAGCTATGTTTAGGTAAAATGTATAATGAATGATTGTAAGAAGGTTACATGACAAAATACAAAAAAAACTGATATTGTATGTTTTGAGCTTATGTTTAAGACAGACATCTCTGTAACCATGTGCTTAAGCCTTCTCACCTTTCTACATGCAGGATAGTTGTGTTTTGTTTTGTTTTCTATAGTATGTAGTTGACTTTGTTTTGACACAGGGTCTCACTATGTAGCCCTTACTGACCTGGACCTCCCTATGTAGACTAAGCTAGCTTCATATTCATAACTCCTCCAAAGTGTCTGGCAACTGTAGCACTGTATAATAATTTTATTTAATTCATTTTTAATGAAGGAATTCTTATTTTTTTCCAAAAAAAAAACCCTATGTACTAAGTCAAAGGGGCTAACTAGTTCTTCTTTGAACTCATATCAAATAGTAATAATAGTTTATAATTTTCTTTACATTAGATATTTAATTTAAGGCCAAAGTAAAAAGTTATGAAGGCCTTTCCTACACGTTTATAATTAAAAAAGAATTATTAATAAAGGCCAAACATTTAAGAAGGGTCTTCCAAATACTCATTATTATACAGGCTCAATTGTGTGTGAACTGCAAAGTTAACTGCTGCCAAAGATCTCAAAGTGGTGCTGGGCTTGCAAATCTGTGTGTTCTACACAGAAAAGACCAACAGAAGTCCTAGCCCACCCATAGCCAGTAGGCTAAAGGCAACTGAGCCATTCCCTTCTTAACGAGCCTTACTGCAAATTGGAGTCCTTGTAAGATGGTATTTCTTTTTTTTTTGGTTTTTCGAGACAGGGTTTCTCTGTGTAGCTTTGCGCCTTTCCTGGAGCTCACTTGGTAGCCCAGGCTGGCCTCGAACTCACAGAGATCCGCCTGGCTCTGCCTCCCGAGTGCTGGGATTAAAGGCGTGCACCACCAACGCCCGGCTAAGATGGTATTTCAAAAGCAAATGGAACTTGCATTGGTAATGCTGGGGGGCGCTTGACAGAGCGCTTGTGTGGCCTGGGCAGGCATCTCCATGACAGGTAAGGTGACCTGCTGATGTCCCATGCAACCTAAGTCAGAAGCTCATTTTTTAGTTAAAGGGGGACTATAGGTTCCACTGTTGCCTTGCTTGCTGACCTTGACCTTGGTATCCTCCCTATGCTAATTCCCTGCCAGGTTCCACTCTCCTGAATGCTTAACAGAAGATCCTTGTCTGTGTATTCTGCATAATGGGCATTAACAGCTTAGATGCAAGATTGTAAAACCTTGGTAGCGAACTTCTGCCCTCTGGGGTTCTCCCATTGTGCTGTTAGCCTGTATTTAAGACCTCCTCCCTCCTTCAATAAATGGCATTTGACATGAAAGAAAGAAAGAAAGAAAGAGAGAGAGAGAGAGAGAGAGAGAGAGAGAGAGAGAGAGAGAAAGAAAGAAAGAAAGAAAGAAAGAAAGAAAGAAAGAAAGAAAGAAAGAAGGAAGAAAGAAAGAAGGCTCTTCCTAGTTAGTTAGCCAGAGTTCTTAAGAGCTTTTGCTCATACCCCTCCATTAATGAACAGACAACTAAATTATCCAGGCATAGAAAATTTGATACTATGCAAAGGAACCCAGTGGCTTCATTGGCCTGCTTTTAGTTCACAAAATAAAAGATGAAAAGCGGGTTCTGGCTTCTTCCTGTGGGAAATAAGATCAGCCATGTCTGAGCAACCCATGTAGCATCTTTTTAGAGAAGTCCAAGATGGTCGGTAAGGGCAGAGGCAATGGGGTTTCTTGTGGAAGGAGAAAGGAAAAGAAGCAAAAATGGAAGGAAGCATTGAGGTTGTAAGATTGTAGTGCTCGCAGACTCCCATGGCTAAGTCCCACATGGGTCTGAGGAGCCCTTGTTGAGTGTGTAATGGGTGGTGTCCTAGTTAGCTTTAACTGTCAATTAGACACAGCCTAGAGTCATCTGAGTAGGGAATCTCAGCTAAGGAATTGAGGTCAGGCCAGATCAGCTGGCCTCGAAGGCATGTCTGTGGGAGATTTTCTTGCTTGTTTGGTAATTTAAATAGAAGGGTCCAGTTCACTGTGGGTGGCACCATTCCCTGAGAATATTCTTCTGGGCTATGTAAAAAGCACTAAGCATGAGCTTCCAGGTGAAGCTGCACACAGCGTCCCTCTGTGGTTTATGCTGTCAGGTTCCTGCCTTGAGTTCCTGCCCTGACTTCCATCAGTGGACTAGGAAGGGGAAGAAGCCCTTGCTCCCCTAAGCTGCCGGTGTTCAGAGCCTGTTATCACAACAGAAGGAAGCTAGTATGGCTGTTGCTGACCCAGATACAGTCTGGCAGCTATTCCTCTACATTTTCATTGTGGTCCCCCTTCTGATGACTTCTTTGTCCTGGGCATGTTTATTGGCACACTTGGCATGTCCCCAGTATAGGGCCCAGAGAATTCTCCTGAGACTGCACCTGGGGCTAGGAATTCTAAGTTCTCTGGCCTCTGCCCTTCTATGAGAAGGGCCCCCAGCCAGCGCAGTCACAGCCTGGACCAGCTGCACGTTTCTCTAAGCTCCATGAACCAGGCATAGTGACTCACACTGGCAATCCCAGTACTAGAAGTCCTAGACAGGAAGATCAATAGTTCAAGGTCAGCCTCAGCTACATAGCAAGTTTGAGGCCAGCCTTGATTACATGAGATCCTATCCACATAAGTAGTAAGTAATTAAATACATGATCTATATGGATTGCTACTTTTCTCAGAAATGTAGCTGTCATGTTGATCATCTACTGATCTGTCTGCTTCTCCCCTGCTTTCAGATTTTCATGGACTTCTTTTTTTTTAGATTTAAAAACAATTTATGTGTTAGAGTGTTTTGCCTGTGTGGGTGTCTGTGCACCATGTGTGTGCCTGATGCATTTGGAGGTCAGAAGAGGATGGAGGGTCCCCTGGAACTGGAGTTGCTGATGGTTGTGAACCACCATGTGGTGCTGGGAATCAAACCCTGGTCCTCTACAAGAGTAAGTGTTCTTTACCACAGAGTCATCTCTTCAGCCCCTTATGAAATATTTTTATTGGTTAAAACAGCTTGAGAGTATCAGTACCCTATCTCCTCTGAAATGTCATTCAGGAGAGTAGTCTTGGATGCCAACAGTAAAATGCAAGCTGTTCACTGACCTGCTGAATATTAGCTCCATAGAATTAAAATCAGCCCCTGGCCAGACAGTTTAGTGGGTAAAAGTACTTGTCACACAAGCCCATTGACCTGGGTTGGAACTTTGGAACCTGCATTGGAGAAAGGAAATGTGTGTGTGTGTGTGTGTGTGTGTGTGTGTGTGTGTGTGTGTGTGTTTATTATAATCACACATACCCATAGTGGTGATTATAATAATAATAATAATAATAATAATAATAATAATAATAATAATATTTAAGAGTAAATAAATAAAATCCAGAAAGACAAATGAAACACAGTAAATACTTCCACTTGGCTGAGAGCATACAGTGCTGGAATGGGCAAGCAGACCTCCTCCTCCATCCGTAAACTGAGAAGCTGAGAGCCTCGTTCATCAGACATCTTAGAGTGTGTGTAAGTTACCAAATTCAGATGTGACAAGAGAACATGAGAGGAGGCAGCACATGACGTGTGGCTGATTAAGAAAACTCCAGGCAAACGACAATTTCCCATCCTTTCTGAGACACTTGTACCATGCCCCCTTCATCCAGAAACTGCATTCTACAAAGATCATTGTCTTGCCTGAATCCATCCTCTAGCCATACCAGCAGGGAAGGATGCAGCTGTCATTTCTTATTCGGAGACATTTTTGACATTTGCATTTTACTTTTAATTTTGACAAGCGATTTCTGATTCATTAAGGTTCCCAATGAATGGATGGGAAGGGAACAGAAGTCGTCATCAGCTTGTCGGTAAAGTCTATTGCTTTTGTTTTTCAATTTTGTATACTTGCAGAATGAATGCTGAATAAAAAATATTTTTTAAAGGAAGGTTTCATATCAAGACTATTAGGTGTAAGTATTTATACAGTCAAATCGTATGAGAAACTATATATTTGAAATTAAACTTTTGGCTTAAAAAACACAATATCGTTTAAAAGTTTTAGATTTTTTTGTTTATGTATGTGCATGCCTGCCTGCATGATGTACATGTGCACCACATGCATACAGTGCCCCTGGAGGCCAGAAAGGGGCATCACATCACCTGGAACTGAAGTTAAACAGGGGTTGTGAGCCTCCATGTGGATTGTAGGAACTGAACCCAGGTCTTCTGCAGGAGCAGAAAGTACTCCTAACCACTGAGCCATCTCTCCAGCTCCAACTTTTGACATTTTAATCAACCTAAGTAGTCACTGTAGTCAGAAAAGAAATGTTAGCTAATTTCATGCATATGTGTGAGTTACCTATTTTTTCTTTCATTGTCAGGGAAATACATATATTTAAAAAAAAAAACTATCTATGGAAGGGTTGTTTGGGACTAAGTCAAACTCATCAGGCAGAATATCATGGGAATATTTTGCCAGTCCATTAACAGGTTTTGACAGCAGGCTTTGATTAGAGTTCTGGAGAATGGCAGCCTTCTCCATAATAGTGCTGTGATTGACAGCTGAAATTCACACCGAAGTCATTATTGCCATTCTCCTTTAGAGATGAACTATCCATCCCTCAGGATACCAGGGCTCCAGCCAGCAGAGCATTTTGATCTTGATAATTAAGCTAACTAGCCAGTCATGTGGGGCACAATCTGGTGTTTCTGCAATTAGCCTTCAGTTTTTAGAGCAATTGCCTTCTTACATTCTGCTCTTCAGCCTGGCACTTCGGGATCTCAGGTTGTTGCCAATGTCCCCTGCTTGTTCTATCTAAATACTCCAATAACATACAGGAGGAGACACACATCATGGGAGTTTGACTTGTGAATTCAGGAATTGAGTGTAGCATCATCCAGTCAACAGTTAGGCTAAAAGAAAGTACAAATGAACAGTATTATCAATGATGTCTCTTTTGAAAGTAATTTTAGTTTCCTTGATTATTTTGTGTGATTATATATCATTTAAAATCACTTTTTGTATTTGTGTGTGTGTGTGTGTGTGTGTGAAAGAGAGAAGAGAGAGAGAGAGAGAGAGAGAGAGAGAGAGAGAGAGAGAGAGAGAGAGAGAGCATGCGCACCTGCCATGACACATATGTGGAAGACAGAGAACAATTTGTGGGAATCAGTTCTCTCCCTCTCTTCTTTACCATGTGGATTCCAGGAATCAGACTCAGGTGCTCAGTCTTAGTGACAAGCACCCTCAGCCACCGAACCCCCTCACCAGCCTCGTGTATGCATGATGTTTGAAGCTTGTTCAGTTTGTTTCCCATCAATGTCACTAAACTCTAAGTTAGCACTGAGTTCTTTCAAAGTAATACATACCAGCATTCAATTAGTATTAGTAAATTAAATTAGATAATTAACTCTCGGTCCTAAATAGATTAACCAAAATATCTATTGAGAAATCCTCAGGGCTCCACCTTGGCAAGCAGATAGGCCCAAAGATTGCACTTGGAGCAGCCTCCCCAGGGTCAGAACATGATTCTTCCTACCAAAAATTTAGCTTTGTCTCAAGAAATCCAAGAGAGCTTAGAAAGTAGATTAACTGCTGTAATAGGCAAAAGTCAAGCCGTGATTTTCCCACAGAGCAATCCAAGTCGATTATCTGTCAATCTCAGAATCATGCATTTCATAGGGTTAGACAACTTGGTGTGTGAATATTTCCTTGTGGGAATAAAGAAATGATTGACTGATGTGTACTTCTGCTAATTGAAGTGGTACCAAGTCAGCCAGATGTTTCCAGCTGAACCCAGCCCACAGATGCTATTACTTCATGATTCCTTAATCTGGGGATTACCTGGATCAGCCAAGTGGGTGAGATATCAGTGTCTCCAGTCAAACTGGCTCCTTGGTAAAGAGCTCTCCCAGAAAGGCTGGAAATGGGCGGGCGTTGGGGAGGGGGGAGCTGTTGCCTGCCCTGGAAACCTTCTGAAGGAAGTTATCAGGGCTGTTTGTTTTTCTTGCCTTTGGATGTGGTCCTTGGTGAGGTCAAAAGAATGGAATGAGAGTGAACTGGATGCAGATGACAGTGAAGCTGTTGCCACAGCTGGCTGCTCAGAGTGGGCGGTCCTTGAAAGATGAGCTAGCCTGGAGGTTGATGACAAGAAACAGCTGCCACAATGGGAACAGGCTGAAACAACTGTCTTTGAAGCTTCCCCTCTAGTGACCGGGTGGTGGGGGTTAGCCTTTAGGATGGAAATGAAAGATGTAGATGTTGGCAAGCAGATGGCTTCAAGCTTGCTGTTATGTGTGTGGAAGAAAGCAAACTTATATGTTGGAACCTGCGATCCTAGTCAAATGTCCAATTCTGCTGTTTCCTTTCCTGCCACATGTACAATCTGAGGGAAAATGAAGGGGATGCTTAGAGAAGTTGGTGGGAGAAAAAAAACTGACGGGAATAAACCGTTCTGACTATTTTTCTCGTGTTGCGATTTATTATATCAGTGTGATGTTGGCTCCTGGCTGAGAGGTCAAAAGCACGTTTTCAGTCAGTCCTTGTTAATGTACTGGTAGCCTGGTGATGTCTTCATAGAGTTTTAAAAGAAATTTATTTCATTTATAGGTATGTATGTATGTATGTCTCTGTGTTTATGTGTGTGTACTGGTGGAAGTCAGAAGGACACGTCTGGCCCCCTGGAGCTGGAGTTACATACGGTTGTGAGCCGCCAGATATAGGTGCTGGGAACTGAACCCAAGTCCTCTAAAGGAGCAACATATGCTCTTAACTGTTGAGCCATCTCTCTAGCCCTGCTTTATAGGCTTTTGGTAAATCAATACAAAACCATCGATCATAGGCCACATGATGATAAACCCTCAAACTTGAGTTCCCATTGGTGGTATCTGGCATATTAGGAATTATGCAACTTCTTAGTGGGCCATTTCTGAGAAAATGGTGTGGATTTAGTTTATCCTTCCATGTACCTGTGAAAATAAATTCTAAGCCACAAAATTATCATATACTTGTTTCTGAAACTTTTGAATCCCACAATTTTCTACAAAGGAAAATTCTTTGCAGTGGATTAATTTGATGACCAGTTCATGCTGAAGACTAGTGGCCTGCACATTTCCAGATGATCACAGGAGTATCCTGTCACTATTGGCCACATATGGTTGTATGGTGCTGGGCAACTTTTGTCCCCTCTTACCCAGGTACATGGACACCACATTTCCCATTCTGCTTTTATTCTGAAATGATTTCTATGAGGAATACTCCGAAGGTGGTTCTGAGGATCGTGCCTTGTGGATCTATGTTCAATAGTAAAAGAGTTCAGGATATGTGGAAGGGAAGTGTTTGGGGTTCTTTGGGTCTGTCTGTTTGGGCTTTCTTTGGTTGGCCCTGTTTTATATTTGGAAGACAGTACTGACTTAGGGACCTTTTAACAGAGAATACCAGTGGATACAGACAGTGGGCCTGTGCTGATGGGAGACCTGTTGCCAACAAACAAACACATCAACAGTAAAAAGTTTGTTTTCTCTAACTGACTGTGGTTATAAAAAGGAACACATTAATGTCACCAAGATAATCAAGCTGTCTGGTCCTCAAGCTAAAAACTGAAAAGAGAGCTATCAAATGAAGAATCATGAATCAGTTCAGAAACAATGCAGTAGAAAATTAACTCTGGATCTAAAGGGATGTCTCAGTTGGTAAGGACCTGAGTTCTAATCCCAGGACCCACAAAGTAGCTGGCACTTGTGATTCAAGTCCCGAGGCGGAGGAGGAGACAGTCAGATCCCTGGGCCACCTTCTAGCCAGTCTTGCCTACTTGGAAGGCTGAGGCCAGTGAGAGCTGCTGCCTCCCAAAACAAGGTGGATAGTGCCAGAGGGGCAATGCCCAAGTTTTTCTCTAGACTCCACACATACTTCACACAAATATGTCCCACACATGCACACACATGAACATACATACATTTAAAAAAATCCATTCTAAAGCATGGCAGGGAGGCGACAACACTTGACAGAATTTCCTGTGGGCCCAGACACTGGGTCCTTCTGGAAGAACAGAACTGGAGCCCCGAGGCTGGGCTTGACCTAAGGAGGTTCTGCACTGAGTCATAATCTGGATCACACTGTAAGGAAGAAGGAGCCCCAGTATGTGAGAACATTCTGTTAAATAAAGGAAAGTTAAGGGCTGGAGAGACAGCTCAGCAAAGCCACTAGCTGTGTGAGCCTGGGGCCCAGAGCCTCATCCCTGAAGCCCATGTAAAGGTGAGAGAAGAAAACACACACCACTGCATTGTCCTCTGGTTACCCTGTGACCTCCGTGGCTTGTGTGAGCCCCCACCCCTACATGCACGCACAAATTAGGGATTAAAAGCAAACAATAAAACAGGGGTCTGAAGAGATGGCTCAGTGGTTTCAGAGCCCTGGCTGCTCTTACAAAGGACCTGGGTTCAATTCTCAGAACTCACATGGTGCTTTACAACCATCTGTAACCAGCAGGGAATCCTACCTTCTTCTGATCTCTGTGGGCACTGCACACTTGGGGCACAGACATGCACTTGGGTAAAACACACATAGACAGAAAATAAAAATTTAAAAAAAAATAATACTTTTTAAAAAAAAAAGTTTTCTGTTCTATTCAATAGAAAAAAATGGCAGTAAAAGGAAAAAGAAACCACACAAATGAGTTTCTGTCACAACTACAAGAAAGGAAAACCTGGAGAGAGCCGCAGAAGGGCAACTTTTGTCTCGTCCACTGGTCTCTGCTTATACATGAGCTGGCATCTCAGTAGGATTTTAAAAGTATAGGAATTTATCTTAGGATATGCCCACTCTGCTATGACATTTTTTCTTTGAGTAGAAGCTGTGGTGATGTTGTGTCCTCCAATATATTGTGTATCCTAATAAGCTTTATCTGGGGTCAGAGAACAGAACAGCCACTAGACAGACATAGAGGCCAGAAAATGGTGGCACACACACCTTTAATCCTATCACTTGGAAGGCAGAGATCCATCCAGAACTCTGTGAGTTCAAGGCCCCACTGGAAACTGCCAGGCATGGTGACACACGCCTTTAATCCCAGAAGTGATGGCAGGAAGCAGAAAAGTACATAAGGCATGAGGACCAGGAACTAGACTTTTAAGCTTTGAGCAGCAGTTCAGCTGAGATCCATTTAGATGAGGACTCAGAGGCTTCCAGTTTGAGGAAACAAGATCAACTGAGAAGTTGGCAAGGTGAGGTTGGATGTAGCTTGTTCTGCTTCTCTGATCTTTCAGAATTCACACCAATACTCGGCTCTGGGTTTGTTTTTATTAATAAGACCTTTTAAGATTTGTATTACAAGAAGCTCCTTCATCAACTAGGCGTACACTCAGTTTGAGACAGGTTGACCCCATCAGCACTAATGCATAGGGTACTTTCAGTGGAGAGTAAATGAGTTGTTTAATCCGATTGTGACTTCCCACCCATGTCCTTAGGTCTCATTCAACTCTACCACAAACTGGGCAGATCCTAAAATTTCCTCAAAGGAGACTGGATACAGTCCAGAAATGTCCTCTGAGAATCCACAAAATAAAGTATGTTTTGTAACAAATTGCAAGCCAATAAATGGCTACTTTCCTAGTCATAGCCAGCATAGAGCTGACCTGTGACATATTTAAGCTCCTTGTATCATAAACAATGGCTATCAGATGGTGGGGAGCTTTTCTGTGGATCACCCCTGTAAGCTGAGCAGGAAATTCCCAGGCTCATTCAGCAACTGCATCCATCACCGTGTTGAAATTGCTATGGAGTCAGGCCTTTTGGTCAGTTTGTCAGCACGGGAAGCTGTTAATGAGGGCAGTTATGAGACATCTCACAGCCTTGAGTGCTGGTTAAAGTCAGATAAACATTTTACTAGACCAAAAATGCAGCCCATAAATATTCACACATCCACTGGGAGTCATTTTTGCTTCATCGTTTCTAAGAAGATGGGTCCAGAATATTGCTTCTGATAACCATTGGAAACTTCCAGCATGTTGGGCATCTGCATGGAGGTCTGCAGAGTGATTGCTTGCTGGCAAATAGAGCACAGAACATTTCTTTTCTCATCGACGGCAAAGTTCAGCAAGAATTTCAGCCTGGTGTGTGATTATTAAGCCTGCTCACAGCACCAAAAAGCCTTGATAAGCAAACAGAAGCATGTGGGGCTGAGGCATGGCTGTGTCTGTAAAGGGCTTGCTGCCATGCAAGCCCCAGCACTTGAGTTTAATCTCCAAACCCACATAAGGAAGCAGGGCATGGTGCTGGAGAGGCGGAGATGGGGGACTCCTGGGGCCCTCTGGTGAGTCAGCCCACCCTCTTCTGCAAGCTGCAAGCCAGTGAGAGACCCTGTCTCCAAAAAGCAAGGTGGGCAGCAGCTGAATAACCAAACCCAAGGCTGTCCCCCCACTTCCGCATCCGTGCACACACAGGCACGTGCACCTCTACACACATGTGTGCACACACACATGCACATGTACACACACTAAATATTTACACTGCATTTGTGGTGATGCATTTTGGGTATGGTGAATGGGTGCATCCTTCAGGTTGATTAACTCATTGATCACAAGAATGCTTTTTATTTCATTGGAAGCCTCCTGCTCAGTTTGAGCCTGGAGTCCCTATCCATTAAACTCACAAGAGCCCTGGGTGTGAGCATGTACTTCCCACTCACTTTGTCCTTCAGCACCCCTAATCAAGCAGCTCTTGCAGGAACAGACACTGTACCATATTTTGAGTGTTGTAAACGATGCCAGTGAACTAGTTAAGAGTGCTCACTGCTCTTCAGGAGGACCCAAGTTCAGATCCCAGAAGAGGAGTTAGGTTGTTCACAACTGCCTGTAGTTCCAGCTCCAGGGGATCAGATGCCCTCTACTGGCCTCTATGGGCACCACACACAAGTAGCATACATACACAAGACACACATTAATACAAATAAAAGGAAAAGAGTAATCCACCTTTATAATGAAATTGTTTAAAAAATATTTAATATGATCAGTTCTTACAAGCAGATATATGAGCTTAATGATACAAGTACTAAGATTTCTATTGCATATTTAGTCAATAAAACCACTTAATGTTGGATCCCAAAGTCCTAAACTACTTTGTTCTACTTGTATTATTTTAAGAATTTTATATTTATTTTATGTGTACAGGTATTTTTTTTTTTGAGACAGGGTTTCTCCGTGTAGTTTTGGTGCCTGTCCTGGATCTCACTCTGTAGTCCAGGCTAGCCTCAAACTCACAGAGATCTGCCTGGCTCTGCCTCCTGAGTGCTGGGATTAAAGGTGTGTGCCACCGCCGCCCAGCTGTTTGTACAGGTTTTCTGTCAGTCTGTCTGTCTGTATATCATATGTGTGCATTGGTGCCCACAAAAGCCAGAAGAAATCATTATATCCCCTAGAACTGGAGTTGTGGATGGTTGTGAGCCACCATGTGGGTGCTGAGAACCACACCCAGGTCTTTGCCAGAACAGCAAGTGCTATTGAACACTGAGCCATCTTTTCGACACCTGTTATATTATTCTAGGGAATCTGGTTAAAATACCAGCAGCTACTGCTGATCATATTTTCTTAGTACATGTCTTTTAAGCACAAAAGTCTAAGAGATCATAAAAGAAAAAGGCACTGTTGAGATGCCTAATTGTATATGTTACTTGCTTCTGAGAAATACTTGAGCATGGAATGGTTATTTCATAGTCTCACTCAAACTGATTGGACTATATTAATAAGTGCTTCACTAATAAATGAAATCTTTATCCACACTTGAGTAGGCATGGAGTTCAATAAGGATTCTTGTAAGCGGGTATCCATGGGTAAACGTAATTTAGTTTTAGTGTATTTTACTATTATATTAAAAATCTATACTTTCAGTTAAAAACAACTTTATTTGATTTATGAGTAGAAAACCCCTTACTATGTTTATAACTAATAGCCTCTCTTTGATAGACTATGTGCCAAACCTGAGAATATGCAATTTCACCCATTTCCTTATTAATGTACATATTTGTTTTTGTTTTTACATGCTGTTTTTATCACTGTGGCTCTGAAATATATCATGAGATCTGGGGAGTTAATTCTTCCAGAATTGTTCTTTTTGCTTAGTAGTGCTTTGGATATTTGGGGTCTTTTGTGCTTCCATATGAATTTTCTATTTTGTTAAAGGATGTCTTGAGGACTTTGCTTAGGATTGCATTGAATACCATCCTGGTTAAATCTAATTTTGTCCAAGGTCAGGAAAGAGAGACTGAACTCTAGTCTACCACATTTTCAAAATAATATACATAATAAATTTGAACTCAAGAGTGAACACATAGTCATTAAAAGTTACAAATAGTCTTAACTCTTTCTTAATTAAGTATAGCATTTGGCAAGTGAATTAGAAGCTACATCATAAAAAATAATAAAGTTCGTTTTTATTTGTAGGGATCAGGCAGTGGATGTCAACTTTGTACCCTTTACTAATTACTGTATCTTGAAGAGATTTCTATATTGTATAATTGGAGCTTATATATATATGAATGTATTTATTATATGTTCACACACACATATTTACATGCATACATATGCCAGGATTTCTGGACCTTAGAACAAATGATTGGGGATGGATAATTAATTGTCGTGGGACAAATAGTTCATTATAGACCGTACCAGTGATGGGAGGCTGGGTAGACAGACTTGGTGAAATTCCAAGCCAATGAGATACTCCATGTCAAAGTTGGGAGACACACAGGGACTGGCACCTTAGATTGTTCTCTGACACTCATGCCATATACATACATACTCATATTCATTCATATACATACATACTCATATTCATTCATGCATGCACACACATGAACACAAACATATACATCAAAGTACTTACAAATTTTTAAAAAATATATATGTCTGATTATCTGTGCTGCATATGATATGTGTTTGCAGGTACCTGTGATGCCAGAAGAGGGCGTTAGATTATCTGGAGCTGTAGTTACCTGGGGTTGTGAACTGCCCTTCCTAGGTACTGGGAACCAAACTCAGGTCCTCTGCAAGAGCAGCAAGTGCTCTTAACCACTGAGTCTCCCCTCAACCTCCCAAATACTTTTTGATTTGAAGTTTTGTTTACCCATGATTCTTCCAGTAAATAATTATAATGCATAAATGATGTATGTATACTATGCTTCCCAAAGCACTCTGGGGACATGAGGTGTAAAGGTCACATGGGGTGGGGGCTGTGGCTTAGTGGGTGTAGTGTTTGATGTGCAAGCCGGAAGACCTGAGTTTGGATGCCCAGCACCAACACAAAGAAGACCTAGTGTGAGCATTTTTAAATTGAGCCATCTCCTCAGGAACTCTGGTCAATGTTAACCATTCTTTAATTTAAATGAAAATTAGTGCTAGAGACATGGGGAAATATTTACACTTTTGATACTTACTGCTTGCAATTCCTGTCTGTACAGATTGCAGGTGTGTGTTATAGTGTTGCTCCCTTTGAAGGTGTTCTCCTGAAAGAAAGGATTCAAGAACAGTAAGTGGGAGAAGGAGTCTCTGCGAGGGAATCCTGGGGCTCTGTAGCTTCCAGCTTGTTATGGTTGTTTACCTCTCCCACTTCCAGCTGGTGTGTGTGTGCTATTGTTTTTGTTTTGTTTTGTTTTCAGAAATTACTGTGAAACATTTGCACAGTAGAAGGCTACCATCCCTGCCATGGACCTTTGGATTTCCAAATAGACTTTGGAAAATCATGCTGCCCCTCCAGTTTGGTTATAAATTTATCAAAGTAGCTGAAGGTTAATGGTTGTCCCTAAAGATAGGACAAGGTTCTTGATGGTTTTTATTCTCTCCCCAACATAGTCCTTTAAAACCCTGGATTTGTTTTCTGTTGCTGTGAGAAAACACCATCACAAAAAGCAACTTCTGGGAGAAAAAGTTGATTTGGGTGCACAGTTCCAGAGGGCTTGGAGTCTGTAGTAGTGAGGAAGCATGGCGTCGGGCGGCGGGCATGGCCACAGGAAAATGAAGCTGAGAACTCATAGCCTCAAACATAAGCAGGAAACAGAGAAAGCTGTTGTAGGCAAGGCTTTTTATTCTCCAAGTCCATGCCCACTGATGTATTTCCTCCAGCCATGCCACACCTCCAAAGCCTCCCCCAAACAGAACCATCATCAGGGGACTAAGTATTCAAATATCTGAGCCTGTGGTAGTGGGGGCGGGGAGCGTTCTTATTCAAAACACCGCAAATTCCACCCTCTCCTCTCTCCTGGCTTCCTCCTCAAAACACCCAGACTAACATCAACAAATGAGAGAGATTAAATGTCAGGATTTCGTGTCGATATTAACAATCAATACCTTTGGATTGTCCCCCCCCCTCCCCTGGGGTAGATAGATTCAATCATACCCTTCTTGTTCACATCATTCATTCACTATTGCTGACATTCATTCATCATTGTTGTCAGTCATTCACCATTGCTGTCATTCATTCATTCATTATTGCTGTTATTCATTCACTATTGCCATCATTGATGTGAACTGTCTTTACTTTTGAGCCGCTCTCTCTGCTTCATTTTATGTATGCTAAAAATAGTTTGATATATATAAATTCAAGGAGAAATTTGTTCTAAAACTATTATAGTGACAGAAAGACAAAATCAGATTGAGGACAAAATAAAAATTGACCTTCGGCTGTATTTTTAAAAGTTATGCTAAATGGTTCCTATTTAAAAAAAAAAAAAAAAAAAAAAAAAAAAAAAAAAAAAAAAACTCAGTTGCATAAATCACTGTATGAAGCAGTATAGTGTGAACCATTCATGTCTTGACATGAAACACTTGGAGGAGGCAAGGGCTGTGTGTGTGTGTGTGTGGGGGGGGTGATCATCATTCTCCTTCTTTTCTCTCCTTTAGCCAAGGAATTTTCTTACTTTATACTTTCCACCTTACCTTGGCTTTGCATTCCTTTGCTTTCCCACAGGAGGCTTACATAGATGCCTTGTAGGAAGGGCTCTAAAATGCTAAGCTGGTCACATGGGAGCTTTCAGGTCAACCAAGGGCTTGAGTTCTTTAGGAAATTGCCCTACCTCACCTCTGCAAGATACAGGTTTGGCCTGTTTGAATTCGTTGTAAAATAATGTGATGATTCGTAGTTGACGGTCCATGCCCTGTAAATGAAGGGCATTCGTTGTCTCATCACTGGAGAGACGGCTCAGCAGTTAAGAGCACTTGCTGCTCTCCCAGAGGACCTGGGATGGGTTCCCTGCTCACCCCAACTTCAGGGTGTGCTTTCACTAGAAGAGACTGCCCACGTTTTGCTGGCTGTGAAAAATCCTATGATTTCATTGGGATATGAATGAACTTTCAAAGATTTCAAATTTATTTCAAATCCTAGCCGGAGGTCAACAGCTGAGGTGCTTTTTGGACTTCCAGTTACAGATATAAAAGCTCACCACAGCAGCAGCCGCAACAGCAGTGGAGACAGAGCCGGCGTAGCCACAGGCAGCCTGAGGAGTCCCCTGCCCCTTAGGGACATCCACTCAGAGAAAGCAGGTCCTTGACGACACCGCAGGAAGGGATTCCAGGGGGAACTGGCTCATTACAAAGGGCTTTAAAGAGTAACCACAATATAAAAATTAGTAAAGTTTTAGAAATAAGTAAGAACATATGGGCTGATTTCTTTAATATTAAAAATGAAAAAAATATTGAAGATGAAAAAATCTTAAAGAATTTCCCTTTACAGATGAAATTCTAAGGTGGTTTTGTGACATGTACTGTTTATGTCATGTGGTTAGAAGGGTGCTGACATGGATAAACTCAAGGCTCTGAACATCCGAGCCTTAAGTAAGCACAGCCAGTGTTTAACACCTTTGCTCAGGACGTCCTTCAGAAAACCAGAGCTGTCTCTGCAGGCAACTTGTACCATTGTGTTGACATTTCTGAGTGCCCACCAGATTCCAGAACGGGTCCATTCCTTCCCATGCCCCCACCTGGGTTTTCTCTGTCCTCCTCTCCTGCCTCACTCCAGGTGACTTCTGCGTACATTACCCAAATGACTACTGTCATTCTTACTTCAGGGCTGCAGCGACCATCTCCTCCTCCCTCTGATGACAGGAAGAAGGGCTTCCTCTCACAGCAGCAGGCAGTGGCTCAGATGGACCAGATGGCTTATCAGCTGTGAGACCCTTGTGTGCTTTATGAGATGCTTTGAGGCATGCTACAGGATTTTTCTTTGCAACTTAAACACGGAGCAGATCCAGACATCCAGAGATGCTGAAATGAAAAGGATATGTCTCCTCTTGCGCTGCCACTTGCCAAGTGAACACTTGTCAGACAGCACATTCTATATATTTCGAGGAGACAAAGTCACCCGTAATGTGTTGGCAGAGGCTGTCACAGAGCATTCTGCAGTCCGGGCTTAGATGACAGCGCACATTGAGGTGCTGGCTTGCCTTAATAATTGTAAAGTTTTTCTGCTTCTTTTCTCTTTTGCGTTTCCCCATTGTTCTGCACAATACAAGAGATTCTGTTGACACTAATAAGCAGCATGGCTGACAAACACCAGTCTTTGCTGTGATAGCCAATATTTCAGACTCTCAAAGGTATCTGTCCTTGATAAAACACTATCAAAAATGGTTTTCTCTATGGGGCTCCTGTCAATCATTTCCAGTTAACTTACTAATTGTGAGTGTCTTCCATTCCCTTGAGATTAAACAAATTATATTCTTGATAACTTGTGGGGATTCTCTGTTGATTGGACATTTTTATTGAATATAAGAAAATACATTCTTCTATATTTTCTCCCCAGAATCTTTACAGCATCATTCATTTATCTGCAATAACTCATTTGTTTAAGGAATCTTCCCCTTACTCTTCACTCTGTGCTTGGTCTTGCTATTTACAATTCCAAATTATGACAAGTCCCTTCCCACCCTTCTGTGTGATTGTCAGATTTCTGGTTTATAGGCAGAGACAGTACACCAGCAGCTGCCATCAATGACTCCCTATACGCAGCTTTCTCTGAAGCAAGTCTCCGAGAGATCAGACAATCTTCTCTAAATTAATTCCAAGTGCAGGCATGCTGTCCCTCTGTTCTTATCCTGTGAGAATTTTGATGGATCTGTCACAGGCTTGCCCACCTCCTTTTCGGACTGCTTCCCAAATAAAACCTCAAGTGTGCCTCTCATGTAACACCCCAGGGAGAGGGCAGCCTCCTGGGCATGGAGGAGGACTCTCTCTCTCTCTCTCTCTCTCTCTCTCTCTCTCTCTCTCTCTCTCTCTCTCTCTCACACACACACACACACACACACACACACACACACACACATGCACACACAGTTTCGTCTGGATTTCAGATTTTCTATCTGTTATTTTGTGTGACCAGGAAGTCTGATTAGATTGAGAATCCAGAATCGGGGCAGGTCAGCCCCTGGCTGGAAAGTCTAGTGGAACAGATGCTAAGGATGCCGCCTGTGTTTTCAACTTGAGAAGAGAAGGAACTCCTGTGCCTGCTCAGGGTTAAAATGCTGAGAAAGTACCATGTTTTCGTTAGTGTTAGAGAAATGCATCAGAACCTCTGTTTGAATTCTGAGAGTCTTCTGGAGTTTATCCCTGAGAGACTTAAAGGATTAGTTCCCAGAATGTTCACAATAAGGATTTTGTTGTTTTTTAAGGAAAAAATAAGTTGTTTTCATTAGGAAACCTCAAGAAGCAGGAAGAAAAAGTGGTGTGTCTGAATTCTAATATGTATACCTGTTTATAATTATGAATTGAATCTTATACTATTTTGTCATTTATATAAGAAGAATCTTGTGTCAGATAATAATAATAATAATAATAATAATAATAATAATAATAATAATAATGGAGGAGAGCTATTAAGGAAAGGCATTGAATGTTGAACTCTGGCCTCCACATGTGCATGCACATATACACACACCCACACTAACAAGCACACACATAAATGCACATGTACATACTTGAGCACACACACACACACACACACACACACACACACACACAGCACAACCACTACCAGAATAATCACCAGCACCACACATACACAACACACACACACAAACTATAAAATGTTAATTTATGTATAAATATATATTTTACTAGCTTAAAAAAAGTTCGGCATACTTTTAACAAAAAGATAAATCAAGAATAAAATGTCAAAAGATCAACTATTCAAAATAAGTCAAAAGATTATAAAAAAAAGATATGGCAGTAGTAACTGTGATTCTGGATAATTCATATTAGGTTTTGATGCATCCTTATGCAGTCAAGAAGCACATGTGGGTTGCATTATTCCCCCAGTCATAGGTTATATTTGGGATAAGCAGGAATAGCTTATGTAAATCACAAATAAATGGAGTAAGCCATTATAGACGACGGTTCGGCCAGTAGGAGTGGCTGCCATGAAGCCAGACAACTGGAGTTCATTCCCTGGGTCCCGTATGGTAGAAGAGAGAACCAATTCCTGCGTGTTGTCCTTTGACCTCTATACACATACTGTAGCATGTGTGTGTGTGTGTGTGTGTGTGTGTGTGTGTGTGTGTATGCGCGTGCGCGCACGTGCCACACACGTGCACACACGCACACACTACATATTAAACAAAAAATTTAAATGTAAAAAGCAAATGAACAAACTGAAAGTTTTACTCAATATCAAGAAAAAATAGAGAATTTCTATTAATGTTCCCAATTTTCAATCAAAGAAATTGATCAGAATAGTGAAAAAAGGGTGCATATGATTTCTTTGAAGACATGCTACATCGGATGCTGGAAAGGCAAATGGAAGTGGAAGGTATTTTAGACACACTGCACATCAGTCACATCATAGGAAAGGGCATTGCTGATGCTACATATTCACAGGTGAGCAGAGTGATACAGGTGGGCATCAGATCACCGAGTCTGAATTTATTCATTAGTTTCCATGAAAAGCAAACTCACCAAAGGTTAACATTATATTTGCTTTTGGGAAAAAAAATGTTTTCTTCCTCATGGAATGTGTTTTCAGATGGACATTGTATGTGCTTTTAGGGTGCTGTGATCACACCCACCATGGACCACCCCATGTCAATGCAGCCAACAAACATCGTGGGTCCCCTGACGCAGCAGATGAACCATCTTTCACTGGGGACAGCAGGAACGGTGAGTGGAAGAGTCTGATTTTGTTTCCTGGGCCTTGAGAAGGTGCCGTGTGCTGTTTTCACTAGCATTGCTCACACACCTTTCAGGTTCCAGCATGAACAAGCTCACATGCAAGTTCAACCTCAGGGAACACTCATTCCCATGGAAAAGGATGACGGTCCTGTGGCATCGCCTTTAGTTAGACTTTAGGTCCTCCTTATTAAGTGGCACAGTGCACCAGATACACCAACATAGCTCTTTCTGGAAAGGGGCCCTTCTGCCTACAGGTGTAGATCTATACCTTGTGACCACATGCATGGAGCTGCTTTCCTGTCCCCAGCTGTTTACTAGCCAACCCACTGTCATTCCAAAGTCCTTCACACCTAAGAAGCCAGTTCTAACTATGATTAGTATAGAGGACTTTTTATTCAGAGTCGATGTCTGAAGTAATAGGAAGTCACTGAGAAATTGGCCCAGTTGAACATTTTTATCATTCCTGGTGATGCACTAGTATAGTTACTATTGAAGAGAAGGAAGAGAATCTGATGTGTCTAATATTTTCTTACAGTTATGATGCTTTTGACTAGTCTTACTTCTCAAAAGTATATTGTTCTCATTTGTTTCTCTGTTGCTGTGTTAAAACCTGGACCAAAAGCAACATGGAGAGGAAAGGGTTTATTGGGTTTACAGTGTATCATCAAGGGAAGCCAGGTCAGGAGCTTGAGGCAGGAACCCGGAGGCAGGAATGGAAGCAGAGACCATGGAAGAACAATGCTTACTGACTTGCTCAGCTAACTTTCTTATATGGCCCAGGTCCATGTACCTAGGGAATGGTACAGCCCACAGTGGGCTAGGTCCTCTACATTGATCAGCAATTAAGAAAATGTCCTGAAGACAAACTTACAGGCCAGTCTCATGGAGACAATCTTCAATTGGGGTTTCTTCATCCCACTTCCCATTGGTGTCAAGTTGACAACCAAGATCAGCCATCACATGAACTGAAAAAATGCCAGTAGCACACTTGATCTTCATCAATGACATGCTTAAACTCACTGGCAAAGCTTTTTGTGAAAAAACAATTCCCTCTAATACTCATATCTGACAAAACCTAGAACACCAATCTTATGCTCCACACCATCAGAGGAAATGCAGGCATCATGAACCACCAGCGGTCACACTTAAGTGTTTAGTGTATGCATTAGTGCAGGTGATTAATTTTGTAAAGACATGGAAAAGAAACGCATAATTTCTTTTATCTGAGGCAGCTCGAAGAGTGTAGAAAAAGCCCAGGAGTAGGAATCAGAAATCCTTGATCTAAATCTGCATTGTGCCATCGAGGACACTGTATCTAAGAACCTCCATCTCCTCTCATTCAGTTCGACACAAGTTCCTTAAGCCACACGACTTTGTGTCTCTAGCTTAAGTATCTCTTTGGTACTCCTTCTGTGATGCTCACAGCAGCACTAGCATGTCACATGTCACTACTGACGTGCTTTATGGCCACTAGCTGTGGATGGAGGCCTTAGAACAATGACTCCAGTTACTCAAAGGGAATAGAAAAAAGAAGTTTCAGCCCCACGGAGTATTCAATGGTCTTCTCTAAATATGGAGAAAACCACAGATTTCCAAGAAAGAATTTTAGATTATCAGAAGCTACACACCTGTTCCCCTGCAACGCACCGCTGGTGATAACTTCTCTGCCCAAGCGCCAGAGCTAGGTCAGATGATTGCACAGGATGCTCAGCTGGACCACGGAAGTGAGCTCTGAGATTACATTTAACTTTACTCTGGGTTCAGATCATTTTCATTGTGGAGACAGGGTTTTGTAATAATACTTTTACCATTTTTAGTCAAGTGTAAGGATAATTTGTAGTCCCTTTGTGTATTCCTACTAAAGCAGATTTCAGATACAGAATTGGAAGGCCTGGTGCTTATGACATCCCCACTGGACATTTTACTACCTTTCAGGGATTTTGTCTGCCAATGACTGTCAGCTGAGAATGAGTGATAATAAAGGCAACTTTACTGTGTTAAATGACAATGTAAAGTGTGGTTTTTATTTTTAAAAAAAAAAATGAGTTATACTCAAAAACATAGGAAGAAGTGCTTTGTACATTTTACCTATTGACTAAAATAAAAGCCAGCTTAATTACTAACATTTCGTTTGGCAACTAGTAAAGACACACTATGCAACTGGATCCTTTACAAAACAGAAAAATAAAATAAAATAAAAAAATATATAGAATAGGCTTCATTCAAATTATTGTAGTTACTGATTAAATAGGTAACATAAAATTGTATATCTGAGACTTTTCAACAAGAAGAGAATCACATAGACCACAACTTTTACATAGTTGGCAGTGGTCAGAAATGATAATTCAAGGATTGTCATTTAATTTAATGATGTGGACCACTGCCTCTCTTAGCAAGTAAAGGATTTTAACACAGAGAGCTTATTTTTAATGTCAAATCCCCTCTTGCTTTTTTCTTCTTGCCATTGTCTGCTTTCACTATTGCAAATAAATAGTTCCTATTTACAGTAAAAGTATCATATAACATTAATCATTGGCAATATAACATTAACATTAAAAGTTGATGATTTGATAAGGTTTTTGAAAGGCAGAGAGAAGATACCTTATGTTGTTGATTCATTTGAAAATAAAATTGAGTGCTCTTAGTGTGTCAAATGTAGTCATTTCTCCTGTTAAACTATCACTCTCATACTTTGGCATGCTCTCATATATTTGCTTTTATGTTTTTTTAAATTGGCATTTGCTGTGGATTACCAAATTGGGGTTGATGTTTTTAATTAACTTTTTTCACCTATCTGGATCCATCGCGCACCTCTCTTGCTGGCACCATAGAAAATCCAGGGGTTTTAGGAATGACCTCAGAGTCCAAAGCATGATTTGGCTTTGTATGGGTTGTGCATGTTTAGGCCAGTACCTTGGCTTCCTAGGGATTTCATGTCTTTTCTTACAAATTGGGAAAGCAATAACATGCACATCCCCAGGATGTTGTGAATGTTAAATGGCGTGATACACAGCAGACCTGCAGACCTGATGTAACATGTGACAAGTCGGCACTTACCAAGTGAGCCACCCTTAACCTCTGATGGTGCCTACCAGGTGGGAGTCCACGTCACCAGAATGGATGTACCACCCCATTAAATCCACAATCCAACTCCTTTGCTTGCTCTATTTCAAGGGGTATAGCTTAGCATGTCCACTGTGTTAACTGCTAACATAATATTCTAGGGTTCCAAAGCTAAGCTCCTATTCACATAAATGAATAAACTCGCTGAAGTTCAAGAAAATACCTTGAATATGTGGAATCAAGTATTCTCTGTATTTCTGACATTATAAGCTAAATCATATTATAAAAATATACATGGCATTGAAATTATAATTAGAGGGATTTCCACATTAATATAACACCTCTCTTCCTGAGTGTTAGACACCTAATGGGCAGAGGTGGTACTTTCAGCAGCCAGTAATGTGAGAATCTTGTGTAGAGAGTAGGACCATGACCCATTTACCATCATCCATTGCCCCATGGGCTCACAGACCCAGGGTGGTCCTGCTGTCTAATTCATTTTAATATAAACTGACTGTATTTTGATATGAAATATCCATGTATTTAGATATCTGGCCCTGTTTGCCCAGCGAACTCCCAATTTGTGCCTGGTTCTCTACAGCTTCTCTCTGGCCATTCCTCCATCCTTTCTTTTGCAAGCTAAAATAGTACCTCACTTCTCAATCTTTACATGCTTTCCTTTATCAGTCCTATCCACCCTCATGGATTCCAACCCATTTCCCACACTGAAGACTCTTAAATCTGAGTCCTCAGTGCTAGTCTTAGAACGTCAAACTCATCTCTGTGGTCTCCATGGAGATCTCTCTTCAGCATCTCAAAGTCAGCACAACCCACATGCATGTCATAAACTTCTTTGAGCTTCCTTCCAGCCACACCCTTCTTGCTTCTGTGTTTCTGTCCTGTTTTATTTCAAGTTACTACTGTGATGATCTACCCAGTATCCAGACCCTACATTTGGGACACAATGTGCACACTGTCCTTCCTCTTCTCTATTTGCCATTACTTTTGAAGTTCCATGAATTAAGTCACAGACATTTAACAGATCTGTCCTCCTGTCCTCATTTCCAGCTTCCATCTTCGGTTTCATTTGGCTCATTGTAACAGTCTCTAAACTCTACTTCCTGCTTTCAGCCTCATTGTTCTTCACCCTGTCATCTAAACTATGTGTTAGTTACTGTAGGTCGGTGTGATAAAACTTCATGATCAATAGCAATTTATAGAAGGGGGAGTTTGTTTGGCTTAGAGCAAAGAGGGAGTCCATAATACCAAAGAAGGTACAGGAGCAGGTGTCAAGAGCAAGAATCAGTCTTGTCACATTTTTGTCTCTCAGGAAGTTCAGAGAGAGGAGAAGCAGAGTGTTGAGGCTATAAATGCACAGTGCCAGCCCCCATAGTGTACTTACTCCAGCCAGGTTCTGTATCTCTTAAGTTCCAAAACTTCCTCAAACAGCATCACCAACCGGGAACCCAGTGTTCCAATACATGAGCTTCTGGGAGATATTTCTCATTCAGACCATCATAGCTGCATACCAGTGTCTCTCCCCGACCTGTGAGTCTTCAGAGACTTTCAGAAATCTGCACTCTTGGAAACTTTGCAAAACAAAGTGTGAACAGCAACAACACTAACAGCAAGGCGGGGAGCAGATGGGCTCCTAGGGCAGAGTGCAGTGAAGTTTGTGGGATAATTCAGAGTAGGTAGCGGCCAGGCTGGAGAGCAGGGGAGCAAGAGTAGAATCTTCCTTTTTTACAAGGCGCTAAAGCCACTAAGTGTCCACTTCCCTCTTTAAGACTCTTAACAAAAGGAATTATATTGAACCAAAGCATCCTTTTTATCTTCAAAAAGCCAGCTATATTTCATCTCATATCACCTCAGATTTTAAAATGAGTATCATGTAGTTTAAAGAATTTCCATCTAGAATTTTCTATTTCCAAGTCTGTTGGTCAATTCTCTATCCATTTCTAAGCTAACTGAATCTATGGGCTTCAAACTAAATGAGTTTGATGCAAACGAGGGACCTATTCTATTTCATGGCTCTAACCTTGAAGAACTTTCTAGCTTGTCCTGCATTTGTTTACTTTTTCTCACAGAATTCCTCCAATGAAAGCAAAGCCCCATTATCCATAATTTCTTATCAACTTACCGGGAGCTTTAGCAGAAGCCACCTGGGACTTGAGTGTGTTATAAGAACCTCTACATTGCATGACAATCTTGTTTTACAACTTTCTTATCTCCTTTTCATTTGTTCAGCTGCTGGTCACCAGTGGCTTGCAATGCCACCAGGTTCTGTTGAAAGAAATAAAAAGATTTTGTTCTGCAGGCTCCTTATCTCTAGTTCAGCTTGCCTTTCCCAAGTCACTGCTGAATTGTGACATTGTTGGATTTCCATGGTATAATTATCACCACTCACAGAAACAATCCTGGAATTGTAGTCCTGATTGGGCAGAGTTCACTGTCATCCTTCAGGCATCCCAATTCTCCACTGCTCTAAAAATATGAAAATTACCAGATGAAAATATGCATTATCAGCTTTTTTCCATCACTAGGCATAAATATCAGTATTAAGATGGAGAATTAATAAAGTGAACAGAAGAGCTTAAATGGAATAATAACTCAGTAAATAGAATCCTAAGCAATAAATAGCTTCAAGAATCCTGATTACTACAATTCTTTAAGTGAACTCTCAAGAGAAAAATAGCAGCCAATTACAAACTAATATAAGATGGAAAATGGAGATGCAAGGGTATAATTTTTAAATAGTTTTTTAACTTGTTGTAACATAACAGTTCCTTGTATGGAGACTTGTCCATGTAAATAATGAATGAAGAGTTAAGGGCAACTCTGTTGGGGGGCAAGTTTACTTACAAATATTAAATCTTTACTTTTTACAATATGGATCTTGAGTTCAAGTAAATTGTTTTCACAGAAAGGTCCTAGTACAGATAATGCCAAGGAACATGAGTGAGTTGGGAATAAAACAGGGTAAATAAAATTGAATAATATGACTAAAACTGTCATTGCTATAATTTAACAAATACACACACTCACACACCACCAGGTAAGATAAACAACCCATGTATTGTTTATGAATGTGGAGGGAAATTAGCTTTGATGGTGCCCTCCATTGGTACAGCATCAGTAAGGAGAGCAAAGAATACTTCCTGAGATTGTACATTTACAATTTGGAGAAGTTGGTGGGTATAAATAGTGTAAAGTAACAGAAAAGTCTTTGTGCCTCAAAAATGTTTGATACAGTGTTCTAGACAGTATTTAGTAAAGGAGAGTAATTAAATGAACTACGATTTATCCATAGGCCTAAGTATAATACAGTGTGAAATCACAGAGTTTCATATAAGTAGGGTAAGTATTGTTGATAATGTTGAGTAAAAAGAAAAGGCTGTGAACCTACACATGTGGAGCACAGTGTAACTGTGAGGGGTCACTTTTAAAATAATTCTACAGAGAAATACAAAGTTGTGGGAGGGCTGAAGAAGTGGCTGAAGGGTTAAGAGTGCTAGCTGCTATTCAGAGGACCTGAGATCAGTTCCCAGAAACCACATCAGGTGGTTCACAACTGCCTGTAACTATAGCAGTAGTAATCCAGTGCCCTCTTCTGGCATCCATAGGCACTGCATACATATGCACATACACATAGATTAAAAATAAAATCAATTTGAAAAATATTACAAAACAAGTGTGTTTATTCTTGGAAATGAGATTGGAGTAATTTTTATTGAATCATTTTATATTCAACTACTAAACAGTAGCCATTATTTGTATTAATATCTCTGTTTCTATTTTTGTTTAATTACAGATATGCATATATTATGACATGGTACAAAAATTAACTCATTTTTTATTAGTGTTTGTATAGTAACTTGAAATTTTACATTTTATGAGAAGCTAACTAGGAATTAAGATCAGTGTTACTCACACCTTTGGAATTGCTTTCAAACTGATTTTTCTTCAGAGTGGGACTGATAGTCAAGTCACTAGGTTGCTTAACTATGTCAAAAGAGCAGACCACTCAGAACTGTGGCTTATTTGTATTTGAATTCTGAGCAGTACTTGCTTGTTCTTAGTGCCCCGAGTGTTTTACAAGGTTCACAGTCCTCTTCAGACATGCAATTTCCTAAACTGGGGCGGGGGTGGGGGCAAATTTGTGAATGGTCTCAAAAATTATAAAGTAAGTATAAATACAAATTTATGGTTTAGGATTTTAAAGTGCACTACAGATCACATGAATGGAATAAGAGCTCACATAGGACCATCTATGCCTTAATCTTCCAGAGAGTTGGAAATGGGCTTATGTCAGTTTTGAGGAGACTAGCGACAACCACAGGCTATGTACCACTTTCTTTTTTAAGATCCATGGCTAAGAGGTACTTAGGAATAAGAAGAGTAGGAGGGCAAAAGATAGGTAGCCAAAAAGTGTTACAGGATGGGGGGTGAATGTGACAAAAATTATTACATGCATGTATGAAAATGTAATAAAGTCACTACTATGCATGATTACTCTGTACTAATAAAAACATTACCGAGAAGATGGTGAAGGAGTTGCATGCATTAAAGCCTCTTTGTCGTTTTTTTAAACAGCTGATGTATTTACCCTCACACCCCACGTTTTCAATGACTACTTGTGGCTTAACTTCTTTCTAGATTTGGTTACCTCCAATGTTATGACACTTTACAAAAGCCATCCATCCTTTGTTCCATAAGATCTAGGCTTGGTCGCTGCACACAAGGTTCCTGGGCCTGGGTGAATAGTGCTCTGGGTTCTGCCCCTGGTCAGGATGAATAAAAAAATAATTATAAGTTGGGCTTTATAATACTTGGGCCATATAATCCATATAGTATAAAACATGAGATTTTTCATTAATCTCTTTTAAAATTACTTCTTTTGTTCTCCATTCCTACCACACTTTGGGTGCCCTCTAGATGGACTGTCTTATAAACTCTTTCAACATCTTGGAAGGGTAAGAATCTCCCACTGATTCTCAAAGGCAGAGATCAAATAGACCAAGAGGAAGATGGTGATGTTCTGAGAACTGGTCCTGGTATCATGCATAGCCTGGTGATAATGGAGATGAATAGTCAACTGTCCACTAGGGTCATGATGCCTTGAGTACTTGAAGACAAGGGGTGGGGGCAGGTGACTGTGTGATGCACATTGGGCCCTTCCAACTTTTAACGCTAAGATTCTGTTTTTATTTTCTTTGGACTTCATTGCATTCTTTCTCATGCTCTTTTCATTCCAAGATTCAATCCCAAGACAGAATTATGGTACTTCACCAGCTGTTGTGTCAGGTAGGAAAATTCTAATTCCTTTCAGACTTAATTGGAGGGAGGAGATGGCTCTTGTCTGGTTTTCTCCAAAACTCTTCAAAGCAGTGATTCTCAACAGGGGTGGGTATAAGCGGTTTGCATTTCATTTTGGCAAGGGGAGGGATATGTAGTTATGAGTCTATTAACTAGGACAATCTGGCTTTATGTATAGAAGATAGATATACTGTCTTTAAAGTGAAAAATAAGATCTCAAAGACATTTTGTCCTGAAAGATATGCAGAAGATGTAGTTAATGCTCTGTGTATTGATGGGGCTCATTGTTTGACAAGCTCACCAAAATTTCTGAAGAGTGGAAGAAAGATTTTACATTTATCAAAAAAAAAAAAAGAGAGAGAGAGAGAGATTGAGAAGCGCTGCTTTAGAGACCAGAGTTCCTCAGAAGTCAGAAAGTTATCCCATATGCTTGCTTGGCTCCCAGGACAGAGTCGGAGATGTACACTCAATTTGTTGAATGAATCAAATTTAATTTTTCCAAGATGTTATATTTGGGATATCAAAAGTGATCCTTCTGATATTCCATTTCACAGAAAGGTAGTGGAGGCTGCTTTGAGGAGACATGAGGCTCTTCAGCATTCAATTAACAATATTGGATTTGTTTTGTAAAATTTAATCGTGTAATTTGGAGCTGAGTGTATGAGTGTAAAGAAGTTGGTGCTTTTAAAAAAAACTTGGAACTGCATGAATATTGCGCTTTCATCTTCACTTTTACTTTTGGTTTGTTGCAAAGAGGAAAATGGACACAGTTATTAATTTTTGTTAATTGATTTTAACTAACAAAAGAGTAGCAGGAAGCATGGAAAGCCTGGAGCTCCTTGAGCCTTTGGCATGTTAGGTGGTTAAAAATGCTCACACGGAACTGAGAAGGCCATTGGAAAGAGTGCATGAAACATAGTTCAGGAAATGCTCAAAAGAATACAGGAGGAAGTTGAGTCTGGCAGCCAGAAAATGGCTTCCAGTGGAGAGCATCCCACTCAAGGTCACTGCACTTTTCTGATACTGTTTCTAAAAGGGCAGCGCTTCCTCCTGTCCTGTGGATTTCTTTAGTTATTCACATGGCTATACATTCATCTCAGAGCTATGTGAATGTCATCATTGAAAAGCCAAGAGTTGGCTTTCAACTGGACATCGCTTTGATATTCTTGTTCTCCATGGATAATCATTCATTAAAATGTCATGTGCCTGTTGTTCCCCCTCCCCCATGTATGACCTACCATATTTTAATGTTTCTTTTGTGTTTAAAACATGTGACACTGTAGAGGAGACTTGCTTTAGTGTGAATAGCTTTTGCTTTCTTTAACCTTTGGCCTCTTTGTTTGACAGAAGGCTTATACTCAGAGTTAACTAACATTAATAATAACAAATAATCCCTCAACCAAACATCCTTTCGTCTTTAAGAACACAATGAATGCTGGTCATTGTAGCTAGAGTTTTCCTGCCTTGCCCACAGTTAGGACAAATCTCTGTCACCCGCCAGTCCCAAAGCCGCTCAGACCCAACCAAGTAAACAGAGACTTATATTGCATACAAACTGTATGGCTGTGGCAGGCTTCTTGCTAACTGTTCTTACATCTTAAATTAATCCATTTCCATACATCTATACCTTGCCACGTGGCTGGTGGCTTACCGGCGTCCTCACATGCTGCTGGTCATGGCGGCGGCTGGCGGTGCCTCTCCGCCTCAGCCTTCTGCTTCCCAGAATTCTCCTCTCTCCTTGTCCCTCCTACTTCCTGCCTGGCCACTGGCCATTCAGTGTTTTATTTATTGACCAATCAGAGCAACAGATTTGATATACAGACCATCCCACAGCAGGCCATGGTAATACACACCCTTAATCTAAGAATTCAAAAGGCAGAGGTAGGCAAACCTCTATGAATTAGAGGATAGTGTGGTCTACATGGTGAGTTCTAGGCATCTATATGGTGAGACTGTGTGTGTGTGTGTGTGTGTGTGTGTGAGAGAGAGAGAGAGAGAGAGAGAGAGATACAATGAATATAACAAGATATTAACACCCCCCTCACACACACACATCACAATGAAAATTGCAAGTCAGTTGTCAGAATTATTTACCTTACAATCCTAGGTCCTCTCTATACAAATCAATCTTGGCAAGAAATAGTGCCGAACCTCAGGAATTCCCATCTGATCCTACTGAAACTCTCAAGTAGATAAATGACTTCTTTTTTTTTTTTTTTTTTGTTTGTTTGTTTTTTCGAGACAGGGTTTCTCTGTGTAGCTTTGCGCCTTTCCTGGAACTCACTTGGTAGCCCAGGCTGGCCGTAAACTCACAGAGATCCACCTGACTCTGCCTCCAGAGTGCTGGGATTAAAGGCGTGCGCCACCACCGCCCGGCTGATAAATGACTTCTTAAACATAATATTTTACAAAATGTAAGCATGTGAGTATATGTTTGTGGAATAAGAAATAAAAACACAGAGAAAAATTAAAATCCAAGATATGGAGCTTAAATGTTGACTTGGTCACTAGTGTGCTTGTAGGAGGTCCTTAGTTCAATCCCACAGCACCCACATGAAAAAGCCAGACACACAGTAATGCCAGTACTGGGGAGGCAAAAACCAACCAATCTAGCCTAATAGATGAGGCCCAGACCAATGAAATACCCATCCTCAATATAAAATGTGGATGACTCCTGAGGAATGGCATTTAAAGTTGACCTTTCCCTACCACCACATGCATGTGCATACATGCACATATGCACCTGTACACATGTGCACACATGTAAACATGTAACCCCTCACACACACATACAAACCCAATATGATATGTGGCCAATAAAAGATATAAGTTGTCAGTAGTTGAGTACAGAGGAAGGATCAATCGAACATTCTTATGGAAACTACAATTTGGACCATTTTATACTTCGTTCCTCCTTATACGATTTGGACAGTGGTTGGACATATTGCACAGTTGTACCCTCCTTAGGCTTATGTCTAAATAGCAATAGATGTCTGTTCTAAAATAGTTGCTAACTGGCTGGTAGACAATTTCATTGACTTTTGAACAATTAACATATCTTTTATCTAACTATTGACCATATTAGGAAAGCAAACTGGGCCTGATGAGGTAATAAATCTTTCCCAAATATCTGAATGTGCCAGTATCAAGTGATTTAGATAATCAGCTTTTGCCAACATATGAGCCAACCAAATTGCTTTAATATATTGGAGCTCAAGATATTAACTCAATTATTCACAGAGATATAATCTATTCCATTTTCGTTCAACCAGTATTTTAAACATTACCAAACTATTTCTGAGTACTGTGCTAACTGTTGAAGATGTAAATATGAATAGAAAGTCTGTCCTTGTTAAAAAAAAAAAGTCAGCATCATAGTTCAATTTGATGTTGCTGTTTCTTATGATGTTATTTGTGATAATGTAAATGGTATAGAGAAACAAGAATATAGAAAGAAGATTTGAGATTCAGATTAAAAAAAGTAAATCTGGAGAAGGATCAGTAAGGCCGACTAGGAGTCTACCAGACAGACTACAGTGGGGAGGTTTATTAGGCGTATGGTACAAGATATGTCATCTCCTAGAATGGGAGCCAACATGAGGGTGTTGAATGACAGCAAGTTCTTTCAGATCTGCAGACAAAATGTGACCTTGGCGTATATCAGAGCTAGGTCTGTGTGGTTCTCATTTGGGTTAAGGACTCAGTCCTGTATCATCTTGGTTTTTTATTTATTTAATCCCTGTTGGTAACATACTATATGTTAGCTTGTATTCGGTGCTAGGACGAGAATCTCTCATTAGGAAAGAAAGACATTAGTTATGAACACTTTATTACAACAGTATAAATGCTTTAGTATTATTTTTTCAACTCATAAATAAGATGCCCAAGTTTAGAAGCTACTTGTATCATTTTGAGTTGTGGACACTTGGGGAAATTATTGAACTTTCTGTAGTTCATTACTTCTCTGGGGAAATACTAACCACATAAGGTGGTTGTAGGCATTTGTTAAATTAAGCCGTATACTCTTAGAACAGATCCTGGCATAAACTAAGTGTTCAAATGGTGTTAGCTATATCCACACTAATCATTATTGGCACAATGTATTATGTTAGTACAAGAAGGAACAATGGACATGAACTAGCAGAGATGAGGGAAAGGCCCCAGGGAAAGAAGTCTCTAAACATAGATACAAAGACATATGGGAATTGCCTAAGTAACAAATCAGAGCTGAGTTCCAGACCAAGGAAGCAGCTGGTGTGAAGGCTTCTGACAGCAGAGAATGGAAAGGCTGGGAAACTGCAGATGGTTAGCAGGACAAAGAGATGTAGAGCGATGGGGAGTAGGGAAATCAGCCTGAGAAACAGGTCAGCTGTGGCAGTATCCTCAGGTACAGTAACTTAAGTTCCATCCTGATGACAATGGAAATGTTTAGAGTTAGAGAATGATACAATCACTCTGCTTATAGGATGGAGAATGTCAGGCAAAAACAGAAAAGAGCCAAATGCACTAAAGAATCTAAGAAAGAAATCACAGTGACAAGTGGCCACATTCTGGAAATGACCGTGACATTGAATGCTAGTGAGTTTGTGACAAGTGAAGGGGATAGGATACCCGGGATGTTGCAACCAATTGAGTATCAGGATAGGCATCTTAATGACAAAGCACAGGTCTTCAGCTCCTACAGCTCAGTGGCCCACCGTGCCACTTGTAGGAGCCAAATTGAAGGAGGATCAAGCGTGCCTAGGAGAAAGCTGATTTCTCTGCTGAGTGTGTTGACTTTGAGATGTCCATCACACATGCCAGTGGAGAGTTTAATGGCTGTTTCTGTGTGTGTATCTATCTCAAACACTATCTTTATATGGATATGGAGTCTGGAGTTACCATCATAGTATATAGCCCTGGTTACCAGGATGAATGTGCTTGGAGTGGAGAAAAAGTAGGCAGAACCCTGGGTTTAAAAAAAAGGAGCAGAAAATGGAATCTAGAATGAAGGTTGGAAAAGGCAGCACATAGTAGATGGAAAGAGAAACAGAGAAAGAAGTTTCAAATATGTCAAAAGCGAGAACACTACAAGTACATAGAAGTCTTAAAAACAAGCCATTGCATTTTGTTAAACCTGATCACTGGTGATGCTGGAGATGGATCAGCAGTTAAGAGCACTTGCTGCTCTTACATAGGACCTAGGTTCAGTTCCTAGAATCTATGCCAGGCAGCTCACACCACCTATAATTCTAGTTCCAAGGGATCTGACTCCCTGTACTGGCCTCCACAGGAAACTTCACACGGGTGGGAAAACACACACACACACACACACACACACACACACACACACCCCAAATAAAATTTTAAAGATTCTCTAGTGAACTTGATAGTGGTATTTGGGAGAAAGGGCAAGAAGAGTAAATGCTTGTATGTGATGGGCAGATGTGGCAACTAAAAGGAACTCCACAAGTTTGGCTTTAAGGATTAAAAATGATCTAGAGAAATAGAGAATGCCACTGGTTATTTGTTGATCTCTATAGTGGAATATTTCTAATATGATGAGAAGAAAGAAGGAGGACACTAGTTACAGATGTATCTAAAGGAAGATGAGCAATAGAAAGGCCCTCAAGACAGCCACACATGAAGAAGGGTGTTGTGTGTGTATGTAGGAACAGGAAGCCACTCTGCTTCTGGGTAAAGTTCTAAGTGACATGTGATAGTCTTTAGGAGATGTAATGGAAGGCTGTAGGCAGAAGAGGGTTAGAAAATGGAAAGTTTGGGGATAGTTCATTCAGAACTACAGATTTTAAAAATTATTGGTGTGTGTGTGTGTGTGTGTGTGTGTGTGTGTGTGTGTGCCACAGCATGCTTGTGAGGGCCAGAGAATGGCTTGAGGGAGTTAGTCCTCTCCGGTCACTGTGGGTTTCAGAGCAGAAACTCTCGTCATTAGTCTTGTGAGACAAGGGCTTTTACCCACCAGACCATATTTCAGGCCCAGGAAATTTGATTTTGCTTGCTGTAATGATCAACAGCCAAGAAAGTAGATTAATCAGGTCTGAAGATTTCTTGCATGGAGTAAGAAAACAGGAACTGGGCTCTGATGACTTGGGTAAGGAAATAGCTGAACCACAGATGGTTTTGAGGAAGACTTTGAAGAATGAACAAAAGATGATAGAAGACAGGAAGAAAGAAAATTCAAGAGACTTTGTGAGATGTGCAGTGGTGAGAATCAGAAAACTTGAACTGTAAGATTTTAGACCGTAAACTATTTCTTGATGATGTACTTGATCATGGGGCAAGGTGACTAAGCTAGGCTTGGGCAAGCCATGGAAAACATGAACATAAAATATTGCTAGGTAAGTGGGTCTAAGGTGAATAGGTAGGCTTCAACAGAGAGTATGTAGTTTAAAAAATAATTACTAGGAAGAAAATGGCCAGGACAAGAGTAGTGATGTCTGAAGAGAGCAGTTGATGCTGGGGATCGTGAGTCTCCGAGGTATTTCCTTCACTGTTGTCCCCTCTACCCTTCGTCACTGCTCTATGAGTCCATCCCAGGTCATTGCCATTAGAAGATAGATGACTGTAGCCACACATCCTTAATGCAGTCTCCTTTCCATTGGTTTGATTATTTTTGAGATTATAGTTTAAGTACAACATTTCTCCCTTCCCTTTCCTCCCTCCAAACCCTCCCATATGCTCCTCCCTGCTCTCCTTCAAACTCATGGCCTCTTTTTCACTACTAGTTATTGCATGCATATACACATGTATTTTCATGTATGTATATATTCCTAAATATAATTTGTTAGTCCATATAATGTTACTTGTGTATTTATGTATTTTCAGGGCTGACTATTTGGTACCAAATGGTGTGTTCTTCCCTGGGGAAGGCCACAGCTTTACTCATTTGTGCAAGTCTTTGTGTAGTGTTGAGGCTCCTTGGGCTTTTCACCATCCAGTTTGATGTGTCCATTGGTGTCCAAGCTCACGTTTGGGTGGTCATGTTGCTGGGATGCTATAGATGTAGCTCCTGCTATTACTAAAAGATGTGATCTCACAGAGAACTCCTCAATCTTCTGGCTTGTAGGGTATTTTCACTTCCTCTTTCCAGATGCTCCCTGAGTTTCCTTTTTAAAAGAAATTATGGAGAAAAATATGTAAATGAGTTTCATTTCTTTCAAGGACATCAGTGTAAACCAGGAAAAGACTACTAAGTCCACAAAAGAAAAGTAGGACCAAAGTCCTTCCTCCTCTTCCAAAATGCTGGAGGTTCTGAATTTAAACCTGAGACATGGGAAGGGCAAAAGAGGGCTCAGAAAGGCAGCTGGAAAAAAGTAGAGAATGTGTGGGACATGTGCTCACCCTCTTCCATATATTTTTATAGATTGTATGGAACAGACTGAACTGGTAATTATCAGTATGCATTTGAGGCTTCACAGAAGAGCATCTGCAATGTGTCAGTCAAATATGAGGCCTTAATGTTGAATTTCTGAACGTGGAGTTGCACATCAGGCCCTATAGTGTAAGGCCTAGTGGTGCAGGCTTGTCACCACAGCCCTGGGAAATTCAAGGCCATCTTGCTTAGTCTAGACTAGTGGTTCTCAACCTTCCTAACACTGCAGTTCCTCATGTTTGGTGATCCCCAACCATAAAGTTTTTTTCTTTGCTACTTTATAAGTGTAATTTTGCTAGTGTTATGAATTGTAATGTAAATATCTGATATGCGAGATATCTGATATGGGACCCTGTTGAAAGAATCATTTGACCCCTAAAGGGGTCAGAACCTGCAGGTTGAGAACTGCTAACATAGACGGTTGAGGCCAGTGTGCTCCATGTAGACAGAGGACAGCCTGAGCTGCACAGTGGGACTTAGTCTCCCTGCCCTTACCCCAAATCAAACTAAACAGAGCAGATGGCAAAGCACTTTACAGCTGGCTTTGTGGGCTTTGCTAGTTGGTGACACAGACTTGCACTGGAAAGTGTCCTTACGGTGTAGACAGTGAGGCTTGCCTGAAGCCTAGCTTTGCACAGTCTCCCCTTGGGTGAGAATTCCTTTTGAAGACTCTCCCATATCATCAACAGGCTGGGGGATAGTGTTTAAGTGTCTTCAAAGGAGGAAGCTGTTCCTCAAGCCTTTGACAGCATGTGTTCGCCTGGATTCCATGAGCTAATTCCAAATGACTTCCATCTCATCTCTTAATTAAAAATTAGGTCCATTAGTAGTTCCAATTAGCAACAATTAGCCATTAATTTGTGTTTACTGTAAGAGACCCAACACAGTTATAAGTGCTCCCACAAGCCACACTTAGAAGTCGGTTTCCTTTCTCCCCCCAAACTGTGTGCTTCTTTGATGGCAAGAAGGCATTTCTTGAATTGTACTAAGTAATTACATCTCTTTCTTTTCAATAAGTTGTAATGAGGGGGAGTTTACTCTACTTGCTTATTCATCCAGCACATATTTGTAGACTCTCTGCAGTCCTGCAAAGAACCAGGACAAGGCAGCACAGAATGTGCCCTTTGCCTTGAAAGAAAGAAGAGTCTACCAGTAGACCTGGCTCTAGAGAGCAAGCACATGGCCCAGTAGGCAACAGAGCTCTTGAGTTGTCTGCCCACCAGACTGCTCATTTAACATGATGTTTGTACAAGTGTTAGATACGTAAGCATATCCACACTCAGTCATCATGTTCTTGCTGGTGCATTGTGGGAATATAGTTTTAAGTGATATAGTTATGTGACTTCCTCTAAAGAAAGATTCAGCCAATAGACTGTGAAGATCATTGTTATTTGGCTAAGTGTTTTTTGTTGTTGTTTATTTTTTGTTTTTGTTTTTGCAAGTGTGTGTGCGTGCATGTTTGCTTATGTGGGATGTACATATTTGTGCTTGCTTATATGCATGAGTGTGTGTGTGTGTGTGTGTGTGTGTGTGTGTGTGTGTATGTATGTGCGCGTGCACGCACATGCATGTTTGCTTATGAGGGAGTACACGTTTGTGCTGGCTTACATGCAGGAGTGTGTGTGTGTGTGTGTGTGCGCGCGCGCGCGCGCGCGCGTGCGTGCGCGTGAGCACATGAGAGAGAGAGAGAGAGGGATGGAGGGAGAGGGAGAGAGAGAGAGAGAGAGAGAGAGAGAGAGAGAGAGAGAGAGAGAGAACAAAATTGATGTCCAGGGTCTTCTTTGGTCACTCCCCTTGTCTGCTGTGATTACAAGTGGCCACCACACCTATGCACACCCAGGGATCTGAACTCTCATCCTCATGCTTATAAGACTAGCACTTTATCTACTGAAGCTCAATGTTTTTGTACCAGCCCCTTTGGGGATATACTGGGAAATACTGCAAAATTATACACTTTATTTTAGTGACCAGCAAGATGTATCTGTGAAGGTCCACACAGTAAAGAGTTGGGGGCTTTGCAGGAACTAATGTCTTGGCCATGGTAGCATGGATGAAGCATGCAAATAGAGGCTAGAACAACTGTGCTCTAGTCTTTACTTATAGGATCTTCAGAAGATGGTAAAGTATGGACCATGCAAGCAAGATGATCTGAGTTTGGTCTCCAGAACTGATGTAATAAAGCCTAGCATGGTCATGTGTGTTTGTAATCCAAGTACTGGGGTGGCAGACTTACTTGGGACTTACTACTGGCCAGTCTAGCTGAATCAGTGTGTTTCAGGTAAAGAGAAAAACAATGTCAAATAAAAACATACTGAGGAATGACAGCCTTGTGGTTGACTTCTGAACTACACACAGAGACACACACACAGACACAGACAGACAGACAGACAGACACACACACACACACACACACACACACACACACACACACACTTCATTTATTACTACAAAGACAGGCAGCTGCCCAGGTTTAGTCTGCATGCTGTAATTTGCCCACTCCACTTCATCAGTTTCCTTAAGTATCTTATGTTAAGGACTCTTTCTGACATTGTTTATGAGACATAGGAAGTTCCTTCCCTTAAAATCAGCATCTTTGTCCAATGCCAGAGACTAAGACACAGTCAGAGAGACATTTTTAACATGGTCTACCACTACTAACTATTTCTTACCCAGGCATAGCTGCTTCTTTGAATGCTATTTGTTACCCCAGGAAGCAGGTAAGCTACCTCTACCTTATTTAAAAATCAACTACTTCATAGAGTGAACCTGAGACTGATGGAGTAGTTGCCGTCTGTGTAGCAATCAGAGAAAAGTGCTCCTTGGAGACACAACAGACAACTAGGTATACAGTCAGCAACACACAGTGGTTTCATAGCAGAGTCCTTCATTAAGGGGTCGGGGCACTGACTTTGGAGTACAAGATAAGGAGCCAAGGCATCACCTACCACATTGGTCATAGCTAGCTCACTTTGACACTATATTCAAATAGTGTCAAAGTGAGCTAGCTCTTATAAGCCTTATAAGAGCACACCTATATAAGATGTAACCCAGGAAAATAAGGCACTCAAAGGCAAAAGTGGATTTGAAAGGGAGCAGACTACCTGTGTATGATCCAGATATCTGGTGTGGGAAGCTCACAATTCCATTTTTAATAATCAATAGCATAAACTGGGCACTTGGGGCTCAGGGAGAGAGTCCACCTGTAAATTGCCTGTGAGGTAACACTTGCTGCAGGCAGACTGGAGACACACAATACTGAAGAGACGCTGCTAACAGACACATTAGCATTTCTCTAGACTCGGTGGCAAATTAGTTTATCAGAGAGCAACATGCTGGAACCATCTGATTGTAGGTCCCTGTTGCAAGGCTTTCTGTGTGTGCAAATGACATGTCTTAACCCCTTATTTCTTAACGGAGTGCTAGCTGGTGTCAGCATTTAGAAGTGCTGCTAGCTGCCTTGAGACATGGCACTGGAAGTCATTGTGTTTTTATTGTGTATCCCTTGTATAAGGAAGAAATGAATTGCCCGAGTCCAGGAGCCTATGTCTCTCACTAGAGGGATACATGGGTTTCTTCTGCAAACACAGTGTAGTGTGAAAAACCTAATCTAGTTTCCTTTGTATCTGGGCCAACAGGACAGTTAGAATTAGATAGGAAATGTTGGCTTTGCTCCCTTGCTCCCAAATGTTTATTAGTTTGGTTACTTTGTTTTTGTTTGGTTTTAAGAAATGGAATCGCACTATGTAGCCCAAGTAGGCTTTGAAATCTTAGTCATCCTATTTTTAAAGTACTAGGATTTCAGGTGTGTACTAATATTTCCCATGTGTTTCCTGTTCTTAATTTGTGCTTTATATTATCTAACCCTTGATTTTATGAACCTGTAACACCTTCAACATGGAAGTATGAAGACTAACCACTATTTAAAGATATATGGAAAGGGTGGAGCATTTATCAGTCAGTGGTGGAATGCTGACCTAACATGTTCAAGGCACTAGGATTAACCTTCAGACTGTGCAAACACATACACATATACGGATGAGGTAAGAGAAACATGTGTGCTACAAAGGCTCAGTGGGAAGGCAAGATGAAACTCAGCCTTGGTAACGCCTTGATCTTGTGAAAATTTTCCATCACTCAGTGGTGTTAGTCACCCATGTCTATGCAGATGTGAATGGGAAAGCATAGTGTTAAACACAGAAATGTATTTAGAATCAAGAAGTTGCACACAATTCCTGGCCTACTAGTTCATAATTAATCCTTAGTGAGAGTTCTTAACATTTTCTTAAGTGATAACCTCTCCTCACTTTAAGTGTAAGTAAAAATTCATAACCAGCTTCATAACTGTATACAACGCTGAGAAGGGAAGTCATGAACATGACATGCAGAATGCCTGGGGAGTAACCAGTGTGTCACATCACCAAGGCTTCCTTCCCTACATTCAGGAAATGTTAGGATTTTCTCAAGGAGCCCTAGCCTTACAGATGTTATGAGAGGCCTAAAAGGTAAAGTGGAATTTTAGAATATAGTTTATAACCCACAAGTAGAAGAAATATTACAGGTATTGATTCCATATTTTCTTTGTTACCTCAATTATTTTTGTATTATTAGCTGAGTTATTATAATACATAAAATTTAAACATTATAAATAGGAAGAATGATATAATGCACTGTTGTTCAAATCTTAGTCTTTTAATAAAAAAAAAAAAAAAAAAAAAAAAAAAAAAAAAAAAACAGATACCAGGGTGAAAGTTGAAAGATCAGAGAAGCAGAACAGCCAGCCACTAGTTCTTACCTCTACAAAATCTTCAGCCCAAAGAGAATGAGTTCCTTACATACCCTTCTCTGCCTAGATATCACTTCCTGGGATTAAGAGCATGTGTGCTTCCCAGTACTTGGATTAAAGGTGTGTGCCACCACTGCTTGGCTCTGTTTCCAGTGTGGCCTTGAACTTACAGAGATTCAGACAGATCTCTGCCTCCTGAGCGATAGGATTAAGGGTGTGTGCCACCACTGCCTGACCTCTATGTCTAATCTAGTGTCTGACTCTGTCCTCTGATCCTCAGGCAAGCTTTAATAGGGTATACAATATATCACCACAATGCAGAGCAGTAAAAAGCTGTTAAAATGATGACTATCTATGACTTTGAGGGTTAAATGACATAGGAAAATTTTGGAAACATGTAACACGTTCACTGTATGTGTTTTTAATGGCTATTATATTAACTTTTTGAAATTTTTCTTAGTAAATAGCATAATTTACTAAAATTTAAATAGCATTTTCAAATATAATATTAAGGAGATATGTTTTTTAATCTTTGAGATTATAATATAACTATATTTCTCCTTTTGTTTTCCTCTCTCCAAACACTCCTATGTACCTCTCCAGGGTCCCTTTCAAATTCTTGGCCTCTCTTTATTCTGTTATTGCATGCATATATGTATATGCCTACATATCCCTAGTTATAACCTGTTCAATCCATACAATGTTACTTGTTAGTATCAAGAACACATGGCAGAATTAATGCCACTGGGATGCTTCTGTCACTAACAGTGATAGACAGAGGGAGCTCTACAGTTCTCCCTAACCCCACTCTTCATACTTCCTCTTAGTGGATTCTGAGGCACTGTGTCTCCTTATAGATGCGGCTTAAATTTATTGAGCATCTACAGTCACTTTTAAGTTTTATGTGAATTCATTAAATATTTGTCAGAAGGCTGTTGTCTCTAACCAGCTGGCTGCTGCTTTGGGTATTTTTCATATTGGAATCTAATTTCAAGTGATGTATTCCCTTCTTTGCAGGCAGCAGTTAGAAGCATTTAGAGTCTTCCCAGTTCAGTTAATGTAAGAATCTCAGTCTTTGGTGTTTGTTGGAATCGACATACGGCACTTAAATTAGGCCCGTACATAATACATTTAAAAGAATGTGTTGCTAGTAAGTCTAACTCCCACATGATAACTATACACACACATATACTATTGTTATATACAACATTTCCAGTTTTCTGTTTAAAACAATATTGCCTGCGACAATTTGTTTCTCTGGGATGCACACACATGATATTTATAGCTATCAAAGTCAAGTAGGTTTCATTCCCAATCCATTTGCAGCCGAGTTCCTGCTTATACACCTTCCTTCAGATGGCTTTATTCATTCTGACCATGTGGAATCTGTCAGGATGATCCGTTTTCCTCATCTGAACCATGCACTCAGCTGCATTCCTTGCACTTTTCCTTTGATTAAATATTAATGGAAAAGCCATCAGCTAACTCCCCTTCACACTACACCCCAAAGCCACAATCTCTCCAGCTATTCCCTGACAAATGGAAACAAAGCCTTGAACAGACTTGAAACCAATTGTGTCCTTCGATCTGCATGAGGTGGGCACACCTTCAGCTGGCAACAAAGCTATGATGGCTTCAGAGTGATGGGTGACAAACTCCTATGGGCACACTTTGATTACTCTGAGTACCTCCTCTGAGCCCAGATACCTGCCCAGGAGGCTCATCTGCCAGGGAAAGCATGAGACTCCAGAGTTGGGAAATTTGAGTTTGATTGAATGTGGAGGTGGGGGAGGGGGCTAGAGATATAGCTCTGCAATTAAAAGCATGTACTGCTCTTCCAGAAGAGCCAAGTTCAGATCCTATGTCAGGTGACTCACAACCAGTTCTAACTCCAGCTCCAGATTATCTGGCTCTCTCCTTTGGCTCCTGTGAACACCTGTGCTCATATGTGTTCCCCGCGACACACACCATATACATATAGTTTAAAACAAAATCTTAAAATAATTATGCATATCCAGAGTCCTGAAAAAAGGATTTACATATTTCAGATGTTTGGTGTGGAAGGTGGAAACCTATACACTAAAGACTAGGGACCAACTAGTGCCAAACATGTAGGTTCAGTGATTAGGGGAAGAAAAGAGGATGCCCATCAATGGTCCAGGGCCACTAAAAGAACAAGTTTGGGATGCAAGTTAGAAAGGCTTAAGGACATGACAACTTGGGCTGTGTTGAGCATGTTCAGGAAGTGAAAGGCACTTCCTGACTGCTCCCTACATCAGCCTTACCCAGCAGGCAGAGGGCGAAGCAGGGCATCCTTGTCTTTGACATTTCTCTGGAAAGGGTAGTTTGCACATTTGGAGAAAATGCTTATGCATGTTTGGCAGCAGTCACTCAACAAGGGGCCTGGTCTGATGATTGTGATTAACCTTTGAAAATTGTTTAATTGGACGTATTATGAACTTGCAAATAGCTACAGCTAATTAAAGGCTATTGGAAAATTTCCCATGAATTCTTCCCATGTCTCAAGGACAATTATAACACTGCCTGAAAAACACAGCCAAACACTGAGTGGCCCTGACAAAGGATAAGAATAAACACTAGATAGGCCAAGAAAGTGTTTTCTTCCTTGCATGCACACACATTATGGACACATGGATTTGCATCTACAGGAAGCACACTCTTGGAGTGTCATGTGTTACAACTGATGGGCATACTCACTCTATAAGAGAGTGTCCATGTCCTCTTACACATGGTTCTTTATAGCTCAGTGGGGTCTCCCATTTGTATTTATGTTCCTTCCTTTGTTTTAAAGTTCTAAACACAAGACCTGCCATTTTGTTCATAGCATTGACTTATCTCATACTCTCCTCTATGAGACAATGAGTGTCACCATTGATCTGATCCTCATGTGTGTTTCCTTTTCATTTCTGGCCCCTGTTCTTTCATTCTTCCTCTCTTTCTGTCCTGTTTTATTAAGCAGTAGCCCTCTTATTTTTTTTTTATCAGTTTGACCTTTTGTTGCCTTTTATGCTTTTGAGACAAAGTCTTGCTATCTTGCCTAAGTTGTCTCAAATTTACAATCTTCTTGCCTTGGCTTTCTGAATGATGAGATAAAAGGCATGTGACACCATGTTAGCTCTTCCTTCTGTGTTCTTATCTGTCTTGTCCTGTTTTTATTGATTTACAGTATAAATAGCCTCTGTTCCATATGCCCCTCTTGAGTACATTCTTGTTCATGGTGACTGTTCCTCTGCCTGACACCATGGGCAGCTACCCCCATCTCTAGTTAATAGGACACTTTGAATTGTGTCATCCTCTTTCTCAGTGGTATCTGTCCTTGAGCTGTCACACACATGACTCTAGTTAGGCATCTGTCTTCTGCCAGAAATGGCATGACAGTGTTTTCAGTTACTTCCTGTGTGTTCTCATACCACCCTCCCATCCCCCTCTGGCCCACTGGTTCGCCCTCCATGTTCACAACTTCAGTCTACTTCAGTCTCTTCAGCAATTTCCCTCAGCATTCTGGAAATCCTCTGGAGAGATTACTTCTCCATGCTAAGGCTTTTAAAGCTAAGCATGCTATGCTTCAGGGTATTGAGGGTCTTTGGCAGGGATGTGCAACACAGGTCCTTTTTGTAGGTTAGAACTATATGGTTTATTTGAAGTTTAAGAGAAAAATCTCTCAGAACTTTTTCTTCTACTAACTTGTACTGCAAACCTCAGAAACAAAAAAAGCACCTTTGTTCACACAATCTTCCTGATTTATGTTTATTCTAATATATGGGATGTTTGAAAACAGTTGAAACCATTCTACTCCCTAACCACAGTCCAGGCAGATCCCTGAACCTTTTAGTCTTATTACTGCAATTCTTTTCTGGGTTGGCATGTGACTCTTTCTTTCTTATTCATCCTTTACACAGATCTGGAATACATTTTGAGAGTAATATTTTAAAATATTTATGTACAAAGGCATGGTCTTAATTAACATTTGTAGTAGAATATTTTAAGGTATGTTACTTTTGCTTATGTTGCATTTGTTTAACTCTGTGAAGCTGTGTTACTGTGCCTGTGTAAAATACTTGATGGTCTAATAAAGAACTGGCCAATAGCAAGGCAGGAGAAAGGATAGGAAGGGCTGGCGGCAGAGAGAATGTACAGAGGGAGAAATCTGGGAGGAGAGAGCAAGGAGCCAGAGAAAAAGGACTCCAGGGGCCAGCCACCCAGCTATACAGAGAGCCACAGAGTAAGAGTAAGATTTACAGAAGTTAGAGAATGGGAAAAGCCCAGAGGCAAAAGATAGTAGATGGAAAAATTTAAGTAAAGCTGGCAAGAAACTAAGCCAAACTAAGGCCGGGCATTGATGATTAAGAATAAGTCTCCATGTGTGATTTATTTGGGAGCTGGGTGATGGGACCCCCAAGAAGAGTATAAAGCAAACATCAACAAGCATTAATAAATGATTGTTCCTAGCAACTGATTCCTGTTGAGAATAAGGAAGCATGTAATTTTTTTAAAAGATTTTTTTTTATTATGTATACAGTGTTCTGTCTACATGTTTGCCTGCACACCAGAAGAGGGCACCAGATCTCATTATAGATGGTTGTGAGCCACCATGTGGTTACTGGGAATTGAACTCAGGACCTTTGGAAGAGCAGCTAGTGCTCTTAATCTCTGAGCCATCTCACCAGCCTCTCATGTCAGATTTTTTAACCTAATGTGATTTTCTCTAAGAGCAAACCTTCATCATAGAATTAGTACACACCAGAGATGTATGTAGTTAATGTTCTAGTTTCATTCTGTTGCTGTGGCAAATGTCATGACCAAAAGTGTCCGAGGGCAAAAAAGAGTTTATTTCAGCTTTCGGATTCTAGTCCAGCATTGAGGGAAGTTAGGGCAGGAACTGAAGCAGGAACTTGAAGCAGAAACCATGGAGGAATGCTGCTGGTTGGTTCATTCACAAGTTCACTCTTACCTAACTTTCTTATATAGCCTAAAACCACCTGCTCAGGGAATGGTGCTGCCCACAGTGAGTGGGAGCCTTCTGCATCAATTACCAACCTAGACAGTCCCCATAAATGAGTCCACAAAACAACCCAACCTGGGCAATTCCTCAATATGGGCTTTCTCAAATGACTCAATACTGTTGTCAGGTTGACAGTTAATGCTAACCAGTACAGTTAGTCTAGAAGATAGTGCTCTGCTGTGATGGCTTAAAGTGTTATATGGTTACTCCACAGGCTACTGCATAATTGCCCCTTAACTTTTGGCTGATAGCAGACCTAACATTTTTCTTAGCCTAATAATTTTCTTCCCAAAGAAGCTAGCACTCAAATAAAGGTCCAAATATGCTGGAGAGTTTCTATGGGTTATTCTCAGTTCCTAGCTTCATCTATTCAAGACCATTTGTACAATGCCTGTTTCAGGTCTTCAAAAGCAGTAGCAGAGAAGCAGCAGTACAAGCACTTGTTACAAAGTTCACTTGCAAAATTTCTGCTTCATGTAACTTTCAGACTTTGGCCAAGGGAAATAGGGGCATGGGGTTGAGGATACTACTGGACAGTACATCTACTCTCTCTGAGTAAGTACTCTAAATTATGTTCAGCTGAGAAGGCTGTTTTACCTGGATGACAACATGCCACTAGCTCCCAAAACTCAGATGAAGTACTCCTTGGCATAGTGTGGAGCTGTTACGTATGAGGACAGCATAATAAAAGCCCTTAGAGCTTGATTTGCTTATGATTGCTGGTCATCACAGCACAGTATCAACTCCTTTAGACGGTGTCTCTTGCTTCCATGTTGGAAGCCATTTTGGTCTGTTTCTGGTTAATTACCTTGCCCTGACTTGTGGGCTGGATTCATTGTTAACAAACTTCAATAAGGGTTTAAAGGCATCTATTTGATTAGTCAGCTTGCTTATCTTTCTTTTCCTTGGCTTCATCTTTCTCATTTATTCAACACTACAGTATTTCCTGAAGGTCTAGAAGCTGCCTTTGATCCCCTTAGGGGAAAAGGTGAGCTAAAGTTCAATAAAGGCTGAGAATGGAGATCCCTAGTGTGTCACTCACCCAGTCCAGAAGGACAAATCAAAGTCTACAAGAAAGGATAACTCATCACCTCTCATTGCTGCCTGGAGAGACACTCTTCACACTCCTTTCCCCATTGCTCCTCCTCCTGCCCCTGAATGCCCAGATGCTTCCTGGTCACAGTGATTTGCGGGATGAACTTGTTCCTAGCACTTTGTTTCCCACCTGGCTCATGCAGGCTCCCTGGAATTTCTTCCATGCCATCTGCAGCCTCTACTGGCCATGTCTTAAAGATCCCCAGTCTCTCTCTCTCTCTCTCTCTCTCTCTCTCTCTCTCTCTCTCTCTCTCTCTCTCTCTCTCTCATCTCTGTCCCTCCTCCCTTCTCTTTCTAATGTCCATAGCCAGGTGTATGTGTCACTTAACTTGGATCTTTGTAAATCTCTCTGTCAGGACCCACTATCTCCTTCCTTCACTCTAGGTGCTGGGACACACCCCACCAACTTCCTCCAACCCTACAGAGTATTGATGGGTCTTAGAAGTTGAAAGTACAAAGACGGGACTATTGCTTTTTACTTGTACTAACACTCAAAGTGTGTGTGTGTGTGTGTGTGTGTGTGTGTGTGTGTGTGTGTGTGGCAGAGAACAATTCCATTGGCATTTTTCAGGTGCTATCTCTCTTTTTTTTTTGTTTTTTTAGTTTTTCACATTTTCTGTGTAGCTTTGAGCCTGTCTGGAATCACTTGTAACCAGGCTGGCTCAACTCACGAGATCCCTGCTCTGCTCCGAGTGCTGATTAAGCTGCCCACCCCCCTTTTTTTTTGTTTGTTTTTTGTATATTTGTTTGTTTTATTGTTTGTGTTGTGATTGCTTTTTTTTTTTTTTGTTTTTGATACACAGTCTAGGCTGGCTGACTGGTGAGCTGCAGGAATCCACTCCCTTTTCCCTCACTGGTTCTAGAATTACAAGTGTGCTTCCATGCCCAATGTTCTGTTTTATTCAGAGTTCTGGAGCTCTAACTCTGGCCATCGTCCTTGCAGGCCTCGCCTCTTATCCACTGAGCTTTCTCCCAAGTCCTAACACTCAGTTTTTTTTTAAATGAAAATGCAACATTTTCAGAAGATTTATTTGAAGGTTCATCACTATGTTTTGCTCCAAATAAGTGGAAGGAAAAAGTGTAGAGACTGTATTAGTCTCTTGGATGCTGGAATTTTCTCTAATAGAGCTAAAATATAGGATTTCCCCTCCCAGCATTTTCTTTAGGTGACTGTCACCCTGGGCAGAAATAGCAGGATGTCCCTCTGAGTGGTCTTGCTGACACAAGGTGATCTGAGTTCAATCTCAGGAGCCAGATGATGGAAGGAGAGGACTCCTGTGAGCTGTCCTCTGACCAACTCATGCATACTGTAGCATATGTGCAACCACATGCGCACACACACACAAAAATCAATCATTCAATGTAATTTAAAACTGAAATCATTTGCTTAATCAGTTTTTCTAGACAGCCAATGCGTGCATCTCTCTAAGATTATCCTAAGTTACTTCCCAGTGTCAACTTCTGGACAGAGTTTCTTCCCTTTTTTATTGCCTAGGTTCTTGATACTCACACTGTCATCTGGGCCCAGTAACATCCCATCCTTGTTTCATTTATTCACCTGTGCCCTAATAGCCAGTGCCTTGTCTCTTACAGAGTCCCTGGGACACAGGCAGGGTGGTGCAGTAGCACTGTGGATGATAACCAGGATGAGTAATGGTCTCTTGTTATCTGTCATTGATAAATCAGAAGGCTCATGCCCCATCTGCTAGTCACTCTGTGATACTGACTGCTTATTAGGGAGAAGCAGCTAGCCAGTGGATACTTTACCATTTTGCCATAGTAGGAATTTTAGCTGTGATCAAGCAAAATAGCCTTTCACCTAACAAGAATATTTGCTTGTGTTTTCTCCCACCCATCTACTTATTTATTTTGTCTTAATCCTAAATCCATTAGGGATTTAACTAATGTTTTCCAAATGACATTAAAAACTCCTGCAGATTAACAGTATTCATGGGGACAAACAGCAGTCTTTTGAAAATCCTTTTCATTATTTCTGTCCATAGATTTTAGCTTTTTTTATTCTTTTACTCAAAGAGATGCTTTCTTCTTTCTTATCACTATAAGATTTGACATAAAAATACAAAATAAACAGCCATTCTGTTGATTTTTAAAGATTCTTTCAGGATCCATACAAGTCCTTTTCTTTTTTTTTTAGGAAGATGGGTTTGATTGTAGTTCTTGAACTTGGCCAGTTCAGGCTGGACTTGAGTGCTTCTGACATAATCCCTTAAACTCTGCTGGATTACTTCCCTTTAGCTCTTGCTCTATAAGGTGTCTGTTGGCTTTAAAATCCACATGGCTGGCACTGGAGCTTATCACCTAAGCCACTTAGACCTCAAGTTCCACTGAAGAGCTGGTCCCTTGCCAAGCCAAAATATCTGTGCTTTTTAGTACCCAGGCCCTAACACCTCTTTAGCTAAGAGTCTCACCAAGGGTGGAATGCATTTCACCTCTCTTGGTGAAAAGATAACACATCAACCTCCAGACGTTGGTCAGTACCAAACAGTCGATTAATGCTTGGGAAAACAGCTTTCTATTGATGTCTGCAGTGGGTTCTGTTCATTCTCTTCTCTGTAACCCCCTCTTAGTGACCCCACAGAATGAGAAGACACCAGAGTTTGACTGATCAAGAGAGTCTCCTTATTGCATCCCTATTGTGGATGTGGTCAGAGAATAAAGAAAACATCAAAGATGAGCACTAAATCTTTCTCTCCCCCCCCCCAGAGTGTGTGTGTGTGTGTGTGTGTGTGTGTGTGTGTGTGTGTGTGTCCCCATCCTCTCCATCCCTCCTTCCCCCTCTCTTCTCTCTGGAGATTTCTTACCATCTATAAATGAAGAGAACAATACCAGTAGAGCAGAATATGAGAGGCAGCCATGAATTTGTAGCCTTATCAAAACTCGGTCTTCTGCTTGTCCCAGAAGTCGTCGACATTTGCAACTGTTCTACTTTGCTTCTCTATTGCTGTGATAAACACGTCCAAAAACAACTTGAGGAGGAAAAGGTTCATTTGGATTATACATCCTGATTACTAGCGCATCTAAGGAAGCCAGGCAGGAGTCTGGAGGCAGGAACTAACGCACACAGTGGAGGAGAGCTGCTTACTGGCTAGCTCCCCATGGCTTGCTCAGCCTGCTTTCTCATACACCCCACATTCACCTGCTTTGAGGTAGCACTGCCCAGAGTGTGATTGGCCTGCCCATATCAATCATTCGTCAAGAAAATGCTCACACAGACTTATCCACAGGCTTATGTGATGAAGGCATTTTCTCAACTGAGGTTTCCTCTTCTCAGATGACTCTAGGTTGTGCCAAGTTGACACAATAAAAACCTGACATAAACAATTATGACCAAAAAAAAAAAAAAAAAAAAAAAAAAAGATGTAACACTTTCAGTTCTCCAGGCATGTGTGATCCCTATGTGGTCTTTGGTGTGGTAGCATCAACCCCCTCTGGAGCTGACTTTTAGGGCCCACTGTAGACCAAACACACACCAAACCAGGAGTGAGTCCAGCCAGCTCCTTTTCAAAAACCCTTCCAGGTAATCCTGTCACACAAATGGGCTGCCACTCCAGCTTATCAGCATCACAGGCAGTGTGCAGAGGGGACTAGAATTTAAAACACACAAAAAAAGGATAATGAGAGATGATGAAACTGACGGTAGAACGGTACTAAAGTGATTATGATCTTCCATCATTCAAACTTTCCCCCTTCTGGAATTCCATTACATTTGCTACTTGATTTTGTGTCTCCTATTTTTCCATGATGTGTTTTGAAGTTCAATAGAATTGGAGTAAGATTGGAAATAAGTACAGAATTGGGCCCCTTGGAAGAGGAAATCAATATCTGGATTTGAATGGAAGTACTTACTCAAAACTGTCAGTACAAAATGATCTATTTCATGACTCCTAGAAAAAATTAAATCAGACCTGCCAGAGCATGGGCAGAGCACATATATCTATCTCAGATGGTGAGTTACAAAGTGGTTCCCTTTCAGACACAGAGGCCTAAAGCCAGAAGGAAATCTCAGGAATCATTCTTCCTCTAGAGAGGAAAGGACCATGGTTGTTTACAAGCATAACTGTAGGAATGTGGATGGAGAAATCCCTCTAGTATTTTAACATGCTCACACTGGAGATTTTACTCAGACAGTGAGTTCAGCTCTATTTCTAAAGTGAACCAACAGGGCTGGAGAGATGGCTCGGTGGTTAAGAGTAATGGCTGTTCTTACAGAGGACCCAGTTTCAGTTTCCAGCATCCTCAAGACAATTCACAACTGCCTGTGACTCCAGTACCAGGGTATCCAACACCTTTTGACTTCTGCAGACACCTGTATGCACATGGTGCACTTAAATTCACAGAGGCACACCTACCCATAAATAAATAAATACATCTTTGAAATGGACCATGACTTATATGTAAATAAAAAATACACTCTGCCAACAGTCTCCTGCTGCCCTGGCACATTCCTTTAAGCCCTTAGTAATTGGGATGACTAAATTGGTTCTCTTTGTTTTCCATTGGTGTCAGTAACAGCTAAGAGGATTACCCTGTATTTGGATATGAAAGTTTTTTTTTTTTATTTTTGTTTTGTAACTGGTGGAATCTAATCCTTATTACTCCCTTTTTTATTTATAAAATATACAAAATAGGAATCAAAGCTCTCAGCTGAGTGCCCAATTTCACACCCAAGTTGATTTTCTTTGACGCACTTCTAATATATTTCTCTATTTGCCTGCAGACTGAACCTTGTATAGAGCTGGGAAGACATTTCATTATGTCAGTATTTCCTTATTTCTTGTTCCATTCATAAATAGTTTCATTTTTTCTAAAGTATGTATTTTTTATTACTCTCTGATCTTAATAACTGATGGAATCCTATGATAAGATGCCTGAGATTTGGCATTTTTAACACAGTTTTGTCATTCAGCTTGATTGACATTTGATCATAATGGTCTAATGAGGAAGCATCTCTGCATTACTCTGCTGTTTCTGTGATTAAAAATACCATGACCAAAAGCAACTAAAGGAAGAAAGGCTTTATTTTGTTTTATGGTTCCAGAGAAATAAGTCTATCCTGGTTAGGAAGGTATGGGACAGCCAGGAAGAACATGGCCACAGAAGCGCTAAGCTTCCCATTTCAGCCACACTTAGAAAACTGCTAGAAAGAGACAACACGAAGTAGGGTAAGGCTATATGGCCTCAGAGCCCACCCAAGTGATGTGCTTCCTCAGGCGAGGCTCACTTCCTAAAGATTCCATAATCTCCCCAAACAGTGCCATCACCTGGGGATATTTCCTAAGCATCTCCTTGAATAACAGATCTGAAATTATAAGGCATCTTACAGTCACCAGAACGGCACTAAACATCCCAGTGTCCAAGCTATTTTCTAGGCTAATTAAATCAAGATATCTGTAAATGATACCTCATAATACCTTGTGAAGCCTTTCTAGGTTTCTCTAGCATTCAAGCCAAATTTTAAAACCTAGAATGCTGAAGAACCTACCTTGGCTTTAACTATTAGTGTTTTTAAAATGTAATTTTGAAGGCTCATTACATTTGAGTTTTAACTTAGTAAAGTGATTTGTCCTAGAGACACTAAGAGAATCACAGTGAACATCTGCAGAGTGGATACCCTCAGACCTCAAGGGAGAGGAGCAGTGGCTGCAAAGATGAAGAGGATAGAGAAGACCAGACAACAGAATGCTGCTCAGCACCCACTGGCTTTCAGTAGGCTTCTCCAGATACTCAGAGGGCCTCCTAAAATAAAAGGCATAGAACACTCTTTAGAAGGAGTCTACAGAGCTGAGTGTGGTGATGTGGGCCTGCCATGCCAGCACTTGGGAGGCTGAGGCAGGAGGATCTTAAGTTCAAGTTGAGCTTGGATCACCTAGTGAGACTCTCTCAAAATACCAAAAAGTAGGGGCAGAAAAGTTTTCCACTATAGTCTTTTTATTTTGCATGGTTTTTGAAGATCTGCTTTTCCCCCAGAGTGTACTAAGCTCTCATGTGACGTTTGATATTAAAAGTAAGTTGTAGGATTAAGCCATGAGGACCAGACAGTATGCAGTATATAATACAAATAGTATGTGGGATCATAAACATTATTTCACACTTTAGGGAAATCTGTCTCCGAATATTCACAGAACAGAAGGGTATTATGAACAGAATATAGGGAAATTCAACTTTTATCAACAATGGAAAGGGACTGGGAACCCAATCAGGTGAACAAGTGGAGTGATAACAGAAGGTGAATGCAGGATACATTAGGTCAAGTGTTGAGGAACATATATGGATGAGTGCAAACATTAGACTCAGTGATAGGTGTGGGGTCCATACAAAGGAATACAGGAGTTTGCAGCTGATGTTCCTTTCTTGTTGCATTCATTGTCTGCTTTTATTCTTTTCTCTGTGGGCTCTTCTAGAAACTTTATCTCAGGACTTTACACCATCAGTGTCCCTCCAATAGGTTCAGGTCTTACAGTGAGTCCCTTCTGCCCTCTCTAAACACTAGCCTAACCACTTCTTGTGGGCCACGTTTTGGGAGGAAATACTAGGTTGCTGGTGTTTTAACTTTGGTTGCAGTGATAGAATTTCAGGCTCCATGATTATCTTCATTGTCAAAGGAAGATAGTAAACCCAGAGTGAAGGTGACCTTATCCATGTGGATTCCAAGGATATCTCACAAGGCTGTTTCCTTAGATTCTCTTAATTATGAAAAGCTATGGAGTCCCTATAAATAGCAATAGAAGGATCATAAGTAATTAGGCAAATTGAATTGAGATGAATGTTGAAAATACGTAGCCAATGGTCAGTGTTGGAGAAGGTTCTATTAGGAATTAAGGATTCTTGACAGATAGGGAAGATTAAATAGATCCTGGATAAGACTCAGAAGCCTGTGTTATCCCTGATCTGATAGACCTCTTGCCATTTCCAACACAAGCTGTTCATTTGTGCATTTCTCTGTAACTCATTATCTCTTCTCTAATTTCTCCTTTCCAAGTTTATATGGTCCTTGCCACATTGAAGAGTCTAATACTAAGATCAATGAGGTTTAATTTCAAACTGAGATTGATTGATTCTACTATCTGAAAAGAGAAAAGAAGTTAAGTCAAATAATGACATGAAATACTCATTTTCTTTATCCTTGTCTGTGTCTCCTCTGCATGTCCCTTGGCTTCATATCTGATGACCCCAGTCCTCACTACTCCATGCATAGTAAGTGGCTTGTTTCCAGAAGTCTCCATGAGAAGAATGTGTGTTTGAAGTTTGTTAAGGAGGAGGTTGTCATGGAGCCATCACTAGAAGATGCAAAATTGTGAGCACAGCTGGATTTAGCAGATACTTTGCATAATGTCTAGGAAACACAAATCCATTGGGCAAGAGAAATAGAAAAGCAGGGCCAAAATTCTAGAAAAGTCAGTAGTTAACCTAATGGTATCTATGCCTTCATCCCTAAATAGAAATTAAAGTCTACAACAAAGCAGTGAAGACTGGAGGACCTTGGTAGGGGCGAAACAGGCAAACCAGGGGATGAAGGCAAGCAGAAATTTGTTTGAGACATCTGCTGTTTTTATAGCATCACCCAAGGAAAGACTTGCCTAGTGTTTGTTTATTATTCCATTCATTTATTTCTTTCTGGAGTTTCTTTGATTTGGGTTCTCGAAATGAGTATACCCTTCCTTATTTTCCCCATGAATGATAACATTGAGATTTGGGTTGAAACTGAAACCTTTTCATTTATTTTTTGTCTTGTTTATTATATTAGTTTAAGAAGGCTATCTTAGAGCGCAGGAGATAGCCCAGCAGGTCAAATATTCACTGTGCAAGAATGAAGACTGAAGTCAATGCCCAGAACAGGCCTACAGATGCTGGGGATGGTGGTGTCTACTTGCTGTCTCAGTTCAATGCCAAGAACAGGCCTACAGACACGTGGGGATGGTGGTGTCTACTTGCTGTCCCAGTGATGAAAAGGTAGAGACAGATGGAGCCCTCAGATCCACTGGTCTCATGTAGCTGAATGGGTGAGTTCCAAGCCAGTGAGAGAACCTGTCCTGAGAAATGAAACTCGAGGTTGACCCCTGGCCTCTACACACAAGTGCACCTAGGCACACAAGGATACATAAATACACAAATGAACACACACACACACACACACACACACACACACACACACACACACACAAAGAATGTCATCCTCTCTCTGGGTCCTCATTATGTGGAAATGAGATGATTGACTGAGACACCTTTAAGTCTGGAACTTATGGTTTCTGAAGCATAGTTATGAAGGATAAACAACTGATGTGAATTTAAGTTTTTGAGGTCATTGAGGACCCTTCCCACCTGCTTGCTCTACTTCACATTATGTTGATTTTGACTGCCATTCATGTCCTCTCCTACTTTCTTATAAAAATGCCATTCAGGGTCACATTAATGAATGTGTTCAGGAATCACCCCAGCAATTTGAAGTTATGTGTTGAGATGCATCTCTGTCCTGAACTGTCCTGTGTCTACTGCCCCACAGTAGTATTTCAATAGCCCTCTCCTCATGCTGGCCTCATTCTTCTCATGGCCTCTCTGTTCTTCTCTTCTACAAGGCTTCCCCAAGTTCCCTCTCTCTCCCTCCTCTCAGAAACAAAAGCTTTTGATAGCCCTCTTCACAGCTGTTTCTTTCATCTACTTGCATATCCGTTATCCATGCCTATAGGGACCTACTGCCTACCCCAAATATTATCATTGCCTTTTACAAGAGAAATAAATGAGCATTTCCTGACCAAGCTGAATTCTGATTATGTCAATTATCAAGAAAATGAGTCTTGCCCTGTAATAATAACCTATGCTAAAAACCCTATGTGTTTTCATTTATGTTCTTAAAAACACCTTAAACTATGAATGTTTGACTCTTTTTTTACAACCAAGGAAGAAAAGATCTAGTCATACAAATGCAGATTCCTCCTACACAACATTTTAAAAATCCAGAGTGCACATTATTCTCTCAACCCTTTTATTGAGGAATGATCTTGTTCTGAAGAGTGTTCATTTCATATTGTTTTGAAATATTAAATAGAAAATTGCTTCTGACCCAACTTAAGTAGGAAATGATTATTTTAAAAGAAAGGCTGTTGATACCCATGGGACACTATCATTTCTCAACTGAGAGATTCTTCTGTTGTATGTATCAAAAGACATCCCTTCAAAATAAAATTACCAGATTTTTTTAAATTAATTTTACTTTGGGTGTGTGTGTGTGTGTGTGTGTGTGTGTGTGTGTGTGTGTGTGTGCGTGCGACATGCATAGTGCCTGAAGAGCCAGAAGATGGTGTCAGATACACTAGAGCTGGAGTTATAGGCAGTTGTGAACTGTTCAACATGGATGGGTGCTGGGAACCAAAGTCAAGGCGGTTCCCTTAATCATGGAACCATCTCTCCAGTTCTGAAATTTCCATCTTTTAGCTTCTTTTTTGTTCTAGAACACTTGAATCTACACCAGGAACACCATCTTCATCATTCACTTGCTTTCATTGAAGCATAGTGTTAGAATGGTTTATTCTCTTCATGGTTTTGCTTATGCAGGGCTGAGACCTCACACTCAGTAAGACAAGTACCCCACCATTGGTCTGTATCCCCACCTACAGTCATTTAGTTCTTAAATGATCTTTAGCTTGATGGATTAGACCAAATCACTTTATTGCCAATCATCTAGATATCAAAAATAAACAAAATACATTCATTAAGTAAAAGCATTCCACCATCTACTAAATTAAATAGTACTACTCACTTGGTTAGTATGTCCCTGGTATTAATAATTAATATTCATGAGAAGAACAATAACAATAAGAAATAAAACCAGAAGAAATAGTCCATTTCTGCAGCTAGATTGGTCTGCAGTTAGTGGAGCTAGTTACAGTCAATGAGATTTTCTACTCAAGCCTAACACTAAGAATGTTGCTAAAAATCCACTCTTGTATCTAGAAATCATGGCTGCTATTGTAAGTCTAGAATAATAATATAAAAAGGAGTTTCATTAAACATTTATTTTCAAATTACATTTACTCATTTGTTCAGTGTGTGTGCATGCATGTGAGGGGTGTGTGCACATGAGTGCCTTGTCGTCCATGTAGCAATCAGAAGACAGTTTCCAAAAGTTGGTTCTTTCTATCCACTGTAGGGATCCCAGAGATTGAATTCAGGTTAATCAGTCTTGGAGGTAATCTCTGTTAACTACTGAGCCATCTCTCTGGCCCCATAATGTGTTTTCTAAATAATGTTTCTCAAGATTTACTCTTTTGTAAAGTTAAGCAGAGAGAACATCTGTTTGGCTTTGGATTAAACTGGCATTCAGACATTCTGTCTTTCAGGTCACATGAGTGAACAGCCTCAAGCAATGAGAGTGTAGGAGGAAAAGGATAAATACCTGGAATTACTTATACATACTTATTTATTAAGTTGGAATTCTCTGGGGTCTTACCTGACCTGAGTGGAACTTGGAGATGAGGCAATGCCTGGAATCCTGCTCTCATCTGTTGACCAATCCATTGCTGTAACTCAGGCCTTCTGAGGCTTCCCATTCTGTCTACCCTTGTTCACACTATAGATGGACATGTTGTCCAAAGGATCACCTTTTTTCCCTGATCCTAGATGATATATTGTTACCTTTCCATAACCCCAAGGACACTTTTTAAGCAAATCCCCTTCTTTATGCTGTACACAAAATATTCTCTCAGCTTCATGTCTTACCTAAATCCTGGTTCTTCCTAAGAACATGGCTTACCTTACCATACTTCAGATGCCAACGTCACCTGTTGCCTGTGTCTGTGTTCCTGGGACTGGTATTGCTGGAAGGACATGTGAACAGGCAGTATCTCATCCAAACCTGGTGTGACCTCTTCTTTCTTTTCTTCTTTTCTAGTTTCCATTTGATTTTTAAATTAATATACAAAGTATTAGGTTTGGGTGTCAGGGAGATGGTTCAGCAGGTAAAGGTGCTTGCCACCTTCATTGATGACCTAAGTTCCATCCTGGGATCCACATGGTAGAGGGAGGGAACTTCCTGCAGGTTTTCTTCTGATCTCCACACATATGTGCACACAAATGGAGGAATAAATGTAGTGACTTTAAAACCCTACAAAGTATTGGCTTTCACTAAAGCATTCCACTCCACAGTTTGTTGGGTTGTTCCTCTCCACCTTGTCCCTCGCCCTCAGCCCTGGTGTCTATCAGCCTCTTGTCCACTTCCATGTCTCTTGTGTGTTAGCCTTCCTGTCAATAGCACTGTCCTCAAGGGCTGTCTTTTCCTCTCCCATCACTATCATCTTTCTCCTTCTCCTCATTGCCTGAAGACTCACTGTGGCTTCCAATGTTTGTGCCCTTGTTTACAGCTTCTGCTTCATTTACACCACAGATTCAGTTTCTTCAGCCTCCTTGTCAATTGCAGCCATCCCCCCCTTAAAGACTGTGGAACCTCATTACAAGACATTCCTCTGGAATCTTTGGAAATAGTGGAAATGGGTTAAAGTTGACCCCAAGATAACAACTATATAATGTGGTGTTAGAAGGTAATGGTTCTCCTGACAGCGAGCAAGCAAGTTATTCTTCGCTCTTAGGAACATGAATCTTTTCAATGTCTGCCTCCTGTTATATGATTGAACTGTTGACTCCATTTCTCTGAGCATAGATGGGCCAGGACATTGTGTTTTCCTATCCACACTGGCTACTTCTATACACATATTTGATTTCGATTTCTTGTTGTTTTAAGATTTTTATGTTGACTTCATTGTAGATTCACATGCCATGCCATTGTAAGAAGTTCCATAGATAGGGCAATTGAGGTAGCTCAGCTGGTAAAGGTCCTTGCCACCAAACCTGATGGCCTAGCCCAGACCCCAGGGTGCATATGTAGAAGTAAAGAATCCACTCCAAAAAGTTGCCATCTGACCTACACATGAGCACCATGTGAGCACATGTACACACACACACACACACACACACTTTAATAAATAAGTGTAAAAAGAATTTAAAGAAATGTTATGGAGAGATGTGTGCATATGCTCCAGGGATCCTCAATGGTGACATTTTATTATATCAGAGTATCATAGCCAGGAAACTCACATTTCTATAATCCGCAGGTAGTGTCAAGACTCCCACACTCACTTTCACTCACTGCTACATGTGTTGTAGTCTGTACAAGTTTATCACTTGTGTAAGGTTTTTTTCCACCACAGCCCATGTCCTGCAGTTCAATTTGACAGTTCTTAGAGCCATACCTCTCTGCCTATGTTGATTCCTCACCCATTCCTACCTATCTCTTGATAACCATTAGTCTGTTCTTATAGTCTTGGTCCACCAAAAATGTTATAGACATGGAATCACAAGGCATGCAGTATTTTGGAATTTCTGTTTTTTTTTTTTTTTTTTTTTTTTTTGATGAGCTCAATATAATTCCACAAAAACGGCATAAGCAATTTTGTATATTAGTGTTTCATTACATATTCATTTTTAAGTAAGATTTTTTTGTCTTTTTGAACAAAAATGTTTTGAGCTTGCTTCTTAGCACTGACATGGTGGCTCAAAACCATCTATAATTCTAGTTCTAGGAGATCCAATACCCTCTTCTGGCCTCCATAGGTACTGCACTCACATGCACATATACACATAATTAAAACCTTAAGTTATAAAAAATGTTAAAATCTTTAAATATCAATCATATTGTCTATGACTGAAAGTGGTTCTATTTTTTTTTCCAGCACTATGTATTCCATTTCTTGACATTGTTTATTTCTTGGTCCAGGCCTTGAGACTATTACTACTAGAAGAGGTGAGAGGGAGGAAATTAAATTTTATTCCAAAACTCAAATGGAAATTGTTACATATTTCCACAAGTTAGTTGCATTATTTTTGTATATAGATTTATCCATGTTTTCAACTGTTCCCAAGCTATTATTTAATAACAGATGCCATATTTTATCAAAAATGGAGTCTACATCCTTGAAACAATGTCATAATTGCCTTCTATTTCCCTCCAGTATGGTAAAGCTTGTTGATTTTATTTCAAATTAAGCATACCTTGAAACTCTGAATTAATCTCACCCAGATATGGTGCATATTTTTGGTGAGCTAAAATGTAACTTAAGAAACTTATATGAGTGTTCATGAGGGATACTTTGCTATAGTATTTCCTTCTTATAATGCCCCATCAGATTTTGGCATAAAGAATTTGCTGGATTTATAAAATGAGTTGGGAAGTGGTCTTGGGTATTTCCTGGAAGAGATAATACAAGATTGCAATTGTAGATTCCTTAAATGCTTGTGAAGTTCACCAGAAAAGCCAGGTGAAGTTATTTATGTTGTGATAGGTAGTGTGGGGTAATTAATTTGATTGGCACAAATTAATCAATTTGGTGGCACAGCTATGAAACCAAGCAGAACTTCTTTGACTTAGCGTCTATTCTGTTAAAATCTGCTTTTTGGTAATTTGTCCATTTCACATAAGTGGTCAATTCTCTTGGCATGACATTTTTCATAACATCCTTCTCCGTGTTCTTCTTACTCACCACCATACTCTATTGAGCTTTCTGGGTTGACCTCACTGCTCTACCATGAATAAGCTGTTACACTTACGAATGACCTCAGCCAAGACAGTCACTTCTCAGTTTTTATCTGGTTTACTGTGACCTTTGTGCTAACTGAACCTCTACTATGCCTGTTTGTTCTCTGATGGAACATACCTATCACAGAAAAAAAAAAAATTAAGGAAGGAGAATTCATGGTGTCTCTGAAGGGTTGGTTCAGGGGCTAGTGAGACAGTTGAGTGGTTAGAAAAACCTGCTGTTCTTCCAGAGGGCCTGGGTTCAATTCCCAGCAGTCACATGGCAACTCGCAACCATCTGTAACTCCAATTCCAAAGTATCTATTGCCCTCTTCTGGTCCCTGCAGGCACTGCACACGTATGGTTCACATAAACACATATTTCAAATTAAAACTTTAAGACATTTATTCATCAACTTCACTTCTATGGAATTTCATTGTGTTGTAATAACAGTGAGCTTTGTAAGTGCAAAAACTTAATAGGCTTTAGATTTTGCAACATATTCATTAAAGCTGCTTCCTTAGCAAGTGTGAAGGCCTCTGCAGCCTGTGAGTTACATGGGAATGACCACATTTCACTGAGTGTCACACAAGTGGGGGCTTGTAAATGTCCAGAAGAAAAGCACCAAAACTCTTCTTCTTGGTCTTTTCCACACCCCAACAGCAAGCAGGCCTCAGTCTAGACAGTGACACTAACTGTACTTCTACCTCAGTGCTTTGGTGTTACAGATTGGGGAGTTGTTCTTAGTGTTGCTCTGGGATAACATGGCCTGCACATGTTTATGAATTCTGTCTAAAAAGTCCACTGACAGCTCTCTCTTTCCCAGTAGACAGGAGACTCTGGTTGTGTGAAATTCTCCACCTACTCTTCAAGGAGAGCTACTTGACCAGTCATAACTACCTCCCCATCAACGCCTTAGAAATCAAGTACTTTGTTTCATAGACTATTGATAGCTTACACATTATAAAATAAAAGTTACTGTTTTTTGTGAGTGTTTTAGTTACGTTTCCTGTTGTGGTGATAAAATACCCTGATAAAAGCAACTTCAGGGAGGAAGGGCTTATTCTGAGCACATTCTGGGGGACACAGTACAGTCCATTATGGCAAGGACACACTGGCAGTAGAGTCAAGGCAGCTTGTCACACGCATCTGCAATCAGGAAACAGAGAGATAGGTGTGCTCATGCTCTGCTGGCTTTCTCCTTTTTAAGAAGTTCAGGAACCATAGAGTGGTGCTGCTCATTTACAGGGTAGAGGCTCACCACCTCAATTGACCTAATCAAGATGATGTTTCACAGGTGGGTCTAGAGGCTAACCTAGTCAGGATAATCACTCATGGATGTGCTTGGAGGCTTGTCTTAGTGTGACTCTACTTGACTCTGTCAAGTTGATGAGTATTACTCATTAATGGTGGACATCCACTTTGTTATCCAGCATTTTATTGGCAAAGAGAAGAAGAGTTGAGCAGGTGGCATAGATCTGACCTCATTTGGCATGCTCTCCTTGGAAGGAGACTCTTTAGTCGTCTTCTCTGCTGATGGCCTGCAGACCCACAGAGGGTTCTTAGACTTACTCAGTTGCAGCTGTTTTAACTCAGTTAATCAAAGCAAGCAGGTGAATGGTATCATCTTATTATCCCAGGTCCAGGCGTGTGGTATCTCAACTCTGAAATGATCTTATCTAATTAAAAACAATGAAGCACTGTCCTTCAAGCTCCAGAACTGGGGCTGAAGAGAGGACTCAGCTGTTGAGAGTGGTTGCTACTCTCCCAGAGTACCCACGTACAGTTTCCAGTGCCCACATAAGGTGGCTCACAGTCTTGTAACTCCAGCTCCAGGGGACCCAATTCCCTCTACTGGCCTCCTGGCTACTACACATGTATATATACACACGTCTACAAAATTAAAAATCTTAAAAACACACACACACAACCACAAAAGCTCTGTTTGAGATACCACTTTATCTGTCTCTCAGCCAATTGCCCCATGAATCACAGTTCAAGTTGGACCCTGCATCTTGAAGGTTTTGACTAAAGGAACTCTGTGGTTTTGAAAGTAACTAACACCATGTGTTCTCACATGTTCTTAGCATCATCTTCCACAATACTTTCTCCTCCAGCTCAGCATCCCTAAAGCTTCCTTGAATCCTTTTCATTGACTTTCTGTATTTCCTGAGACTTGACTGCCTCTCTTTTCTGAAACATGTTCCAACCTTATGAGTTAATAGATATGACTGACAGCACACACATAAGGTCTATTCATTTTACAACTCCAAATGAGCTAGCTGTTTCAAGTATTTTAAGAAATTCTGAAAGGGTGGACCTTCTTTGGTCCCTCCCAAGTAATTAAAGCATGAAGTTTCCCCACAGGAAACGTATGAAGTCCTTGGTTTTGCTTTACTTTGAGAAGGAAAGAAGCGAATCCAGAAATGATTGTTTTCAGGGTTGTTGGGTTTTTTTTTTTCTGTTTCCTTTGAAACAGTCAATGATTACTCAGAAACATCTTGTCCCAATTCAAACAGGCAAAGCCAAGCTACCTTTCTAGTCTTGCATTTTCCCTTTCTCTTCCTGCAATTCTAATGATGTAGTGTCTAGACTACTTGGAACAAGGGGAAAAGTCTGGAATTTATTCTGTGGCTTTGCAAGTGGCCATTTAGCACTTCTACACACATCTACAGCAAAGCCCATGGCCTGAGGAATATATAGAATTTATCAAGCAGTTACAAGAAAAGACATCCATGAATGTATTACTTAAAGCTGCTACTGAGTGGAAATGTTTATATAGATTCATCTGTGTTATCTGCCATTTTATTTTAATAGGATTCCTTTCCACAGCTCAATCAATATTGTACCAAATAAATAATTTGTATTTATAAAAATTATGGCAGATATTTTGTAGCTTTTGGAAGATATCCATTAAAAATTAACTAGTCTAGGGTTGGTGAGATGTCTTCATGCATAGAGGTGCTTGCTGGCAAACCTAATTACCTGAGTTCAATCCCTGGGATCCATGTGATAAAAGTAGAGAATAAACTCTGAACTCCTCAATGTACTGTGGTATGCATGCACTACACACATGCCTATATACATATAATATAAATACAATGTAATTTAATAATAGAAGCTATAATAAGGCATGGGCATCTATTTCTGTGAAATTATCTTATTAAGTAACCCAGAGGATTTGCCAAGTCAGAAATGTCAGAATTGGGTTTAGTGGTGAAAGTACCTGACACAAGAATGAGGATCCTTAGCTTGATCCCCGACACCCAAGTCAAAGCCAGGTACGGTTGTGCACACCTATGAAGTCAGCCCTCGCAGAGGATGAAAGTAAATACAGGCCCTGGAGACTGATAGCCAGCCAGTCTAGATGGTCAGTGAGCTGGGGACTACTGAGAGACCCTGTCTCAAAAAACAGGTGGAGAGAGATAATGAAAGAGCCAAACCCTGCTTGCACAACCTGGATTATTGGGTCTGGATGCAGTTTGCGTGTGCTTGCACAGAATTCTAACTGCGTGCCAGCAGAGCAAAGTTGAGCACTGGGCTTGCAGTCGGTGCCATAGCCATTTCCCCTGAGTGCTCTCTCCTAACTTAGCAAGGCTGTCACTTCTTTGGGCTTTACTCTAGAAAGTCTGTCAGAGGAGAGCCTTGCCTTCAAAGCTTATCCACAGATAATAGTCTTAAGAGTCCTAAATCCACACAGCACTGGCTTACTTAACATAATCTGCTCTTAATTTTTAGAAGATCTGCCTGTTACATTTTCTGTGACAAAAGAAAAGTATCCAGAAAGATATTCCTGTTGAATACTCTGTACTGAACGGAGCTCATCCTGGGCTATAAAAATCTTTACTGTCTCTGTTCAGAACAGTGATGTTAGATTGCCAAGTGTAATAGGTTAGTCTTTCCAAAAGAAAATTAGAGGTTGCATGTGTGAAGATAGAAAGGCACCCAAAAGAGGCTGGGGAGATGGCTCAGTTGGTACAGGGCTTGTGTTTCAGGAACAAGGACCTAAGTTCAAATCCAAGAATATACATAATAAAAGCCAGGTGTGGTGATATGTTCTCCTCATCTCAGCAGAGGGGAGCTGGGGACTCATTGATCTTTAAGTCAGCCTACACTACTTGGTAGAGAGACACTGTTTCTCAAAATGGCAGATAGTTCCTTAGGAATGATAATGAAAGTTGTCTTTTGGGATCTACAAATATGTAGATATGTGCTCATACACCTGTATACATACATACACACACACACACACACACACACACACACACACGCACACGCACACGCACACGCACACGCACACACAATGAATGATAAAGAAATAATCATAAAAATTCAATTGGTGAGATGTTAACATCTTTTCAAGTTTTAAAAAATTATTTAATTGTGATGTGTGTGTGTGTGTATGTATGTGTGTAAGAGAGAGAGCTAGAATATGTGGGTTTGTTCATGAGTGTACTGCCCACGGAGGCCAGAAGAGAGCAATAGATCACGTGAAAGTGGAATTACAGATGGTTGTGAGCCACCACAGGGTGCTGGGAACCAAGCCCCAGTCCCTGGAAGAGCGCCAGTGCTCTTAACTGCTTGCTGTAAAATGAACCACTCTCCAAACTCAGACTTCTGAGGAGAATTTGAGTGTGAATCCCTCCATATGCCAATCACTTTTTTGCCATGTTCTAAACCCAACTGAATGTTAGCAAAGGAATGAAGACTTATTGATTTGGTTTTACAGAGGCAAAACACAGATGGGGCTTTGAATAATCCAGTCATTTGAGGAAGCTTAGCTACGAATCACATAAAATGTTCTCATTAACCAGACTGCTTGGGAATGCTTTAGCTTGGCAGGAAGGTCTAAATAATTCATTGGATTCCCATATCAAAGTCTCAGACATGTTTCCTTACAGACACACACAGCAGAATGTGAGGACATCAAAGTGGCGTTCTGTCCCTGGAGACTGGTGACATCACCTCATGCAAATGTCATGCATGATAAGTTATTAGGTCCAGGTGCAAAGTTCATAACTACTAACTCTAGAGTATAAAATACCCCAATAGGTGTCTTCGTCACTGCCTCCCTCAAATCGACAGATGATGTTGATCCTCTTGCTAGTAGATGGGAAGTAATGCAAGGGGCCCCCAAAGTCTAGGAACATGAAGACCAACAATGCCATTCTGCACTGAAGCAAATCCAGATCCACATGACACAAACCTGCTGAAGATTCCAGGAACAAAAGGATATTTGTTCCCTAGAAATTCGATCTAAGCGAATGTCCTATAGGAATTAAACATTTTGCAAATGCTGTTTTAATGAGCTTTAAGTAAGCTTTTTAAAAGCATGAATCTTCAGCTCCTTAATATAAATTATTACATTCATTTTTATTTGTCAGAGGAGTGGATATATTATATAATGCTGCTCAAATGCATTGGAACCCAGAGTGATTTTCTCTCCAAACAAGCAATATTTCAGGGGTGGGGGTTGTATTTTTTAAAAGATTCTTTTTATTTGTGTGTGTGTGTGTGTGTGTGTGTGTGTGTGTGTGTGTGTGTGTGTGTGTGTGTACAAACAGGGTGACTGCTGAGACCAGAGAGGGAATTGCATCTCCTGCAGTTAGAGTTACAGGTGGTTGTGGGCCATGCAATGTGTGTGCAGGGAACAAAACAAAGTCCTGGTCCTCTGGAAAAGCAGTAAGTGCTTTTAATCACTGAGCCATCTCTCCAGCAGCACCTGGGGGAGTTGGCTTGACAAAGCACATACCTAGCCAAAGAGTGATAGATGGGAAATTATATTTGTCAAAATGTCACTCTAATGTTCTACACTTATTTAAAAATTTGAAAGAAGTTTAATATCTGAATATTTACTGTCTGCTCTAGGGTGCAAACTAATGAGGACTGGCTGGGGAATTTGCTTAAAGAGTGGACAAGCACACCATGGGGTGGGTGTGGAATTATTATCTGAATGAGCCCAGAATGACTGAGGACCATGAAGCATGTTGATTTGTAATGAAATTTACGGGATTTGAATTGGATAGTCTTGTGTGTGTGTGTGTGTGTGTGTGTGTGTGTGTGTGTGTGTGTGTGTACATGCCAGTGTGTGATGATTAGAGTGTAACCTGCAACTTGCAGGACTCAGTTCTCTTCTTCCATCATTGAGGGTCCTGGGGATCTATCTCAGGCCATCAGGCTTGGCAACAAGTGCCTTACTTTCTTCCTGAGACATTTTGCTAGTCTTCCACTTTGTTTTTATCTTTTAAGATTATTTTATTTTGTGTGTATAAGTATTTTGCCTGAATGTATGTACTGTGCAGTGTGCATGTCTGGTGCCTGTGGAGGTCAAAAGAAGGCATACCCCTGGAATTACAATTAGGGATGGTGAAAACTGAGCCCGGGTCCTTTGCAAGAACAGCAAGTGTTCTTAACTGCTGAATCATCTCTTCAGCTCTGGCTACCCTAATTATTGCAACAAGGTCTCTCATTGAACCTGGGACTCATTGCTCTCAGCTAGACAAGCTAGCCAGGAAGCTCCTGAGTTCCTGCTGTCTCCCTCTCCCCAGCATTCCCCAGATGTGCACCACTGCACTTGTGTTTTTATGTGGGTGCTGGGCACTGAACTCAGATCTTATGTTTACTCAGAAAACACTTTACTGACTGAGCTACCTCCCAGTGTCTCAACTTAGATGCTTTTATTCAGCCACTGAATGATCCTTAAATGGGTCCTAGGAATCAGGAAGAGTCAGAAACAAATAAAACGTGGCTCACACCTTCAAAGAGATGGCATTCTGATCCTTTCATGAAAAAAGTAACGGTTGCCTTAAGAGCCCAAGTGTCTCTGGTGATACAGAGTGCAAGTACAGATAGCACTAAGCCTTCCAAGCAGTTGCTTTGTCCAAATTACAAAATGGGTTTTTGTATGGCTAGGAGATAAACTCGGTTATTTGTTTCTGCGTATTCACCGAAGATAATGGTGTGGCTTGTTTGGTTTAGGGTTGTTTAATTAAGACTGATCTATTTTTAGCAAGCACATACAATACAACTGTGTTTAGTTTAGAATGAGGATGAGTTTATTTCAAAGTCACTTTATTGCTCCAGTGTCGTCTGTGAATATTAAACAACCCCAGCTGAAGGGCTGGTCTTCCTTCATTCACAGTACACCTCCTGCACCAGTAGACACGGAACAAGTAGTTTGGGTTTACTGTTTATCTATGGCTTTACTGTTTGACCTCAGTCTTCTGAGAAGCATACAGGACCAGAGACTTCAGATGTTCCGTGAAATCAAGTCTTGAGCCTTTGTGAGAGAGGAAACCTTGCCTCATGGCCTGACTCTAGTTCTGCAGCTTTGTGATATGGCTCATTTTAGGAGCTAGAAAACAAACGATTTGGTCATTTAGTTCACAGAGTGTAAAGCTGTGAATTTACAGGAAGAATATACATTACAAATGGGAATACAGATCATACTTAATTCATATATATGTGATGTGTGGGGGGGGTATGTGTATATGTAGGGGTGTGTGTGTCTATGTGTGTGTATGTGTATGCAGGGGTGTGTGTGTGTGTGTGTGTGTGTTGTGTGTGTGTGTGTGTGTTTATGTGTGTCCACATCATTTTTCTGGAATTTTCCCTTTCACTGCAGAAAATATGTGTCTGTTATCCATAATACACTTGTTAGAAAATATCATAACTTACCAAAAAGAATATTTACCATTTTTAATTATGTGTATATGTGTGAAGAATGAGAGTATGTGTAGGTGTCTGTGGAGGCCAGAAGAGAGTGTCAGTTCTCCCAGAGCTGGAGTTACAAATGGTTGTGAGCAACTTGGGTCCTCTGCAAGAGGAAAATACAATCCTAAAAGCTGAGGCATCTCTCCAGCCCTCTGGACTGTTTTCTTATAAGGTATTGGAAAGAAAATGCTCATGATGCCTTGAGGATGGAATGGGCAAGGGGACAAATGAGACGTCAGCATTATCTGTAACAATCCCTGTCTCCTTTGCTGTGCTTTGGATGGAACTCACAGCCTTGTACATTTTAGACCATCACTCTACCACTGGGAGACATTCCTGGTCATTTATTTTATATTAACAAAGGTGATGGGCTCATAACATTTGCCCATTGATGCATTTCTATGTAAATATTTCTTACATTGTTCCTCAACATTTTTAGTTAAAAATCATTGCTTGCAAATTATGATGATTCATTCATTCAACAAATGCCTGTCAGGAGCCTACTGTGTGATAGGTCCTAGCAACAAAATGGAGACAAGAACAGACATCATTCTCACACTTATGGGATTTATGTTTGGATGGGAAATAGGGGGTATTGCAGCTCTTATATAGAGTGCCTGGAGTGACAGCTCAAGGGAGTGGACTGAAACAACCTGTGCTGATGTGGAGAAGATGAGCCTGTTACCAACATAGGATCAGCAAGTAGTAGAACTGTTGATAAGACCTCTCATTGTTGGTGACCATGGAGTTTAAACAGTGATGTGCTGTTCATTTTTCAATTCATGTCGTGTCTGAATTTTTCTATATTTGCAAGCCCCAAGTTCATGTGCATTTTTCTTTGATTCTCTCTAGTATATGACTGCTGCTCCTATGCAAGGGACCTACATTCCCCAGTACACGCCTGTGCCTCCGACAGCTGTTTCTATTGAAGTAAGTCCATCCTGTAAACACAAAGAGGCTAGGAAGAAGAAATCTCAGCCACACGAGCCACACTGGTCCCCATAATCCAGGGAATCCTCAGATAAACTCTTTAGGTTATTGTAAAACACATCCCTATAAGCTGAGCATACAGAAGTCTGTCTATTGGCTCAACCAAACCTACATTTTGCTTTACTCATACAGTTAACCTATCTTACACAGAGGTATAAAGGAAGAGTATTTTGCAGGCCTAGAAAGCAGTGCAAAGAAGAAACCCTTTCCCATCAAATGCAGACCACAAACACTCATGAGCAGGGGAGAAGAGCAGTTTACAACTTGCTCCTGAGAGTGGCCCCTGGACCAGCACCATGGGATCTCTGTTTTAGTTTTTTTTTTTTTTTTCCTGTTGCTGTGATAAAAGGAAACACATGACAAAAACAACTGAAGAGAGATCAGACTTGTTCCGGCACACAGTCCATCCTGTGGTGGGGAAGTCAGTCAGGTGAGGCAGCTGCTCACATCACACCCACAGTCAAGAATCAGAGAGCAATGGATGCATGCTGCTGCTCAGCTTCTCCTCCTGGTTTTATACAGTCCAGGCACCACAGTTGGCATTCCTACCTCATTAATGCAATCAAGATACCCCCACACTGGTGTGTCCTGGGATGATCTCCCAAGGCTTCCATCAAGCTAGGAACTAAAAATAACTATCCCAATGTCACCTAGGAGTTTGTTAGAAAGGGAAGGTATCAGATACCACCACTCTGCTTCCTGAATTTACATAGGTGTTCATTTTAATATGATCCCTTGAGAATCCAGCTGGTCACGAAAATGACACAGCACCTTGATACTCAAACTCTTCTGCCCATTAAAATTATTAGAGGATAGATGCTTTAAAAATATGAATTTCTGAATTCGACCACAAGAAATTTTTACTGATTTTTCTAGAATATGTGCTAGGCTAGGCATGTTTATATGCTCCCAGATGATGCCAGAAGATATTAAGAATTAAGAACCAGTCAGGTAGCAGTGGCACAAGCCTTTAATCCCAGCACTCAGGAGGCAGAGGCGGGAGGACCTCTAAGTTCATGGCCAGCCTGGTATACAAAACAAGTTCCAGGACAGGCAAGGCTACAGAGAAACAAAGCCCTATCTGGGAGATGGGAGTTAGGGGTGGTGTAAGAACCACTGTGTCAGTTAGGAGTGTAGTTCAGTCCCACAACCCTTACCTAGTATGTATAAGGCTATGGGCTCCATCCCTAGTGCCCTAGAAAAGAAATTAACAAAAGTCCACTGTTCCAATGAATGAACCCAATATATTCTAGCTTCCTATAGACAGGAAAGATGTAATTGAATCACTGTGGGTATTATGAATAATACTGCCATCTTGTCCCAAATGGAAGTAAAGCTCCTTCTCTCTTTTCATTGGGACAAATATATCTTCATCAGCTCTCATTTTTACTGGATGGAGCTATCAAGTTACAGAAAAGAGGGAAAGGCACTGAGACACATAGATGGTGGTAGGTACTGTCTCTAGTTAAAGCACAGACCCTCTTCTCTGAATGCCCAAGTGCTTTGCTGTCATCTGTGGGCATTGCTTCTCATTGGCTAGAAACTGAAAAGCTAATCAGTATACTTCCTCGAGTTCATCTTTCCTCTATATCACAACCAGTAACTAGAGTGTGTGTATTTCTCCATGTGAAAATCCACCAGTATTGAGATCGATGGAGGTTTTTGCCAACTATGTTGGATCTCTAAAAATGTTTACAGATTGACTTCTGGTGTGTAACAAATATATGCTTGAGTCCAAGTAAAGAAAGCTCCAGAGACAAGCATGGCACTGTTGTATGGCTTAGGAAACTGAGGCCATCACACCCTTAGTGTTTTTAATTTCTTAGATGTAGGGTCCAAAATAATGGATATATTAAACAGGTTTTCATTGGAGTTCAAGCACATGCGATTCGATTACATGGCTTTTGCTATATTTAGTGACTAAAAAGCAGCTATGTCATGAGAAAATTGGCAATCAGCACACTAAAAGCACCATGAGCATAAATCTCTATCACATATTTGCATTTCTGTATGTCTACACCAAAGGATTATGCTACTGAAAGGGCCAGAGCCTTTAATTGGTATAGAGTTACAGACACATTTAACAAAGCAGCTTATGGGAAATAAACCCTTCTTCCAGTTAGATCTGGAGTTGGAGAGAAAGCACAGACTATAACTATCCTCTGCTGTTCCACCTTGAATCTGTGCTTGTGCAGAAAAGATTTTAGTCATGCTCATGTAAAAACACCAGATGGACATTGGTTGGCATCCATCAATTAGTCAATTGACAGATCACAAACCAATCCTGTTCAGAGGTTCTAAAAAGTACAAAAATAGTAGGTATGTGATGGGGAACAACAGAACAAGGGTGTTTGACATAGAACCCACAGCAGGTATCCAAGGTTAGCCCTCTTCAAGCTGCTACAGCTACTGTTTTCCCCCTCTCTCCCTCCCTCTTCTCCTCATCCCTCATCTTCTCCTTTGATTTTACTGAAGCCTCTGACTGAATGCCTATTGATATCTTAGAAAACAAAGCAAAAGAAAACAATTTTTAAAAAGGAAGAAAAAAGAAAGAGAAGAAAAAAGAAAGAAATAAAGAAGAGAGAGAAAGGAAGAAAGGAAGAAAGAAAGAAAGAAAGAAAGAAAGAAAGAAAGAAAGGAAGGAAGGAAGAAAGAAAGGAAGGAAGGAAGAGAAGGAAGGAAGAAAGAAAGAAAGAAAGAAAGAAAGAAAGAAAGAAAGAAAGAAAGAAAGAAAGAAAGAAAGAAAGAAAGAAAGAAGAGACAGACAAAAGGGGCTGGGTGAAGTGTCACATGTCATTGATCCCAGTACTCCAGAGACAGAGGCAGACGCAGGTGGATCTCTGTGAGTTCCAAGCTAGCCTGGTTTAGGTAGTAAGTTCCAGGCCAGCCAGGGCTACACATGGAGACACTGTCTAAAATGAAACACAAACAAAAACAAAAAAACACAAAAATTTTATGCAAGAAACTAGAAAGATGGTTCCTTCTACTCTTTCAGAGTACAGCAAGTTGATTCTCAGCTCCCAAGTCAAGAGGCTCACAAACATCTTCAACTTCAGTTCCAAGGGATTTTAACACCTTTTTCTGGCCTCTGTGCTCTCTCCCTCTCCCTCTCCCTCTCCTCTCCTCTCCCTCTCCTCTCCCTCTCCCTCTCCCTCTCCCTCTCCCTCTCCCTCTCCTCTCCCTCTCCTCTCCCTCTCCTCTGTCTCTCTCTCTGTCTCTCTCTCTGTCTCTGTCTCTGTCTCTCTCTCTCTCTCTCTCACACACACACACACACACACACACACGTATGTGCACATAGACATATGCACATCTACACATAAATAAAAATACATCTTTTGCCGTGCGGTGGTGGCGCACGCCTTTAATCCCAGCACTCGGGAGGCAGAGACAGGCGGATCTCTGTGAGTTCGAGGCCAGCTTGGGCTACCAAGTGAGTTCCAGGAAAGGCGCAAAGCTACACAGAAAAACCCTGTCTCGAAAAACAAAACAAAACAAAAAAAATCTTTAAAAACTTGTTTATATTATTGTAAGAGACCTCTGACTATGATTGTAGATGGCTTTTACTGAGGCCAGAGTCCTCTATACAACCACAGTTAAAATGGTTTTCTGACCATAAGAGCCTTCCCAGGACTTCTGATGGCAATGGCAAGCTTATTGCTGTTGTATCATCAATATCACAGGATGAACCATTATGCAAGCATACCCTGACATTATCTTTTGCTCTGATCCTGCGGTTTCCGGTGGCTGAGAGTTCTCTCTTTGCAAGCCCAAAAGAAGAAGGGCTTTTGTGCTGCATCTAGAGAGGGCCCTTAGCTAAAACAAATAAGGCTTGTGTGTACTGATTTGCCTCTTCAGGGTGTTGTTGCTGATACCTCTCCCCAGACGGTGGCCCCTTCATCCCAGGACAGCAGTGGTCAGCAGCAACAGTTAGCAGTGGACACACCCAATGAACACGCACCTGCATACTCTTTCCAACAATCCAAGTAAGTCTGTGCTGTGCCAAGCTACTTCCTCTAGAAGCAGAAGTCTTCAAGTCCGTTCTCAAAGTGTTTCTGTTTGGTTTGGTTTCACAGAAACTACCATAAACGTAGTGGTAGGCATTTCTTGAGCTCATGATCATTTGGGTTGCTTCCAGCTGGCTTCAGGTGGTACATTTTCTGGTCTTGGCTGTACTTGGCCCAGTATGTGAGTACCTGGTCATCTGTGGCCCTCTGGTTTGGAATGATGGAAGGGTTGACCATATGCTTCTCATTTTATAACAAATTAATTTCCAGACAGTCAGAATTCCAAGGACAGCAGGAAAGTAAACCCAACAAAAGTAGGCACTTAGTATTGTTTCTATGCATTGGCTGCTATCCTATTGGTTATTGCAAGTCACATGACTCAACAGAGCCAGTGAGGGTACTCACTTCAAGAGAAGTATTTCAGTCCTTAGAAATAAATCTGTTACATATTCTTGGGAAAACCTAGTATTCCCACCTGACACTAGTTAGTGACCCAACACTTCACTCAATCTCTTAAACAATTACAGTGACATTCTCAGTGCAGGCTGACTTTGAACACCCAGGTAAATGGTCATAAAAGGAAAATATTGCTAAATATATAATACAGGGTTTACTCAGGAATTAATGGCAAAGGGAATAATTAAGTATTCAGAATTATTCATGAAAAATTTTTAATCACCCATAAAGCAAATTACATTTGGCTTTGTATGGAGCAAATGTGTAGATTAAATCCTGAGATCTCTGCTTTGAAACTGGAGAGATTAACAGTGGGGAAGTATATATGGAGAAGCCTTTGTGTGCAAAGTGTTCAACTTTCTGGATCATGACTAAATCTCTGATGAATGGAGAGTATTCAGATGAACCTGTTTGTAGAGTTTTGTTTGCTGCCAACCTTTGGTTTGTTAAAGAAGTCATCCTGTCATTCCTAAAGTCATGAAGAAGCTGAGCACACCAACCATGCCTGTAGTCAACAGGTAAACAGATAAAGAAAATGAGGTCCATAGCCACACAATAGAATTTTATTCAACCATAAAATAAATGTCATTTCCAGAGAAATGGATTGCACTGGTGATCATATTAAGTGAAATAAGCCAGATTAAGACAGACGATTACTACACCTTTATTTTCACATGCAGAGTCTGGATTTAAACATATACATCTATACACATATATGGATACATGCATGCACACTTACAAGATGGAATATGTAGAATATGTGTTATTTCTGTTCCAGTGTAATGGGAAAATATCTCTAAAACAATTTAGCCAGTCCTTGTTATCTTAGCATTCTTCAATACCTTAGATTTCACAAACTGGAAAGCTTTCCTTCCCAGCATCATTGTGCTAATTAACAAGCCACTACTTTCCTGAAAAGCCCTTTGCTCAGGGTCATTATGCTAGAGGAAATATGGATATATCTCCATATGCAGCTCTTTAAGTACTTGCTAATGGCTGGCATTTCTCATCAGATAGCAGCTGACCACCTGTGAGGTGAGAGGTTCAAATCAGGCCACACACACACCAAATTAAAAGTTAGTTGTTTTTTTTTTTTTTTACATTTTTAATTAAAATATAATCACTTCCTTTTCCTCTTTCCTCCTCCATCTCCTCCCACCCTCCCCCATATCAAATTGATAGCCTCTTCTTTAATTATTATTGGTTCTCCAGTACAAAGTGGTCAGCTCTAAAACTATGTATACACAAACTATAAAAATGGACTCAGCGTGTGTTTATATGTTTACCTGTGTGTATGTGTATAACGCAATAATATGAAATAAAAATAATTTTTTTAATTAACCAGATCCCATAAAGCATGTATGCAAGTCGAGTTACAGTCTCAGGTGCAAAGGCTGAAGTCTTTGCTTCAGATTCCACTTTTGTGCCTTTCCAGTTACAATTCAAGTCTTAAGGACCCCGGCCTGCCCATTTAAAGTTATCATGTGATCACTATTCTCCAAAGAATGAAAATTAGGTCACTGATGAAAGAGATTTGCCACCATCCACCAGAATTAGGGTTGGGAAGACCCCTCGTAGATCTAGGTCAAAGTACATTGGGATCAGCCCTTTTGATTGAGAGAAATACTGAATTGTGAAATCTATCTGTCTGCCTTCCTGTGAGGGTCCTGTTGGCAGATGGCATCATAGTGACAGTTTGTAGTACTTCTCACATGATGAGATGTGAGGCAAATAATAGAGAATGATAGGGTTCCTCTTTCATAACAAAATGGTGTATCAGCTCACAGGCCAGTAAATGCCTGTAATCTAAAGATTGAAAGCTTGAGGTTGTCTTTGGCTGTATGAGGCCAGCATGGGCTGCATGAGGCTGGAATCCAGAGCTGGAGAGATAGTTCAACAGTTAAGGACCCTTGCTGCTTTTGCTGAGGTTCCCAGCATTTCCATGGCTGCTCACAACCACCTTTTATTTAATTCCACTTCCAGGGGGTCTGATGCCCTCTTCTGGCTCTGCAGGGGCTGCATACATGTGGAACATTTTCATCCATACAAACAAAAAGTTATATACACATAAACAAAATAAGTATATCTTCAAAAATATCTAAGTCAAAACTCAGAATGTCATGGCAACTGCATCAGTGCCTTCTAAACAGGACCACAGTGATCTGCCGTGAGGTTCTACCTCTTTAGGGTCCTGTCATCACTTCCCCCTGCCCTCCCTGAAGACCAAGCTACCAACCATGAAGTCCTAGTAGGCACTCAAAGCAAGCCATAGCAGAAGTGATGACTCACTGTGTACACTGGAGGTATATTTTGTATTATTTATTACTTGACAATCAGAAGATGTTCTTGGTCCATCAACCTTGATTTTTACATGCGTGAACTCTTGCTTGAGTGTGCATTTATATGAAAGGAGCAGAATGTGACAACATTATAAGCTAATGTACTTGTTCCATTACTTCTTTGAGTATGACATAGTGGAAAATCCTGGGCTCTTCTAACAAGATGTCATGGGAAACCACAGAAGATAAACTTGGATGCACTGACCCCTCTTCTCCATTTGTCTTTGCAGACCATAGACAGAAGTGAGGCTGTCCATCTGAACCTTTACCTTCAATGAAGACACTTCACTGAGCAAGAAGTTAGTCGGCCTCCAGTTTGCACAGGCGCCAAGGGAAAGCTTTCTTCTTTTATTTTTATTTTTTTAATTTTATACTTTACTCAAAGAAAACAAGGTTTTTATGTGCTGTGCAAATGGTTCCTTCGTGTGGTCTGACAGTTATTTTTGTCATACTTTTTTTAAAAGGGAAAACAAATCCCAGTAAAGGGGGCGGGAGGGTAAACATCAAAGCTGATGTTTTCTGTGGAAGAACATTTGAAGTCAGAATTTGCCTAGAGGTGTAAGTAGTTTTTTTGTTTGTTTGTTTGGTTTGGTTTTTGGTTTTTGTTTTAGTAGAAAACCCAATGTTAAGAGGTGGGCAACCGGAAATATAAGGAAATTACTTTCCTCAGTAATTAAGCTATTTTTTCCTCTTTTTCCTTTCTTGGTTGAACCTACTGGGATTTTTTTTTATATTTTATGTTTTCTTAGAAATATTTAGGTAAGGTTTATCTTGAATCTTAATTGCCTTAATTTTAAGGACGTCAAGGCTCGCGAGGCATGCTGTCAACGTCTTGTTATAAAAAGAAATCCAGAAAGAATTGAAGTATTGTGCCATCTTTCACTGGCATAGAAGATGGAGACTGAGATTTTAGGATGGAAAAAAAAAACTGTACAGTTTAAAAGAAAATGTTTTTTCTTCATTTGAAGAAAATTTGTTGTTAAAAGAAATGACAGCAACTGCAAAAATTGGAAAATGCTGGGACTTCTCATGAACTTTGACACAGTCATCCTAGAAGGCTAAAAGACATTTTATGGTAAAGATATTCACTTTGGTTTAAAAACAACTGCATTAGAAATAATGCGTGTTTGGGGGGCAGAATGCAAATTTTTTAATTTACAGAGCGTGGTTGCTAGCGAAAGCGTTAGTGCTTTTTATCTGCAGTTTTTTCTATGAGCTTTGTCAGGTTTTAGTCAGCTTTGCTTGTCACATTGCAAAACCTAGTGTAAGAGCACTAAAAAACAAAACTTAAGTAGATAGAAGCTTACCGTCAAAAAGTGCAAAAAAATAAAAAACAAACACACACACAAAAAGACAAAACAAAAACAAAAAAAAAAGCAATAGATAGAGAAATTGTTGACAATTTCTGTAGTCTTTCTTAGTTGTGGTCAATTGCAGCCTATGGATGGCCTATTTTATACCAAAGATGAAGTGAGACCCTGTTACAGTCGTGATGGTAGACACTGCTTTTCTTTCCTCAAAGTTTTGTTTGACCTACATGGCCGGACCAGTTCTAACTTCATTTCAACTACCTTCCACTAGTGTTTTACATATGGCAAAAAAAAATGTTTTTCTAGAAATGTATATTTGTTGATAGTTGAAGTTTGTACCTACTTGCTCAGCAGTTCAAGCATGAAGAATCTGAGAACTGATGGATTGATGGAAGCAGGTGACTTTCACTCCCGTGAGCTTTTCTAGCTCCTGTCTGTTTCTCTTCAGCAGTGGATAGATGAGAACTGATACACCGGGTCCTTTGTTCAAGAGGTTGCAATGTCTTCATGTGAACTGCAGACTAAGGATGTGTCCTGAACATGTTCTGAAAGATGTCTGAAAGACCACTTGTCAGAAAGGCCCAGTGATGTTCTGTGCAGTGGGGCCTGGTCCCCTGAGAAGTACTCATGCATTGGTAACAATCGTCTTCCTTCCGAACGCCAACATAAACAGATTTTGTCTTCTCCCCTTCATTTTGTTACTGGCCCATCTTGAATAGACACCTTGATTCTGTACTTGGGAAGGGGATTCCTTTTCCCTCTTCCCATTGTGTTTTCATATCTCGATATTGACAGGAGAGACAACACAGAGCTTTTTAAATTTCAACTTAATTATCTGAGATAAGTGAGGCCATTAAGATTGAAGATTCCTTTTAGTGCAGCAGAGGCAAGCTCTTAACATGCTCGTTGACAATCAATAAATTGTATGCTTTTTATCAACAAGAACTGAAAGAATTAGGGTTGACCCAGCACTAAAACCAAAGGAGACATTTGCACTTAGAATAATGCAAAACTTGGCTTAAAATGATCTAAATTGACTTAGTGAGAAATCCTAACAGTTCTGACTTATTGTACCTGGGATCTACTTACATAGTTTTGCTTGAAGCTAGAGACAGTGGCATGGAACTCTGTTCATGGAACCATTCTGAAGAATTGCTTTTGAATGAAGCATTTGAATCAAGGAGGCAGAGTTCCTTCTTCAGGGGTTGCCTGTCTGAGTACATAGGAAAGTCACAAGCACCAGAGAGGAAAGAGAGTAGGCTCTCCAAAACAAAACAAGCTATAAGGCAAATCACAGTCCCACAACTAAGGAGTCTGCCCCAACCCAAAAGTCCACTGTCTCACTAGACCCCGATTCTCTTCTTTGCAACCTGTGAATTGAGTGCTCAAGTCAAGAGAGTGACTTCATATGTTGGCCACCAAACTAATGACAGAACCATATCCAAGGTGATGGCTCCACGCTGCAGAGCAATCCTGTGCTTCACCTTCATGCTAATAGTTTTCTGTGCTTTGGAAAGGAACCTGAGATGTCTGCATTCTTCAGTGACACCTGTTGGAAGGGTGGACTTGAATTTTGTCTTTGGGAAACATACCCTCAAGTTCCAGGGGCTTTCAGAAAACTCACATGAGACTACAGTTTCTCCTTCTCCTTCACCCTCTCTCAATTCTTTGTTTAAGTAAGGATTATCCTGGGCATCGTTCATTTGAATATGAAACCAACATACTTTCTTGTCCTTTCTGTAAAAGTACCAAATACATGTATTCATGTGATACAAAGAGAGTCTCATTTGCATATCTAATAATGAGGCTGCAAGGTAGCTACCATGTGGCTGTTGAAGGTGCCTAGGTTAACTTCATTCTCTTACATATACATTCTGAAACATTTCTTTCAACTCTGACATTTTCATGATCTCTTTCCTTTTACACCACCTCAGCCCAAAGGAAATCATTATGTCATTTTATGTGTTTTTGTGTCTTTTATGTTTGGGCTGTTTCTATAGTGCCATTCCATGAAATACTTTAAGAAGAAAAAAGTCTGCATATTCAAATTGGCTCCCTCTTTCTCTGTCATTTTTACCTAAGAATTGTTTTTGATAGTCCAGTGTAGTGGGGAAAGAAAAGGCATTGATGATAACAGTACAACATTGTAATAAAAACAAGAACTCCACCCCCCAAAACAAATGCACAATGTGTGCAGCACAGACCCCACAATCTCAAACTAGCCAGCAGTGCACATGATAGTCCTTATATGATTTAGGACTACAGTCATTTTTTTAATTGAAGTAAAATTCTAATTCTTCAGATTGTCAAGATGTTTTCATTTTTTTTCCCTTTCATTACCACATCTTGGATGACAAATTAGGAAAGCAACTAAAGCCAAGATCCAAACAAGATAAATACCATGTCATCTAAATGCTACTAATGTGTTAGGAAAGTGGGTTTCTTTGAATAATGACAAGACATCAGGGGAAGTAGAGTGTGTGGTGACTGATGGCTGTGTCTCCTAAGGACCCCAGGATAGAACCTGTATGAGCTAATGGTAATATCAGCAGGTGCTGAAGATAAAAAATGTGTGCTTAGTTTTTGTTCTTTCAAAAAAAATCTTTGTTTAATTATTAGAATGTCTATGAAAAAACCTACACATCTTTTTATTGACTTAAAAAATGCCCTTTATTGAAGAGAGGAATTTAATCAACAGGATCCTTGCATCTTCTTTTCAAGTGAGATGTTTCAATGGGATTGCTACATAGACTATGATGTTAATAGGCTAAAAATACTTTCAACAGTCCAGTCTCATTTGTACCAGTGTGCAAACAACTGCAGACAAGCTGAAAATGGAGAGTAAGTCTTAAGTGGGTTTTGATGGAAAATACATGGTTTCAAACTAGTGAGACAACAGAATTGAAAGTCATTTGTAATGGCATTTGTTATGGGAAGCAATCACATATTAGAACATTGTATAATCATGTCACAGAATTTTGATCTATTTCATTTTGACCACAGTATAGAGTAAAAGATAAGATCTCTTTTTTTCTTACCATTGGGACTGGTATACTAAACAGTTTTCTGAGCCCACTGGCCTTGAAAGTTTCTCTTGAACCCCAGGGATGGCAGGAATCAAGTCTCCTTGATTCCATTTCCTCTTTGAGAAGGAATAGTGAGGTTTCACTCATGAATCAACTCATTTTACAGTTGTGGTGTTACAATGTGGGTTGAGCCTAACTTGAGATTAATATTTCTTACCCATACAAAATGGGAGCCTTCAACCAAATGCTGTCTGTCTTGACTGTCCTTTGTGATAACCTGGAGTTCAGGAAAGTATGAAAGCTAAGCAAGAAGCCAGACATGGCTCCGTGATTTAAGAAGGCTGGGTTCAGCACTTATTACTGATTTCTGTTGTCTTTGAGCTGATCCCCTAACTTGTAACATACCGATATAGTTGCTGTCACAGAAAGGGTTGGCTGTCTTCTAGGCAGTAATAGCCATGCTGTTCTGGGCAGGAGAATAATGTGCTGAGGAATTCGTTTCACTGGTGAAGCCTCCAAGCTGAACAGAGGCAAGATGGAGCTTGGGAAAAATTGTGAGGCCACTGAGTCACCTGGGAGATTTTCTTAACACTGCTCCATTTTCTGAGTTTCAAAGAAACAATCACTGTCAATATACAGAGGCTGACTGGCTAATTTGGGAGTGTTCTGTCTTTTCTTCTTAATGACTGACCCTGTTAACCTGAGCATTTCACCACAAGGGTGGGCAGAAGAAACCACTGAAAATAACTCACTCCAGTCTATGTTGCTTCCCAAGTATTGATTTATCATGGAAATTTTAATCATTACTGAAAAATCCATATCCACACATTATACACTATGAAGTCCAACAGTCCATAATGTCCTTTTCCTGTCCACCACACATAATCAAGAGTTGGCTGAATTCTTGCAAAACATAAACAGAAAAATTATAACAACAAACTTGGCTCCCCTAAAACAAAGCTACTTTGGCTTCATTCTCTTTACTGAAACTCAATGCCAGGAAAGAAAGTCAACACAATTTCCATCAGGAGAAAATAACAATAGTTTTGGCTAAACGTACATTTTTATCCCCCTTTAAAATTTTTTGATCACAAAATCATTTTCATTTTTGTTGTTTTTCCTGTTTGAATTGGTATTACTGTATTAAGACTGAGAGTCGCTCATATTCCAGGGCATAATTTTATGGCCATTGTGTATGTAAGCACAAAGTGTAATATTAGTGTTACACTTTGGACTTTAAAACCTCTGGTCCAACATTATTAATAAAGTTGGTTTCTCTTTCTCCCCAAATGTGTTATGTCCTCACATGTGAAAAGGAGTAAGATATTCCATCCCTGTTAGGAACAGTAAAATTATTTCAAAGAGACATTGGGTATCTGAAATCACTTTGTTCTACATTCTGGAAGCAAGTGTCCCCATTTACTTAAGAACTTCATTGGAATCTTAATCTTAAGCTCTGAGTGAAAGTACTTCAGTTTCAAAGAAAACTGTGACATGGCTTTTTCTTTAAAAGCCTTGTTTTAACTTGTCTTCAGCTCCGTGGACCTTCTGAAATACCATTTTGAGATTTTCTTTAAGGACATCTTTGTATTGCTGTCTTGGACTGTCATGGAGAGTTCTGTAATCCTATGGTGTTTCTGGTTTTATCTTTAAGTTCTTTCATGTGTATCATGGTCAAGTTAGACACCATTTCCCCTGTTCCCTGGGCTCTCTGTAGATCAGTGGATATTAGGTTTCAATTTCTGTTTTCTTTGATGAAGCTTTCAATAAAAAATGAAAATAAAATCAACGAAGCAGGGCTGCAGTGTTTGATTGCACTTCTCCAGAAACTTGTTGTGGGAAGGTGTGGGGAGGGGGGGGATGTATCTGTATTTAATCCACCTTGCTAAATTGTTATTTTCTGGAATCAATAGAAGAAAAGATCATTCAGGACTAGAGAGATGCTCAATGGTTGGGTGCTATTTTTTGTAGTGGACCCAAGTTTGGTTGCTAGCACCCATACCTGGTGGCTCACAACTCCCTTTGACTCTAGCTTCCAAGGGTAAACACACACACACACACACACACACACACACACACACAGAGAGAGAGAGAGAGAGAGAGAGAGAGAGAGAGAGAGAGAGAGAGAAATAAAAATAAAAGCCTTATATTTTTTTTTTAAAAAATGGTTATTCCAAGCAAGAAGGTATGGGAATGAAGGAAGTGACCATATATGATCATGCCTGGAAGCTTGAGAGAACTACCATGGGGACCTTTAGGGAATGCACAGCCTTCCATTGAGGTCTTTCCATGGTCTCCCAACAAGTTTTGCATACACAAAAAGGTTCAGCAACTACCCATCTCCCATTTCCAAATATGTCCAGTACTCATCGACCACTTGATGGTATTGAAGGTCAGAGTCTCTTTCCTCAGCAGTGGTTTGTGTCCCTGCAAGATTCAGGTGATCCAGAATCAGCAGTGCACATTCATTCCTTCAGCAATGGGTGACTATGGGAAGCAAGGAAGTAGATGATCATTTTCTGGTCCAGAATTGCCCAGCTCTCTTGTATCTTACATTCAAGGACTGAGTAATATTACATCATGTGTATTTGCTGTAGGATTCAAAAATATTACGATGTGGAAGATGAGAAAAATATTGGATGGAGGAAGTGTGTGCAATTTGTTAAGCATAGAAATTGGTAATATTTAAGACACACTATGAGAGAGAGAGAGAGAGAGAGAGAGAGAGAGAGAGAGAGAGAGAGAGAGAGAGAGAAGTATATTCATGAACAAAGGATGAGTGGATAGAAAGCCCCAGGGAACTCTGTGTTATATATGATGTGCTAAATACACATGCAAAATAGGAGGTCTTGGACATTCATGATGCCTGATTGGTTCCTCCATTGGTGACATTCATTATCCAGCCATCACAGCCTTGCAGGCCTTGGGTAGATTTCTTCTCCTGCCTCTGCTGCTGTTCATAAGAAGAAGCCTTTTTGGTTGGTCCTCTTCTGTTGCCCTCCTTGTTCAAATCTGAATTCTGTGTCACTTGTCATCAATGGCCATAGGGATGCAGTCGAGAGAGAAGGAGGATGTATGGCCATAGTAGAACTTCCAACCCCGGTGGTCCTTCCACTCTTCTTGTGTCTTATCTTCCATATGTCAGTCTATCTCCTGCATTTTCCCCTTGCTTCTTGCTCTGCATTTATGCCTTGTGGTTGGAGCCTGTGTGTCTTTATGTTCCAGAATTATAGATGAAGTCTCTCTGGAGTCAAGACAATTCCACAGATGTTGTCTTCGTGTGTTAGGATGCAGGTAACTGAGGAAAGATATAGAGACAGGTAAGTGGCAGCCATACTCTAAGAGCATGTTGTATGCATTCTCTTTAGGTATTTGAATAGGAGTGAGTGAAGAGAAACCTGGAATAGGAGATTACAGAGCAGAAAATCAGAGGGACATGAATGTAAATTAACTCTGGATCATACTCTGTTTAGGCACCATGCCTCAAGCTAGGTAACTTAGAGAATATATTGTTCACAGAGCTGGGGTAGGAGGAAGCCCAAGACGTCTGTGTCTAGTGAGGTATTGTTTCCATAGAGCATGCGCTGTATGTGAGCGTGTCTGCTAGAAGTGACAACCAAACTTGTAGGCTTCTTTAATAAAGACACCAATGCCATTCATCAGGGGCTTTGTACTGATGAATTCTTCATCTCCAAAGTCCCACCTCTTCATGCCATCACTTGGGGATTTCAAAATCAACATTTTTAATGAATTTTATCTTTTAATTGCACATACACATAGGCCAGTGTGTAGGAATGTGCACACGAATGCTGGTGCCCATGGAGGCCAGAGAGGGCATCAGATCCCATGGAGCTGGAGTAACAGGCAGTCAGTAGCCTGCTGGAAACCCAGCTCCCGTTCTCTGCAATAGCAATATTTGTGCTGTGCCATTGTCTCAGCCCCTGGAAACCAACGTTCTGAAGGAAGACAACACATTGCAGTATGCTTAAAATAGTGATATTTTATTTCTTTTTTATGTAAAAGTTGTAAAAAAAAAAACATAATGTATCACCTCTACAATCCATATGCAAAAAAACTTTTGTTTTAAGTTGAAGGGCATTGCAACTTCAGAAATGTTTAACTAGGCTTCTTGAGATGAATCCTTGACCCTCAGGATATGAGGACAGAGAAAGAAGATTCAAGAATGAATAAATAAGCTACATGTGATATGCTCTCTTCCTTGTACATAGAATAATTCTAATTTTATAATCCCAGATCTCTATTTCTTTTTTTTACTTTTTTTTGTAATTTACATTCCCCAACAAGGACTATCTGTCATGAACAGTTCTGATAAGGTACATGTCCCATGATGCTGTTTTTAAAAATAATTCATTTTATTTTCACTTATGTATGTAAGTATGTGGGTCTGTGTGTATGTGCCCATGCCTGCAGGTGCCCATGGAGGCTCATGGAGCTGGAAATGTAGGTGGTTGTAGCGGCCCAACATAGGTACTAAGGATTGGACTTGGGTCCTCAGGAGTAGCAAGCATCTTTAATTGCTGAGCCAACGCCCCATCTCCTCCTAACATCTTTTATTTTTCAGAATTGCCCACATGGATAATATGTAACTGCACCCTCACACTGGAATGGAATATAATATATCAAACTGAATCTTGATTATTTATTTTCTATAGTTACAAAAAAATCTTTCCAATAGCAATGGTTATGTATTATTGCTGATTTTCGTTTATTCACCTAAGGTAACATGTTGGCCATGATGTAAACATGGTGCCGTTGGGGCTCTAGAAGATTGCATGACTTGAGAAGAGTGTTCATGGTGCAGACAGGATCCAAATTTAGCATAAACAAAGCCCCAGAATGATAGATGTCCTTCTACATAGTTCTAGAACCACTGATATGACTTGAAGAGATCACATAAGCAAAGTCACTTTTATATTTGAGACATCTCATCATTGTACATTTATTCTTAGCAATCTACTGCAAAGTGTAGGGGAAAGACCTGAGAAAGAGTCCAAAAAAAAGCTCAGATTTGGAATAGGTGCCATTGCTGAGGTAGGATGAGAGATGGAGAATTCGGGAAGGAGGCAGATTCTCAGAGAGACAGCTTAACAGTGGCACATGGCTAAAGAGTACCTGAGGGCAGTAAATGCAATAGCTGTTCTCCCCATTCAAAGCTAACAAAGGCTGTAAGAGTTAACTCACAGTAATGAGTGTGGTTGACTACCCCCTGACTCAAAAAGAACAGCCTTGAACTGACTACAAAGCTAAAGAACAGGTAATGAGGTGCAGTCAATTCCTTTTTGTTTGATTGGCTCAAGGAAACAGAACTTGGTTTATGTGCCTACATCTCATGTAACCCTGAGCAGTTTTCACGTTTACTCTTCCTTCAGGTGAGATCAGCCACATTCAGGGTGGTATGCCATAGATGACCCACATCCATCAAAGTCTGCAGGAAGCCAGGCTTTCTTCTCTGTCCACTTTACCCAATCTCCCCCCATGCAGCAAGACCATTCTTACCTGCCCCAGGTCCCTCAACCTTTCTTCTGGTCTGCCTTTGGTCCTTTGGGAGGGTGCTCTGAGGCAAAGCCCCTCCCCAGCCCTAAGTCATCTGACACAAGGACTTAGGCGATCTCCAACTTTCTAGTGACGCTAACTACAAAACCACTGCTCTTCTCTCTAAGAGCTTCTTCATTTCTCAAAGTGAATAAATAGCTTTACTTTCTCAGAGTCACCAAGGGAAAACAGACACTGCATCATCATGCATAAACCCTCTAAAGTTGTAATGGCAATTGAATGCTTCAGTTGGGAAGTTTCCCTTTAAAGCACAGGCTGGTCCTATGACAGTCAGTCCTGAGAGTTAAAGGCAAGATGAATATGTGAGGAGACAAGGAAGCAAGAGAACAAATGCATAAGGGAATGCTTCGCTTCTCCACAGTGAAGCCCAGATTCGGAAGGACACAAACACCAAACTTGAGATAGCCAGCCCCCAGATCACGAGAGTGAGTCAGTGGAGCTCAGTTCATCCACATTCAGGATGGTAATACTGCCATCACTCATCAACCCCTTCTGCCTTCTCATGCCTTTTAACACAGACATCCCTCTCACTGGTAGCTACTGATGGCATTTAAGACTATCCAATGGAATGCATTGAAGGTGCCTTTGATCAGGATGACTCGGAAGTTCAGCGGAAGTTCACAACTAATGTAAGCATCCCCATTGGGAATGAACTCGGCCAGTGAACAAGTATTGAGAAATTCGTTTTTGAAGAGCTAAGGGCTAATCTACTTAAAATGCAAAATGCCAGCTTTCACTACAATATACCCAAAAGACTGACTGTCCTGTGTTATTTAAGCTGATAAAAACTAAAGTAGTAGCAGTAGTAGTAGTAGTAGTAGTAGTAGTAGTAGCAGTGGTAGCAGTGGTAGCAGTAGTAGTAATAATAATAATAATAAAATACATGAAGTGCTGTATTGTGAAGTTCACTGAGTTACAATTTTGCCCATGTTTATTATAGGAGAGATACTAGCAGTGTGTGTTGGTCTGTGTTTAGGGTTTTCCTCTTCCATCTGCATACGCCCACATCCACAATCTGCTCAGAACATCTCTGGAAATAGCCACAAGAAAGCCATCTAGAAAGCTAGACAAATTTTCTGGGATTTTTACCTCATTTGCATTTTCATTCTGTGAATATGTCACCTCTTCAAAAATGAAACAGCCAAACAGTGCAAAGCGAAAAAGAAACATCAAAGACAATTTCTGGGAAGAATGAAGAGGTGTTTTTTCACTTGGTGATCCTTCTAGTGATTGAATTCTGCAGCAGTCCTTAGAAACAGAGATGCCAAGCTGCCGTGTGGGAACATTCTTCACGGTTCTTATGTTTCTCGGGGTTCAAGTGAGCTCTTTAGCGTTTAGGAGAACCTTCTCAGACAGTAGTTTTAAATCCAATGAAATACATGGGATCAAAATAAAGTATTCATATTGACAAAACTTATCCAGAAGTTTAAAGTTTTTGAGGTTATAATGTGTGTTTCTTTGTGGGGAGGGATTGATATATGGTTTACTTTCTTGATGCTGTGACCCAGGGACCTAACAGAAGGATTGGAGGGCAGAAAGGGTTCATTTTGGCTCCTGGTGTAAGGATGCAGTCCATCCCGGAAGGAACGGCGTGGAAGCAGGAGCTTGAAGCAGCTGTCCCACTGCATCCATAGTCAGGAAGCAGAGGGATGAACGCTGGTACTCAGCTCACTTTTTTCTTTTTATTCTGTGTAGGACCCCACCCCATGGATGCTTCTGCCCACATGTAGAATGGTTCTCTCAACCTCAGTTAGCCTTATCTAAAACCCACCTGACAGACACACCTAGTGATTGGTTTCTATGGCAACTTAAAATCTTGTCATGTTGACAAGAACAGCCATCTATGTAGCCCAGGCTGAATTTGAACCCATAATTGTCCTGCCTCTGCCTCCTGAGTTCTAAAATTAGAGGCTAATGCCACTCCCTGTGGCCCGTAAGACCTTTTTCAGTGATACCATAAATAATATTTAATGAATTTTGGAATTTTAAATTCAGTGTCATAACCATAGCACAAAAAATATGAAATTTTAGTGTCTATTGATGGTGATACTATATCATTCTGTGGTTTATTTCTTATAACCAAAACTAAAGGAATACTGTCATGTGTTCATAGTGAGCCTGGCTGTGAACCTTCCACACCAATTGGTCCCAGCAATCTTCCTCCAGTCAATATCCTGAGAATAACTATCTGGGGTAAAGTCATTAGACCAAAACAAAACTGAATTATCAATTAAACCTCCACATTTGCTAAAGTGTTTATCCACATCTCCAGTCCTTATTTCTTTTGATGAGAAATAATTGGTTGCAAACAGAAAGGAAGAAAAAAGGTCACTAAGATGTTTTTCAGTGAGAGGTTCCTTCTATGACACTCTAGTCACAGACCCAGTGGATTGTAATGGCTGTCCTTCGATATCTCTCTGAATCAACTTGCTCTCTATAGAGTGGCTAAGTTAGAAGTCAGAAGTTCACTTTTGACTCGTGATCCTGGAAACAAAGGGTTGAGGGCCTGTGTCTGCTGATAGTCTTTTTGCTGGCAGAGTCCCATCAAGCTCGGAGCATCCCATGGTGAAGTCAGGGCATGAAGCATGTGGAGCTCTTCTGGTCTCACCCCCAGGATTCAACCATGTGAATGCACTTATCTAATCTAATCATCCCTGAAAGCTCTGCTTCTGATCACCACGGTAACGTGAGGCTTCTACTTTCAAGTCCCACTATAGGAACTCAATTCAACATGTGATAATCTGGAAGGAAAGCTCAACTACATCCAAATCATGGCAATCATTTCGCTGCTATTACTTTAGGAAATGAGAAAAAAAAGATGCATTTTTTTAATGTGTTGATGTTTTTTAGACATTTGAAAAATGCTAATTTCCACATGTATGCTCTTTTGTGGTTTTTGTCTGTTCTGATTGTTTTTGTTTTAGAGACAGGGTCTCATTGTGTAGACCAGGCTGGCCTTGGACTCCAAGTAGTCATCCCATGTCAATCTTCCAAATGCCTGAAGTACAGGCATGATCCATCGCATCTGCTTCATTTTTAGTTTTTCTGTTTTAGCGATGGGCAAGTAGGAAGGCCTGGCATGACATGTTAGTCATAAGCAGGGTTCCCATTGTTATGCCAGCCTCTCTGAGGCACTAGCCAATGAATCCATGTGCTCCAGACACCATAATGCAAAACAAACCAAACCCACAAATAATCGTACTGACAAACACCTGTGCAGAGTGGGAAAAGGAAGCTTTTGCCTGGTTATTGAGATACTCAAAACATCTAGTAGTTGGAAGTAAGGCCTTATTCTTTATTTGTATTCATATTCATATTACTATTACTATTGCTTATTCCTTATTCTCTACATGGCTGTATTTCTTCCCTTTGGAAGATTTCTGTTGGGTCTGATGCTACATCCTCCTTTCCAGGATTCTTCTTAAATTAAATTCAAGTCAGCAGTAGCACTGGACACCAGGGAGTGTGGGTGCTAAGACACCGTGAGCACGCTGAAGCAGGACTCCATGGGAGCTGAAGCAGGTCTAAGAACCTCTCTGCCAAGCTGCACTTCTCTCTGTAGTTGGGTTTATGCATCTACAATCTAGCTGCTTTTTAAAAGCTGCAATTATCCATGTATGCCAAGCAAAGAATTGGTGGAGTAGCTATGATACTGAATTGTGCTTCCCAAGCTTGAAGGTGCACACCATTCACGATGAGAGCTTGAATGTGGATAGCAGGCATTTAAGAGAGAGTGGAAATGCATGTTGTGTTTATTTAAGTCTGGATGAGAGCAGGTAGGCCTGGGATTCTGTCTCCAATACTGTCAGATTCAAGAGTATACTTCAAGTTACAAGAATCACAGGAGAGCTTCAAAAATAATTCTAATTATAATAGGTTTTATATAATTTTCTCTGGACACAAACTTGTTCAAATGATTGCTATTAGTTTATTAGTTTATTCACATGAAATAAGCTTATGCTCATCTACAAAACTCTTTAGCTTTTAAAATGTTTTTATTAATTCTTTTAAATTTTCATACATATGTACAATATATTTTTATCATATCTACCTCCTTCCAACATGTCCTCTTTTCCTTTTTTAAGATTTATTTACTTTATGAATGGAGTCATTTGCCTGCATGCATGCCTGGTCCCTTGCAACTGGAAATATAAGTGGTTGTGAGCCACCATGTATAGGTGCTGTGAAGCATCCAGGGTCCTCTTCAAAAGCAGCTACTTCTCTTCCCTGCTGAACTGTCTCTCCTGCGCCTTGTCCTCTTTTTAAAAAATTAATAATCCATTGAATCTAATTAGTGATACACTCACAAGCATGGGGATCTAAGGCCATCCCCTGGAGCATGGACAACCTACCAAGAGTCACATACTTAAAGGAAACCGACCGTCCCTCCCTGAAGAGCTATCAGCTTCCTGTAGCTCTTAGCCAGAGGTAGCAACTGTGTGCTTCTTCCTCACATGCAGGCTGGGGCACTGACTGGTTGTGCATGGACCCCCCAGCTGCTGTAATTTCATGTTTATTATGGCCTGGTCCATGTCTAGACAGAATTACATAGCACTCTTCCCATCTTCCAACTTCTATATTCTTTCCTCCCCCAACTTCAGCATTTTACTAGAAACATAAAGATTTGTAATGAGAGAGCTATCCCATTAAGGTATGTCAATTAATGAGAAATTGACAAAATTCTTGTATGTTTACTGAGTATTTAATTTGTTCATTTGAATTTACACTTCTAAGTTTGCTTGGCTGAGGCTTTTGGACTCTGAGTTTGTGTTACTAATACCAGAATCAGACAAGTTGAACCTGCAGAGTGAGTAGATATGTGTGTGTATGCACATGCGCACCTGAATACACACACACACACACACACACACACACACACACACACACACACATACACACACACAGACAGAGAGACAGAGACAGAGAGAGACAGACACAGACAGACAGACAGACAGACAGACAGAGACAGAGAAGCTAAATTTATTCAATCATAGCATCCTCAAATGTTTGTGAAGAAACCATTCTGGTCCTCCCTGTCAGAGTTCCACCCCTGTGCTAATCTCCCAGCTCCCTTTCTGAAGGAAATGGCATGATGTGTAATTAACACATTAACAAGCAAGGAAATGCAACCCACAGAGGGGAGACGAGACTGGGGCCAGCTAATAAGTGTCTCCACTTATTAAAGCTAAATAATCAACCTACAAACCAGATCTCAACCCTTTCCAAACAGTGCCAGGCAATTCCATCTGGCATTGGTTCCATGGGGAGTATGCTGAGGAGCTTAAAGAATTGAGTGATGGGCAGAAGGGAGCCAGCCGAAGGCAGCAGTAAAACATTTCTCTGATACATCCCAAATGAGAGGAAGGACAACAGTGAAGAAAAAGGAGACTCTAGGGCCGTGGGAAAAGGGAGAAAAGTGAAATGCCTTTTAAACTCAGCCTTCAAGCGGGAAGATGATGGGGGAGATTTAAATTTCAAAGTCATGCACAAAGACTTGGTGAACAACCTTGATGGAAAGTTCCTAGCAAGAGTACAGAGACTTCAATGCCCCAAATCAAAAGAAACAGGCCAGCAACCCCTTGAAGAATTCATCCCTCTCTTGGTGGTAACTTTGTCAAATGGCAGTCCTTTTGCTAGAAAGGATGAAATAAATATTTCTGCTTTTGACAAGTTTCAGTGAAGTAAACGAGACACATATGCACACACACACACACACACACACACACACACACACACACACTCACACTCACACTCACACATACATACACCAGTCCTTGCGAGTTTGTTAAGCACTGTGGACCATTTCTTCATTATAACTTTAATGTCAAATCGCAGCTCTTCCACTCATTAAGAAGCAACAGGCCTTGAGTGAGAGACTCCCTCTCTTTGAATCTCTGACGATTTATGCTTAAACTCTAAGCAATAGTCTGAAGTGTAAGGTTGGTGGGGATTTTAATAGGAGGATGGCTGGCTCCTAAACAGGTTTCATGGGATTTTCTTTGCTTTTTACCTGAATGAAAGCATGAAAAGGGGGTCAAGAATTAGGCTGACAGAAACGCCAACCTGGGGTAACCACAAGACTCTGTCTCCTGCCCTCATTAGTTCCCAGTCTCCTTTGCTTTCTTCCTCTCCACCCTCCCTCTCCTCGCTTTCAACAGTATGGAGAAAAAATAATGAATCGAGTCCTTGTGTTTAGAGAGCTTCTATTCAGACAGATTTGTGGTCAGCTTCCTTGCAGTAAAATGAGCTTTATAGCAAGGCGAGTCAGATGACAAGAAAATGCAGGGATAATCCTCCTGCCTTTGAGCAGAGGGAGAGATATGACAGCTAGAGCTAGCAGGTGACTAAGGCTTCCTAGAAGAAACAACACTCAAGTCACGTATAAGGCCGCCACCAGGACCTGGTTCTCATTATCTTATCCCCACTTCCTGTCTGGGACAAGATAACAGATCAACGGTGCTGGAAAAGACAGGAGTGGGTGAAGCTTTCTAAAGAACGTGGTTGCCAGTTTGTGGTTGAGCACTGTAACAACCTTAGGAGTTTCTAATACCTTCCATTTGGTATTATTGCTTTATAAAGCACTGCAAATCATTACATGTGCTCATGTAAGAATCACTTCAATGGAGAATTGGGTCTCAAGACCCCAATACATAAGACTGCTTGTCATGGGCAGATAATTAAGAACTTAGGTCATGGAGGGATGGCTTAGTGGTACATGTTGCTGGGCAAGCATGATGGCCTGAGCTCAGATCCTAGCACCCATGTGAAAAGCCAGGCATTGCTTGCATTGCCTATAACTTAGCACTGGGGTCAGAGGAAGATCACTGGGACTTGCTGGCTGCCAGCCCAGCTCCAGGTACAAAGAAAGACCCTGTCTCAAGGGACTAAGGCAGAGGATGACAGGGCAGAGCACACAATGTCTTCCTGTGGTCTCCATGTGCAAAGGTACATAGAGTGCACATATATACACTGTAAGGGACAGGCGCAACAGTGAGAAGAAATTAAAGGAGGGAGGTGTAACAAGTCTCTTTCTGTCCCACCAGCTTCCACATAATGGCATGGAGACTTCTTATTAATTATGAAAGCTCAACCTATAGCTTAGGCTTGTTTCTAACTAGTTCTTATAACTTAAGTTAATCCATTTATGTTAATCTACATTTTACCACATGGCTTGTGACTATTACCTCTCCTCTTGCACATCCTGCTTGTTGTTCTGTGTCTCCTGGAGACTCCACATTTCTTCTTCCCAGAGTCCTCTCTGTTCCTGAAATTCCTACCTATACTTCTTTCCTAGCTATTGGCCATTCAACTCTTTATTACACAAATCATAGCAACACATCTTCACACAATGTACAAATATTCTGCAGCATTTCCCCTTTTATCTAAATAAAAGGGAAAGGTTTTTGCCTTAATACAGTAAAATTATATACAATAAAAACAATCATCAAGTAAGAATTACATTTATAATGTCCAGTCCATTTGTATTTGGCAAATTTGGAGAAATTACTCTATTATTTATCTTATCTTGATGAGTCCAAAGTTTTATACCTAAACCATTGTCTATCATAACTTGTATTACCATCCTAAAAATCTTTTTGGACCTTAAAACATCTTCTTAGATAAACAACTTAAAATTTTGTTTCTCAACCTTATAAACTTTACATCTTTTATGTAAGGTTTTTTTTTAAATTAGTAACAAGGACAACTGTATAACTATCTAGTCTTCAATCCCCATCAGAGACCCAAGAAGGATAAAATATTACTTGAATAAACAGGAAGTACAGAGCAAACAACTTCTAAAACCACAAAAATGACAGAGACAGCAGGCTGCCTGGACAGTTACTCAAGGTTCCTCTGCAATATTGGAACATCCATCTTTACCCTACAGGTCTAAAGTATCTGACAGACTTCTGTGAAAAATTTTAAAGGACTATCTTACCTTGTCTTGACAAAGTTCAGCAGCTGCCTTCTTCAGCAGTTAAAGCAAGGGCAGTTTCTTACCCAGTGGATAACTCCCACAAATGAAAGCAAACTCTATATGGAGGTTCTTCAATATCCATCATCTTTTTTTTTTTTTTTAAAGTAAATTCTTGCTGCCAGGAGCAGATGTGTCTCACTGTCATGAAGAGTCTTAGATTATTAAAACATCTTAAATGCCATATTCTGTAGATCTCTAAAGTATTTGAAGACCATCTGTCCACCTAAAATATATCTGCTTGACCTTGAAAACACACCTAACATGACTATAAGTTTGATTATTATAGAAGACTAACTACTAATCTGTATATCTTAATTATACACCATATTTTTAAATGAGCTGCATAGGTAAAATACCTTAAACAAGAGTAGAAACATATATACAGTATAACAAAATAACTTTAAATTGGTAATAATATACCAAAATATCTTAAACAAGAATAGAAACTATATAGAGCATGTTCTAACAAAAATAACCTTAAATTTGTATCAATATACAAAAATTCATGCCAATGTAAAATATTTGAGACTAGTAGTTGCTTTTTTAGTTTGAAAGTATATTCAATAATCAACCTTCTATCCTGTCATTTCTATAGCCCCTTTTTTCTTTTCAGAACAAGACCCCTGAATCTAATCTCTTTTGCTTAGTTAGTTCCTTGACCATGACCAGTAACAACTTGCAACAAACTTCCCTAAATGATGACTAACCAGAAAAACTACCCACCTCATCTCTTGGGAATGTGGGCATCATGTTCTCTAAACTGCTTCTTGTTGTCTGGGGGTGATGGCATCTTTAGGGGACCCTGAGAATATTGGGATAATGATCAATTCTTGGGAAAACTAGCTGTATTATTTGTTGTCCAGTCTCTATGTGATTGGAAAGTGCAGGACTTAACTGAAGTCCTGGCTGGAGTAGTCTGTGAGACTGGACCACCTCAGATAGCAACTTTGGAAGTTTTTCTGGATATAGAATTTTGAGGAAACTGCAATAGAGGCATTCTGAGGGGCTGAATTACCTGGACTACTTATCTTTATTGGTCTTTGTTGTTTTTTTTTTTTCTGAAAACACAAAGTTTTAAAGGTAACATATGTATCTGCATTAACACATATATGGAATGTGCAGTGTGCACTGATCAGCTAAAGATGTTTTCTGTTTATGTTTGAGCAGATAAAAGGCATCTGTGAACTTTATCAGTCCATTTGGACTGTATAATCAAACTGTAATATAATAAGTTATGGGGACTCTGTAATCAACAAGCTTTATCATGTCTCATTTAGTCTCAGCGCTGCTCCCATGTAGAGGGATCAGCATACATGTCATCTATCTTGTAGTTTTTCTCGTTTTTTTTTTCCTCATGTCTTCAGCCAAGACTTTCAAGAGGTCTCCCCTGATCAAATCTGATCTCTATTATTTTTGAAGGAATCCACAGGTTTTTGTTTTCTGTGGAAACAAAAGCATAACCTCTCCCCCAATGCAATATATTTCCTGACTCCCAAATTCTAAAGTTAAGACATCCCTAAAATATATAGGCTGGTTTAATTTGGCAGTCCCTCCCACAATCCAATGTCTCTCAGCGGTTGCCATTTTCTGTTCATTAGCATTCAAAAAATCCAACATTAACAAAATACCATATAAAGTCCAAACTCCCTGTGTTATAGTATTTCCCATCCATATGTGTCTTATCCTTTTTGTATTTATTACTTTACTCTTTCTTTAAAGACTTTATTATTTTTATTTTTAAACTATTTTTTATGACTATCTATACCTGGCTTTACTACATGTCTTCAGCATTCTCTGACCTCATGAGCCAAACTTGAAGTTGCTAGGCTACCACCACGTGGCTCTAGCAACTGGCTCCACCCCCCTTGGTTAGTGAGAGCCTAGCCTCATATTGGCAGGCACTGGCCCCAGATCCACATTTTCCTACCCCAGCTTTGGGAATTTGTTGTATCTTCCTGTGGCAGGAGTTTGTACCCAGTGTCAGCTGCTCAAGTACTCAACTGCACAGCAGAGCCTCTTAAAAGAACTGCACCTCTGTACTCTGAGTCTACCTGGAGCACTGAGGATGCATGGAAGCAGTGTCTTCCACAGTCAGAACATTTTTTAAAGCTTTCTCAGGCCTTATGTGGCTATACATGGCCAGGCATTGAGTGCCATTTGTAAGGAGTGTTTCTGTCCCGCCAGCTCCCACATAATGACATGAAGACTTACTAATTATGAAAGCTCAGGCTTGTTTCTAACTAGTTCTCATAGCTTAAATTAACCCATTTATGTGGATCTACATTCTGCTAGTGTGTCTTGTGGCTGTTTCCTTTCCTCCTGCATATCCTGCTTGCTGTGTATCTCTGGGAGTCTCCACCTGTCTTCTTCCCAAAGTCCTCTCCATTCCTCAAAGTCCTGCCTAGCTATTGGCAAGTCAGTTCTTTATTACATCAATCATAGCAATACAGCTTCACACAGTGTACAAATACTCTGCAACAGAGAGGGAATGTAGTAAAAAGGAATCTATGAGCTTTAGGAAGGGCTGACTTCAACCACACAAACAAAATCTTTTTCTCCTGCTTCATAGAGGAATAAAACTGTAGGAGTTTTGTCTAGATGTCTGGCCTACTCTGGCTCCCCTAAACCTAGTCTGGCCAATTATGTGGCAAGGCAATCCCACATTGTAGCAGGGAGAAGTTAGTGATGGCTTTTCTCACTAACTTCTGAGTGGGAAAAGTACACCATGAAAGCCAGAGGCAGCAGAAGTCCTCACAGTGGCTTCACAGAAGCAGCAACCTTCAAGTTGTCTTCCATGAGTTATTATATTTCTATTTTTAGTTGATTCCTAGGAGTAAGGATAGGATGACAAGATGTACAAGAAGATGAGGGACAGGGGTGTGCGTGGGCTGTTACGGCCACAAACAACTCACTCTAGCCTGACCTTCTGAGAAACGCCTGAAACAATTGAAATCCTGCCACTCTCCCACAGAAGATCTCCATGGATAAATACTAGTCATCTCCAGGGTCTCCCCTGAAGTTCACCCTGGGATGTATTAACTCTTCTATATGGCACTTACAGGCATGCCACAAAAGGAAAGACAAAAGCAGCATGCCCAGAGGTGAGATGTGTGCGATTGTGGTGAGCTGCTAGCAGAGTTCTGTGAGTCACATTTCAGATGGAACTGTGCTGATGATAAAAGAGAAACCACAGGGAGACTGAGATGAGGGGTGCAGGAAGGAGGGATGGGCATACAGGAGACCTCTGACACCTTCACTTTCAAGGTTTCTCTTCCTGAGCTAGCACAGCTCATGTCTACTCATTTGTGGCACATATTAAGAATTGCCTTCTCTTCTCTGCAGTGGAAGGGACACTTATGTCAACCCACACAGACACCAGCCAAGGCTCAGGGAACACAGTGGAAGAGAGGACAGAAGGAATGTGAGGTCTGGGGACAGGGAGGGGGGCTGTGAACTGTTGTCCTCCAGACATACTGTGACAGCTGCACATATGAACTCAGCAGCTCTGGTTACTTACACAAGGTCTGCACAAGATCAAGCTAGTCACATTTTCAGCATAGAAGGGCTTAGGCTAACAAGGCCCCCACTCCTAGCTGAAAAGTTATTGACAGTTGATGGTTGCAGGGGAATGGAGCCACTTTTCTTTGAGGCACGGCCACATGCTCACATAGGCAGAACTAATTGGACTCAGTGAATTAAAATAGTAAATAAAAAGGAAAACATAAAGTTAGGGGGAGTTTTCTTGGGGGAAGTTGGAGGAATCTGGCATGTGTATGATCAAAACACATCATTATTTAATAAATGTGTAAAATTTTCAAATACTAAATGCAAATAACAAAAAGAAAAAATGCACACACCGAGAACTTGAGAAGTGAAAGCAGGAAGATATGGAGTTAAAAGGAAGCTGTGGCTAAATGATGAATTTGAGGTCTCACAAAACAAGCAAACACTCCCCTCTAATAAAAGAAAAAACTCCCCTCTCCTATCAAGCTCCATCACTCACTGCTCCTGTGTAATTGTTTCAGACTCTGTCATGATCCACCCGTGCTCCGATCTGAGTACAAGTATAGAACACACAGAGTCGAGTACCGTTTTCTACATTCTATAGTAGACAGTTTCTCCAGAATTGCTTCTTAAAGATTTACTCATCAAGATTTTGGTGAACCCTTTTGGTGTCACACCATAAAGTTTTTGTTCCTTTCAGGCCTCATGATAAACAATCCAACAACCTCTTGCTTTTTGTATGTGAAGATTGTATGTCCCCAAGGCACCATGTTCCAAGGATATTCAGCAGTACCGGTGAGAATGTGGAAATCCACATGGTGGGATATGGTACCTCCAGAGGCTGAGCCTTGCTCCATTCAAGCTCTTCCTTCACAACCCAGATAAATGGTTGCTGAAACTCCATATTTGATTCCTGGCTCAACCTTGGTCAGGATCAGGACTGTTTGTTTGATACAGACCAATGCTCAAGCTTTGCAAAGATCAAAATCTCCCTGTGATTTGTTCAGCATCATAGAAAGACCATCTGGGTTTCCACCCAGATGTCTTCAGGGACCACGAAAGTTATGTAAGTGAGTGAGACTGAAGCCAGTGTCCAACTACTGGGAACAGAATAACATCAGACCTGTCCAGGGACACTTAATATTTATTATTTCTAAATAATCTCTGGCTGAACAAAACAACATGAAATACAAGCCATAGACTGACAATATATACTAAATCATAGAAATGAATATATCATTATCATCATCATTATTTTCATTTTAGATAATTTCATTTTGCTTGTGAGATTTAAATAACGGTCATTTAGTTATTATTTATTCAATCATCAACACATTAACTTTATTTCTTTTCTTTTTAGTTATTTTCTATGCCATCAACTAACAAGGCATTGATTTGCTTTGCTTCTGTCCCTTGTTTTGTTGATATGTGTAAATACATATGCATATATAGGAACAAACATACATATATATGCTTATATAAACCATTTAGTCACTTCTCAGTGGTAATTGGAGCATCCTTAAGAAGGACCCATGATGCCTTGTGATATTCTTCAAGCTCTTAAAGATTTGACTCTGTCTTGGATAGCTCTGATACTTCAAAGACAGTTTAGTTGGGTATAAAACCACGGGACATACTTGTAAGAAATGGGCTGCGGTCACAAGAAAATGACTACACAAATTAAAGTATTTCAGCAAGGCAAAAGTTTTTACTTCCAAAGAAAGGTGCCTTCTGTGCCAAATCACCAAGAAAGTGGGCAATCAAGAGAAAAGAAGCACATGCCCACCAAGGGTTTTTATTGTTGTTGTTGTTAAAACATTAACAAGTCCTCAGAAAAATCTGGCAAGCTTTGCCTCTATAACCCTGGAATTTGGAGGCATAGGAATTTTTATTGGGATTTTTTTAAAAAAAGTGTAATCTCAAAACTCCATCTGCAGGAGTCTCAACTTCTGAACAACAGACACAGAAAAAAAAAAAGAGTATACAAAGTAAAGGGAGTTAATTCTCATTTGAAATCAGACCAACAGACACAACCACTGGCTTATACTCCTCGGTAATCTTTGAATCTCCAGGGACTCTCAACATTGAATACAAGATGTCTTTGGAAATCAAAGCTTGGTTTTAAGGATTAGGAAAACATAAACTAGATATGGTGATTGGCGGCTGCAACCCTAGCACGCCAGAGGCTGAGGCAGGAGGGCCAACATATGTTTGAGGCCAGCCTAGACTCCATAGAGAGTTACAGGTTAACCTGGGCTGAGAATGAGATCCTTATCTCAAAAATATAAAATTAAAAGGCATAATCACTCCTAGCCACCAGAGGGCACCACAGACTACAGTCTCCCAGCCTTTGATGGGCATGGACACACAAATAATGAGCTACAGTTGTGGCTTTTTAGTTTCCTATTTTTGCATCAAGCAGAGAATTTTTTCAAACACCCACAAGCAAATTATTGATTGTCCAGCAAGGTAAGATTTGTTTTAAAGACTTTAACTTACCCCTTGCTGGTCTGATAATTTTACCCTCCAGGTAGGGTGGAAAAATGAAAACAATAGCTTAATCCCCTCGGCATGTCTGTATTTCCACAGTTATTTACTTAGAAACCGATTGGTGAAACACCATATAGATGCATGAACCCATGAGGAAGTAGCCTACAATTTTGCCAGGTGGAATCCATCTGGCAATAAATATTTGGAACTGTGGTTTCTGTACAAACATCGGGTTCTTATTTCCAAAGAAGCGACAGGAAGTAAGGCCTGTCCTTCCAGATGGTTCTCCCATGCTAGAAGTCTGCCCACCTGTTTCCAGTCATGCATTCAGAAACTTCTTCCTGCTTTGTTCTCTGTTGACAACCCAGGCTTTGTCCTAAGTCTCCAAAGATCACATCCTTCCAACCCTCCAGCGTGCTACAAACCCCGTGCCTCTAAAGACAGACTTCCTTTTACTACTCTGTATGTTAAGGAGTATGCTTATGAACTGCAAATTCCTTGCAGTCCCCAGTGAATATTTAGTTAGGCACCTTGTTGGTGAAGTATGGCCCCCATGGCTGCTTCCAAGTGTCTGATGAGAGCTGAAAAGGTGCATTTGAAAACGGAATTCCATTTGAAATTCATGGGCTGGGGAAGACCACAGCTGACCATAATTTCTCCTGCAAATAAAAGTGATTCCCATGGCTGGGGATACAGTTCCGTTTGTAAAGTGTTTGATTTGAGTGCATGAGGACCTCAGTTCTATACTCTATGTCCAAGTTAAAAAGCTGGGTGTGATAGCATGTACTTTGTAATTTCAGAGCTAGGGAGGTGGAGACACTGGGTCCCTGGGGCTCAGGAGTCAGCCAGCCTGGTCAAACAAGTGAGGCCCAGTTCCCAGGGGAAGATCTTATCTAAAAGAATATGGCTGACAGCACTAGAGGAAGATCACCTAAGGCTGACATCTGTCTTCTACATGTATATTCCCACACAGGAACTGCATATGATCGCTCCAGAAGAAAAGGAGAAAGCCAGGCAGGAAGAGGAAGGAAGGGATGGAGGAAGAGGGAGGGAGGAAGAAAGAGAGGGAGGACAAAGGGAGGGAAGGAGGAAGAGGGAGGGAGGGAGGAAGGGAGGAAGGAAGGAAGGAAGGAAGGAAGGAAGGAAGGAAGGAAGGAAGGAAGGAAGGAAGGAAATGTCACTCCCACCACTGGGTTTCCTAACCAGTGAATTCCTCAAGTTGCCATTAGGAGGGGCTGAAATCAAAGCAACAGAAGTAGCAGGCTTACTGAAGAGGGCTTCGGGGTTTCCTGATGAGTCCCATGGGCAGTTGGAAAACATCAGGGGTTCTGGGCTTGAAGCTGCTTCCTGGTTTGCTGCAGTCTCTGCCTTCACTCACGTGGGTTAACAGCACAAGTTTGTGTCCAGCAAGTGTCGTAGGGAGTGAAACGCCAGTGGCTGCAGGCAGGGGCACAGTGCCATGCTGTCACCTGCAGCAGCCTGGGAGTTCCCTTAACCTCTCATGGTCCTGGAATGGAATAAATCCAGATTCCTGACCTCCATATAGAGAAGAATTTTGGGATGAGCCAGTGTGAAATAGAGTTGGCGTTCAGTAAAGGAAAATTTTAATGCAGATTTTTAGGCATGAATGATATAATACAAAGAGAGTCACTCAGAAAGAAAGTGAGACATGCTTAAGGGAGCAGGGGGTTGGGCCTCTCAAAGAAGAGCAGTACTTAAGTGTCCCAATGATGACCCTATATAGGGGTTTGGAAGGTTTTAGAGTTTCACTGTTCCTAAGGGACCCTGCCCTCTACATCTGTTTTGAGATGATGGAGTGGCTTGGAGGTGCTCTGACTGTGATCCCCATCAAATAAGATAAACCAGCACCACAAAAGTTGAAGAGGGTGGCTAAGTCATATGCTTTCCTGTAAAGAGGGGATTTGATGTGATTCCTAAAAAAATTCCGTTTCACAGCTGGGAAGGGAGACCTTAAGCAGCTGTTATCAACTGTGTTGGAACTCTAGATTCTCTCCTGGTGGGAGGCTCCAACAAGACTCCAGGGAGATGGACTTGTTTCCTCTCAATGTCCTCATAAGTCCCCTGTGTTGATAGGGAGATCTTGTCCAGGGCCTGAGCCAATGTCTCAGAAACTCTGGAAGATGCTTCTATTTTCCCACAGTGATCAAGACAATCTCTTACATGTTTTCACCACAAAAACAGAAACAAATAAAGGCAAGGGCTGTAAGAAAAATATTTTATAATAAAAAATAAGCTCATTTAAATATGTAAATAGACACACCATATAACATTTGCTCTGACTTGCCTCCAGACCCTCCACACCCACCTCATTATGTTTTCCTTATTCTAATTCCACCCAGAGGTAGATAGTTTTATGTCTCCTCTGAGTTTAAGTCTTCCTACAAAATTTAACTGTGAGAATTGTTAGCTGCCAGATGTGTGAGTAATTAAATGGGGAATAGGTTCTCAAGCCAGGATTCCCCAGAGATATCATTCATAAAGATTGACAAGCTGCCACCAATAATTCAAAACTCTTGGTACAGGCTTCAGACCAAGATAAAGCACTGTACCCTTTAGTGCTGAAGCCATAGTAACCCAGTGTATGTGTGCTGATCAGAACCCACATGTCCGTGGTGTTTCTGTTTCTGACTAGTGGACATGGGAAATGGAGTGACTGCGGCCTGTGCCTGTGGCGTGAAGCTTCACTTACTCTCCCCACTTTTTCTCATCTCCATCTTCCCCTCTGAAGCACGTGAGTCATGGTGCGGCAGATGTTTTTATTTTTACCATGTTGATCCTTCTCATTTCCCATTTCCTCCACAGCACCCAGTCATTTCTCAAGGGACAGATGTGAAGTTACAATGGCTTCTAGTTCCAGAGGTCTGTGGAAGCCTTCCTGACCTCAGATATCTTCTTCAATTTCTCTCTTCCATGTCTTATTTTCTCATTACACAAGTCTTTCATGTGCTTGGTTAGAGGTATCCCAAAGTATTTTGGGGGCTATTGAAAGGTGTTGTTTCCCTTCCTCAGTCCGTTGGTCATGTGTATATAGGAAGACCTGATTTTTGTGTATTATTTTTGTATCCTGCTACTTTGCTGACAGTGTTTATCAGCTATAGGAGTTTCCTGGTGGAATTTTTAAGGTCATGTAAGTATAGCGTCATTTCTAATGATACTCTGACTTCTTCCTTTCAATTTGTATCCCCTTCATCATCCTTAGTTGTCCCATTGCTCCATCTAAAACGTCAAGTGCTGTGTTGAAGAAGAGAGAGTGGACAGCCTCATCTTCCTGATTTTAATGGAAATGCTTTGAGTTTTTCTGCATTTAGATTGGTATTAGCTGGGGGCTTGCTGTAAATCACATTTACTATGTTGAAGTATGCCCTTTGTATCCATAGTGTCCTCAGGACTTTTATCATAAAGGGGTATTGGACTTTATCAAAGGCCTTTTCCACATCTAATGATATGATCACATGGGTTTTATCTTCCAGTTTGTTTATATTGTGGATTACATTTATTGAATTATGTATGTTGGACCATTCCTTCATTTGTAGATTGAAGCCTACTTGATCATGGGGGATGATCTTTTTGATGTGTTCTTAGATTCAGTTTGCAAACATTTTATTGAGAATTTTTACATCAATGTTCATATGGGTAATTGGTCTGTAATTCTCTTTTCTGTGGGCCTTTATGTGGTTTAGATATCAGGGTAACTGTGACCTCATAAAAAGAACTGGACAATGCTCCTTCTGTCTCTATTTTGCAGAATAAGTTGATGGGTATTGGCCTTAATTCTTCTTTGAAAGTCTGGTAGATTTCTGTGCTAAATCCTCTGGCCTTGGCTTTGAGTTGGGAGATTTTAATTACTCCTTCTAGTTAATTAGGGGTTATAGGTCTGTTTAAAGTGTTTATCTGATCTTAATTTAACTTTGGTAAGTAGAATATCAAGAAAACCACTAATTTCTTTTATATTTTCCAGTTGGTGAAGTATAAATTTTAAAGTATGTCTTTAAGATATCTGATTTATGTCTATTAAATAATCTGGGTGTCCTTGGCATCTGTTTTTGTGTGTCCCTCCCTTTCATCTCTAATTTTATTAATTTGGATCTCCTCTCTTCACCCTTTAGTCACTTTGGCTAAGAGTTTGTCAATCTCTTAGTTTCCTCAAAGAACCAACTCTTTGTTTCATTGATTCTTGGTATTTTTTGTTTGTTCATTTCTATTTTATTGATTTCAGTCCTGGCTTGATTATTTCTTGCAGTCTACTCCTTTTGGGTATGATTTCTTCCATTTGTTCTAGAGCTTTTTGGTGTACCATTAAGTTACTAGGAAGAGGTCTCTCATTTTCTTTTTTTTTTTTTCTTTTACATAGGCCCTTAGTGCCATCAGCTTGCCTCTGAGAACCACTTTTGTTGTGTCCTGTAAGTTTGGGTATGTTGTGTTTTCATTGTCATTCAATTCTAGAAAGTTTAATTTCTTTCTTAATTTCTGCTTTGACCTATTTTCATTCAGTAGCAAGTTGTTCAGTTTGTATGAGTTTGTAAACTTTATGTTCTGGTTGATATCCAACCATATTCCGTGTTGGTCAGATGGGATTCAGGGAGCTATTTCAATTTTCTTGTCTCAGTTGAAACTTGCTGTATGTTTGGGTATGTGGTCAATTCTGGAGAAAGTTCAATGAGGCATTGAGAAGGTACATTCTTCTGTGTTTGGGTGGAATGTTCTGTAAGTATTTGTTAAGTCCATTTGGTTTGTGACATCATTTAACTTCAGCCATTCTCTGTTTGGATTTTGTCTAGATCGGATGGTCTGTTGGTGAAGGTGGGGTATTGAAGTCTCCCACTATCACTGTGTGAGGGTCAATATGTGATTTTTAGCTGTAGTAGTGTTTCTTTTATGAACTTGGGTACCCTTGTGTCTGGTGCATAGATGTTTAGAATTGTAGCATCCTCTTGGTGATTTTTCCTTTGATGAGTATATAGTATCCTTCCCTCTCTCTTCAGATTAATTTTAGTCTGAAGTATATTTTGTCAGATATTAAAATAGCTACACTGGCTTGTTTCTTGGATACATTTGCTTGAAATTCCTTTTCCCATTTTTTTTTTACCTTGAGGTGATATTTATCCTTGATATTAGGGTGTGTTTCTTGGATGCAGCAGAAGGATGTATCCTTCTGTTTTTATATCTAATCTGTTAGTCTGTATCTTTTCATTGGAGAATTGAGATTTATTTTTATTTTTAAGTGTGTGTGTGTGTATGTGTGTGTGTGTGATGTATTTTTCTGTTTTAGTGTGTACTGTATAGGTTAATTCTTTAAGTGAGATTATTTAATAGACATAAATCAAATCTGTCAATATGTCAGAAGGTGTTTGTGCAAAGAGCAAATACTGTTTGCTGTGGGATGTCTTTCTGTATGCTATGAATATGTGTTGCTCTGATTTGTTGATAAATAAAGCTGCATTGGGCTATGGGAAGGCAACTTAGAGGCAGGCAGGAAATCCAAGTAGATATACAGAGAGAAGAAAGGAGAGGAGGGATAGACGCCAGCTGCCTCTGAAAGAGAAGCAAGATACCAGCAGACTGGTAATGCCACAGCCATGTGGCAAAACATAAATTAATAGAAATGGGTTAAGTTATAAGAGCTAGCTAGCAAGAAGCCTGCCATGGGCTATACAATTGGTAATTAATACAAGCCTCTGAATGGTTATAAGAGCTGCGGGACTGCGGGGCTGGGCGGGACTGGAAAAAACACACAGCTACAGCTATTAGTGCCAAGACAGTTTTGCATTTATTTACACCAGGAAAAGCCATCCTGATGATAGTGTCAGTGACCCAGTCTGTGGCTGGAAGGCTCCTCTGGTCCCGCCTGGCCCGCAGTCCCCCAACCATTTATAAAAGAATCATTCAGAGGCTTAATATTACCAATTGCATGGTTTATGGCAAGCTTCTCAATAGATAGCTCTTATAACAACCCATTTCTATTACTCTGTAAGTTGCCACATGGCCATAGCTTACCAGTACTTTCATATCTTGCTTCTCCTGGTGGCGGCTTGCAGCATCTCTCTGTTTCTGCCTTTCTTCTTCCTGTCTCTCTCCAGTTGGAATGTACCGCCTAACCTTATTCTGCCTCACCATTGGCTAAACAGCTTTATTTATCAACCAATCAGAGCAACACATATTCACAGCATACAAAAAGACATCCCACAGCACCAGTCCCAGAGGAGGACATATTACGCAGCCTCCTTCCCTTCTTGCTGTGTAGTGAGGTGTGTGTGTGGTGGTGTGTGTGTGTGTGTGTGTGTGTGTACACACACACACACACACACACACACACACACACACGCACATGCACACAGGTGCTCTCTGAGGCTAGGAGTGTCAGATTTTGCTGGGTATAGGCAGTTGTAAGCCGTCTAGCATGAGTACTGGTAATGAACTTGTGTCCTCTGCAAGAGCAGTGCCCACTCTTAACTGCTGAGCCATTTCTCCAGCCCCCAACATTTATTTCCTTCATAATAGCCATTCTGACTTTTGAGCTGGAATCTCAGTGGAATTTTGATTTGTGTTTCTCTGATGGGCCACACTATTTCATATGTTTATTGACTGTTCCTACTTCACTCTTTGAGAATTCTGTTGATTTCATTAGCACATTTATTGACTGATTGATTGTTTGCCTTCCTGGAATACCTGGCAGGTAGACTTCTGATCCCCACCTTCATTTGACCTAACTCTCCTTCTTTGTCCTCCTCTGCCTCTTCCCTCTTGCTTGATGCTTCCACATCCTCCAGGGAGCCATTTTCCCCACATCCTCCAGGGAGCCATCTTTGTTTCCCTTTCTATCACCCCTGTCTGACTTCCATTGTCATTTAAACTTAACTTGGAAATGTTTCTCTGATCCATACTTATACAAATTGAGGCTCACAATTCTCCATTCTCATCCCTGTGACTGCTATTACAGGCACATACTACCATGCTTGGCTACATGCAGAATTCTGGGAGACTGGCCGGTAATAAAGCAGTCATGTAAAACATGCCGGTTCTCGGTTTCAGCCCTGACTACTTTCAGTTACTCCCTGGAAGAAATTGCTTGCAATGAGTTCACTGATTTATTATTTAGATGTTTCCCTCATATTTCTAAGGATACTTAGTTTCTTTCTTTATCTATTTATTTACTTTTAATTTATATTTGTCTACTGAGATTCAGTTGTGGGAAATAAAGGTTTAGTTCAGTTGGGTATCACAATACCCACACAAATCTTCTAATCGGCAGTAAAATTATGCTGCTCTTTTTAGTTAAATCAACCTTTATGTTTATATTTTTATAGGTCTGTAAATATTATGCAAATACGAACCTCATTTGTACACTGACATTGTTCTCATTTGTTTTGATTTTTATGGGTGCTTAATAATTGCATCCATTTATCACTTTAGTTTTTTATATATCTATCACAAATTTATCTCTGCATCTTCAAAAATAACACTAATGTTTCTTTGCTATTTGAAAACACATTAGCTATTTAATGAAATTTATTTTGGGGTAATTTCTCTACAAAAGCCCTCTCCCTATTGACATTCTAATTGGGAATATATATATATATATATATTTTTCTCCAAAATATATAAATAATACTTATGAAACAATAACATGAAGAGAAAAGAAGACAGATACATGAATAGGCTACTTACAAAACCAGATGCCTTTTGCCAATAAATATATAAAGAGTTGTTCCTTTCCATTGGGGAGTGGAAAAATTGAAAAGTTTAATGATGCTATGCTCATTAAAACTTAAACTGGTCAATCTTTTGGATGAGTGCCTTGGGATCTAATAAGGGAGCAGTTATGTGTTATCTATGCCTTAAAGGAACTTTCTCATGCATATGAGCAGACAAATAAACGTAGGCATTTTGCTATATTGTCTTCAGTAGCTCCAGCTGGATCTAATCCATCCGCAATGGAAAAGTAAATTGTGGCGTATTCATTCAGTGCAATACAACATTAGATTGAAGTTATGAAAACGTGTATTGTTAGTTTGAAACTAAACTAACAAATGCAGAGAAATAGCAAAATGGCAATTTCAGTATAGTGATTATTCCTAAGAGAAAAGTGCTGGAAGGTGACGCCGCTAATGCAGCTTAGGGGTCCTTTCATATCTGTTTCTTCTCCCAGTAAGAAGTCAGACAGGAAGTTTGTAGTCATGGTACATAGCCAAACTTATGAAAAATAAGTAGTACTCCACATAGCACAGCCAGACTCCCAGAGAGGGGGCAGGATCCAGGATGCAGCCTACCCACACACTTGGAGAGCCTGTGCTTTCATGGTCTATCAGGTTGGGGTGGGGCAGGGTTGGACCCCTTTTTCTTTCTTTGATATGACAGGGTGGGATCCATACTTCTGGTTGGTCTATTGATGTGAAAGCAGGAACCTGTTTAGATGCTGTAAGGGTGGGAACTTTGAAATCCTTCCTGGGAACAGGGCTAGTTTTGGACAAGAGCTAGGAAATAAGCAAGTTTGGATGGAGGCAGAAGTAGTTAAAATCCCTGCTGGCTTTGGTCTCCTCTTTCTGCTTAATTAGAACTAACTAACCATCTGCTAGTCTCCATCCTAACAACTGTGAGGGTTTTACAATGTGCATGCTTTTCTTTGTGAACTGGCATGGTGACTATGTTAGATTAGTCCTTTTACCTTTTTGTATAATATCCCATTATGCAAAGAAAAGACCATCATAGCTTTCTTGTTCCTGTGATCAGAAATGCCTGGCAGAAACAACTTGGGGAGTGGTATTCATTTAACTCATGATTTCATAGCATTTCAGTACATCATGGCAGGCACATGGAAGGCTTGGTGGAGTGGCTCAACTCATGGTGGAAGGATTGAAGCAAGGTCTGTTTACCTCATAGTGGGCCAGCAAGCAGAAAGTAAGGCTAGAACCAAGGATTGGGCTACCACCTTCAGAAGCATGGCTCCTGTGACAAGGTCCTGTGTGTAGGTGGATATTTCTTTCCTACCTGCCTGTTCTGAAATACCTGGCAGCTATGGTGATATTTTATTTGTGCTGAAATGTGATTTTTATTTGTGTGTTAATAAATAAAGTTGCCTAGAGATCAGAGTCAAAGCGAGCCATAAGCAGAGTCAGGCAGTGGTAGCACACACCCTTAATCTGATCACATGGCAGGCAGAGTCTCTGTGTGGTGAAGGACACAGCCAAGCGTGGTGACATGAACCTTCAATCCCAGTACCAACCATAGAGACCTAGAGGTCTGTATAGACAAGCAGTGATGAGGAAGTCATGTGTTTGGGTTTAGAGCCAATGAGAAGGCAGAATAGAAAGGGAATAAGACATGTCAGACAGGAAGAAGCTCTCTCTCTGGGGAATCTACTTCTGGAGGTAAGCTAAAGTTAGTCATGGCTATTGCTCTGATCTCTTTGGCTATTTCCTCTGTATTTGTCTCTGTGTTTCTTATTTACTAAGACTGTTTAGAAAATTGTCTACAGGCAGCCTCTTCCCAAATGATTGACTTGTAGGCTTAATATTATTTATAAATGCTCAGCCAATAGCTCAGGCTTATTAACTAACTAGCTCTTACAACTTAATCCATTTCTATTAATCCTTCTACTGCCTCAAGCCTTGTGGCCTTTACCTTTATCTAATTTTATATGTCTGCCTCATTCTCCATCTGGCTAGAGACTTTGACTCTTCCCTTCTCCTTCCTATCATCCTTAGCTTTGTTGCCCCATTTATACTTCCTGCCTGACTACCAGCCAATCAGCATTTTATTAAACCAATTTGAGTGACAAATCTTTACAGTGTACAAGAGGATTATTCCACATGTCTAATTAAAACAAAGAAGGCTTTAACTTTAACATAGTAAGATTATATACAACAAAAACAGTTATCAAATAAGAATTACAGTTACAATATCTAGACTATATGTATTTGGCAAAATTAGAGAAAATACTTTATCATTAATCCTATCTTGGTGAGTCCAAAGTTTTGTACCTAATTTACCTTCTATTATAACTAAGGAAAACTATAACTATCTAGTCTTCAACTCCATCAAAGACCCCAGAAGGTTATATTATTATCTGAGTAAACAGTGCAGTGCAAGCCACTTCCAAAACTACAGATATGACAGACATCTGACAACCTAGACAGTCACCTAAGGTTCCTCTGAAATACTGGGGCATCCATCTTTAGCCTACAGGTCTAGAATATCTGGCAGACTTTTCTAGGAAGCAGGAATTTTGAAGGACTGTCCTACCTTGTCTTGGCAGAGTTCAGCAGTCACCATTTTTTTGTGTCCTGCTGGTCCAATTTGGACAGTAACTCTCAGCAGTTGGGGCCAGGGCAGTTTCTTTGCCCATATGGCTTTTGCCATAAAAACAAACTCCAGCTGGGGAGTAGTGGTGCACATCATAATCCCAGCACTCAGGAGGCATAGCCAGGCAGATCTCTATGAGTTCGAGGCCAGCCTGGTCTACAGAGCAAGATCCAGGACAGGCACCAAAACAACACAGAAAGACCCTGTCTTGAACCCCACCCTGCAAAAAAAAAAAAAAAAGAAAAAGAAAAGAAACTCCATATAGAGTTTTATGATGCCCATCATCTTCTCTGAAGTAGATTGGTGCTGCCAGGAGCAGACTTGTCCCACTGTTATGAAAAGTTTAAGCTCTTAAAACATTTTAAGTGTCATATTCCATAGGTCTTTGGAGTGTTTGAAGATTGTCTCTCTATCTGAAATATATCTTTGTATATCCTTGAAAACATACCTAACATAACCATAAGTTTGTTAAAATAGACAATTAACCTGTATTTCTTAATTATACATTATGTTTTTTAATGAGCTGCATAAAAACAATACCTTAAACTAGAGTAGAAATAAACATACTATAACAAATTAACTTTAAATTTATATCAATAAACCAAAACTCACACCAATATAAAATATTTAAGATTAATAGTTTTTTTATTAAAGTAGATTCAATAATCTACCCTTTTATCCTATCATTTCTATATCCCCCATTTTCTTTTCAGAACAAGATCTCTGAATCTAATCTCCTTTGTTTAGCTTTTTTCCTGACCATTATCTATAACAACTTGTAATCAACCCCCCTAAAAGGATAATAAATATCTATAACCCACTTTTTGGGAATGTGGGCATAGTTCTCTAGACTACTTCCTGTTGATTGGGAATGCTGGTAATCTTTAGGGGACCCTGAAAAAAATTAGAATTATGGTCAAGTCCTGACTGGAATATTCAGTGAGGCTGGATCATCTCAGCCAGTCACCTTGAAGCTGTTCTGGATGCAGAATTCAAAGGAAACTGCAACAGAGGCACTCTGAAATATTGTATCATCTGGGCCATTCATTCCCATCAGTGATTTTTCAGGGAGTCTTCCTCAATCAAATCTGATTTTTCTTAACCCAGAATCTAGAGCCTCTCATTTCCTGTGGAAATAAAAGCAGAACCTCTTTCTCAAATTAATATATCTTTTGACATGAATTTTGGAGTCAAAATATTTTTTAAAGATGCAGGTTGGTTTAATTTAGTAGCTTTTACAATCAAATGTCTCACAGTAGTTATCATTTGTTCATTAACAGTCAAAAAATCCAAAACAACATAATAAAATATAGAATCCAGACTCTGTATAATTCCCATCTTTATGTGGCTTATTAATACTTTTTTATTACTCTATTCCTTTTTAAGGACTTTATTTTAAAACTATATTTTTAATCTAAGGCTATATATATATATTTCTGCTTCTTTCTCCCAATGCTACCCATATTTTTTAAATATACTATGACCCATTTTGAGGCTCTTTTTGTCTGAATCTGTCCTTATTGTGAATTTGTAACCTTTTCTGTCTGCATGACCAAAATAAATAAATAAATTAATTAAATAAATAACAACAACAAAAAAAAGCAAAAAAAAAAAAAACAAAAAAAACCAAAAAACTACTGTGTAACTTAGATCATGGTGTGCTGGTGCTGGCCCCTCCCCCTTGGTTCCTTGAGAGTCTAGTCTCATGGTTGAGGCATGTTTACTACCAGCTCTGGGAGGTTTCTAGGTCCATGCTGCCACTGAGTAGTGTGCCAATGGCTGCTCATAAAGACCACTTAAATGTTTGGCAGCAGGGCCTCTCAAAAGAACCACCCGTTTTTGCAGCTAACACCAAGCCAGGAAGCCATCTCTTAAAGGAGCTGAACTTTTGCTAGCCTCCAGCAGCAGAGCCCACTGAAGAAAAGGTGATTACTAAGAAGCTGGGTTTGACTCTGCTTTTGTGTGTTTAGAACCTTTTTGTTAAGCTTTCTTGGTTTTATGTGGAAATTCTTGCCAAATGTTTGGGTGCCATATGTAGGTGGATGTTTTCTCCTGCTCACCTGTTTCCAAATACCTGGCAGCTTCTTCCCAAATAATTGACTTGGAGAGTTAATATTACTTATAAATGCTCAGATGATACCTCAGGCTTATTACTAACTAGCTCTTACAACTTAATTCATCTCTATTAATCCTTCTACTGCCCTGAGGCTCATGGCCTTTACCTCTACTGCATTTTGTTTGTTTGACTGGTTTTCCATCTAGTTGGTGACTCCTCTCTCTGCCCTTTTCCTTCCCATCATCCTTAGTTTGGTTTCTCTATCTATACTTCCTTCCTGGCTACTAGCTGCCAATCAGTGTTTACCAATTTGAGTGACAAATCTTTGCAGTGTACAAGAGAATTAATCCACAGCACTGCCAGTCAGCCCCACATCCTCAAGGCTCCACGGTGTCCCAATAGTGCCACTACTGGAGGCTAACTATTCAAAACACCAGCTTTGGGCAATCATTGAAGATTCAAACCTTACCAAAGCCTGGCTAAGTCAAAATATTGCAAGAAAGCATCACGTGTGTGGGCTTAGAGTAAGCAGAAGTTGGCTGACAACATTGTTGGTAAGATCCGATTTGGATGAGTCCCCAGAAACTTCCTCATAAACATTATGTGATTTGGTAGATGAGAAAGAGAAAGGTTAGCCACTTGATTTTATTTTTTTTCCTTCTCTCTAAGAAAGGGCAGGGCTGCCTTTCAATGGTATTTGGGGAATAAGCTTCCAGGATTGGTCTGTGGCAATTTTAGTTTGACTCTATGGGGACTGATATGTGAAAGTACATTAAGAAAGCAATTAAGTAAATATTTGACTCGAGAAAGTAAACTTCAAATGTGCTAGTCTCTCATGAGTAAGAAGCACCTTCAAAACATTTCAGGCTTCTGTGGTCTAGAATCTTCTAGGCTTGTGTGAAGGTGTTGAAGGTTTTCCAGATTGCTCACTGTCGCAAGAGTCTGCCTTGCTAATTAAGGTAATGGTTAGCCAATGGCAGTTATTAACAGATCTTTGAGCTCAGTCCCAATGCTCCCTCCTGTGTTTTATCTCAAGCTGAGCACCTCTCTGATTAGGCTGGCAAGAGTCTCTCATTAATGACAAAATAAACAAATGCACATTAAAGACATCACACTGGGTCACAAAGCAGTCCTGGGGACTGTCTTTGTCTCCTTTTTAAAGACTTCCAGGACTTGGGGCAATGGCTCCGGGCAAAATACTGGCTACACAAGTGTAAGGACCTGAGTTCAGATCCCAGCTTCCATGTAAATTGCTGACATAGTGTCACCTCAGCACAAGTGGGCAGGAGTGGAGACATTAAACTAAATGAAACAGCCATCCCTGGCTTCCATTAGAGACCCTTTCTCAACCATAGTGGAGACTAGATTAAGGAAGACACCCCAGTGCTGGCCCCTGGCTTCCATGCACAGGGGTGGCACACCTGCATACACATAGACCTAGATGAATGGATGGATTTTGATGGATGAATGAGGAATTCCACTGAGTTCTGTAACAAAAGCAATGGTTTTAAAATTAGAATTCTTATTCACTTCCAGCTTTACTGATGTTTTCTGGGGCCATAGAAGTGTCTTTAAACAGCTCAGCCTTTGTATTAAAGTGTTAAGAGGTTTACCTCACTCACAGAAGTAGAGGAAGCCTAAGTTTAGAAATCCCTACTAATAAGTCCCCTCTCTTCCAAAGCATTCAAGTTTCTAAACTAATTAATTAGGTGCTGTCTATACTTAGTACGTGTCAGACGGTACGTTTTTACTGAATCTTGAGATTCTGGGCGTGAAGAGATCGTAAGGCACAATTACGTTTGGTTGTGAATGGTGCTGGTGTTGAAGAGCATGGCAAAAAAATCGACACACCTGATTGTGTAACTTGCATCAGCCAGTGGGACATCAAGAAGCAGGACAGCATCAAAGCTATAAGAGGGCTTGCTGCAGCTGCATGTTTATCTTGAAAGGAAGATCCCTGTATACCAGCTGGCTCTTAGCCTGGGCCTCCAGAGGAGGACATGGGGACTATGTCTCAAGTCCCATAGTCAAACTGAGTGGAACGAAAGGGAAGAAAATCCTCTTATGGAAGCAAGGCAGAGCACAGAACAGTCCTGAAGGACAACCTAATTTATATAGAGTTCATGGGTAATGTGTGTGTGTGTGTGTGTGTGTGTGTGTGTGTGTGTGAGAGAGAGAGAGAGAGAGAGAGAGAGAGAGAGAGAGAGAGAGAGAGAGAGAGAGAGAGAGAGAGAGACTGTTTCTGGCTGACAATCTGTAGTTGTTTGACCCAGCTGGGGTTGAAGAAGATCCTCTTGGCAACAGCATCTGGAGGATGAAAGCTGCTCACCTCACAGTGGCCTGGAAACAGAAAGAAGGAAAAGAAAAAGCAGCATTCTCAAGGGGTCAGGGGAAAACCGACTTCTATAGTACTTCCTCTAACTAAGCCCTATCTTCCAGTAATCCAGGAAAATATGAATTCATCAAATTTTATCTACACCTTCTTGCTCAGTCACTTCTCAGTAGTGCTAAGGATTGGGGGTCAGGACCTCTTTATGGCAGCCTTCAGGGGATGCTCACATGCAACCACAGCAGAGAGGAGTTACTTCATGAACCCACCTCTCAATACTCGCTGTTACTTAAGGAACACTTATTAATACTTTGTAATACACCTTAATTCCTAGACCCTTCCAAATGACTGATCATATGACTACCTTTCCCAGACACAATAATCCTTGCTTCTTTCTAACTTTTTCTAGAGAGGAAATTCAGTATTGTAACTCTGGCTACTAAAGAATCATCCTAGATTTTGAGCTAGAATAATGTTAAACATACCTGGAAACATTTAAGAATAATGGCCATTAAAAAAATTAACACAAAAGTTTCAAGAATATGATGATCCCCCTGCTTTCTGACATTTGTTACACAGTTTGAACTGTGTTTTCACAGGAGTGTAACAAATATCACTGTTTCCTTTGTTACACTGTGTTGGAGATTTGAGGAGAATATTTTTTGTTACATCTTCTACCAGGTTACCATTACAGCTATTTGGGAAAACTTTTCATAGATTTTAGATGGCTCTACATCCTCCTAAATCTTCTTTTTTTCCCCATTGACTCGGTCTTTCTTGCATATGCTCCATATTATAATTCAGAAGAGTGGCCTTTGCTCATCTCTCTAGTTACTGTGATTCTGACTTTAGCTCCCATGTTGCTACTTTCTTATGAGCACTTGGGCAGCATGAAAGATATTGATTTTAGTCCCACCTTTTCTTTGATTGTGGTTTTAGTAGAATTGTCTCTAGTCCCTCATCATGAGGTATGACACTGCCTGCTGATTTGTCAATATCTTTAGAAGGTTAGTCAATTCCCTTCTTTTCTTAGTTTATTAATTATTTTATGTGTTATTGGCATTGCGTTTAAGCTACTGTCTTTTTTATTAGCTCTTAAGACAAGTGAATTCTGAAAAATGCACCAGATGTCATGGTACATTCTATTATTAGGTTTTAAAAGTAAACTTATTAAAACTATTATAAAGAACTTACTAATAAAAAGCACCACAGAGAAAAACTACCCAGCTCCAAAGTCAGTCTGTTTTAGTGAACATCTACCCATGAGAACAGGTGTTCTGAAGCTGTGGAGCTTCACAATGGATCTACACTTTCACTAGCAAATATATTTTTATGCACTTACCCACCACCAAAGCCTGGAAAATTCATGACACTTAAAACTAGAAAAACAAATTAGCTTTAGCTTGTGTCCATTCCCTGCACTAACTATTATTAGTCTATCAGCTAGCACTGTATTCATGCATTTCTGAGTTGTAGGGATGAATGGTATGCTGTTAGTTTCCAGCTGGGCACAGTGGTGCACACTTTTAATCTCAACACATGGAAAGGCAGAGGCAGGTGGATGTCTGTGAATTGGAGGTAGATGTGGTCTACATTGAGAGTTCCAGGCCAGTCAGGGATACATAGTGAGACCATGTCTCAGAAAGAAAAAAAAAAAATCCCTTTCCAGGTATTTGTATCTGTGTTCATAAATGACACCACATGACTTTCGACCTTTTATTTGTTAGCTTTAGAACTGGAGAGAAGCTAGATAGCTAGATTTGCAGTCTGTCTTTTTCTCTCTGTCTGAGGTAGCCCCGTTGGCCACAAAGAAGGTAATGTTTGGACCAAGGCTTGGAGGAAGTAGAGGGCGCCATGCAGCTGCTCGAGGCATGCGTGGGGAGCAGAGACAACAGTGGCCACCAACCTCGAACTCAGCGTCTTCTTCAGAATCCAGCCTTAGCATGACATCATGGGGCTAAAGATCTGCAAGAAATCGTCAGTTTTCCCCTTGAGTCTAGGAAGGAGAGGGAATTGATTGGTCTGCTAGAAAGGAAAATGCAAAATGCTATGGGAGATTACATCATGGTATACTCAGTGGTGGTAAGAAAACGTCTGACTTCATGTAAAGGCCTCAGATGGAGTCCCTGCTAAAGACAGTGCTTCACTTCCTGCTGGGTAGGGCTTTCCCATGTGAAGAAGACCTCTGTGTGTGTGTGTGTGTGTGTGTGTGTGTGTGTGTGTGTGTGTGTGTGTGGCGGGGGGCGGGGGGAGGAGGGAGGGAAGGAGAGAGATCGAGAGGCAGGGAGTCTGCAACAGTGGAGATCATAAAATGATATTGAATGGCACAGGAAGGAGACACTAGTCGCTGTGCCCAAGAAAGCTAGAAGGAATCACCACCAACCCAGGCTGTTATTTAAGGACTCACGAAAGACAGGTGAGAGACTTAACCACATTTTGGTCTAGAACGGTGACTAGTGCCCATGCCAAGGATATTGAGTTAGGAGCAAGCCTGAAGCCAAGAGGAGGGATTTGCTGCTCACTTTCTGAGAAAGAACAGAGAGGAAGCTGGTGAAGAAGCAAGCACAGGAGAAGAGGGGAGTGAGTGGATAGGAGAGCTGTGAGGCTGCTGGAGGAGGGGAGTGGATGGGAGAGCTGTGAGGCTGCTGGAGGAGGGGAGTGGATGGGAGAGCTGTGAGGCTGCTGGAGGAGGGGAGTGGAGGGAGAGCTGTGAGGCTGCTGGAGGAGGGGAGTGGAGGGAGAGCTGTGAGGCTGCTGGAGGAGGGGAGTGGATGGGAGAGCTGTGAGGCTGTTAGAGGAGGAGAATGGAGGGAGAGCTGGGAAGCTGCTAAAAATGGGTGCGCTCTGGAGACTCTTTGGGAGCAGAAGGAAAGCTTGCTCAGAGTGCGGGGGAATTTCTCCTTTCTGGCCTGGGTGACATATTCTGGGGTGGACTTTCTTTCTCCTCAGGAAAAATGGGAAAGGAATGAATGGTGGAGGGATGCTTTAAAACTCAACACATCAATCAGACGCTCAATGTCAAATAAAAAACAGTCAAATCAAACTCCCAGACAGGTATTTCTAACTCCCTTGCTTCAAAAGAAATACAGCTTTTCATAATATGTCAAGTCTATGAACCTGCTTTCTTTTGGGCTCAAATCCTAATACATGCATTCATGGTTTAATAAAGACAAAATACACCCAAAGGGCTGTTTATTAATTGGACTTCCAGGGTCCTACCTAATTCATAGGAGATATTGATAATCTGTGTCATTCCAGATTTTAACTGCTAGCAAGAAATACTGCCTTGAGCAGCTGAAGGCTTCACAAATACTCCAAGGCTCCTGTTTGGGTTTTTTGTTTCGTTTTGTTTTGTTTTTCGTTTGTTTGTTTTGTTGTTTGGCTGTGGTTAGAACTCCCTCCCTGATGTTCTTCCCCTCTTCAGGCACACAACCCTCTTACTGGAGGAAGCCTTCAGTAATGATGATTCTGCCGCTGTCATTCACCAGACCCAAGGATTACAACTCAGAGTGTCTGTGTAATTGCATTGTTCCCTGTGTGTGGAAAGCAGCCTCTCGCCCTTTGCTTTTGTTTGGCCATGCCTGTGTGTGGTGGTCTCTTGCCTGTGTCTGGGAGAAGGCTGAAGCCGGAGGGAGCCTGTGTTCTCTCTCAGTTCCTTCCCATTCTTCCTCTCATCCCTCCCATTCGGTGAGCCAGTGTGCACTCACAGGCTAGTTTAATGTCAGCTTGACACAAGCTCAAGTCATCTGACAGGAGGCACCTCCACTGAGACAATGCCTCCATGAGATCCAACTGTGAGGCATTTTCTCAATCAGTGATTGAGGAGGGAGGGCTGAGTCCACTGTGCGTGGGGCCATTCTGGGCTGGTGGTTCTGGGTTCTGTAGGAAAGCAGGCTGCACAAGCTAAGTGGAGCAAGCCAGTGAGCAGCACCCCTCTAGGGTCTTTGCATCAGCTCCTGCCTCCAGGTCCCTGCCCTCTTTGAGTTCCTGTCCTGACTTCTCTTAGTGATTGGACTGTTATCTGGAAGTGTAAGATGAAATAAACCCTTTTCTCCCCAAGTCGCTTTTGGTCATGGCATTTCATCACAGCAATATTCACCCTAACTAGGACAGAAGTTGGTACCAGGATGGTGGGGTATTGCTGTGACAGACCAGACCATGTTGTTTTGGGGAGGGTTGTGAAAGGACTTTGGAACTTTGGGTGAGAAAAGCCATGAGTATTGAGAGCTTTGTGATCTGTTCTGTGGGACCTTGGAAGATAAGACTGTTGAGAGCAGTGCAGACAGTAGAGGCCTGGCTTGTGAAGTTCCAGAGGGAAATTTGAGAGTCACTTAAAGACTATTTAAGACAAAAGGCTTTGCTATTTTGAGTTGATAATCTGTGGTTCTGGTCAGCTGGAGCTGAAGAATCAGCTGTGACTAACAAGAGACCAGAACCAGTAAAGTAACACCTTTGTTTTGTTGGGAAAGTGGATGTTGGTCCGCTGGGTCTGAAGAATCAGCTGTGATTAAGAGACGAGCTTCACTCAGGTGAAGTCTTCTGGGAAGTGTTTGCCCAGAGTCAGCACATGCAAGCTGTGTCTGGTGGCGGTCGAGGTGGTCTTTGCACGGTCAGCACAGCTCAGTAGTGTAAGAGTCACCCAGGTGGTACTGGTTTTGAAGGCAAGAAGGGGTCAAGGAGAATAGCTGAGCCTTGGCAATGTAGAGTAGGGCTGGATTCCTGAGAAGAGTCCAGGAGAGGCTTTAGTGAAAGTGCAAACCGGTTGCAGCACGAGATTCCAGCATTTTGGAAATGCCAGTGCCATGGGAGGAGTGCCATGGGAGGACCACCATGGGAGGTCCAAGAACAGCAGAAGCAGAGGACTGGACCCAGCCCAAGCCTAGAAGACAAGCTGTGAGTGCTGGAGAGGCCAGAGCTGGAGAAGTGACCCCAGCCCTCAGAGGAGCCCAGAAGATGGTAAGTGAATCCCAGATATTGGACACTGAGTTATTTACACTGTTACACTTTGTTTTGCTTTGTTCAGATTGTGACTGTGCCCTTTTCCTCCTTCTTGAAGTAAGATAGTGTTTAATTCAATTTTGATTTTGACAGGATCCCACAGTTGAGAGACTGAATTTTAAAAGCCTTTGCATCTTAAAGAGACTGATTTTTTTTTTTTTTTTTGTTTTTTTTTTTTTTTTTGTTTTTCGAGACAGGGTTTCTCTGTGTAGCTTTGCGCCTTTCCTGGAACTCACTTGGTAGCCCAGGCTGGCCTCGAACTCACAGAGATCCACCTGGCTCTGCCTCCCGAGTGCTGGGATTAAAGGCGTGCGCCACCACCGCCCGGCTGATTTTTTTTTTTAAGTGTTTGAATTTTAAAGCTTTGGGACTTCTAAAATTTAGAAGGTTTATATTTTTTTATTTATTCTTTTCTCATATACTGCATTCTGACCGCAACCTGCCCCCCTCCATTCCTCCCACTTCCCTTCTCCCCCAGAGCCACAGCTCTTCCATTTCTCTTCAGAAAAGATCAGGCTTCCAAGGGATATCAACTGAACATGGTATAACAAGATTCAACAAGACTAGGCACAAGCCTTCTTATCCGGGCTGGGTAAGGCAACCAGTAGAGGAAAAGGGTTTCAAGAGCATTAATGTTGATATTAATGTATGATTTGGTGAAAAACAAGAAAGGTAAGCTTCTGGCTTAATAATGATTAATTTGTGAGTCAGATTGATAAGGGCTCAGGTTAGTTTTTGTCAGATTAACACAGCGAGAGTCATTGGAAAGGAGGGGGCCTCAACTGAGAAAATGCCTCCATAAGAACTGGCTGTAAGGCATTTTCTTCATTAATGATTGATGGAGGAGGGTACAGCCCATAGTGGGTGGAGCCACCCCTAGTCTGGTGGTCCTGGGTTCTACAAGAAATCAGCCTGAGCAGGCCACGAGGAGCAAGCCAGGAAGCAGCTCACACTTTCCTCCCCCAGTTGCTTTGGTCACAGTGCTTCATCACAGCAGTGGTAACCCTAACTAGGACACAGTGCTTCTCAAAAGTTGAGTCTCTGGGATTTTAGAGGCAGCAAATGATTTCAAGCAAGGGTGACCTTCAAAGCTGTCATCTGACTGACAGACTGACTGACTGACTCACTGACTGACTGATTGCACCTAGGGAAGTGGTATTGAGATTTTAGGCATCCAAGGCAAGTACAACTTCCTAGAAAAAGAGAAAGCTCATGAAAAATAGCAGAATAATTAATGCCCTGCTCTCTCCCTGCTGCTATAACAAAATATCTGAGGCTGGATAATTTACAACAATCAGAAATTTATTTCTTATAGTTCTAGAGAGTGTGCAGTCTGAGATCAAGGCTCTGGCAAGTTTGATGTCTTGAGAGGTCCTGTCTTGACCTGTAACATGACAGCATGAATCCTCAGAAGGGATGAAAGCCGTGTTCCCAAGGGTGGAAAGGCTAGAATGGGCAAAGTCAGCCTCCTTACTTTCCTCTGGCTATTCTGTGAGGGGCTAACCCCACCGACAAGGGCTGTGTGCTCATGTGCTAGCCATCTTCTTATGCCATCACAGTGGTAACTGCTTTGTCAAAGCTCTCTCGGGATGCATGCGTTCCAGTAATAGCTGCTTAGAGAATGAAAGAGTAGCCGGTGTCTTCTGGGGGATGATAAGACTGAAGACAGCTATTTTGAGGGTAGTTCTAGAACAACATCTGAAGTGATCCAGCTGGAGTGAGTGTTGCCTAGCTACCAGTATCTGGACCATTCATAGCTGTGTTTCTGCTTTTAAGACTGATGAAGTGCTATATGGAAAACCAACAGCATTTCTGTTACTAATGTGCTTGCCAAAGATTCATTCTGAGGGATGACTGCACTCTTGCTGCTGCTGTGGACACCATCTTCCTCCGGGAGACTTTGGAGCAGGTGACATGAAAGTGAATGCAGACATCCCACCTCCCTGGTGATAGAGAATCAAACATCTGGAGGCATTAGAGTCTAGTCATACCCGGAACTCCTACTTAAGATGCTGAACATCTGTATGACCCTTCCAGCTGCATTAACCTGGAACAAATTTATTGGAGCTTAGAACCATGTATCAAGTTTTAGCAGCCATTTGTATTCTTCTTTGTAAAATTAAGTAGAAAGCCAACTATCTTAGTACTTTATATTTGTGAGGCTCTGCCAATGTTTTGCTATTACAATCTTTTTCATTGTGTTTATTTTTTGTTTTTATTTACATGTGTCTATATGTGTATGTGTTCTTTGAGTGCAGGTGTCCATAGAGGCCAGAAGGGGGTGCTGGCTTCTCTAACTTGGAGTTGCAAACAGTTGTGAGCCACCTGAAGTGAGTGCTGTAAACCAAACTCAGGTCTTCTGCCAGAGCAGCAAGTTCTCTCAGCACTGGGGCCTGTCTCCAGCCACTTTACAGACAGTCTTTTGCAGATGTTTCGAGGTGCCTGTGGTTGTCTACCTTTTCCTGTGTGTTGGTTTCCTTTTTCAACTCCTTCTGGAAGGAGGATTGAGGTTAGATCCCTTTAAATACAGTTTAGGCTTTTTGTTTGTTTGTTTGTTTTGTTTTTTAAGTCTGCCCATTTTATACTGCTAGAGTGTAGAGTAAGTTGTGGGGTTCATTTTAAGTTGTCTTTTTTAATTTACGTGGTAACTGGTTTTCCTCATATAACTCACTGAGTGAAAGGTTGTATATTGGTAATTGTATGGCTCATGAGCCATGAATGTGGTCATTAGAAACCTTCTAGGGGAGGATTATTCATCCTATATTTATGAGACAAAAATCCCTACTGGTTTTTTATGATTGTTGTCTTTTCTTTCTTTGTATTGATTTATTTTAATAAAAGGACCAGTAATTGGCCTGAAGTAATGGCTCAGCATTTAACAGCACTGACTGTCTTTGTAGAGGAACTCACATGGCTGCTCAAAACCATTTGTGACTCCAATTCTAGAGGATCCAGTGTCCTCTTCTGGCTTCCATGGGTACTGCACATAAATGGTGCACATACTTACCCACAGACAAGATACTCAGATATAAAACAGAAGTATTTTTAAAGGACCAATGAAGGATTTATCTCTGAGCATCACAAGATAACACTTAACTAGCTATTGTCCGTCTAACACAGTATTACTTACTTTTTTGTTGGCGTAACAAAACAAGAGTTTATTTTGTCACCTATCAAGAAGGTGTGGTCCATTGTGGGTAGGCATGTCTGTAAAGAGTGGCTTCATTTGTGGCAGAGCTGTGAACATCTGGTCACAATGCACCTGTAGTCAGAGGTCAGGAAGAGGAGCGTGAGAATGCTCAAGCCACATTTTCTCTTTATTACCCTGAGACCTTGTCTATGGGATGCTGCCATTACATTCAAGGTGGGTCTTTCTTCTCAGTTAAACCTTTCTGGGAACTCCCTCATGGACATATCCAGAAGTGTCTCATAGGTGATTCAAAACAAATGCAATTGAAGATAAAGAAGAACTCTCACAATATCTGAGTAAAACAATGAAGACCTATTGGTGGCCAACGTCAAATGTTCATATGCAGCCCTGTCAGTCAGGATGTCTTTCTCCTGACGCCATTACAAAACCCATGAGATGCATATGAAGAAACACTGACAACCATTATGGGAGAGTAAGTGAGGCAAGAGGCCAAGCAATAAATAAAGGCATTTCCCAAGGATGTTTTTGATTTTTCAAGAGGTTTAAGTATCATTTGGAACAGACAGTCACAGACTCAGCTACCACTGGTCTGCACCCCACTGGACTCCTCTTGGTGTACTCAAAGCAAGTCTATTTCATATGCAGAAAGCATCCTCCACTAAGCCATGATGTACTTTCTTCCTACAGTTCATTTTCAAGCTCGTGACTCGAGCTTTGACACCCTCATAGGTAATAATCTCCCTCTGGCTACACCATCACAGTCTGAGGTGGCATGAAGAAACACTATTTAGAAGTCATATCTTTAATTCAGAGTCTATCCATAGTCCTAGGCAGCCCTGACATCACCAGGTGGAAGGGAACAGCCATGTTTAAAGGGCTGAAACGTCCCTGCTTCCCAGAAAAGGATTTCTGAAATGACAGCTCAGGAGGATAGTAGCTTTGTGCTGATTTTAATACATGGTCAAGCTCAAAGTATAGCCTCAGATGATAAGAATATAGGAAAGAACAAAAATATATACATTTGATGACCATTTTTCTTTTCCCTTTTAGAAGCTAAAAAGATTTCTTACCACTAGCCAGAGGAGAAATAGGGAATATATAATATTGCCAGTTTTCACTTGGTTTTATGAATTTTGCTAACTTATAGTTTGAATGATAAAATCATATACAACCAAAAATAACAAAAGTTATATATATATATATATATATATATATATATATATATATATATATGTTCTGAATGTTTTAGTCTACTTTTAGTTGAGTGTATATAAACCTAAATGCTGATACCTGCAGAGACCAGAAGGGGACACCAGATCCCCTGGATCTGTAGTTATAAGCAGTTGTAAGCTGCCTATTGAGGTTGCTGAGGACAGAACTAGGGTCCTCTGGAAGTGCAGCTAGCACTCTTAACTTCTGAGTCATCTCTCCAGCCCTAAAAATTATATTTTTAATTTTCATACAATGCTTTCAATATCACTAAACTTTAGTTGAATTTACTACACAAACATGCACTTACCTCGAGTAGAATAAGAAGAAATAAATGGTTCCTGCCTCCTCAGATAGTCCCATCTATGGTCTGTGAGGAGGACATTATTAAATAGACTATTTTGTATGTTAGTTGTATATGAATGTTCCTGTTTTCCACCTAAGGGGCCTGAACTCAGAATAATAGTAACGATACCACCTGACACTGTAGAAAGATCTTAGACTATGTCAAATTGGGGAGACAGAAGCCAGTCAGGACAGTATGTGAAAAGTTCTCTTTCTTTCCATGTTACAATATACTTATGCTATAACCCAGCAATTTCTCTCATTATTTTTGAGAGAACAATGAGAGCATATGCCTATAAGACTACTACAAAAAAGTTCACAGAAGCTCGATCCTGATATCCTCAAACTAAAAACAACTTGTTTTCATCAGCATGTAAATGATATAGATTCTGGAGTGCCCATAAATTGGAACACTATTCAGCAATAAAAAGCAATCGTGTTTGAAGAAAAATGCATCAAAACAAGATTATTCCCAGAATCATGATTTAAATCATAATATTAAACAATTATGGTGGATTCCAGCTTGGTCTCCAGAACAGTGAGGCGGTAAATTTGTGTTTTCAGCCATAAAGTTTGTATTAATTTCTTCTGGTGAAGTTGCAAAACCAATAGAGGAGGTAGCTTAGCTTCTGTGATGTTTCTGTGTGCAAAAAGCACAACAGTTTCATTTAAAGAAGAAAATGGAAGATATGTTTTCCTATTTAATCTCTAAAATGTGAAGCCAGACATGTATATTTGTTGCATGTCCCATAAATTGAAAATTACTCAATAAACACCTTGTTAAATAGACTTGGCTATCATTTCCCCTAGATCCGAGGCTCCTCTCTCCCTTCATTATTCACTCCCACTCTCTGTAGTGTGTCTCAAATCATACTTATAATTATGCATTGTTTGGGGATCTAATTTTGTTTCAGTTTTTTTTTGACACAGGGTCTTTTCATAATTGACCTAACTTTTATATCAGTTATTTAGCTGCTTTATTCCTTGGCCTTGTTCTTCTATATAAAATTTGTTGGTGCTATAAATATAATTGTGGTAAACTCAAATATTAATTATGAAGATTGACATTTCAGTGTTACATTTGTCAATAAAAGGTTTGAAACCCATCCCAGTGACTCGGCATCACTGTCTTTCAGTAATGACTATATTTGTGTCTATCGCCTATTCCATTCTTACTCAATTTATCACTAAATGTGTTGATTTTTTTGCTACTATCATGATTTTCTCCATTTTAACTTCTAATTTATTTGTTACTTTTTTGTTTAAATATTTGCCTTATGTCAGACAAACTCACCCAGATCTCTTGGTAATTTTGCTTTGTTTAATTTACTGGAGTGTCCTGAAGATCTTAGACCTATCTTCAGTAGAATAAGACAGCATACTATTTTTTTTCTCCCAGAATTAATGTTTAGTTACTTATGTCTACTCTTTTGAGGCCTTCCCACCCATTCCTGGATATTCATGGGATGCATAATATATTTGTTTGGCTTCTGGTCTTAATTTAAATGATTTTGGTGTATTTGGATTTGCTTAAATAGTGTTTGTAAAATATAAATCATTTTCTTTCTTGTTTGCCTTTTCCTCTTTGCTCTTCTTAAACACTATTGATTTTGTTAAATGTATTTTAACATGTATTTATTTTATCTTATGACTTCTTTAACTTATTAATTTCTATAATTATGTTTGTTACTTTTATTTTCTCTTTTTTCGTATGTATATAGGGTGTGTTGTATGTGTAGTGTGTAGTATGTGGAATGTGTAGTACGTGTGTGTGAGTGCAAGGGTGTTCAAGCCTGTGCACATGCATGCAGAGGCCAGAAGAGGATGTTAAGGGCCTTTCTCTACCATTTCCTGCCTTATTCTCATGAAGCAGGCTCCCTTACTGAATGAGAAGATGATGGTGTTGGTAGGATGGAGGCCCGAGAACTCGCACGATCCACCTATTCTGCTCCTCCATCCTGGGGTTGCAAGTATATGCAACTATGCCTGCCTGTCACGTGGGAGCTAGGGATTTGAACTCAGGTTCTCGTGCTTACATGCCAGGCACTTTACCCACTGAGCTGTCTACCTCGCTCCTGGGAATCATTTTTTCTTCACTGTGATGAAACACTTCACAGAAACTATTCCAGAACCTGCCAAAATGGAGCCATCACCTGGGGCTCAGGCCTCTCACACCAGCATACCTGTTAAGAACTCTACATAGTCGGACTATTATACATTATGGACTTTGTTTAATAATAAGTCATTTTAGAGTCATTTATTGGAGTCTAGAGAGGTGACTCAGAGGTGAGGAGTGGGCCCTGCTCTGGCAGAGGACCTGAGGTCGATTCCCAGGGAAGCCCACAGCTGCCTGTAACTCCAGCTCCAGGAGATCCAGCGCCCTCTTCTGGCCTCCTCAAGAGCTGCACACGATTTTGAAAAAAAAATCTTGTTATCAACAGGTGGAATTGTGTGAAATTAATAAAGTTCAGCAATTCCATAGCTCAATATATGTACATATGTGTGTATGTCCATGTTTTCACAGAAGCAATTTCTCAATTTTAATTTTTTGTATATGCAGGACACTAAAACTGACTTGGATCCACAGATATATCTTTTTTTCTACAGTCAGTAGTTTAAGTAGTAGAATAATTAGTCTATTTTATATATTACTGCAGTCTTGAATAAGCAATGCACAGTTTGGAGTAATCAAAATATATAACATTTGAACCACAAAATGTAAACCTTTACCTGTAGTGGGTAGCCATTCCAGCTTGGATCTGGAAGCTCCAACCTCCATTGAGACTCTGGCAACTGTCACGCCTACGAGGCGGGGCAAGGGGAGGTGCTGGAAACCTGAGAGCTGGATGGGCAAGCGCTCGCTCTGGGCGCGCTCTCTGTGCCTGGACCCTGGATAGTGGAGATTGATTGTGCAGAGCTCCAGAGAACACCGCTGGATTGCGATACACTTTCCCCAGACCCCCGCGACCTATCCATTCCTTCATTTGTAAGTCATCCACTAAATTTAAATCTTCCTTTTAACTACGTGGAGTGGCCTTTATAATTTTCGCCAATATTTACCTGCAACAATCACCGTTATCTGTTTGTTGTTTTCTTTTCTTCCCAAGGGAAGTCACATAAGCAGACACGGAAAATATCCCTGCTGGTTTGTGCCTTAATTATGCAAGGAACAATACATCTTACATATAGGATAGCTTGACTCACGTTACTGGATGTATAACCTTTTAATACACAACTGTACCAAAATTGATTTATCTAATATTGCTGAAAATTTATCTTAAACTCCTGCTACTTCTAAAATATACTATTTCATGTAGTTGCCATGGCATGTTGTGTATGCAGAAAGGATATCTGATGAAGAGAGGCTGACAAGAAGTGCTGATATGTGTAGGTAAACAGGCTGTTTACATGTTGAGTACCTAGTATTAGCAGATCTGTGTTAGGAGTGTGATGTTCATAGTCCTTTAAAGTGCCATTTTAGGCTTGAAAATGGTCTTGCCTGATAAAATTAGATTCATGCCTGGGACAGAAATAAAGACCACAATTTCCCTAAGATAAGAGAAGATTCATCTTGAGACAATTCCTTCTTCTTGGTATTAGGTAGCTAGAGAAGGTAGCCAATGAAGGCTTGGAAGCCATTGAGAATAGGCCCCTCCATGTTTCCCTGGATTGTCCCTCTTTAAGACATAAAATACCATATAAAAGTGTGGAGTCTTAGGAATTTGTTGAAATTCATTAAAAGAAGAGTTACTTCCTCCTACTCAAAAGGATTAAATCTGAGTTATCTTCCCAGCCCCAGGTAGAGACAAGACACTCTGATCTGCTCCAATTATTAGAACATTGCACATTACTACTCTCCCCTTAAACATTAATGCAGCTTGGCCTGTCAGTCACATGGCCTAGAGACCAAGCTCTCAGGAAAGTTCATTCATCTGAAGACATTCTAAAGATAGGGGAGGAATAATTATCCCCTCAATGAACTCATGAGAAGCCCCGCCCTTAAGACAGTTGCTTGAAGATCTTCATTTCTCTCTCCTCCTGGAACTCCCAGCTTGCCTGCCCTGTTGCTTTTCTCTCAGACTCTAGTGAAATGCTCCTCACGTTTCCTGTTGAATCCATTTTCAATTTCTATTAATGAGACAGAGAACTCCTAAAAAGAGATCCCCAATTCCCAGTAGCCTTGGGCCTCCATGTGTGTCAGTGAAATGAGAGCAAGGACAGTGTGCAGTGACCAGTAAGTGGGGTATGGCTGGGCTGTGCAAAGGGACAGGGCACAGTGTGATGTCTTCTGCTGTTGGCCTTCAGGGGCTTTAGGAAGGGACAGACATTCTATGTAAATGAATGGTTTGTATCTAGCCAGCATTCTTGTTGTGACCAAATACCTCATGAGAAGCAGCTTACACAAGAGAAGATTCATTTTGACTCATAGATCAGAGGATATGAACCATCATGGTGGGGGAAATGTGGTTCTGTGAGGCAGAGAAAAGGGACACCAGAGATTAGACAGATTAATCATTTTCTTCTGTCTTGTGTATTGGGTCTAAGACCCCAACCCATGAAATGGTACCACCCACATTTGGAGTGGGTCTTTCCCTCTTTAACTCTCTCCTAAAGCACAAAGTTGTAACTCATCAATGTTCCAATTAACCATCATAGTAACATCAGGGCCAGTTTCTAGAATATTCACTGCAGAGTGAAAGGCCCCAGGAACTTGAACCCATACCTGAGGCTATTCCAAAATGAGAACTGTAACATTGGACCAAAAATAATCCCAACAATTATTTGATTGATTGGTTGGCTAGTTGACATTTTACTACATAGGATCTCAGTATGTGATCCAGTTGGCCTCAAACTCAAGCCTATCTTGAGCTCTTAGCCTTCTGTGGCTGTGAGTCCTTAGTACACAGTGGTGTGGCCATACACCCAGCTTCCATGGTTTTAAAATTCACTCATTCTCTTGACATAAGGCTCTCTTGATAGTTTGGACCTGGGTGAGAACATTTGGTCAAACTTTTCTCACATATCCTGAACCTTCCGTTTATTGGTATGTTTGCCTTCAAGGATGCTATCTTTCCTGGCTGGCACAAATGTAGGCAAAGAGAGCTCATTTTTACTCAGTGTGGGTGTCAGAGTTCCTTCTGCTGTTGTGATGCCCTCTGTCCATTGCCAGGAAAGGTTTTCTTTCCCACCTTTTCTCTCTAGCAGTGTGGCAATGACCCTAACATGATGCTCTATTTTAATAGTCAATTTAGGCTGACCATTAAAACACAATAGTATACTACAAACCACCAAGTGACGAGTGCCTTCTAGATGCAGCTCCCAAGGAGGCAGAAATCTGAAGGGATGGAAAGCTTGATTAGATCTGGGGCCAGGGGTAAGGGTCAGGGGTGGGGTTTAAGACAGGAGTTGAACTGTTCCATGCTATCATCTTAGAACAATTTCTACCTTTAATGCTGATTTCTGTGTCCTGGGTTATCACAGTCAGGGCTGCTGAATGAAGCTCTACCAAATGTGACATCATAAGTCAGTGGTGGGGTGTGTGGTGATATTATCTGTGATTCACAATCTCATAAGCTTGTGACGGGTGTGCAATGATGTCATAAGCTTGTGGTGAAGTGTGCAATGATGTCATAAGCTTGTGGTGAAGTGTGCAATGATGTCATAAGCTTGTGGAGTGTGCAATGACAATATAAGCCTATGGTGGGGTATGCAGTGACGCACTAAGCCTGTGGCGGGGTATGCAGTGGTGGCATAAGCTTTGCTGGCTGTGTGGTCTCTTACATCGCAGCTCTGTCCTGACTAGAAGGAACCAGGGAAATGACTCTGTGGGGACTCTGAGTGCTGTGTGCCTCTAAAGCGAGCTCTGGAATGACTGAGTGTGTGTATACATGGCACGTGTGTATGTGGGGGCCGAAGGACAGCCTCCCGTGTGGCTCCTCAGATTTCTCTACTTCCACCTTTTCTTTTTTGAGACAGGGTCTCCTACTGGTCTGCAAACAGGCTGAGCTGGCTGCCAGCAAGCCCAGGAGGCTGCCTGTCTCTGCCCCTCCAGCAGTGGAATTACAAATGAACACCCCCATAGCGGGTTCACTGATGTGAGTCCTGGAAATTATGTCAGGTTGACTTGACTGACTGATCTGTCACCCTGCCTTAATTTTCTTCTGCAGAACATGGCCTTCTCTCAGAGGTTGAATTGCCTTTGACTTGGTCTGCCTGCACTTTCCAAGTCCATTTTCCCAACCCTCTTCAGGTAGCTCACTCTTTGGGCAACAGAGAACACAAAATTCAGTATGAGGGAAGGTGAGCCTGAATGTATACACAGAGTGAGGAAGAGAACATGAAAACAGCCCTAGGGGTTCAACTAGTTCACAGTTCTGTCTTCAGGACTGCCATTGGCTGCAAGATAATCCTGTGCACCGTAAGACACATGGTTGTTCTATAGTCGACCACAAATGAGAGCTCACTGTGAGGAATGACTGTCCACACTGCTGAGCTAAGGACATGTAAACCCGAGAGTGAGGCTTGGGTCTCCTAGGCAGAATGTTCTGGTGCTCTCTGAGGAGGTTCAGCATCTGATGTCAGAGAGGAGGCGTTTAGTGTCCTCTAACTACAATGAGATGGAAATTGTGGGAAAGCCTTAAAGGACAAAAGTCCAAGGTTCCCCCTGGCTCTTGTTCTCTGTCAGATTAGAAACAGAACCTGGTATGTATGACTTGTTGGGCCAGCAGGACCTGCTTTCAGGATGTTCAGTTCTCAGGCACAGGGCTGGCACTTCCCTCCCTATGATAAGGGACAGATACATCCTGAGGCTTCTCAAGGCTGGGTAAGGAGCTTCTTCCACCATCAGTCCCAACAGAGGGAGACCTGCTTCTACTTCAGGCATCCTTTCCATGCTTGAAATGATCTTTCCTGGTTGGTTAAAAAGCTCAATCAAGTAGGAGCCCCAAGCAGACAGACTTGTAGCTTGGTCTTTGCTTGAGTGCAGAGACAGCCTGGGCTGCTGAGTGAGCCTCTACCTCAAACAGTGAAAATACCACCACCAAGGACAAAAATGGTGCCAGAGGAATCTTCTCCATTAGAAAAGAATGCAACAGAAAGACGAGTCCCTTCCAGGTTAAAAACTATGTGACTACCTGCAGTGGTGGTGCACAGCTTTAATCCCAGCACTGGGGGGGGGGGGGGGGGGGGGGGGGAGGCTGATCTCTGAGTTTGAGGCCAGCCTGGTCTACAGAGCTGTGTTCCAGAACAGCCAGGTCTATGCAGAGAAACCATGTATTGGAAAAACAAACAAACAAACAAAAAACCATACCCACGTGACTATTTCCAAGATCACCAGGTACTTGAAGGACACTGGCTCAGTCTGCCACAGGACCTTAGCATTTCACTTATGAAAAAACAATTTAGCTTTTCCACTTGGTTGAAAATTGAGATTTGCCAGATGGATCAGGTAATATTCCCATATTTGCCAAGAATAAAGATGTACAATTGACAAATTGACATTTCAACTAGTTGCTTTTCAGTGGTTGCTTTTTTGTTATTGTTTTAAGTCCTGGGAATAAAAGATTTTTGGATTAACAGACTTTTTAAAATTCAGAAAAATATACTGAAGGTAGTGCATTAGAGTAAAAAAATTTATTTTTATTTTTCCCAAAATAAAACAATCAAGAAACAATAGAATTCTAGAAAGGCAAATTCATTTTTTCCATTACGTGAGTATGCCTGTTGGGTATATGCTCAGTTAGGCTGTGGACTAGAAGAACTGATTTTATCTATTTTTTTATTTTTATTTTTGCTTCGAAAGGGGCTGCTGACATTCCTCACAGAATGGCAGCAGGATCCAAGAGCAAACCTTCACAAAGGGAAGTCAAGACAAGAACTCCAGGAAAGAACCTGGAGGCAGGAACTGAAGCATAGCCCATGGAAAAATGCTGCTCACTGACTTGCTCACCCTGATTTCTTATACAACCCAGAACCTACTGCCCAGGCTGGCACTGCCCACAGTGGCCTGGACTCTCCCCTTCAGTCACTAATCAAGAAAATACCCCACAGACATGCCCAAATGGCCAGTCTAAGGGAGGCATTGCTTGGTTGAGGTTCTCTCTTCCTAGATGACTCTAGCTTGTATCCAATTTACAAAAAAAAAAAATCTAACCAGCATGTGGGATGCCACACATATTTGTGTTAACCTTAGAAACCACAGAATTTACTGTATTGATTAAGATTACCACAGACTTCAAGTTTATGAGGAGGTGGGTGAATTTCCAACACAAGGTGAGAAGAATATAAAGTCACATTATAAGGAAGCTTATTGGTAGGGGAGGATAAATAATAAATGTAAAAATAAAAAGTAATTTTAAAGAAGGTATGTACCCTAAAGCATATTGGTGAACCATCCTTGGAAAATTCAATCTGCTGCAAGAAGATATTGATATCTGGTTTATGAATCTTTTCTTTAAAGTGTCTTTATTTTATTTCCCCTGTGTGAAAATGTCAGCAACCCCATCTGTTAAATTTCCCTACTAGGATTTCATAGGTTAGTGTCTGTAGTATGTAATTATTTTTAATTTATTTACTAGCACATGGTCTTGCTTGTAAATACCTTTATTGTTATCCTCTTTGCCTTCTGAACTTTGTGAAGCTCAATTTTTTTCTTGCACAGAATGAGATAACTGGTACTATGTTAAGCAAAATAGACAAAGAGAAGACGTGCACATACTATGGGTTCCACATAGTTCTGGAAAGCTCTGGGGCATCAGAGCAGGTGTCTCTGGATTTTTACAGGACCAGGCCAGGGGCCACTGAGTTTAACAGCCCTGTGACTACACTACTCATCTATGGTGAAAGCAACTTGATCCAGCAAGAGAAGGGAGCACCAAGGTCACAAAGAGAGCATGGAGCTAGGGCAAGAAGATGGCAATGTTAGGAAGGGAGACTGCTCCTTGTTAAACTGCCAAAAGCATGCAGGACTCAAGGGTCTGGAGTTCTATCCGTTTGCTTCCGCTCAATTTAGTTTCCCAGATTGCTTCAATAGTTAATGTAAAATGCTTAGAAAGGCAGTTGGCACCTGACAGTGTCTCTTCACATTATCTATTCTTGCCTTACTGTGGACTTCATCCTAATCCTCTGGGCATCCTTCTGTTCATACACATGGATGGCTCTAACAGGGAAGTAGTGTTATATAAGCACAAGCTTGTGCAAGAGATTATCATGGCCGTGGGATTGTATTAAATATTAGTGGCTAATGAACAACAGCTATTTGTCCCCATGGGTCTGGGCACTGTTATGGGATCAGCTAAGGGTGGGCAGATCCAGTCCTGGTTGGCTTAGTTTTCTGCCATATGTTTCTAACCAATTTTCTAAGAGCAGCAATGAAGCTTTGAATATGCCTCACACTGACAGCAGGGACAACAGAACAAGCAGAAACGTGCAAGACCCTCGAGACCGAGGCTCATAGCACACAACTGTCACATAGTCTCTTCATACAGCTTCACTTACACATGAAACCCAGAGGAGGAAAAATGTACTTTACCTGCTATGCTGACTACTTTAAACTGTCAACTTGATATAATCTAGCAGCACCTGGGAAGGGAGACTCGGCTGAGAAATTCCCCAAACCATACTGGGCTGTGGGAATGCCTATGGGCGATTGTCTTACTAATTAACCCAGTCCATCATGATTGTCTTTATTGTTAATAGACTTGGCCCATCATGGGTGGCTCCATTCCCTAGGCAGGAGTTCCTGAACTGTGTATGAGCAGAGAAAATTAGCTGAGTACTAAGGACTGAGCAATCAAGCAAGGCTTCGCATACTTATTATCTCTCTGTTCTCTGCTGTGGATGTGATGTTTTAAGTATTTGTCTTAACTTACCCATAGTTATGGAATGTAACCCAGAACAGTAAGCCAAGAAAACCTTTTCTTGGTTGCTTTTTGATCTGGGTGATTCTATCACCCAACAAAAATGAAACTAGAGCATTTCCTAAGGTGGGAAGACTGAGACACAAACAGTGGTATCAGCGATCTTCTTGTTTGTCCTTTGCATATATTCATTCATGGAGGCAGATCATATTTTCCTTCCTTAATTACTTTTGAATTGTCCACTACATTTACTATCTTACTCTAAGCTGTGATTTCTAACCAGTGTTACTCATTGGTCCATTTATATCCAAGGAAAATTACTAAAAATGTAGGTGTAGCAGGAATTCTTAAAAGTTCTTATTAATAAAATCAAACCTGAGGCCAGTTATTGGGGTCAATGCTGGTAGATCAGAGAGACAGAACAAGCCACAGCTATCTCACCTTGCCAATTCCTCAGCTGGTCTTGTTTCCTCAGACTGGAAGCTTCTGTGTCCTCATCCCAATGGCTCTCAGCTGAACTGCTGCTGGAAAGCCTGAAGCTTAACCAGCCACATGCTTAACCAGCCAAAATGCTTCTAGTTTCTCGTCCTCACGCCTTATATATCTTTTTGTTTTCTACCACCACTCCCTGGGATTAAAGGCTGGCTTTCTGGGATTAAAGGCGTGTCACCATGCTTGGCTATTTCCAATGTGGCCTTGAACTCACAGAGATCCAGAGGGATTTCTATCTCTGGAATGCTAGGATTAAAGGTGTGAGTGCCACCATTTTCTAGCCTTTGTATCTAGTGGCTGTCTGTTCTCTGACCCCAGATAAATTTATTAGAGTACACAATATTTTGGGGAACACAATACCACCACATGTAGGTGTAACTTATAGGATTCATTTATAAAGAGGGGTATGAGGAGTCCAGCTTTACAGGATGTCACATTTAAGACCCTGTTGTTTGAATGTGAAATGTCTCCCCTAGGTTTGTGTGTGTGTGGTCCCCAGATCATGGTGCTGTTTGGAGAGGTTGTGATTCCTGTAGGAGGTGGAGCCTCGGGGAGGAAGTGAGTTACTGAGGATGGGCCTTGAGGTTTTATAGCCTAGCCCTGCTTCCTGCCTGCCTTTTGCTTCCTGACTGAAGATGGAATACTCATGCTCCTGTCAGAGTATACTCTATCCCTCTCTAAAGTGAGAGACAAATTGAACCTTTCCTTCCTCAAGCTGCTGTCGTCGGGTGTGTTGACACAGTGACTAGAAAATAAACTAACAGATCCTTCATAGTTGGGTGTTTGGGGATGATCAGCTGAGCCCGGATGACTCCACTCTGCTCCTCTCTCTGATCACCCTGTTCTTCTCCTCTCCTTCCTTACTCCCAAAATAACAGACACCAAAATGTTTGTAAATTTAAATAATGAGCAGCCTTTAAAACAATAAGGTCAATATGTGATAGGCATTCAATAAAAATAACATAGATAACCAAATTCTGCAGAAAAGCAGTGTCCAGCAATATTTTCAAAGGCTGGGAATGTTTTAATTCCACTTTTATTGTTGTTAAAGTCACATAGAAAAGCATTTCTTCTATAAACACAAAGAGTCCATAAATTTCAAATGTACAAGTGCCACAGCAAACTTGGCCTCTCTAGGCTGGTTGCAGAATTGGCTGGGCAGTGGGAGTCCTTCCATGGTCTGCTCACTTCATCTTGATATTCTGTTGGGTGTACCTTTGGCTCAGGGGACAGCAGGTTTCAGCCTGTAAGTGAGTGTAATCCGTTACCTATTTATTAATGCTGCTGCATTAGAGGACAGCCTTGCCTGCTCATTAGCTAGTTGGCTGTGGCTACTGTTGCATGGTATCATGTGGCTGAAAGGTCACACCTCCAACAACAAACAAAAAGCAGAGAAAGCTAACTGCAAGTAGAGCAAGGCTATAAACTTCAAGTCTGTTCTCCAGAAATGTAGTTCCTCCAGCAATGCTCTACCTCCCAGAGGTTCCATAACCTTCCCAAACAACACTGTCAACTGGGAACCATGTGTTCAAATACATGAGCCAATGAGGGACATTTCTCATTCAAACCACCACATGTTTCTTACATTTTCCCCTTGATACCCACTTAGGTTTGCTGTATAACATGTAGTGGAGGCTGAATTCCAGATGTCTAATGAATGTGTATATATTACCATAGTTGGGTCCAAGATATTTCATTGGGCCCAAGACATTCACATTTACTTGGTATCTTATACCTTCATTTGGTCAGTGTGACAACCTTAAAACCTACTCAAAGATTCCTTCATTGATTCAACTTCATTTGGGATAAAGCTTACCAATGTTGTTTTGACAGTCAATCAACATCATAGTGGCAAAAGTAGTTAGCAAATTACATACTGCTATGGAAAGACAGGAATTGCACCATCAGGGCAGCTCAGAGGGTAAAGGCATTTGTGGCCAAGCATAATGACCTGAGTTTGAACTCTGGAGCCTTCATGGTACAAGGAGAGAACTGATAGATTCATGCTCAAGTTGCCCTCTGGCTTGTACATAAACATTGTAGCATATGCAAACCCACCTACCTAGAGACATGCACACAAATAAACAATGTACTATTTTAATCATAAACTATTTGTAAAAAATAAAGTACAAGACATTCATATTTTCTGAGCTTTATTTCTAAAATGTCATTTCAATCTTGATGCCGTCATGAGGCCGTCATGTGACAGTCACAACATTCTTAGCTGGAAGATTCTTGCAATCCTTGACAATTAATTAGTAAGATTGGATTTACATATTTATGATTTAAATCACCATAACTGAAATGTTTGCTCTTTTCCTTAGAGACAGTAAATCAAGCCATCGTTATCTCAAAGACACACATACTCATCTCTGTCTCAAGGACCACTGAGTTCAGCGTTGTCTACCATCTGTGATGAATTTTAAGCTTTCTCTCGAAATGTTTTCAAATGGTTTGGCCCGTTCTGGTTCTGGTTTGGAATGTTAAAGTTTTGTTAACCTCCCCACTGCCAGGTTTTAATGACTTTCTGTCAGGGCTCTTCCTCCTCTGTGGTGTCTGAGGTTATACAGAAGAGAAGCATCCCCTTACTGAAAGCTAACTCCCAGGTTCCTAGTCTCTCATATTTTCCTGTCATGGTGAAAGTCTGATTTCTTCTCAACAGAAGAAAGGCATTAACATCTTGTCATGAAGACCCTGAAAGCCCTCTTATTAATATATTTTTACAAAAATGAGGGGCACATATGAATAACTGCCCAGGTTCATTAAGACCTCAAAGACAGATTTCCCTGAATGGAGAGAATTTTTTAAAAACATTCCACTTCCACTGAGGAAACACAGTGATAGACTCCATTGCAACAAAATAGCACACCAAACCGAAGGGGTTCCGGGAGTCACCCACTAATTGGTAAAATGCTTGCCGAGAACACATGAGTACCTGAGTTTGTGTCCCAGAATGACGTAAAAAGCCAGGCCTGGTGTATTGCACCACGAGGATAGGGAGTTTGAGAAGGGGGCTGTGCTAGAAGGGTCATGAAGACTGTTTTTAGTACTGGCCTATTGGAGGGCAGGACTTTTTCACACTCCGAACTTTACAAACCGCTATCTAGAATCAAGCCAGCCATTTTTCTTTTTCTCTGTGTTGTGTACCTTCTCTTTCCTTTCCTTTTTTTTTTTTTTTTTTTACCACCCCCTTTAATGTAATACCGAGTAAAGGAGGAGGTCTTGTTTTGAACAGTAATCCCAGCTCCAGAAAGGCAGACACAGAGGAAGATCCTGGGGACTCACCAACAGGCCAGTCTATCAAAACTGGTGAGCCCCAGATTCCAGTGAGACCTGTCTCTAAATAAATAGGTAAATGGATCCCGGAGAAAGACACCCAGAGTTTACCTCTGGCTTTCACATGGAAGAACACTCCCTTGACGGTATACCACAGACACACACACAAACACCCACAGACATACACACAGAGTTTACCTCTGGCTTTCACATGGAAGAACACTCACTTGACTGTACACACACACACACACACACACCACAAAGAATCACAAACAAGCTGAACTGAAAAAGTCTTCCTACACTCAGCATTGTGCATACAGCTGAAACAATGTCAAATAATTCTACACAGGCAATTAGGAAACAAGGTATGACATAATGTATAAATTATTTTAAAACTGTCGTCACTGAAAGGAAACTAGAGAAAGAAAGGTGGGCATGGTATGGAGTCACTGAGGCCCACAGAGGGGACTAAGTTTTGAAAGGGCTTTGACTACAGGGACAAGTGAAGTTAACCCCACTCTTCAGCATCCTCACTAACTGAGGATGCTATGGTATCCATTGCAATTGCTTTCTAAGAATAAGACAGTTTCCTAAGTACTCCTACAATTGCCTCGTTCACGGCCTATCTAAGGACTGGATGCCTCATGGCCCAACACTTCTGCTCACTTTCGATTTTTTTCTCCTTGGTTGGAGGCTTTCTCCTGGTACTTGGCTCCTTTCATGCAGAAGCCCAGGGCTCTTAGAAGCACTAGCTGGATAGGCTCAGAGGGTTTTCTTGTGGAACAGCCTTTGGCTGGGAGACTTTCAAAAGTCAGTGTCTGCAGGTCTCTGCTCAAAGGCCTTCCTGTTTTCCAATTTAAAAAAAAAGGCATGCTTTCATGCAGATGCCTCAGGCTTTAGACTCATAAAAAATCTGCATGATTTTAGTTTTCTGTTCTGACTCTTCCATCATATTGCCACTATTCCAGCTTCATCAAAGAATAGGTTGAGGCATCTATTGAGAGAGGAATAATAATAGGGATGATATGAATCAAAGAAATTATCCAAGGGTAGAAATGATGCACACAAGCATTAAACAGTAAATTGTTTCCATTTAAATGTATATGTTCAACCTGCCTGAACATAGATGTTTCCATAAGTTCTATGCTTCTTTTCTTACTGAGATGAAATCTTCTCTTTTGAAGAAAAATGTTTGATTTTATTCTTTACTTTTTATTAGTATACAGGGCAATATGTTTCATCATAGCATTTTTATGATTGATTTTTGTATTATTTTTAAAGATAATTTATTTATATTTTAAGTATGTAAATATATGTATGTATATGCACCACATGGATGCAGTACTGAAGGAGGCCGGAAGAGGACATTAGATTCCATATGACTAGAGATGGTTGTCAGCCACCTTGTGGGTACTAAGAATCAAGCCCAGGTTCTCTGGAAGAATAGCCAGTGCTCTTATCTTCTGGGCCATTTCTCCAGCCCCGTATATAATTATTTTTGCTGATCCTCCTCCTCTATTTTCCCCATCCTTCTACCCCTCTATTTTGTTTTTCTACCTACATCACAGCATCTTTTCTCTTCTTATGGACCCCTTTCCAGTTTTTTGCACGTGATTCACTCCCACGTAGGTGCATATGTATAAAAATTAGAAGCTAGAACCTACCTAAGAAAGAACACATGATATTTGTCTTTCTGAGTCTAGGTTAATATAATAAGTCCCAGACCCATCCATTTTCTTGAAGATTTTATTTCATTTTTTTCAGAGGTGAAGTTTAATTCTTTTTCCCTCGAATATGGCCTGGCTGATTGACAGGCTTCTGACAAGTGTGGGAAAAAAAATGACATATTGACTTTAGAGGCACAGCTTACTTTCTCTTTGAGACATGTACTTTTGGAGTACAGAGCCATCCTGTAAAATGTCAGGCTGGCTGGAAGCTACCGTGTTCAAAAGGAGAGACCTCATAGAGATGGAAAGAGATGCCAAGCTCAGGCATTCCAGTATCCATCTGTTGATATCTTTCCCAGCTCAGCTGGAAGAGCAAAGACGATATGGTGATGGCAGGGACAGCTGAAGTGTGGTGACAGATGCAGGAGACCTTCCTGAGTAACAGCATCCTGTCCTCGTCCACTCAGCTGCTAGAACCATGAGAAATGGCACCCAGTAGCCACCCCTGTTGGTGTCTCTCAGCAAGTTTGTGTCGGCAATGGTCACTGGGGTACAGTGCTGTACCACATTCTCCACTTGTGAAGAAGCCAGCCTTTCTGAGTGGTGCCTGCCTCCATTAACTTTGCAGTCTTGGAGAGCAAGCACACTAACAAATAGTGACAGTCACAATTTTCTTATTTGAAAAATGTGGAACGTGCCCCAGGAGCAGTGATTCTGTGTGAAATAAGAAAATCCAAAAGGGATATCTAAATGTTGCAAAACTGTCCATGAAGTCAATGGGTGTTGTCAAATACTATAATGAGAACCACTTCTCAGGACCCACTGCACTGAGTCATTTTCAAACCCTGGCCCAGGGCCACCTACGTTTATTGGCGCAGCTTTAGGTGAAGGGAAGTTATGTCAGTGTGTAATCCAATTAACCTCTTCATGTTTAACTTTATTGAGTACTTTAAAAGCTGTTTATATATGTGAAACTTCATGCATTTATGTGTATGATGTATGAGCAGGAGCCTGTGGGGGTGGGAGGCAGGCATTGGATTTGCTAAACCTGGAGTTACAGGCAGTTGTGAGCCACCATGTGGGTGCTGGGAACCGAACCTGGATCTTCTGAAATGGCAGCAAATGCTCTTAGCTATTGATCATCTCTTCACATCCCGTGTTTAGCATTTCTAGTCGTCACAGTTGTGTGGCAAATTGCTGCTGGCAAGCACTGCATCCTCCTTGCCTTAACTGGATAGTGTGTGATGAGTGTGTGTGTGTGTGGGGGGGGGTTGTCTGTCCATCTTCCTGTGCACTGTCAGTACTGGGATTAAAGGCATGTACCACCACCTCTTGGATGAAGTAAGTACTCTTAACCACTAAGTACTTTCCAGCCCCACATACATTATTTTTTAACTTATTTTAATTTTTTTTTGGTAGCAAGAAGGGATCTACAATGACTTTATTATAGTTTATAGCACTCAATGGTCTTAATGCCTGAGAAAAAGGAGTGCCAATGTGGTGTGGCAGGCAGATGCCCCTGGGAAGCAAGAAGTGATATGCTCTTTTTTCATTCTGTTTCATTTCTGTTTTGAACATTATTTTCACTTTATGTGCTTTTGTGAAAATTTAAATAGTCACCCATGAGTTCTCCTTCTTTAGGGTTACTCTGACTTCTAGGCTTATGTTTTCTCTCTAACTTCTGGAGTACTTGATTTCATTCTCTGTCTCTGTCTCTCTCTCCCCCTCCCCTCCTTCCCTCACTCTTCTTTCTCTTTCTTTTCCTCACTTCTCCTCTCTTCCCTCCTCCTCCCTCCTCCCTCTCCCTTCCTTCTCCCCCCTCCCTCCCTCCTCCCTCCTCCCTCTTCCTCTCCTCCCTCTCTCCATCTCCCTCTCTCTGTTAGCAGAGTATTTTTCTGACTCCCTTCTGCATACCCAACCTCCTTGCTCTTGAGGTCACTGTGGAGTCTGTGAACTGTTGTAAAGTGCCATCTCCTCTAGCTGCCCCCTTCTGGACGCAGCTGGAAGAAAGGAAATGATTACCTAATTGTTTCATAATGAACCTGGCAAAGCCTCCTTTTGAATAAACATTTCAATCTACTGTCCTCACCAGACAGACATGTACTCACACTTTCATGCATGCACATACACACACTCATCATATGTAAAACACTCATATTCACTTCTTCATGCATCTACTTATATGTACTTACTCAATAATTCACACCAAACACTCAAAATCACATACTCACACCTATACCCAAGCAATACTCATGTGCACCACACTAATTCATATCCATGCACACTTACATACACTCATACACATTCATACACTCATGTGGACACTCACATGTCTTTGCTCACACTCATACCCACTCACACTCATGCTTGTACATGCTGACATACTCAGAGCAGCATATACTCACACAGACACCCACACTAATACCCATTCATATACATACATTCACATAATCACACTGTGTATTCAGACTCAAAGTCCCTTACACTCAAAATCTCACAACCTCAGACCTACACACACATGCAACCCCTACACACTCGCATGCAAATCCACACACTCAAAGCCACATACATGCACTCTCATACATCTCACACTCATATAGACTCACAAATTCACACACACACTTGACACTCACACACACTATCACCTCTAACATTTCCATACTAAAATACCTACAAAATCACACACATCCACATGCTGATCCATACACTCATAAGAATATTCACTCATACTCACACACAGTTACTCATATCACACCTTTGTCAGACATACACCCAGACACCCAAACATGCAATTTCATATACCACATACATACTCATTCACATTCTCACACACTTATATACACATTCAAACTCATACTTTCACACTCACACATCAAGAATCTTACACTAAAAAATTTGAACATTTTACACTTATTACACTCATATACACTGTCATACTTTTCTACAAATGGGTATATCCTCATACACTTACGTGCATATGGGTACCCTGACACATAGTCTCTATCTCTCTCTGTCTTTCTATCTATGCATCTCTGTCTGTGTTGGTGTCTGTCTGTCTGTCTTTCTCTCTTTGTTTTCTCTCTCTCTCTCTCTCTCTCTCTCTCTCTCTCTCTCTCTCTCTCACACACACACACACACACACACACACACACACACACTTATACAGGTTAGACTTCCCCACTGCTCAATCCAAATCCTCTGACTCCTTTTGATTTGGTCTCTAGGCTTGGAGACTGCTATTTGTCATGACTTTACTTCAAATCGATCACAGAACGCCTGCCATCATGGGTTCTGGAGGTAAGTTTGCAATGAAGCAGAGTGCAAACAGTGCCCCTCTCAAACTAAATGAACTTGAGCAAGTCACTTGAATCCTTTTGCTTCAGTAGGCCAGGAAACATTCCCATTGCCTAGGAGTAGGGACTGAAGGCAGATGTGAGGCAGATGTGAGGCATTTGGCGTGGAGTCAGCAGGAGCAGTCAGCTAATCCTACAAACTTCCTATCTCTGCTGCTCCTTCCATTCATTCTTGGCCACTAGGTGGAGAAAGCAAGCCTTCTACAGTAATTGAATTAAACACAAGACCCGACCAGCCTGACCTAAATACTAGAGACACTTAAAGAAGAGAGGGAAAACATTTTCCCTTCCTCAGAACTTTATAGACGTGGAAGCAGCTTCTGGAGGGGTGTTTGGGGATTTCTTCAGCAGCTCACAATGAAAGTGTTGGGGTTTAAGTGTGGTCATGCCTAGAGGCCCTAGAATCTCACTGAGGGAAGGTCCTAGGCAAATTATGCACTTCAAAAACTCAGCTTCTAGCACCTTCTCACCTTCCAAGTTCTGCTCTCTTCTCACTTGCATTTCAAGCAGACAGCTGCCCCATATTATTTCTTCCTGAGGACCATACTCACTAATTCCTAGGGACATTTGTAAGATGAAGCCCTTTGATACGTTGCCTTCCTTAAACCTGAGAAGTAAAAGCAAAGGGAATCCATTAAGACCCACTTCCCAGAGCAGCAGAGAGCATGAGCCAGTTCAAGTGTGTATAGTCCCTTTGTGAACTCATCAGTCCTCCATAAACAATAATTCTGTATCTGTGGAAGAGCCTGGATCTCCACGAACTCTGCCTTGATGGCACCAGTGTCTTGTCATCTCACATACCAGTGAAGCACAAGGCAGTTAAGGTGCTTTTCTTACGTCACTCTTTCCAATGTCAGTCTGTGATGCTTTTTAAAATGTTACTGGACTGGAGAGGCTGCCCCTCCTCCAGAGGACCTGATTTTCAGCTCCAGGTACCCACACTGGGTAGTTCACAACCACCTGGAACTCTAGCTTCAGAAGATCAGATGTTGTTGTCTGGCCTCTGTGAGCTCCCACACTCATGTGATACACACACACACACACACACACACACACACACACACACACACACACACCACCCAGGCACATTCAGATAAAAGGAAAAGAATTTAAGTGTTATTAACAAGTTTCAGATTCCAGTTATCTTTGTCTTTTTGCATATGTGTATGTGTGTGGATGTACTTGTCTGCATGTATACATATTTTCACATGTGTATGCATGTGTGTATATGCAGGTACATCAGAAATCTTCCTCAATCACTCTCCAAAGTATTCATCAAGGTGGGTTCTCTCAGTGGAGCCCAGTGATCTCCAATATTGCTAATCCAACTAGCCAGCTTGCCCCAGGGAGCCCTGGCTCTGCCTTTTGCACCTAGGGTACAGGCCACCCAGAGCTGAGATCCCAGCTCTGGCCTTCATATTGTACACAGCACTTAATCCACAGAGTGGCCTCCAGGTTTGATTTTTTTTTTCTTTCCAGGACACAATGAAATGCTTTTTTGCTTATTTTTTAATCTTTCTGAAAATGTCATACTTGAAGACTGTTTATATCATCTCCTCCTCTCCACTCCTAACTCCTCCATGTCCCCCTCAACACCTGTCAAATTTATGATCTCTTATTATTATTATATGTGTGTTTATACAAACACATATGTATGTGTTTGTATAAATATAATCTGCTGAGTCCAGTGTTTCTCATGCTGTTTTTGTTTAGAGGTGGCTGCTTGGGATTGGGTAACCCATCAAGGGCTTGTCCCTCAAGGAGACAGATCCTCCCTTCCCCAACAGCCAGTAACTGCCCATAGCTCTTCATCCAGGGCAGGCCCTGTGAGATTTCTCCCATCCACACGGCATGTCGCTGGCATTGTCACCATGCAGGGCTTATTTAGGCAACTGTATTTTGGAGATTTCCTGGGTACAGCTACATTCTAGGTTTTAAATGTACAAAATACTTTTCTGGTATTTTCTGCTATTAAAGAGGTAAGGAATCCAAGTGATTTTTGAGCTTGAAGCAGGTTGTGCAGAGCTGAGTTGACAGTGGGCATGGTAGCGCAAGGCTGTGATCCCAGCTATTAGGAAGCTGAAGGAGGGGCGCCGTGATTGGAGGCCAGCCTGGGCTACCAAGTAAGGTCCAGCCTCCAAATTAAAAAGAAAGAGAGAGAGAGAGAGAGAGAGAGAGAGAGAGAGAGAGAGAGGAGAGGAGGAGGGAGGAGGGAGGGAAGGGAGGGAAGGAAGGAAGGAAGGAAGGAAGGAAGGAAGAAAGAAAGAAAGAAAGAAAGAAAGAAAGAAAGAAAGAAAGAAAGAAAGAAAGAAAGAAAGAAAGAAAGAAAGAAAGAAAGAAAGAAAGAAAGAAAGAAGAAAGAGGTTGTGGATGTAGCTCAGCAGTAGTGTTTGCTTGCTTAGCAGGCTCTGGGACCCAGCTTTGGCCACCACTGCCCACTGTGGCTGATATTTGAATGTTAGACAGCTGTAGATCTGAGCAGGACACCTGGAGTCTGCTTCCTGTCACTACAAATGCCAGTGAGCCCCGCCAGGAACTGAATCTCTAAGCCACTTTTTAGTCAGAGGGACAGTGATCTGAGAAGGCAGGGGCAGAAAGCCTTTCATCTCTCGACAGCAACTTTATGAGAGGCCGAGGAACACAAAGGCAAAAGTCAGTCATTCCGGACCTCAGTCTTGCCCCTGTGGCTGGGTACTTAGCCACAGCTTTGAGACTCATGAAGTCCATCCTCTCTCATTGCCACCCTTTGTGCGCTTCTTTCATTTTCTGTATGTCCAGGCTCAGGCGCATCCCTGAATGCTGAGTATAGTTAGTGTGGGCTGGAATCAACCCCACACTCCTCCAGACACCCACTGGGCTAGAAAGCAAGCTCAGAATAAATAAGCCACCAACAGAGCATGTGCTTAAGCTATTAATAACACGTATGTGAAGGTTCCTTTCTTCAAAATGGAGCATAAAAGCTCTCCATCCACGAGACTTGAGAGTTGGCTCAGTGCTTAAGAGTATTGGCTGATCTCATAGGGACCCACATTTGGTTCCCAGCATCTATATGGTAGCTCACAACCATCTGCAACTCCTGTTCCTGGGGACTAGCTGGAGACGCCACTGCCATCAACAGCACCTAATACTAAATGTGTGGCTATTCTGGGCCAAACCAGCCGAGCGTCTACACCTGGATCCATCTTTCCTTTTTCTTCTCCCCATCCATCTTTCCCTCTCAACAGGATGCCAAGGCCTCCACTCATCTTTGTTCATGCCCACCATTACCTTCCCAGCATGGATTCTGCAGCTACACAGCTATTGGAATGTTAGCCTGCTCCATGATTAGCCTGTCCCCAAGACTGTGTCCTTAAATCTAAACATTGCAGCTTCTACCCTCACTCCTGATACAAGTACACAAACCCATTTCAGGACAGTTTCACATAACCTCTCAACAATGAAATGCTCAAACAGAAACCAACTCATTATTTTAAAAAAATTATTTACTTAAAACATTATTTGTTGAAATTAGTGTTGTGATGTGTGTGTTTAGTGTCCACAGATGCTAGAAGACGGTATCAGATACCTTGGAGCTGGGGGTACAAGCAGTTGTGATCTGCCTGACATGGGTTCTGGGAGCAGAACCCAGGTCCTCTGAAAGTGTTTTTAACTGCTGAACCATCTCTCCAGTCCCAACCAGTTACTTTTCATTTTGACCGAAAACATTTTTTTTTCTGGAAAATGTTCAATTTGTGTAGGAAATTTTTGGTTTGAGCTTGATATAATTTAACTGCAAAAAGTATAATAACACCCATCTTCTACTTTTAAACTAAAAGTCTTTCTTTTCTGTCCCTCATGGCTGTCCCAGGCATGTTTATATTGTTTTGATTTTCTTATGTTATTTCATGATGAAAAAGGTTGGGGAGAAATCGTGGTTTATGTCCAGCAAATTTCCACTCTAAGACCTGGAAAATTCCCACAGGTAGCCGAGAGCATGGTGGGAGCCCTATAAGGCAGTTCTATTTAAATGTATCTTGAAAAAATAACCACACTTATTTCCACTAAATTTAATTTAAATGCACCCCATAGAATGATCATTTATGCACATATACACAAAAGCACTTAGGATCTAAATGGAAGAGCAAAATATAGATTCCATTTTTCTCTTTACAATGTTCTGGCTCTCAATGCACAGCACCCAGTTTTGGACATGCTTCCATACACATAAAGCATCCGTATCTGATATTAAATATCTGATATTGACTTGTCCCAATACATACTCAGAAACTAATACTTAATTGCAGGCAGATGAATGAGGGAATACAAGAAATGTGGGGAAGGCTGAGAGACAAGGGGGAGAGAAGAAAGCAAGAAGGATCTAGAAAACACATTCCTATTAAGGATAGTAGGAGTTTATTTATATGTTGTATGTGTGCACACATGCATACATGCATGCTCCAGTACATGTAGAGGGCAGAGGTTGGCACTGCATGCTTCCTCAGTACATCTCTGTGTCATTCTTTGAGACAGGGTCTACCACTGAACCTGTCACTCACCAGCTCAGCTAGAGGCTCAGGCCATCAAATCCTTGGGATCCTCCTGTCTCTGTCTGCCCCCGACCCCCCACACACACACACTGCATGCCCAGTTTTTAATTTTTACATGAATGCTGGGGATCCAAATGCAGGTCCTCATGTTCAAGTGCTTAGCACTTTACCTACTGAGCCATCTTCCCAGTCCAGGAGCTCCTTACTGTGGAGGTCCCCAGGACAACTGGAAATGTGCTCCTTGGTGTCGATAGGTAAAGGACAAGGGAACTGATAGCTAATATCCCTCATTTATTTTCATGTTTGCTTCCCTATAGTATCTGTCACTTGTTGTCAACTATAGTCTGCAAAGAGTAAATAGAAAATTCCAGAAATAAGTAACTTATGAGTTTTAAAGAAAATTTATCACACTATTTATCTCTTACCATGTGCTATGGCTTAAATATGAAATGCCACCCCACAGCCTCATGTTTTGAACACTTGGTCCTCAACTTAAGAAGCTATTTTGCAGACTGGAGCCCCTTCTAGAGCTAGGGTCTGGCTGGTGGACACGGGTTACTGGGGTTGGACCTGTGAAAGCTAAACCTGCCCCTGGTTGCAGTCTACCATTTAGCTCTCTTATCTCCCAGGATGTGAACAGACCCCTTGTTCTCTAGAGATGGAGCCTTTTGGCCCTGGCATACCTTTCTGTCACTAAGGACTGGGACCTTCTCAATCTGTGAGCCAAAACATACCTTTCTTTAAGTTGTTCTGTCACATAGTTTGGTCACAGTGACAAGAAATGTAACTAATATGCTATGACTTATTCATAAACTCTGTCACTCTATAAGAGAAATGGTACGTATTGGGGTGTGTCATATAAGGCATCAGCTGGTGGTTTAGAGGATATCTTTAGGGATAAGGACCCATCTGATTCTCAGTCTCTGTAGCTGCAAGTTAGGTAAGGGCTTCCAGGAGATGGGGGATTAATGTTCAATTCTTACTGTCAGCTTTGCATGTAAGCATAGTAATAGATGCTGAGAGCCCACAGGCAGCCTTCCAACCACAGTGCCAGTGCTGGCCATTACAAGACAGGCTGCTATATAAATTAAGAAAAAATTGAAAGGATATAGTAAAAGGGTGGGGCAGGAGCAGCCAGTCCATTTGCTCCCCTAGCAGAACCGTGACTTAAAAGGGGTGGAAAGAGAGCTCAGTGGTTAACAGTGTTCTTCCAGAGGCTGGGAATTCAATTCTCAACACTCAAATCAGGTAGTTGACAACTGCCTACCTATAACTCCAGCTCTATAGGATTACGCATGCAAACACACACACACACACACACACACACACACACACACACACACACACACTACATCTTAAAAATTCTTAGATCATAATCCATATCTAAACCTATATTTAAAACAAATTCCAAATTAAAAATTTAAGAATTCAGTATATAAATACCACAAAGTAAATCTCCAGGCCTAGGGAATTTCAATGAAGAATGCTGCAGAACATTTTAAAAATAATTAGCAAAAGTTTTATGTACTGTTCTATAAAAAAAAATAGCCAAAACACTTCCTGAATCAGTATATTTGTGTCACAATGCCCAAACTGGGCAAGAATGCAAAAAGAGAAAAATACAGACCAGTGCTTTTCCAGAAATTAATTTAAAAATTCTAAAAAAAAAATTCTAAGAACTGAATGCACTAGTGAATGGAATGAGTTACTTGCCATCTCCAGGTGGACTTCCTTCCAGATGTGCAAAACTGTCTCAACACTTGAAATTAATCAATGTGATCAATCATGTCAATTAGCTGAGCAGAAAATCATATAACCATATCAACTGATGCAGAAAATGCATTTGGCAAAATGCAAGTTTCCTCCATGATAGCATTCTCAGCAAATGTAGAGATAATTACTTCATTTGATACACAATAGCTATAAAACCCCCACAGCAAGCTTCATACTTAATAGTGAAAGGCCACTTTCTCCCAATGTCAAAAGAAAGACACCATTGTCTTACCATGTATTTAAAGTAATCCTGTAGTTATAACCCCTGAAATAAGGACAGAAATTTCAAAGTCATGTGGAATATAAAGAAATAAAGACAAAAAAGTATGTTTCTATTTTCATAGAACATGATTGTCTATGTAGAAAATCAAAAGAATTCCAGCAAACAACTCAGCAATTTGTCAAATATAAGGTCAACAAGAAATAAGGTGTGTTTCTATGCATGAATTGAGAGGTTTTCACTCATGCAAAAGGCCAGATCAGACCAGATTAAAAGCAGGTTTATTTGACATTGCTCCCAGGTGGGTTCACTTGTCCCAAAGAATGAGGCCAGGGAAGTCATGCTCCTAGCTAAGGGATGGAGGTTTTATAGAATTTAGGTGAGGAGTGATGATGTGTCAGCCAGGAGCTGGGACTGTGCCCAAGTATGGTCAACAACTAAGCCCCTGGTCAGTGCTTGGGTGGGATGGCCATGTCAGAAAGGCAGGCTGTATCAGCCTCCAGAAATGTGGAACTGGGCTTTGGTGCATTTCTTTGTTCAGAGTTTTCTCAGTGCAGGCTAGATTGAGGGAACTAGGCAGACAGGGTATCCCAGCTTGTGCAGGGGTGAGCAGGGGTTCCAAGTGAACATCCAGACCTCTGAGTATATGGTCACCAGTTCAGATCTGGCTACTTCCTGCTTGCACAAGATGTCATGGGGAGGGGGAGTTAGAAGTCTGTTGGTTGATGTTCAAAGGGAGGTATGGGTGAAGGAACATTTGGTTAACAGTCACCCTGGAGACTTCTTAAATCCATTCCTATAGGAAGTTGAGAAGGCAAGGGACTAGAAGAAAAAGTAGACAAATGAGGATGGCTAGTCCCATAATTAGGATGAGCTAGGCAAAAAGAGAGGACTGCCACCAGAGTAAGGGAGAAGAAGTGGGTTAGTTATGCCATCTGAGGTTTCCCCCCAGTTTTTGGAGTGATTTAATCCAGGTTTCTACCAGGCCAGACTCACTGATGTCGTAACAGCACTCCTCTCCCAGGAACAGGTGGGTGACCCCTTTGTTTGCCGTGAGGATATCCAGTGCGCTGTGATTCTGCAACTTGACCTGAGCCACTGAGGTGATTTGGCACTGGAGAGAGGCCAAGGACTCTGCCAAGTCCTTGATGGCCTTCTGGAGTTGTTCAGATAATGTTGTAGTTACAGTAACCAAGTATGTTATGGCGTCTGTACCTAAGCCAGATGCCACAAGGGCTGAAGCCACAGTGATGCCCACCATTACTGGGAGAAAGACCACAGGGTATAACTAGCCCAAGTCAGGCTTAAAAGAAGAAGAGGAAATCATGGCAAAGTAAGCTTTTCCATAGAATGTTAGCTGAAGGAGCAGCATCACTAGAAGGCATACAGAGGTGGACGGAGAGATTGTGGATGAGAGATTTTTAGACAGGGTCCCGTTACACCAGAAGGACCCTCACCAAGTGCCTAGATGACTGTTGAGGGCAGATTAGTGATGTTGCAGAAAAGAAGTGAGCCCGAGTAACAAAAGGAAAATTGAGGGTCGAGGGTCCTGGAAAAGGGAATGCCCTCGATCAGGGAAGAATGGGCTGGTGGATAAAGGAGTTGAAGGAAGGAGGGCCACAAAAGGGGTTGGCAAGTGCCTTCAACCTCCATGAGGGGAGGCCATCCCAGGGTGGCAGAGAGAGAGAGCGAGAGAGAGAGAGCACTTGGTGAGTTGCTTGATGTGGACATTGGCTCTCTCTAGCTTTCCCAATGCCTGTGGACCGAATGGAATATGAAGTTTCCAAATGTTAAAATCTTCAGAGACAAGCTCGACCACCTTGGAAGTAAAGGCTGGACCATTGTCTGTTTGGATGGTCTGTGACTTGCCAAACTAGGAAGTGATGTGTTCAAGGAATGCCTAAGCCACCACATCCACCATTTCCCCGGAGGTTGGGGAATGTCCAGATCCACCCTGTAAAGGTGTCAACAAGGGTTAGGAGACAGTGGAGCTTTTTATGAGTGGACATGTGAATGAAGTCAGTCTGCTAGTCATGGTCCATTTGGTGTCCTCGGAGCTGGTGCAGGGCCTAGTGTGTACAGAGAGCCCCTGCAGGTTGGCCTTGGCACATGTCTGGCAGGAAGAGTGGACCTGCAAATATGGGCTCAGAGACTGGTGGGATCAAGGAAGCATTCTAAGAAGTGGCACAAAGACTTGGGGCCTATATGTAGTGTTTGGTGGATGTCAGAAATGATGGAGAGTACCTGATCCTGGGGGAGGATGAGGCAGTTATTTAGGTAGAACCATCTGTCTTTTGTCTGTGTGGTACCATTGTTTAGGAGTTTGTCTGTCTCCTCTGGTTGGTAATAGGGCTATTAAGAGCATGTCAGATATATATATATATATATATATATATATATATATATATATATATATATCCTGTAGATTCAGTGTGGGGAGAGGTCAGTCCCTGGGCCACTGAGTTGGCCCTGTAATTGCCCAAGGCCACTGGGTCCTTGGGGGCATGGTGCCCCTGCCAGTGGATTATGGCTACCTCTGCCTGAAGCTGGAGGATCTCCAAGAGCTTGGCTATAAGGAGTCTGTTGAGAATGGAAATGCCCTTGCTAGTGAGGAAGGCTTTTTGTTTCCACAAGATACAACGGATGTGGGCTATTAAGAAAGCATATTTTGAGTCAGTATAGATGTTGACCCTCTGTCCTTTAGCTATATAGAGTGTCCAAATGAGGGCAATCAGTTCTACCTTTTTTGACATGGTCCCCACAGATAAACAGACCACCTCCACAGGCTCAGTATTAGTGATCACTGCATAGGACACCTGGTGGTTTCCTGATCTGTCCATGAATGAGCTCCCATCTACACAGAGGATGAGATATGGGCATCTTTGAGTGCTTGGTCTAAAATCTCAGTTTGAGGTAAGTGGAGGGTCTCCACTGCTTCTAGGCAGGAGTAAAAGAGGGTTTCCAGAGAAGGAGAGGCTGGGAGGAGAACTGTGGGGTTTAGTTTGGGGCAAGAGGCTAGGGTCATCTGGGAGTTTTCTACAAATAGCAGGTGAAATGTTTGAACCTGAGAAGGCCCAAGGAGGGAAAGAGGTGAGGCAGGGTTGGGGGGAGCAGGGGAGATGGGATTTCCCAGCTTGTTCAGAGGAGAGCAGGGGTTCCAACCAAACATGAATCACAAGTGTGTAGTAGCTGAAATTAAAAAGCACCAAACTGGGGTGGAGAGATGGCTCAGTGGTTAAGAGCACTGCCTGTTCTTCCAGAGGTCCTGAGTTCAACTCCCAGCAACCACATGGTGGCTCATAACCATCCCTAGCGGGATCTGATGCCATCTTCTGGCATAAAGTTGTACATGCAGATAAAGCACTCATATGCATAAATAAATAATGAAATCTTAAAAAAAAAAAAAAGCACCAAACCATTTCATTGGAGAGATGCTCTTGTAGAAGACCCATGTTCATTTTCCATGGCAGCTCACTACCTGTCTAACTCCAGTCCAATGTGATCCCATGCCCTCTTCTGGTCTCCATGAGAACTGCAAGTGAAAACAGCCATAACATAAAATAAAATAAACATGTCTTTAAAAATCAACATTTAAGAAGATGCATCACGTGCTGACAATCATTCCTGCACAAAAGTGATTAAAGACTGAAGTACAGACTCTTAGCAATAGCCAGAGATCTTTACAAAGAGTGTAGGAACAATTGGACATCTGGAAAGAAGCAGTTAATGACAAACCATGAATTTCAACACAAAGCTAAAACTATCAGGAGTTGAAAAATAAAAATATTTCTGTGTTCCGTGTGATCACTCCCCATGTCTCTTCATAACCTTTTCATTTTATTTCATTCTTTTAAGAAGTAAGAGTCCAGCAAGACGACTCAGTAGGTAGAGGCACCTGCGACAAGCCTGAAGACCTGAGTTCAATCCCTGGGACCCACCTGGTAGAAGGAAAGAACTGAATCCTGATTATTGTCCTCTGCCCTTCACAAACACACACACCCACACATGAAATTTAAAAAATAAACTTAAAAATAGTTTTAGAAAAAAAGCAGCGTGACAGAGCCGTGGGAGCTGTGAGGGCTGGCAGTGGGAATGAAGGCTTCAGCACGCACCAGATGAGGTGGAATGAATCCAGAATCCAGGACCCACTGATCTTCCATCACAAACTCTTTGACTTTGAGCATGAGCCGTGAATTCTGTCTCTCAAACTTCTTAATTTATAAAGGGGTCATATCAGCATCCCGAGTCTCAGAGGCAGCCTCAGATGGGTTAGGTTAGTCACCACAGAAGTGGGGGCAAAAATAGCTGAAATGTGGCAAGAACTCAACTCAGTGTGAGCTGTTTTCTGATATTTGAGGGTGAGCAGTTTTTTCAGTCTTCCTGAGAGGGACCTTTCCATCATTCCTCTGGTGAAGGCTAGTTTGTAGAAAGCAGCAAGAACCCAAAGGCCATTTCCAAGCAGACGCCTTCAAGATGGATGTGGTTTTTGTGTCTCTGTTTTGTTTTCTCAAGTAAAACTATTTTGTCTGGGAAAGAATATACCAGGCTGTGGTGGTATTGTGTCCCCCAATATATTGTGCACCCTAATAAACTTATCTGGTGTCAGAGGACAGAACAGTCCCTAGATATAGAGGCCAGAAAATGGTGGCACACATGCCTTTAATCCTAGTGTTCCAAAGGCAGAGATCCATCTGGATGGTAATACATACCTTTAATCCCAGGAAGTGATCGCAGAAAACAAAAAGGTATATAAGGTGTGAGGACCAGGAACTACAGTCTGTTTAAGCTTTTAGCTTTTGAGCAGCAGTTCACCTGAGATCCATTTGGATGATGACATAGAGGCTTCCAGTCTGAGGAAACAGAATCAGCTGAGGAACTGTCAGGATGAGGTGACTGTGGCTTGTTCTGCTTCTCTGATCTTTCAGCATTCACCTCAATAACTGGCACCAGGTTTGTTTTTATTAATAAGACCTTTTAAAATTCATGCTACACCAGGCTCTTAGAAGATCATGCACATACATCTCTATTGTAGAATATTATTTTAAGGTGTGTTACTTTTGTTTATGTTGCATTGGTTTAACTCTGTGAAGCTGTGTTACTATGCCTGTCTAAAACACCTGAGGGTCTAATGAAGAATTGAATAGCCAAAGCAAGGCAGGAGAAAGGATAAGCAGGGCTGGCAGGCAGAGAGAATATATAGAAGGAGAAATTAGGGAAGAAAAAAGAAGCAGCCAGAGAAGGAGGAGGATTCCAGGGGCCAGCCACCCAGTGACACAGCAAACCACAAAGTAAGAGTAGGATTTACAGAAGTGAGAGAACAGGAAAAGCCCAGAGGCAAAAGATAGACAGGGCTACTTTAAAGTTAAGGAGAGCTGGCAAGAAACAAGCCAAGCTAAGGCCAGGGATTTGTAATTAAGAATAAGCCTCCATGTGTGATTTATTTGTGAGCTGGGTGGCAGTTCCCCACCAAAGAAAGAAAAAACAAACAACATACCTGTGTAGCAGGAATCTTAAAAGTTCTTATTAATAAAATCAAACCCGAGGCCAGTTATTGGGGTCAATGCTGGTAGATCAGAGAGACAGAACAAGCCACAGCTATCTCACCTCACCAGTTCCTCAGCTGGTCTTGTCTCTTCAGACTGAAGGCCTCTGAGTCTCATCCGAATGGTCTCAGCTGAATTACTGCTCAAAAGCCTGAATGCTTAACCAGCCAAATCTTCTAGTTTCTGTCCTCACGCCTTATATATCTTTTTGCTTTCTACACCACTCCCTGGATTAAAGCTGGCTTTCTGATTAAAGGCGTGTCACCATGCTTGGCTATTTCAATGTGCCTTGAACTCACAGAGATCAGAGGATTTTACTCTGGAATGCTAGGATTAAAGTGTGAGTGCACCATTTCTAGCCTTTGTATCTAGTGGCTGTCTTTCTCTGACCAGATAAATTATTAGAACACAATATAACACATACACCACATACCTGAGTTCTCAACTTGGCAGAGTAGATTGTTCTTGTAGAAATAAAGTAGGCAAAGGAGTGAGTGAAAAACAATATAAATACACACAACCACAAGAGTGACACTAGCAACCATGATATTTTAAACACAGTGTTAGGCCTGGAGAGATGGTCAGCAGTTAAAAGTGCTTGCTGCTCTTCCAGAAGACCTGGGTTCAGTTTCCAGCACCCAAGTTAAGTGGATCCCTGTTGGCTGTAACTCCAGTTCCAGGGAGATCTGATGCCCCAATAGCATCTGCACACACACACACACACACACACACACACACACACACACACTTCCCACACACATACATACATATAAATGACATCAAAACAAACATGCAAACAAGAATAAAACAAGGTGGGAAATAACTAAGAAAGATTCAAGACATCTATACCTGGCCTCCATACATGCACGTGTGCACAAGCACATACACACAAACTCTTACAAATATAATCTGAGCGGAAAAGCTAAGAGAAAATGTAATTTATTATAAAACCATGCATCAGTTGCAAATGATTCTGCAGCCAACACATTTAAAGGTTTATTTTACAGCTTTTGACACCTGTCTGTGCCCCAAATATTTCTCACTTTTACATGCTTTCTGTAAGTGAAAGTTAACTTCATCCTTGCATTCTGCATATGTTAGCAAATGCCTCTCTTATCCTTAACGATCTTCACAGCACTTGAATATGTTCTTCTCAAATAGAGTCTTGGTTTCTACATGAGCTGCACTTTTATCCTCTTCTCATTCTTCACTCTTCTTGCCTGAGCTGTCATCATTATTAGTTAAGAACAAGACGATTTTGTCTTTTCATTGTTCCAGTTTGCTCTGTACACGGACTGCTTTTGTTTCTTCCAACTCTGCAGAGCTAGCATCAGTTCTCAGTGACTAAGTGCTCTGTTGTGTTTTCCTCCTTCTGTGAGCGACAGTGTGCTGAGCTGATGCTTGCCACTCCTTCTGAGCAAGACTGGGAACTGCATCCCATCATCTTCTACGTGTGTTTCCAAGGTGATGTTTGCCATCCATGGAACTCTGGTCTAACTGAAATAAGTAGAGCAGAAGCAACTCTGCAGGTAACCCAGCCAGGGCTTGGGGGGAGCAGGAGTTGCCCACCAGCTTCCTGGAGCCAGAAGGTCACCCCACTTTGCAGCTGTCTTAGATGCCAAAAGCGCTTGTGATTCAGGAGAAGCATAGCAGAAGCACAGCCTCAGATTTGGGCATTAATTCCTCTGACTTTAGTGGTGGCCCTTTTGTTTTCTTTAGTCACACCGCTGACTATCACTCAAATCCCTAACTCCATATAGAACATGCTACACCTGGAACACATCACTGTTGATTCATATTCATGAACAAACCCCAGGCAACATAAAGATCTTTAGTATATGAAAAATAATATTCACATGCCCATGAAAACTCTGTTCTATTATGCTCTCTGTTGCTGTGATAATTGTCACAGCCAAGAGTAACTCGAGGAGGAAAGGGTTTATTTTTACCTTTTAGTTTACAGGACATCTGGCTGGTTTTATGTCAACTTGACACAAGCTAAAGTTATCAGAGAGGAAAGAGCCTCAATTGAGAAAATGCCTCCATAAGATCTGTATGTAGGGCATTTTCTTATTCAGTGATCAATACCAGACCATCCCTGGGCTGGTGGTCCTTCATTTTCTAAGAAAGCAGGCTGAGCAAGTCATGTGAAACAAGCCAGTAAGCAGCACCCATCTGTGGCCTCTGCATCAGCTCCTGCCTTCGGTTCCTGCCCTGCTTGAGTTCCTGTCCTAACTTCCTCTGATGATAAACAGTGATATGGAAGTGTAAGCTGAATAAACTCTGTCGTCCTCAACTTGCTTTTTGGTCATGGTATTTAGTTGCAGCAATAGAAACCCTAACTAAGATAATCATGAAGAGGATCAAAACAGAAACTCAAGGCAAGAACTGTGGAGGAATGATGCTCACTCTCTTTCTTCAAGTTCATATTCAGTTACTTTCCTTATACATCCCAGGCCAACCTGTCTAAGGATGGTAATGCCAACAGTGGACTAGACCTTCATATGTCAATTAACAATGAAGAAAATGCCATCAATTAACGTATGCACAGGTCAGTTTGACAGAAGCAATTCTTGAACTGAGGTCCCCACTTCCCAGGTGTGTCAAGTTGACAGCCAAGGTCAGCCATCACAGATGCCAACCGTGTGGCTTCTCTTCCCTGCTCCATGGCCTCTGCTGTGCCACCTCACTCCCACAGTTAGGACACCTACAATCTCTAACTATTGAATATTCCTCCTGGGATGTCTGTTGACCCTAATGATGAGCACTCAAAATTATCTATCTCCGGAGAGACCCAAGCTGTGGAGGTTGGCATTTTGGAAGCCTGTAGGGTGGCCAAGACTAAAGAATGCTACTGTTCCCCATTTGTGTCTAGTTTTGACAGTTCAGCATCAGACTATCCAATCCACTTGCAAGTATTTCTCAGAGTGACTCTGCAAAGCATTAGCTTTGAATTCTATCAGCTACTCATCTCTTGGCTGGGTGCACCACTGTTTAGATCTAATATCATATTACTAAGATCATACTTCTGGCCCTTCCTCCTTAGCAAGCCTGATTCTCTCACCCTGGAAACATGTAGATGCTTTAAAGAAAAGGTTTATTTTATTTCTATTTATGTGTATGCATGTGTGTCTATGTAGGGGGTTGGGCACTTCCTGGAAGCCAGAGTGATAGGAGGTTGTGGGCTGCCTGATGTGGGTACTGGGAGCTGAAGTCTGGTCCTCCATTAGAGCAGACCATGCTTTTAACCAGAGTCATTTCTCTATCCCTGAGGGGACTTTAGATTTTCCACTTGAAAACTGCTCTGTGTGGCTGGACATGTGCTCATGCAGCATCAGACATACCCTTAAGCTAAATTGTTGGCTTCCCATGGAGGGAAGGGATTCTGGAATATTTTGCCTTCATTGAGTGGCAAGAGCAGAAGGAACCCTTTTTATTACCTCATCATGACTAAAGGTACAAAAGGCAGAACCAGACTGGGAATTCTTGAAACCCCCCACATAGACACAAATGCAAACACATAAATAGAAATTAAATAAACCTTTTCTTTAAAGAGTCTACATGTTTCCTGGGTGAGAGAATCAGGCTTGCTAAGGAGGGAGGGCCAGAAGTATGATCTTAGTAATATGATATTAGATCTAAACAGTGGTGCACCCAGCCAAGAGATGAGTAACTGATAGAATTCAAAGCTGATGCTTTGCAGAGTCACTCTGAGAAACACTTGCAAGTGGATTGGATTGTCTGATGCTGAACTGTCAAAATTAGACACAAATGGGGAACAGTAGCATTCTTTAGTCTTGGCCACCCTACAGGCTTCCAAAATGCCAAGCCCCACAGCGTGGGTCTCTCCGGAGATGGATAATTTTACATGGTCATCACTGGGGTCAATAGACATCCCAGGAGGAATATTCAGCTACTTACTTACTTTCTATGGGACTCAGATAAATTATTTTGTCTGTTTATCTCCCACATGGGTTGAATAATAGTATTCATGGAATGTAGCTGTTTTGCAGACATCATTCATGCTAAGCAATTTTAGTAAAATCCCTGGCATGCCTGTATTTCACAAACTCCACGTGGACAGGTCTTTTGAAGGTTTATTTTATTTATTTGCTTGTGTGCATGTGTATACACCCATGTGCACACATGTGTGGGTACATATGAAGGCCGGAAAAGGGCATCAGATCCTCGGAGCTGGAGTTACGACTGGTTGTAAGCTGCCTTACATGTGTGCTAGGAACCAAGTCTTCTGATGTTTCATGCTGTGCACATTTTTGTATTTTCATTATTAATTATGTCCCTGATCAAATTGAAAGTCACCAACAACACACAACAAAACAGAGTAATTTATCTGGATCCAAAGAAATATACACTGAAATTACTCATCTCTTTTCTGAAATGCAAATGGATAGTAAAATTTGAGAATAAATCTTAAACACTGGAAACATAAAAAGGCAATCTCTTAATCGTTAATGTTCTCTGGAGTTATGTGTAAAACTGATAGTGATCAATCTTTCTCAGTTCTTGCTACAGCACACATTCTCACCAGCTCCTGCATGACGGGGATACTGCGGGATTCTGGGCTCATTCTCACCAGCTCCCTCATGATGGGGATACTGCGGGATTCTGGGCTCATCCTCACCAGCTCCTGCATGATGGGGAGACTGCGGGATTCTGGGCTCATTCTCGCCAGCTCCTGCATGACGGGGATACTGCAGGATTCTGGGCTCATCCTCACCAGCTCCTGCATGACGGGGATACTGCGGGATTCTGGGCTCATTCTCGCCAGCTCCTGCATGATGGGGATACTGCGGGATTCTGGGCTCATCCTCACCAGCTCCTGCATGATGGGGAGACTGCGGGATTCTGGGCTATAACTTGACTGTCAGTATCCTACATGGTGTGCTTGGACCCTCAGCTGACAAAGGGCAATCTACTAAACACAGCCCTAAGCATAAGGACATAGGACATAGTTCTCCCTTGGTTGGCTGGTCACAAATAAGATTCACATTATTATCAGTGTGGATTTAAGTGGGAGAAATGGTTGGCAGAGAAACACAAAGCTATAATCCTTACACTGGAGAGAATGATGCAGGAGGATGGCTGTGAGTTCAAGGCTAGCGTGAGTTATATAGTGAGTTCCAATCCAGTCTGGACTGCACAGTGGGACTTTGCCTCAAGTGGGGGGTATTACATAAATAATTTTAAAGAAGGGGGTAGAATTTAAAAGAACGGAGAAAATTAGTAATGAGAAAAAAGTCACCTAGACTTGCTGGAGAAAAAGTCATGCATGAGCTCTGAATGAAACCAGATGTTAGTATTCTTATATTCCTTGACTCTGGAATGACAGAATGGAATATGCCTATATTCAAGAAAGCACTTGATAACCCATTAGTACACTGTGGTATTTATTAGCTGTCACTAATAAAAGAGTTTTCATAGCTGTGTTTCCCATTTATGAAGCAACCAATTTTTCTTTATTATTTAAGGGTTTAAGTTTTATCATTTATATTTAGCCTTAGTTTTAAACATAGGTTTTATATTGTCAATTTCAAATGTCAAATAAGATGTTCCTATCTCCTGCCTTCCATGTGAAACCATTAATAGACATAAGGACGCAGGACCAAACAGCATTTTCAGGACTCTCAACCCTTTGTTGGGAGCTCCTCCTTTGTTTCTCTATAAAACCTCACTCGATTGCCCTCCAGAAAAAAGAGCCAGAACTGTCTTTTAAAAAAAAAATAGTGTATGGTTGCTTTGCCTGTGTGTCTCTGTGTGTACTGTGTGTGTGCCCTGTGCCTAGAGAGGCCAGAAGAGGGCACCAGATCCCCTTGAACTGGAGTTTCAGATGGTTGTAAGCTGCCATGTGGGTGCTGGGAACTGATCCCAGCTCCACTGCAAGAGCAGCCAGTGCTCTTAATCAGTGAGTCATCTTTCTGGGCCCCCAAAATCACTTTTAATATTTCATTTAAAAAAATATCGACCCGGTTCTAGACGGGCAGCTGACTGTGCAAGGTTCTTTTAGCCCTTACCTTTCTCTACTCACAGGGATTTGAGCAGTTTGGAATATAATGACAGTATTAAAAGAAAAATCTCATCCTTGGTTTGTAGAATTCTCTGAAGATTGGCATTCTAGCTAGTGGGGAACAAACAGGAGCAAAAGCTGTTTATAGAGTGTGGTGGTTTGAAATAAAATGGCCCTCATTGGCCCATAGGGAATGGCACTATTAGGAAGTATGGCCTTGTTGGAGAAAGTGTGTCACTGTGGGGGCATGCTTTAAGGTCTCAGATGCTCAAGCTATGTCCAGTGGGATATTCATTTCCTTCTGCCTGGAATCCACATCTGGATTTCTCACCTCCTTCTCCAGCACCATATCTGCTTGCACATTGCCTTGATTCCTACCATGACGATAATGGACTAAACCTCTGAAGTTGTAAGATAGCCCCAATTAAATGCTTTCCTTTATGGAAAAATGTCATGGTGTCTCTTCACAGCAGTAAAACCCTACCCTAGACATAGAGGTACAAGTTCAATAAGTACATAGCTATCTGAAAGTCGAACCATAGACAGACAGATCTCACTGTGTAAGCCTATGAACACAGAAAGAGGATAGAGAACTGGTGAAAATGTTAAAATCCTCCCAAGGGTCACGAGATTTGGAACCATTCAAGCATTCGTGATGGAAGCTGCATGTATGGAGTCATATACAGGATGATGCAAAAATATGGGAGTGGCTGTAAACTGCGAATCAGGCACACGAAGCTGCCAATCAGGACAAGAGCTGTTCGTTAGACATTAGTTAAAACTCACACCCTTGTTATCAGTGGTGCTCCATTAGGCCTGCCACAAGCAGGAACTCCTGGGGCAGACTGCCCAGGAGGGGCAGGTCCTGATTCCACCCCAGCTCTGAGGGCTGGTGGAAGCCCTTCTGCAGACCTTTGGGTCAAAGGGAACTGCACTGTTTAGAGATGTGAAGGGAAACAAAAAGAAAGAGGTCAAAATAATTGTTCTATTAACTAAAGCATCAATTGAAAATCAATTCCAACTTCTACAGAACTTCTCATCTGAAAATCAGAACTAGTAGTAGAAAAGATCATGTATTAAATTCTTTAGGTGGAAGGAATATTCGGCTTTGTTTTTCCCTAACAGTTCTCCAGTCATTCACTTCTCTCTACCTTAAGTTGAAATCTTTCCTCAAATTCACCCTCCTCAGCTGAAGACGGTTGCTTTCTTCTGTTTTGGTTGATCTGACCCAGGAGGTTATTCTGACAAACATCTATCTTTCCTTTCCTTTGTCTTCAGTAATGTGGGTTTTACTTCTGACACATTTCACTTTAATCTGCCATGGAAAAAAAGCTTCTGTGGTACTCAATGCCTTACCATTATCCCTCTTTAAAACACACTCCACTTTCTTTTTTTGCTTGTTTTTTTTTTTTTTTTTTTAAGACAGGGTCTCACTATGTAGCCCTGGCTGTCCTGGAATTCACTCTGTAGACCAGGCAGGCTGCTTCTGTCTCCTGAGTACTGGGACTAAAGGTGTGTGTTACCCCTGGAGGGCTCATTCCACTCCTAGCTCTCATGGGAAGAATGCTTCTGTGATGCTCCTCAATGCTGTACCATCACCCCAGCAAGAGATGACTCATGGGAGCACTCATTCATCATTTCTTCCAAGGTTACTGTGTTATGTCTTGCACACTGTTGAAAAGCTGGAGATGCCTAGAGAAGCATACTATATGCAAAGCCACTGAGTGAGAACTGCTTTCAAGATAAGGTCATGGGGAAAGACACACTGGGCAGTAGAGTTGGTTTAGCATCTGGAAAATGCTGCTGAGGAGGTAGTGTTTGCACTGGCGCTTGAGTGAGGGGATGAGCCTCCACTCCAGACATTAGGAGGACAAAAGCTCCAATCTGAATGGGAGTTTACAAACAATGATACACACACACACACACACACACACACACACACACACACACACACACACACACGAACACATTGATGTATTTGCCTCCTTTCATTTTAACCTTATTCATCCATATATCCTGTTGAAAGACTTCCTTTTTGTGTCCTCCCTGTCCTTTTACTGTGTTTCCATGGTAACTTAAGACAAGGATTAATCTGGTTTATAACATCTTGAAACTTGTCTTATTTTATATTGCCCGGGGGATGCATATGGGAGTAGGGTGATGTATGTTCCTGGCTGGACTTCAAATGGACATTCTAGACAATGCTGTACAAGAACTGCAAAACCCTCCTTAATTCCAAAATTGATACTCTTCTGCCAACTTCATTCTCCCCTACTTTGCACAGAATAAAAATTTATGTTACTTAAGACTAAAAGGAAAAACCTTTAAGGGGAAAAACTCAGTCTTAACTTGATCTTCTCTGTTACCCCTGAAGACTCCCACTCATTTGATATTGTGGCATCTTATGATATCAGTCCACAGAAAAACGGAAGGAGCCAAAATTGCTTCAGTATCTTGGGAAGCACGCCATTCCCATGACTTCTGTCTGTCTTCCAGATTCAATAGACTACATAGACCCTTAAAGTGCATTGATTTTACTTTTATACCAGGAAAAGGGGGAAGTCAATGAGTCCAAGACAAGAAATATTGCTGGAAAATACAAGTATCTGTGGTGCTTTTTTTATTTGTGCTGAAATGTGATATTTTATTTATATACTAATAAATAAGGTTTGCCTGGAGATCAGAGGTCATAGCCAGCCATAAACAGAAGTCAGGCAGTGGTAGCACATGCCCTTAGTCCGATCACTAGGCAGACAGAGTCTCTGTGTGTTCAAGGACACAGCCAAGCGTGGTGACACACGCCTTTAATCCCAGTACCAACCATAGAGACCTGGAGGTCTGTATAGACAGGCAGTGATAAGGAAGTGATGTGGCTGGGCTTAGAGCCAATGAGAAAGCAGAACAGGAAGGCAATAAAGGTGCAGGTTAGACAGGAAGAGGCTCTTTTGGGGAGCTATGGTGATGTGGTGAGCTAAGGTAAATTGACAGGTATTGCTCTGATCTCTACAGCTTGCATCCCTGCATTTGGCTCTGTATTTCTTATTTAATAAGACAGTTTAGAAATTCATCAACAAGTATCCAAGGTTTCCATTGAAAAAACCATGAACTGGGATTGCCTGAACCCTGGAGTTCAACCTGCTGGTTAAAGTGGAAGCCTCAGCTAGATTCTCATTGATACCATCTGTGACCTTGTTAATCTCTTAGCTTCTTTTTGTTACTCAAAATACTCAAAACCATAATACTCAAATTCACTCTGTGGAAGTTTTCAATGACAACCTACCTTTTAATCAAGATTCCAATGGTCAGTCAACAATCCTTCCATTGTTTAGAGGGATGGGCCATTGTCATTTGGTGTGCGTCATCTAATGACACCATTGTCTATTGCTCAGCAGTGTTGAAGGCCCAGGCTCCTGTGGTCTCCTAATTTCTCAAGAGTATGGCCCAATTCCTCTTTAACTGGCCTTTGCTCTACCTGAGTATCTAATGATTTAGCTACATTTTCTGAGTTATTTTTCTTTCTAACTGTGGATTACTGCCATTCTGCTTTTATAGTCTGTTGGAACCACTGATAACAGTGGCCAGAATTTGTTTTGGTTTATTTTTCCTAACCACAAATACACACAGCTTCTCACATGTTCGCTACTTATATGACAATTAAATCAGTGGCTCAAAGAAGTGAAAAATTTAGACCTGTGTCTTGCTTTTTCTGTACCCCTCACTTGTGAAGTAACAGCCAACAAAGAACTATAATTCAGTCATTTAAAGGGGTGGCTGATAGCTTTAAGTATATGGGGCCTTGTTTGCACAGAACACAGCTTCTGTAGCTATACTGAGTTGAAAGTAATTTAACGTAGAGAATTACATTGAATTCACAAGTGGCCAAAGGGTCTTAGTCTTGATGTTGCCCTAAACATCTCACAAAACAACATTGTCAGATCAGCACCTGGTGGGCAGGAGACCCCATCAGGGAGTCACTCGTGGCAGTGTGAGCCCCAAAGGCAAAACACTTGGTTTGGCTGTGTATACATCTTTGCCCTTGTCTACTAGATGTTTGCTGAAGAAAATTGATGTCCTATGTCACATCTTGTGACATCTATAAATAGAGCTGATTCTCTTTTTCAATACTGGAGATCTAGCCTAGTGCCTTATACATCCCAGCAGGTACTCTGCCACTGAGCTTCATCCTTGGCCCAAGATGGCGGACCTTAATGCTGCTAAAGAAACCATGACATCAACTGAACTGTGTCCCTGAACTGCTTTTGTGTTCCATGCTTCATGAAAATGAGTGTGATGGGTTGATATCAAAGTTGTACTAGAGCTAGTTACAAAGAAGTCTGAGAAAGTTCTGTCTGTATAGACCAAGCTGGCCTCAAACTCACAAGTAGCCATCTGCCTCTGCCTCTCCAGTGCTGAAATTAGGGACCTGTACCACCTAATCTGGCAATAATGATAGTCTTGACAGAAGCAAATTAATTCATTATGGTTGCCAAAAACACTTATGAAGGGCAAATAATAGTTTTTGGTGATTGAAAAAGTAACAGTCTTAGTATAGAGAAATGGTAAAGTAGCAGATGGATACAGGAGACAGAAAACCTCTAAGTTTATTGGGAACATTTTGCTATATAACTTTTTCCACCTCAAAACTGTTAGCAAACTTTGACATCAAAGAATCTTAAAATTGTTTGTTATTTTTGAAGACCTTAGATGTCTGGGTACTTCATGATTGAGATGAGAAAAAAAGTGCCCGTTTCCAGTCCAGGTATATCATACTTTAAAATGTCACTTTAAAAAATTACCATTTTCATTCCATCTGAGTCTACAGGTATAAGTCAAAGCAACAGTGACCAAATGGTCATCAAGGCTCTTTTTCTTTCTATGTGAAACCAGATTCACAGCCTAATGTCCTACTCTGCAAAGTGTTGTTAAATACAGAGGGATATTAAATTATCTAAACAGTATTTCATAATTTATTAACATGTAATGAATACAGAATATATATTGAAACATTTATAGAGCAAAGTGTTGCCTGAAGGAGGGGGAGCGCGGAAATAAAAGGTTTAAAAACAAAATTATCAGCCAGGCAGGCATAGTGGTGTGTTCTTCAAGTTCCTGTACTTGAGAGGTAGAGGCAGGGGGGTTATAAGCTCAAACCCACCCACCCTTAGAGACACAGTGAGCTCCAGGTCATCCTGGGCTAAATGAAATCCTGTCTCAAAAATCCAAAAATAAATAAATGTAATAATAAAATAAAATAAGCTTGTAAAAAATTGAGTTTAGAAGGCCCATCATAACCGAAACCAGTATCCTAATTTTTTTATTGACAGCCTTCACCCACTGCAAATATCGATGTATATCAATACAAACTGCAAAACAAAGGCTTTGTTGAGGAAGCTTGCATGAGTAGATATCTGCGGACAATCGGCTTCCCTTAGTTCTGCAAAACAGCATGTGAAGTCTGCTCTATCATTAAAATGGGATAAGACAAACGAACTTCTGTTACTTAGCTTTGCCACAGATGTGAAGGGCAAGGTTGGGTGAAGTGGGCAGAAAGAGAAAAACACATAGTACAAGTCTCCATAAGTGACCTCTGTGGTCACCAGCATTGTCTGGCATGCTTCATTTTCCAGTGTAGGGAAGTATGGACAGTTGACACCCGTGGCCTCTAAAATTCCTAATCAAAGCTCTCTCCTACTGGTGCCCATCTGTAGCATGAATCCTAATTGGTCTTAATAGAAATAAGAAGCCAGGTATTGGAGTAAATGTTAAAAGATCAGAGGAAGCAAGCTGCAGCCACTTCTCACCTTACCAACTCCTCAGCTGAAAGGGACTAGGTTCCTGTCCCTCCAACTCCCGCCTTATATTCCTTTCTCTGCCCAGCTATATCACTTCATGTCTCAACCTCCCTAATGCTGGGATTAAATAATTGTGTGCCATCACTGCCTGACTCTGTTTCCTTTTTAGACTGGATCAATCTTGTGTAGCCCAGGGTGGCTTTGAACTCACAGAGATCCATTGCCTCTGCCTTCTGAGTGCTGGGATTAAAGGTGTGTGCCACAACTGCCTGGCCTCAATGGCTAACTAGTAGCTTAACTCTGAACTCTGATCTTCATGCAAGCTTCATTTGTTAGATCACAAAGAAAATATCACCACAACTATCAACATGCTTGTAGTTGGAGTTAGGGTTTGAAGAGGTAATTAAATTAAAATGAGGGCTTCAGGAAGCACCCTAATCTACTCTGCCTGGCATTCTTGTAAAAAGATCGCCTAAGGACACCTGGGGAGTCACTGGGGAGAGGCAGGTACACAGGAAAGGCCAAGTGGCTATGATGATGTTTTGAGGTGTATTGAGAAGACTGGTATCTGTGTCAGTTCAGGGTGTTGTAACAGGATATAACAGGTGGGTGGAATAAGCCACAGGGATCTATGTCTTACAGCTCTAGGGGAAGTGATTAAGGCAATGGGAAGACTGGGACTGGGGATCTAATGAGACCTTTATTTTGGTTTGCAGGAAATGTCCATCTTTTCACTGTACCCCTACATCACTGTATTGGTTGATGTAAAATGCATAAATATATATTTGGATGATAATAAAGGTACAAAACAAGAGAAGAGGTAAAGACATATTTGAGTAAAATATGTTATATTTTTTAAATCAAGTTAGTATCAATTCAAATTAAATTGGTTTATTTTAGTTTTTTTTCTTTTTTTTTGTTTTGTTTTTCGAGACAGGGTTTCTCTGTGTAGCTTTGCGCCTTTCCTGGAGCTCACTTGGTAGCCCAGGCTGGCCTCGAACTCACAGAGATCCACCTGGCTCTGCCTCCCGAGTGCTGGGATTAAAGGCGTGTGCCACCAACGCCCGGCAAGTTTTTTTTCTTTTAATAATAGGTATGTATGTGTCTAGATTTTGAGTCTGTGCATATGTGCATGTGCCATAGAGACTGGAAGAGAGTGTTAGGAGTTAGAGTTGCAAGCTGTCTTAGTTAGGTTTCTATTGCTGTGTAAAACACTATGACTGAAAGCAACTTGGGGAGAAAAAGGGTTATTTCATCTTATAGCTTGTAGTTTGATATCCAGGGAAGCCAGGGCAGGAACTTAAAGTGGGAACCTGGCAGCAGGAATTAAAGCAGAACCATGGAGGGGTGCTGCTTACTGCCTTGCTCAGTCTGCTTTCTTATAGCAACAAGACCCCCAGCCCACTCTTATGGGACAGGCCCTCTCTCATCAATCATTAATCAAGACAACACCCCACAGATTTGTGTATAGGCCAGTCTTATAAAGGCATTTTTTTTTTTCACTTGAGATTCTGTCTTTTCAAATAACTCTAGTTGACATAAATTAAGCTGACATAAAACCAACCAGCATACAGGCATTTGTAATCTCCCCAACATGGATGCTGAGAGCCACTCTGGTCCTCTAGTAGCGTAGTACATGCTCTTAAGCACAGAGCTATTTCACAGAGCACATTCAGTATCTCTAGACTCTGAATCAAATTTTTGTAAGATACCCATTATAACCCTTGAGGCAATTATGAGGAAAATAGCACAAAACTAATAAAAACTAATTAGTGAAAGGGAATTAGTAAAGGGAAATGAAATTAAAATGGTACAGCAGAAAATATCTGTTTAACTGAAGAGAAAACATAAATGGATGACTAGTAAAACAAAAATAATTACAATTAAATTGGGAAATAAATAGAAAATAAATGCCAGATATAAATATTAATGTAGACATTAATGTAAATATATTCAACATTCCAATCATCAAGCACAGATTGGCACAAGAAAAATGTACAAAACAAAATATCATTAACTATATAGTGTATGTAATAGATATATTTTAGACTTTAAAATATAAATAAATTAAAAATGAATATCAAAATAAAAAATGTTATTCTTCTGTATAGACCAAATGTTGAATCATAAAAAGAACATGTGCTAAGCCATATATAATGACTCAATAATTTAGAAATGTTTCAAACTCTATAAACTGTTACATTCTCATTTCACTCATTGATGGAGTAAAGTTAGAAATAAATCATATAATTAGCATTTTATTTTTTCATTATGTTAAAAATTATATTTGTAAATAACTAATAGATTGAAGAAAAATCCCAAGGGAGATGGAAAAATACTTTGAATTGAGTACATTTGAAAGGCAACATGCCAATGCATATTCAAAACAACTAAAGCAATGCTTAGAAAAAAATCATAGAAGTGACTACATCTATTTAAAATGCAAGAGGAGGGGCTGGAGTGATGCCTCAGTGGCTAGTAGCACTTGTTGCTCTTGCAGAGGACCTGAGTTTGGTTCCCAGAACCCTTGTCAGGCAGCTTGCAACTGCCTGTAATTATAGTTCCAGGAGATCCAATCCTCTTCTGGCCTTCATGAGTACTGTACAAATATGATGCATATACCTACATAGAAATACACATAAATATAATTAAAAATAATTTTTGAAGCAAAGGTTCTTAAATAATTACCAACATTTTACAATAATAAACCATATAAACAGAACAGAAGAATCTTAAACAGGGGCCTGGGGGAATGGTTTCATGGTCAAAGTGCTTACCAGAGTCCAGTTCCCTAGAACTCAATCAATGCACCAGATGGGCAAGGTATCCTGACTGTAATTCTAGCCTTCCAAGGCAGAGGAATGGGAACCCCAGAGCACAATAGCTAGGAAAACTAGCCATTTCTGTGAGCTCTGGGTTTGACTGATTCATTTAAATATAGAAGAACATTGGAAGGCTATTTCTGACATCAACTTGGTGCCTTTACATGTTCATGCACACAGGTGCACATACAACCTCACATACATGAGTCTACACACATGAGCCAACATACATAAAAACACACATGAGCCCACAACATGAAAACACAAATATTCAACTCCATAATTTAATATATGAGTCTTCTCTTTTAGATACTATGTGATAAAAGAAATACAGGATAATACAGAGAAAGAGGCAAGGTCTTCTGATTTGAATTAGACAAATGAGGCCCTGAAAGGCACACCTACTACTGATAGATTTACAGAGTCAAAACAAAAGTAATTCCAGTGCAGAAATGGCTGTTTGCTAGGTGAACCCACTTCCTTCCCAACTCTGCCTCACAGCTCTGTACCCTGATTATTTCATCTGGAGATAATTGTGTGACATCATCCATAAAATTAAATCACAATCAACTCAACTAGTGAACAGGCCAGCAGGCTGCTTCACAACCAGACATAGGGCAAGGGAGATGATTCATCTCAATGGGAGACAAGGGAGAGAAATGAAATGCAGATGATACAGAGAGGGCGACCCTCAATATGTGCATAGGCTTGCAGCTGGCAACGTGCCCAAGCCCATGCCCAGGAGTGTCAGGACTGCTGGCATGTACGTGCATTGCCCACGTGTGATAAGGAGAAGTGCTCTGTTCAGAAATGGATCCCTGGGTTGTGTTTTAAGGACTGCTGGTTTGAGATGTGGGTGTCCAAAAGTGAAAGTTCCTGTTCCCTTTTATGATGAATTAACCGTTTCAGAAAATCACAAAGTCCTGAGAGCCATATATGATAGCATTTGGCTAAATGTCTCTTCTTGGCTCATTTCTGGGAGATAGAAGAGTATTACACAAAGTCTGTGGTAAAGTGAGCTGTGATGTGTGCAGTTTACTTCTAATACAGTGAGGTATAGTTCTAAGTCAGTTCATGACATAAGAAGGAATAAAGCCATTAAGATAAGACAGTTCCCAAAGACAGAGTAGGTGGGGATGCAGCTCAGTTCATAGCACGTAGGCCAAGTATGTACCAAGTTCGGTACATAGTGTTTCATTAGGGTGGTATATGCTGTAATACCAGCACCCAGGAGGCGGAGGCAGGAGAATTTGAAGTTCAAGGTTATCCTTGGCTATATATCCCTACCTCTCTAAATAAAAAAGACAACCACACATGAATATATATCTGTAGGACTCTAGGTTAATGTACACATCCATGTTTATTGTGACACTATTCACAATAACTAAGAAATGCAACAAGCCTAGATGTTCATCAGAAGATGAATGAATAAAGAAAACATGGTTGTAGGGGCCCACAGAGGCTCTCCAATAAGGCCTTGCTCAAGGTCAGAGAATCTGAGCTTGCTTTATCCAGCAGGGCTGCATAATAGGATGATTTGGCCAGGGGCATGGTTACCAGGTTTTCAGAAGGTTCTATACTTGGCTGTACATTATGCTTTGGTCCTGAAAGGGGGAGGTCTTTTGATAGTATATAAAAAGCCTATTAAAATAAATCTTGAAGTGGCTGGGTATTGACCCAGGGCCCTCCCGAAACTATTCTGTGTCTCTGTCTTTCTTGTCATCTACGTCTATATTTCTATCTAATACTTCCTCATTCCTCTCTCCTCTCTGAAAGAACCCTTCAATAGGTCAGAGTTGGACTTTCACACATGGTGTATATCAACAATGGGATTTTTTTTTTCAAACATCAAGAAAAATTATATCATGATATTTGCAGGAAAATGATTGGAAGTAGAGGTCATTTTTTGTAAAAGAAATGGGATTTGGAAAGATAAATACTACATTTACTCTCATATGTGGAATCTGGATTAAGTGTGTTGGGGTCTGTGGTGAAGGGACCTTGAGAGAGGAGGAAGAAATCTGAAGAGGGGGCAATGGGATTCATGTGGCATGAAAGCAGAGCTAGGACACCAGCAAGAGGAAGGAAGAGGGAGAGGAGGGGAGCAGAGGAGGAAGAAAAATAAGAAAGTCTAGTGACTCATGGAAAACGCCGTAATGAAACCCATCACTTTGTGCACTGACTTTAAAATTAATTAGAAGAAAAAGGAGCAGTCCAGAAATAAAACAGACCAAGGCAAACGTGTAGTTTGTTCCTATTGCTCGTCCCCAGTGCTTCCGCTTTGGCTGGACAGATGAAGAGCTTCTAAATGCCAAGGTCATCCCAGACTCTCAGGGCCAGAGAGCAGATTCGGGTTGAACCATTTGAGACACTCAGCCTTAATGACTGGAGATTTCCATGGAGACCCCAGTAAATGCAAAGTCCAGATGTCTGCTGAGTAGCCACAGTGCCAGATGTTAGGGAGCCGGCAGCTCAGGAGCATCTGCAGGAGAAGGTCACTGTCCATCTGCAAGGTCACAGTAGAAAACCATGGTGAAGATGACCTCTTTTTGGTTTTGTTTGAATAATACCAGAGACCATAGCACAGGCAGAAGACTTTTAAAAGTGTGGATTCTCGTGTTGTATTAATTATATTGAGTGTGCTTAATGTGTGTGTTGGCCCAGATATGTATTTATAAATCTAAAGACCTAACTTAGTTTTGGATAAACCTAAAATGTGGGTCAATCAGAAAATGAAAAATTTTCATAAATATCAAAATTTATTTTCTTCTGTTCATCCCCTGTCCTCCAGGAATGTTTGCTATTATACCTGACTGGTAAGAGCCATGTGAACCAAGCACATAATGACAAAAGGCCTTGGCATTCTGTTACCATTCTTAGTATATTAATCATTCTTATTAGCTGGGGATCTTTCTGATATAAACCTCATAAACTCAAGGAGGACTATGCAAAAAAAATACGGAATTCAATATGAAAAATAAACCCACATAAAGGTCTAAAGAGGACAGCCATATCTAGTGGCACATGATGGTCTAGACGACTAGGTTTAGCAGAGGACTGCTTCAGACATGACTGCTTCTGTGTCTCATCACGTTGGCTCTCTTTTCTATATCAGCTCTCCTCTAGCTCTAGCTCTACCTTGAGTACTTTGTACCCTGCTTCTAATTTTTTTCCTTTTGATTGCATTCTGGAGGCTGGAAAGATGGCTCAATGGTTCAGAGTGCTAGCTGCTCTTCCAGAGGACCTGAGCTTAGTCACCAGCATCCATGTCAGTTATCTCATACCCACTTGTAGCTCCAATTCTAGAGGATCTGAGGCCCGCTTTGGGCTTCCAGAGGCATACACACACACACACACACACACACACACACACACACACACACCACACACACACACCACCTTTGATTTTCTTCTAAACTAAGTGGGAACCCATGATATCCCAGAAGATGAGACTGTTTCTTAGTAATTTCAGCCAACTCAGAGTGGCATGTCTGTAGCATATATCAAGAAAATAGGAGAAAATCAGGCACATCTTCCTGACTGAAGCCAGACCAGATGTCATGCATTTGGCCACGATGACAAGTTTGAAAGCACTGTAAAGCACAAAACAAAATAAGGAGGCCTCTGTTTTGTAAAGATCCCTGTGATAACTCTGTGGATTAAGACTTGGAATTTGAAGAATAGGGACCCCACCCCACACACACACCAAGCACAACAACAAACCCACACCAGGTGGTGCTGAAGCACTGTGCTTGGTCAAAATATCTTCTATGGGGATGCCCAAAGAACCAGTCGTCAAGACAGTTGAGGTTGTTATGGTCTAATATTTGTTATTTTAGTATTACATTTCCATTACCATTGTAGATAGTCACAAACTTACTTTTGTTTAATTTTTCCTTTGAGACAGGAGCTCACTCTGTAGCTTAAGTCGGTCTGGAACTCATGATCTCCTGCTTTAGACTATCTAGTGCTGGTATTAGAGGTGTGGACGGTACTGTCAGAACCCTAAGAAGGTAGCAATCTCCCTTTTCTGCCTCCTGCTCTGCTTAGAAAGGAGCAGGTACTTCCCACAGCTACAGCTGTGAGCCGCACCCCACTCCCACTGTGATGGACTCCACCCCTTGTACCCCCCCCCCCCCCCCCCCACCCACTGTGATGGACTCCACCCCTTGTACCCCCCCCCCACTGTGATGGACTCCACCCCTTGTACCCCCCACCCCCACTGTGATGGACTCCACCCCTTGCACCCCCCACCCCACTGTGATGGACTCCATCCCCTGAACTGTAAGTCGAAGTCAGCCCTTCCTCCCTAGGTTCATTAAGTATTTTGTCCCAGCTCTGAGACAAACAGTTAACACACTTCCCATAGGAGTAGCGGAGGGTTTCAGGTCATCTCACTCCCAAATATGTGATTGCTGGTTTTGAATTAAAGCATTTGAAAAACAATATTTATGAAAGGGAGCACTCAGCCCCTGACCTTCCTTTTCCTTTCTAAAAACAGGAGATAAAAAATTCCCACGTGAAAAGTTCTTCCCTATACAACAAAGGACAGCATTTCTTATCACAGCACAGATGAGCCAAACCCTGGAGGAATCTGAACAAACACATCTTGTCAGACTACCCTTTATCTACCTAATCCTTTTCCATAATCAATTACTTTATCCCACATAACCTCATCTTGTCATATTGTCACAGCACAAAGAGCTTTTTCCAAACTAGCATCAAAGCTCTTAGCCCTAGCTGTTCCTTTGGGCCTTAGTTTGTCTTGCAAGCTCTCCTGTGCATGTAAAAATTACAGATGAGGGAGTTGGAAAGATACCTCAGTTGGTCAAGTGTCTGTTGAGGATCTGAATTTGATTCCTGGTACCCACTACAAAAACTCACCACATATTTATAATCCCAGCGTTAGGAGGCAGAAATAGGCATATCCCTTGAGGCTCCTGAGTCAGCCAGAGAGAGCACCACATCCCACTCAGAGATACTGTCTCAGAAAACAAGGTGGACCAAAGGTTGGCTATTTCTGAACAGAAGAGGCTAAAATGACAATTAAAGCAGTGTTTGGTTCTGAACTGGGTCCTTGTGTCATAGGAGTCTTTACTGAGAATACTGACAATGCTTGAAAGCAGTCCTCAGGTTAGAAAGTACTGATGTATCTTGATGGCCCTTGGCAGTTGTATAGGGTATGTTTATTGGATATATGTGCTAGCTTTGTGGGGGTTCAGTGTGAAAGGCAAGAGATGAGACCATCTGTTAACATCTCATCCCAAACGCTCAAAACAAAACACTCTTCACACATGTCTTTGAAAGTTTTTGGTTGAGATTATATGAAAACAAGAAAGATTGGCAACATACCTCATTGTTAGAGTCTTTTTCCTATAGGATAAGGCTCTGACTCCAGTACCCAGGGTAGGGGAGAAAGAGAAGAGATGACTAATCTCTGTTCCTTCAGATGAAAGAAGTGGGTTCTGATGGAGCTGTCCCTCTAAGAACTACTTTTCTTCTCAATGGCACAATTGATACTTGAGGCCTTGGGCTTTCTTCTGCCTTCCCCACTGGCTGTAACTCCTCTGCTTTCCTTTTTCTTCTATGCTGGACAAACAGATTCTAAGGGAGTCACCTTCATGATATGCTGTCTATTGTTTCTTTTTCTTGGGAAGTGATTCAAACATTGGCACATTTGGAAATGCCACATCTCTCCAGCAGACTATGAGAGAGGCTTGCATGCTATCCCTACTCAAGCCTGCATTATAGCAGTTAGCTGTTTTGCTTAAAATCCAAATATTTGAAAGGCAAAGGATAGTGACAGCCTTCTTAAAGGTAGAATTGGGTCTTCTTTCAAATATAAACATTCTGAAAGGTTTTTTGTAACCTTTCAATGACCAATGCTTTCAGTAATTGGGGACACCAAATATAGGAACTCCATAATATAGGAACTATTGGATGAATGAACCAAAGATTGAAATCTCTTAGTTCTTTTGAATGACAGCTCCTATAATATTAGTAGACCATCTTTAATACAGGTTCTATTTTGAAAATTTCATGATCTGTGACTTTTAGACTTGCTGCTAAGATTTATATTATAGGACCTGACTGACATCAAGAACCTTGTTCATCTCAGTTAGCTCCGAGGCCCTTGCCTGAGACTGGGAGTCTAAAAGACAGTTCCAAAACTCAACACAATCTTGACTTGTTTTGACAAAAGCCATTTATAGCCCCATTTTCTCCTGCAAACTAGATGTAATTTTGAATAAGTCATTTAAAATATTTTATTACACATTGCTCCAGCTCTTTCAGCATATGGAGTAGGCTGGCATATGGAGTAGATTTTTGAGATTTAGGTTTTCTTCATTCTCAACTATATGATCTTAGGATTTGACACCTACTGCAATCAGGAACTCACATCAAGCAGCTGAAGTTACCTGCACTGGGACTGACAAGACTATCAACATTCAGTCATTGCTGGAGGAGAGGCTCATGGAATATTGGCTATTGATGGATTCTGATGAGGTTATTGCCTTCAGTTGTGTGCCCACTGGTGATCCCTAATATATATTTCAAAACCCATGGTCACTTACATAATTCTGGCTAAGTTCAGTGACCTCCAAAACAAAACAAAAAAGGCGTAAGTGTGGGAAGGCGTAGAGAGGAAGAAGGGCTGCAAGGGTGAAAGATGAACTCGGTAGGACACAAGAATAATAAGAATGCATTATATACACACGTGGAACTCTCCAGAAAAGTTTAAAACATGTTAGGTTTTCCCAGTATAAAACAGTTCAACCGAAAGGGAATCGAGACTGTTACTTCACCACAAACACTATTCTAAGCAGTAACAGAAAATGGGGCTGGTGAGTTGGCTCAGCAGATTAATGTACTCATTGACAACTTGAATTCGACCCCCAGAAGATACATGGTAGAGGGAGAGAGCTGTCCTGCAACCTCCACACAGGAAATACTCTGAACACTTAGTTTCCTGCTGATGGTATTCTTAGAAAGTTATGGAAATGTGAGGATGTATAACCTACTGTGGTGGTTTGAATGAAAAATGCCCCCACTCCATAGGCTCATAGATTTGAATACTTAGTCTCCAGGGAGTGGCACTATTTAAAAGGATTAGGAGATATGACCTTGTTGAAGGAAGCATATCATGGGAATGAACTTTAAGGTTTCCAAAACACACACACACACACACACACACACACACACACACACACACAAAAAAACAAACAAACAAACAAACAAAAAAACAAAAACAAAAACAAAAAAAACCTGTTCCAAGCCTGGGATCTCTCTGTAAGCAGACTTTTCTGTCCCATAACCACTCCCCCAAATAACCACACAGAAACTTAATATTAATTATAAATCCTTGGCCAATAGCTTAAGCTTGTGTTTAGCTAGCTCTTATAACTTAAATTAACTCATTTCTATTAATCTATGTACTGCCCCCAGGCTCCTTTACCTCACCTATGAACTTCTTCCCATGTTGCTTCTTCCAAATATGGCTTGAGACTTCTCAGACTCCATCCTTCTTCCCAGCATTCTCTCTACCCTGAAAATCCTGCCTAGCTATTGGCCAATCAGCTTTTGATTAACAACTAGAGCAACACATTTTCACAGTGTTGAAATGGAAGGATTATTCCACAGCATTTGCTTCTTTTTGTCTAAATAAAATAAGGTTTTAACTTTAACATAGTAAAATTATATACAACAAAACAGTTATCAAGTAAGAATTACAATTACAATATTCAGTCCAGTTGTATTTGGCAAATTTAGAGAAAATATTCTATTATTTATCTTATCTATGTTTTATAATTTATAAATTATCTAAAGTTTTATACCTAATTTACCTTTTTATCATAACTAAGGAAAACTTTAAGTCTAATTATTTAGTCTTTTACTCCATCAAAGAACCCAGAGGGTGAAATGTTACCTTTATAGATAACTAACTACTAATCTGTATTTTAAATTTATGTGTTACATTTTTAAATGAACTACATAAGCACAATACCCCAAACAAGAGTAGAAACATATAGTATAGCAAAAATAAATGCTGTGGAAAAATCTTCTATACACTGTGAAAATGTGTTGCACTCATTGCTAATAAAAACCTGATTGGCTGGTATCTAGGCAGGATTTTTGGTGCAGAGAGATGCTGGGAAGAAGAAGAGCAGGGTCTGAGGAGTCTTGAGGCAGATGTGGAAGAAGCAAGATGGGAAGTTCATAGATGAGGTAAATGAGCCTTGGGGCAGCTCATAGACTAATAGAAATGGGTTACTTGAAGTTATAAGAGCTAGCTAAAAATAAGCTTAAGCTATCTGCTGAGCATTTATAATCAATATTAAGTCTCCATGCAGTTATTTGGGGAGCAGAAAAGTCTGGGTCAGAAAAGTCTGCCTACATATGATACCCAATGCGGGGCACCAGATGATGCGTTTATCTAATTATTCTTTATCAATAAAAAAAAATCAGAAGTCAAATATCAGGGTAAGAACCTGAATGAATGATCAGAGAAGCAGTGGAAAAGTGACCAGTGACCCCCTATGTCTTCCATTTCTCCATCCAAAAGGTCTGAGATCCTCTCTAGGCCCTCCTTACTACTTCCTGTCACTCTGTCCTCAGTCCTCCAAAACCTCTATGGTTAATTTTGATCAGCTAGTGACTAGCTCCTCCCTCTGATTCAAAGCAATCTTTATTGTCAGAATGTAATCAAAATATCATACAACACTCTCTCTTCCTGCTTCCTGTGGATCTGGATGTAGAACTCTGAGCTCCTTCTCCATCACCATGTCTACCTACATGCCACCATACTTCCTGCCATAATGATAATGGACCAAACCTCTGAAACGGTGAGCAAGCCACCAATTAAATGCTTTCCTTTATAAGAGTTGCCATGGTCATAGTATCTCATCACAGAAATAGAACACTTGCTAAGACACCTGCTGGAAGAAGTAGGCAATCTTTAGGTGCCTATCTAAAGTAGTGATCTTCAGGATATCTTGTTTCCAGCTCATTTCTGTCCCTGTTTCCCATCCATCATAGTGTCAGCTGCTCTGCCATTCCATCTTGACCAAGATAGGTTTTCCCTGCAGCATTTGGAAGTCAAGGACTTGGATGTGGAGAAATTTGGAAGGTGGTCTAAGGAGGTGAAAACTCTGAAGTGGACAGTGTGGCAAGTGCATTAGGAAGTCAGGTGTGTGCATATGTATGAGTATTCTGGCATTGTGGCCATATGGGGTTTAGTTCTACTGGGGACATTTTGACGATCTAGAGACCTGGTTCTGGCATATCACCATTCAACAAAACAATGTCTCCCATCTTGCCAGCTGTTCTCACTATGGTCTCTTCATACTTATGAACTCAAGGGTTTCAACCTACATTCTCTTCTCTTGAATACAGGATAGCTTGTGACTTGGCAACCTGAAAGCCTGGGTCATATAGGGCAAAGCCGTTTCTTCCAGTTTCTCATGGAATGTTTATTCATAGAATAAAGCCTCCATGTTTTAAGGAAGCCCAATCCATATGAGGGTGGCATATGAAGATTCTCATTCATGTGATCTGGCTGAGGATCTACCTGGAGCCAGCAATAAATGTTAATGAGCAGAATTCTGATGATTCCCACCCATTTATCATGTCACTTCAAGCCTTTGCAACTTCAAAAACAAGACCTAAATACCACAGAGCTGAGACAAAGCTATCTTTGCTATATTCTTCCCAAATTTCTGACTCCAAGAATCTATGAGCTCCTTGGTAAAGCTGGTATTGTGAGGTTTCAAGTTTGATCTGGCTTGTTATGCATCTGTAGACAAATAGATACAAAGGCATTTATACTATAACCCACCACCACCACCCCAGTATCCAGCTCTTGCCGGTTATGAAGCATTAAGTCCCCAGGACATTCCAATTGTCCTGCATGGGCAATTAAGTCCTTGCACATATAGAATTGGAGATATTTAGCACTTGAAGTGGGCATCTGTCCTTGTATAGCTTTCTTAGAGCCATTGGTGATTTCAGATGATGCAGACTCATGACCAAGGGATACAGCAATTTTGTATCTATCTTACCTGTAGTAAGTCCATCCAGCTGGCCAATTTAAAGAGTAGATCAACAAATAAACTGGGAGCCTGGGTTGTGTTAACCTCAAAGATGGAGTCAGAACTGGATGTGGTAATGAGTCTAACAAGATACTCTTAACCCAGACCTCAAAGGTGTGAGAGGATGTTACCACCCCCTCAGTGTCTCTATTCCCTCCACATATACACACCTCCAAGCTAAGTAATTTCCTCAGTGCTCCTAATGCATCAGGATAAGAACAGAGAAAATAGTGGCTTCTATACACCAACTCCCACTGAAAAATAAATTGGAAATCTGTTTTTAGAGTAGCATCATGTGGACCTGCAAATGAAACCTGGGTAGATTAGAACTAAGCACACAAGGACTTGCTTGATTTCCTGAGAGAACTGTCACAGACAATATAACTAACTTAATGGTTTTGCTAGCCTTAACACAGGAAGATATTTTTTCTTTTTTCTTTTTTCTCTTCTTTTTTCTTTTTGTAAATAGAGATTGTAAGGCCTTTCACAGTGATACTACTGTATAATTCTTATTTAATTGAGGAGGCATTGTTTTAAAGATAGGACTGGAGAGATGGTTAAGAATGCTTGTTACTCTTCCAGAGGATCCAGGTCAGTTCCCAGCAACCAAATCAAGTAGCTCAAAATCACCCCATAACCCCAGCTCCAGGGGGTCTGACATTCCCTTCTGCACTCACTTGGATACATGCGCGCGCACGAGTACACACACACACACACACACACACACACACACACACACACACATTTAACAAAAAATGTTTTAAAAATATAGTTAATAAAGAGGAAATTGAATAATGCCATTGTCTTCTGACTGCCCATCTGAATATGATGGCTTTATTAAACACTATTAAGTTATTTTTTTACCCCTATATACCATATATTTCTAGCTCTGTCCTATATAAGCAAATCAACATCTAATCAAACACTGTCATGGGAAGAGAACCTGAATGTAGTGATTGCCTAATTCTGAAATGTCTTAAATTGTAGAACCTTTACCTTCCTCCAGAAATAGTGCCATGTTTGCTGAGCCTAGAAATGTGAGCCTAGAAATGTGTCGTTTAAACAGCACAAAGAACTAAAAAAGAACCAATACATCCAGGAAATGGACTGCCTCACTAGTATCTGGGCAACCTTTGCAGAAGAGTGTCAACAAGACCTCAGCTTATCTACAGTCTAGGCAAGTGAATGCTCTAGGTGTATCTCTCATGCTTCATTTAATGACCTGGCTACTTTTAAAAGCCTCAGTTCATTGCAAGGAGATTCTATATTTGGATAGTGTGATATTCTATTCCGAAAAGCGATTGCACTGGCTTACTAAGAGGAGCTAAAAGACAAGCTAGAAGGTAGGAATTGAGTTTCCTCCATTAATGTTGGCCAACTGCCATGTGTGTACCATATTTAATATTTGACGTTCTATCCTAAGACCCTAGATGTCTTAGTTTCATCTCCTGTTGCTGTGATTAAAATCACCCTGACAAAAGCAACTTAAGGGAGCAAGGGTTGTTTGACCCATGATTCCAAGCTATAGACCATCGTTGGTGAAGTCAAGGCAGCAGGAACTCGAAGCAGCATCCACAACACATCCACAGTCGAGAGCAGATAGCAGTGAAGGAATGCCTGCCTGCCAGTGTTCAACTAGCTCTCTTTCACCTTTTCATTCAGTCCAGGTGATCCTGAATCACATTCTGTAGCACAAATTGCTAAATGGTCTTATTAATAAAAAACAAAACCTGGAGCCTGATATTGGGGTGAAATATGAAAGATCAGAGAAACAGAACAAGCCACAGCCAACCTCACCTTGCCAACTACTCAGCTGATCTTGTTTCCTCAGACTGAAAAGCTCTGATTCCTCACCCAAATGGATCTCAGCTGAACTGCTGCTAAAATGCTTCTAGTTACTGGCCCTCACACCTTATATACCTTTCTGCTTCCTGCCATCACTTCCTAGGATTAAAGACATGTGTCCTTCCCAAGCAAAGACATGAGATCTCAAGTGCTGGGATTAAAGGTGTGTACCACCAGGCCTGGTTCTGTTCCTAGTGTGCCCTTGAACTCACAGAGATCCAGAGGAATCTCTGCCTCCCAAGTGATAGGATCAAAGGCATGTGTGCCACCATTTTCTGGCCTCTCTGTCTAATCTAGTGGCTGTCTGTTCTCTGACCCACAGATAAGTTTATTAGGGTACACGATATATCAACTACAACTTTCAGCTTGGGTCTTCCTGCCTCAATTAACCCAATTAAGAAAACCCCTCATAGACATACCCACAGGTTACCATATTCTATACAATTACTTAGTGAAATTTTTTTCTCAAATGATTCTACATTGTGTCAAGTCAACAGTCAAAACTAACCATCACATTTGGCAAAAAAAAAAAAAAGGTGAACAGTGTTATGAATGCTTAACCATAATAGTGAGTAGTCCATAGTGTCCAGTGATGGCCATCAGCATTAACTCTGCATTTCTGGCATTCCCAGCCTTCTCTAACAATGTTCACATTTAAAGCTCCTACAAAAACATAAGGAAGTTGCTGCTCTTACATCTATAGTGTCATACTCAAAGAACGCAGAGACAGAGAGACTGACTTACTGAAGGTCATACATCTCATAGAGTTGACTTTAAATCCTATATGTTCTGCCCCAGAGCTAGTGCTTATGACCACACATCACATGCCTCATAGTTGACTGTGGCTGTGAAATGTTGGTCTAATTGTATCTGCTTCCTAGGATATTGGAGGTATTCCCATGGTGTGATCCAGGTATGGGTTAATTAGAAGCCTTGACCATAAAAGAGCTCTCAATGAAGTTTTCCTCCTACTATCATTGTCCAGATAATGAGAGAACCGTTAACACAGAACAGCTAGTGGGGACATGACAGTGGTCTCTGACACAATTTTCCTTTGAGGGGTTGTGTATAGAGAGTCAGGCAGCACAGGGCAGTGGGAAAGTCACCGTTTAAAGTTGGACACCACTGTTTCTTCTCCAAAGTGACTTAGAGAATTGTTTCATTCCCTTTCTGCATCTCAGTGATGGAGAGTGCTCATCAGCTTTTCAGAATTTGTGGGAAGCAATTGTAAACAGTGCTCTAGAATGCGAATGACTGAATGGAAGCTGGGATGGTCTAATCCCCTTCTCAACTACCACTGTGCCTCTGGACCAGAGGGTGGCTTTGTGGTCAACTAGAGGAAATTAGGATTTGGCTCTGATCCATTATTCACTTCCTCAAGAGAAAGTTCTGATTCCTTGGGTAAGTTAGCAACTAAGTTCTCTGAGATATCAGCTGGGTGGGTGAAGAGATGACCTTGTCCCATAGCTGACATGGAACCAAGAAAATATGTGTGCAGAGACCTCAGAATGACTCAAGTTACAGCATGTTTCAATGGTCAATTTGTCTACTAATCTTGTCTATAGAAAACAACAGTGACAGGAAGATGTCACTCAGGCACATGGGCCCATGGCCCTGTGGACCAGTTCTGCCTGTCTTCCTCAGCCTCGCTTCTGCTCTCCGAGGTACTGGTGGGCTGGGCTGGTTTCTTAGTGGCATCAGTTAATGTGGTGGCTTCATAAAAATGTTTTAAGCCAGGCGGTGGTGGCGCACGCCTTTAATCCCAGCACTCGGGAGGCAGAGCCAGGCAGATCTCTGTGAGTTCAAGGCCAGCCTGGGCTACCAATTAAGTTCCAGGAAAGGCACAAAGCTACACAGAGAAACCCTGTCTCGAAAAACAAAAACAAAAACAAAATGTTTTAAGCCTTGTAGTATGAATCTTAAAAGTTCTTATTAATAAAATCAAACCTGAGGCCAGTTATTGGGGTGAACACTGGAAGATCAGAGAGCCAGGACAAACCACAACTACCTCACCTCGCTGGATCCTCAGCTGGTCTTGCTTCCTCAGACTGGAGGCCTCTGAGTCCTCATCCAGAATGGGTCTCAGCCGAACTGCTGCTCTAAAGCCTGAATGCTTAACCAGGCCAAATGTTTAACCAGGCCAAAATGCTTCTAGTTTCTGGTCTTCACACCTTATATATCTTTCTGCTTTCTACCATCACTCCCTGGGATTAAAGACTCACTCCCTGGGATTAAAGGCGTGTGCTACTACTGCCTATCCTGTGTTTAATATTGTGGCTGTTCTGTCTCTGACCCCAAATAAGTTTATTAGAGTGCACAATATTTTGGGGAACACAATACCCCCATAAAGCCTTTTTTTTATTATTATTTTTCTTCAGTATTTTCCAAGCTAGCAGCTGGGACCTCTGCATTCCTGCTGAGTTGAAGGAGATGTAGTATAGGGAGTGAAATAATGGAATGGCTCTGAAAGTAATGTTAAAAACTTACTCAGTTATATGCTGCAGGAAACAAGTTTTATTCAAGGGAGTTACTACAATGGAGGTTTTCATAAAAGAGAGGAAGAGGGGAAGGGGGAAAGGAACAGGGAGAGGAAGACTGATTCAGTTTTGACTCCCAAGCTGATATGGTCAAGTAAAAATTAGGACATCTATATCATACCCAGGCTCAGAGGTCCTTGCAGAAGATATACAAAAAATGACAAGAACCAGAGATTGTGGATAACTGCAACAAAACAGTGTTTTCTGGGTATGACAGGGCTGTTGTCACATGAACCACAGTGACTGGGACCACACGCACAAAACTTGTGCAAGAGCAAGCCAAATCCAAGTATGGATGAAGGAAGGGGTTCACCAAGTCTTAACTCTGACTAAGAAGCTATTGCAACTGAGAAGGGGGTCAGTTTTCTTCAGGGGTGTGGCCCCTGAGAGGCTACCCATGCTCCCATAGATGGCTTTACACCCATGCACATACTGATAGCATTAAGTAGAGTTAGCAGGTTTTTTTTTTAACATACACAAAATGGGGAGAGAATAGTGGTGAAGCACATAGGGGAGGAATTGAAGGGGAGGGAATGGGATTGGATTTGATAAAAACATGTTATATGTATGCAGTGAGAATGGCACCCGTATATTGGAATGCTTGCTTCTCAGTTGATGGAATTTCATGGGAAGGATTAGGAGGTGTGGCTTTGTTAAAGGTGTGTCACTGGAGAAGGCTTTGAGGCTTCAGAAATTCTTGTCACTCCCAGTTAGCCTACTCTGCCTCATGCATGTGGATCAAGATGTTAGCTCTCAGCTGCTGCTCCAGTGCCATGCCTGACTGCCTGATGCCATGCTCTCTGCCATGATGATCATGGAATCTATCCCTTTGAAACTGTAAATCCCTAATAAACTTTCTTCTTTAAGTTACCTTGGTCATGGTATCTTATCATAGCAATAGCAAAATAATTAAGACAATGCATGTATGAAATTCTCAAACAATAAAAAGTGATTTAAAAAAGAATAATAGTCAAGGAACAGGGAGAAGACACTGGATGGATAATTATTAGCAGGAGCCTCAGAGGCAGAAAGTGCTGGATAATCTGACTTGAGATGTTAGTTGCTGACAGTGGGTTGTGAGTGGGGAAGGGAATAAGAAATTTTGTCTGAAATAGAGAATGGAAGATTTTTTTTCTAAACTGACTCAGTAGAATTTTTGTTAAAGTTCAACTTGAACATCCAAGAAGACAAGGCTTCAACACAAATAGAACTCAGAGAAGCCTGACTCAGAAGTAGCAACCAGAAATTCTGGAGGGCAGGAGCTGGGGAGATGTCTAGTGGGTCAGTGCTTGCTGCTTATCTATGAGAACCCAGATCCTTAGCACTGGCATAAAAAAAAAAACAAGAGCATCAATGGGAACTGTAACCCTAGAGCATCAATGGGACCTATAACCCTAGAGTATCAATGGGACCTGTAACTCTAGAGCATAAATGGGACCTGTAACTCTAGAGCATCAGTGGGACCTGTAACCCTAGATCTGGGAGACAGGTCAGGATAACCTCTGGGGCTTGTTCATCAGCTAATCTAGCCCATCACTGAGCTCTAGCCTCAGTGAGTAACCCTGTCTCAAACAAGAAAACTGGTCAGTGGTAAAGGAAGACACCCAAAGTTGATCTCCAGCCTCCACACACATGTGCATGCACATATAGGCATGTAGCCACCAGGTCCCTGAGACTTCATGACTGCAGATGCCAGTTGGGGTGCAGCCTCCATGATGCCAAGACTAAATCTTCCTTCATCCTGCTGAGGTAAAGTGAAAAGGGGGCGGTGAGAATGTGGTTCTTTCTATACACCTGATTTTTGTAACTTAAAATTGGTACCTTCCCCAAACATAAACCTCTGCGTGTTTGCAATCAAAGGTCATTATCTCGGGGTTTCTCCAAATGATTGGGAATGTTGCCGCCTTAACCCAGCCGAAGGTGAAGCCAGCAGGTTCACACAAGATAGGAAGCCATTGACCCAGCCATGCCACTGACATCAGCAGGTGCTGGAGAGTGAAAACCTTAATTCTAGACCCTCTCCCTCCCTCTAAATGTCTCAAGAGGATGCCCATTATTTCCAGTGCTGTATTATCTCTGCTCACAGTATTTATGGAATCCTGGAGAAAGGTGGGAATTTAGCTGTGTCCACACTGGAGCCTTTCAGAGGCCTGCTCCCAACAAATTCCAGCTCAGCTTCCACTTCACCCCCAGCCCCCAGAGCAGGCAGCTTAGAGAAGCCATGAATGATTGAAAAGGACTTTCAGATCCTAGATGAAAGGCTCAGCGAGGCGGAAGTGTGGCATCTTGCAGTTCTCTGTGCTGTAGCTGTACTTGGCCCTGTCTGAGGAAAAGGCTCATTTCAGTCACTGATCCCTTTTCCCTTTGAGCAAGCCTAAGTGGGCAGACTTGAAAAGGGATTTGGGCCTGCTGCTAGCTGGAATAAAGCAATGCCTCCTCATCACCCCTAGCTGGGAACAGTCTCTTGGCTCAGCAGTTTTGAGCAGTTAATGATGCTTCTGTACTGGGATCCCTAATCCCTGTCCCTCTGCAATTAGCACTCCTAAAGATGGGAAAGAAGGACCAGGTCCAAGAAAAGAACAGGAGTGCTTGCTTGGGCTGCCTCCAAGTCCTATGACAGTCAACAGCATGTCTCTGAGGGAATGTCACTTGGCCTGGAGGAGTGGGAACAGGACAGAGAAGCAGGGGTGGAGCAGAGGAGCCCAGGACAATGCCTAGACTTCTGTGGTCACTGCACTGCAGAGGAGTGCCTGCAGGCTCTCTTCAGGAGTCTAGGACTGGCAGGTTCTATCCAGGGGAATTTTCCCTGCTATGTGTCCACCCCTAGCCTCACCCCTCTGGGTTTACCTCTCTGACCGCTTCCTTCTGCATATGGTCTCCTAATGGAAGAGACTGTAGGAGCCTCACAGGTCCCGTCATAAGGCACTCAAGCTCATCCCTTATACAGTATGAGTGGCAGGCTCATTTTCAAGCTCATTTGACATGTGACCTTGCAGGCAAGCTTGACTGTAAATAACTCGATTACCCTGAACTTGTAGTTTGGGTATGTGTGTGTGGTCAAGTGTTTCCTGTTCATTAGTACATGGACCTAAGGTGGCCTGAGACACCTTTGAAAATGAGCTGTCAGATTATCTTTCTAATATTCATCACAGTGAACATGCCAGAAGACCATTAAACCTTGGCATTAAGAACCCACAGAGCTTGTATTATTGGGTGTCAACACTTCTTTGAAGTACTTTCTAGCCCCAACCTAAATTCTCTATGAGGCATATGAGGAGCTGGAGAGAGAGAGAGAGAGAGAGAGAGAGAGAGAGAGAGAGAGAGAGAGAGAGAGAGAGAGAGCCATTAAGAGCATTCCCTGCTCTTTCAGAGAACCCAGATTTGGTCCCAGCACCCATATTGCAGCTCACAACCATCCCTAACTCCAGTTTCAGAGGATTTGCTGCCCTCTCTGGCCACCATGGACATTGCACACATGTGGTGCATATGCCTGTATGCAGAAAAATTTATATATATATATATATATATAATATATATATATATAAAATAATCTCTTAAAAATTACTTTTTAAAGATGTAGCTTGCCTTTGATGACTCAGTCATCCTACCACCTCAGTATAGAGGAATCCTTGGGGAATCTTTTTCAATTATCATCTTCTACTGCCGATTTGAGAAACTCTCAAAGCAGTGATGAGTATCGGGGTGGGGGGGGAGAAGGAGCTGCAAAGAAATAGCAGGGTGAGGAGGGGGCCAGAAGTTTCTCTAATTAGGGGCCTAGAAGAGCCCAACGGGATGATATACTATTGAATTCAGAGAACCAGACCCCATAACTCTGTGTAGATATGTCTGTCCTGAACGAGGCCCTGAGGGTTCATTTGAAAACATCTTTAAATCAGGCCCATAGACAAGCACCCTCTGTCCTCATTAGAACTGTCAATTCTATGTGGCCTGTGCTGCCCACTCCTACTCTCAAATTCTTTAGGTCCATTTTTCTTCATAGTACAGCAGCCACACACATCCATCTGGCCACAAGGAAAAAATATATAATGGAGCCTATTTTCAGCATGACCAATTAGATGTGCAACTGCTATTAAGAATAACAGGACTCACACTCCAGATTCATCCTCGGTAAATCTGGCCTTTCCCCTTATGAGCAACAGATGGGTTTTGCACAATGCCTCATTACCTTCTGGCTCAGCACTGCTGCCAAAACTGAAATATAAAGTTATTTATGGATGAAGGAAGATGCGTAAGTCACTGTGGATTATTTCCCATCTCCCTCTTCCCTTTATTTAGTTAGAGTTCTCTATTGCTCCAGATGAGCAAGTTAGAAAATATGGTGATGTCCCCATTGGGAAAGGAGATGAATGTCCCTTCAGCCTGGGCACTTTTCCTGATGGTCACAGATCTCTGGGGTGAAGCTGGGTTTCTTGCAAGAAATGGTAATTGGAATATCTCCATGGAGATGACGACCATTCCTCAAATGCTTCCGCAGCCTCTGACAGGCCATCTTTGTGAAATCCAGTCAGCAGGGGCATAAGCCAGTGACATTTAACTACATGTGACACCTTTGAGAAAGAAAAATAAATTGTTCCTTTGTGAGATGCCAATATGTTTCAGTTCTTGGCATCTCAGACAGACAGAGACTATCCCTCCGTCAGCTGAGGAAGGACAGAGAGCCACTCAACAAGATAACTACGCGTAGACATTCTATGAAAATGTACACAGTAAAGGGATAAAAACCCACAAAGAAGAAGATAAAGAATGAGAGAAGGACCCAGAAACAGCACTGAATGTACAGGTCTCATTCCTAGTGAATCTGACCTATCCTGGGCAATTCCTAATATATCCTATGCCTCAGTTTCTTCATACCCACTCTAAATTTTAAAAGAGAGATGTGATGACATTAATTACAAGAGTTAATATTTGCAAATTATTTGCAGTGGCATTTACCACACACCTCCAAGTCAGTGAAGAAACTCCAGGCAGCAGCTGGTGTGGACTATTTTGTCTTTCTTTTGGTTCATATTGGCCAATTATTGCTGTGGGATGTTCTGTATGTCTGTGGAGCCTTTTGGTTCTTGTGCGTTACCAGCAGGTCTGCATAAGATGATTATGCCTGAGTGCATGTGAGATTTGCATTGGCTGTACTGATGTCGTATGTCAAGTTGCTCTGATTGGTCAATATAAACCTGATTGTCGGCTAGCAGGATGTATAGCGGACTAACAAAGAGAAATAAAAGAACAGAAGAGAGTCACTGAGCACTGCCAGGACAAGCACATCGAAGATGCTGGAAGCCACGAGCACGTGCAAGTATAGATTTCTAGAAATGGTTACTTTAAATATAAAAGATAGCAAGAACCTGCACGGCATACAGTTTAAGCAATATCAGTCTCTGTTTTACTTGGTTTCTGAGCGGTGTGACTGCAGGTGATAGATTGTCTGACTGTGCAGCAGAACTCTAGCAATTATAGATTTTTCTTGACTGACACAGAAGTAGATGTCTCTATCCATCTAAGTTCCTCCTTAGGGTTTTCTTTTGTGACTACGAGGGAAGGTGGTGCATCCCCTATATCAAGGACACATAGCTATAAGCTGAAAATCTAGACACTCTCAGGAACCTTGTGCCCTCCATCATATGATTCAGAAATAGTGGATCAGCAACAGAAGAAGTGAATGTCCACATAGAGGACTACAAAAGCCAAAGATGAGCCCTCTGCACTGTTCTGACTCCTGGTGCCATTGCCTTTGTATTTGGTTTTGGTGATGGCACTGGGGATCTAATCTAGGGCTTTGCGTATGCTAGGCAAACACGCTACCACATCTCAATCCAGTTGTCATTGATTTCTCAAGCAGTAATCATGTTCTTTCCCCCAGTGAATAAAGATGTTCTCTTCATGGTTCAGGAGCAAGGGCATCATCAGGCTAGAATAGGTTTTTGACATAAAAGGAGATCAAAGTTCCGTGGTAAAAGACTCAGAGTTGTTGGAAAGTGCAGCTCCCTAGGTTTTACCAGCAGTATCTCCAATAAAGGGTGTGTGTGTGTGTGTGTGTGTGTGTGTGTGTGTGTGTGTGTGTGTGTACAGAGGGAGGGAGAGAGAATGAACTGTGACATGGCATGGAGGGAAGACAGTCCCTTTTAGAATGATGTCTAGTAAGGAAGTAACGCAAGGGTCATCTCTACAGTCCATGCATGAGAATCCCAGGATCAGAGTCCTCAGGCTGGCAGGACAAGGCTAAACACAGGGAAAACTTCCCTTGAAGGTGGTCAAGTGGCTCTGGTATTGAACATAAATGTTCCCAATTTGGGGATAATCTGACCTCTCAGCATCCACTTATCTTTCCTCCTCCTTCTCTCTGGAGAGGGGTGTTCTTTTGTGGCTCACAAAAGGATCACAACTTTGAAACAGTTTGTATCCCTTGTTGAGTAGAGTGACAGCATTTACATCTTTGGAGCATGCATCCCTACAAATGATGTTGATAAATACTACTGAGAGGAAAATCTTAGGACACGGAGGAAAGGTTTGTGTCTGTAGAGTCTTTTCCACTAACAAAATAATAAAGTTGGCCCTAGATCTGGGACAGCCTCAAGAAGCCAGAAAGGATGGCTGCATAACTGCTTCTCCAATGCCTTTGAACTTGCTTGGGCAGTCATTAAACCAGCAGCCAATCAGTAATACATAAATCCAGTTTTACATTTTCCTAGTTTTCTCTCCTTTAAGACTGACAATAATTAAGATGGATTATGCTAAATGACACCATGCAGTTGGAAAGCACAGATTTCATTTAAACTATTTCATCTGGCAGGGAAGCTGCTTGCTGGAAGGCCGCTAGCCTGCTTTGTCTTTGAAACAGTTTTAAATGAAAAGAACGCATTTCTGAAATCTCCTTACTGAAGAGACTCATTGCTGGAATACAGACCAACTTTTCTTTGTGGTTTCCTTGTATCTAGTGCTAGAAGTCTGGTTTAAAAAAAATCAAATTTTATTTTTTGTATATGAATGTTTTGCTTGTATGTACACTGCACATGTGCCTGATACCCAAGGCCAGAAGAGGGCACCAGATCCCTGGAACTGGAGTCGCAGATGATTATGAACTGTCATGTATTGGTGCTGAGAACCAAACCTTGGTTCCTCTGCAAGAGCACCACTTGCTCTTAACTGCTGAGCCATCTCTCCAGCCCCAAAGGTCTGGTTTGAGCTTGGAGGATCCCAAAGCTGTTCAGAAAGTAGAAGCAATGAACTAACTCAGGCCGGTGTTTAAGGCAGTTGCAGTCTGTGATCAGACAGGAGGCCTTGGTGACAGCTGTGATGATAAAATGAGAGACAGAAAGAGAAAGGACAATTGCCCATCACCCATGGCAGTCATCATGGGTCACAGAACAAATGCATCTTATTGCACTATTGGAGAAAATAGGAAGTACCACTGGACATTCTAAAGCTATCAATTTCGCCTTGCTTTCCATTCTTGCTAGGAGTTGTCCATGAAGAAGTTCTATGGCTTACCAGTATCCAAAAATAGTCAAAATAAATTCCAACTCCAGAGAGGTCCTGCCCTGTACCTAGAATGCAAAAATGCTACATAGCAATGCTGAAGAAAATTCCAATACACAAACCACGCTGTGCTCCCCTACTCTCGTGTTTAATACTGATTGTCAACTTGAAAGGACCTACAATGGCATCGGAGCCAAATCTCTGGGCATGTCTGTGAGTCTGATTCTAAATTGAATTAATGGAGGTGGAAAGACTCGTTGTAAATGGAGGTGGTACCACCCCATGTCTGGGGTCTGAGTAAAAAGGAGAATGTCAACTGAGCACCAGTATTCTTCTCCCCACTCCTTCCCTCCATGTCTCCTTGCTGACTACAGATGCAGTATCACCAGCTGCCTCACTCTCCTGTCACCACGATGCCATAACTTCCCCACCTTCCAACTGTGAGCTGAAATAAACTGTTCCACTTTTCATTTGCTTTTGTCAAGTATTTGCTCACAGCAATGAGAAAAGTAACTGATACTCCTTCTCAGACTTTTTGTAGTGCTCCCTCTTGCATCCATTCACATCTTCACACTGCCGTCCATTGTCCATCCTGATCCTAAGCATGAAGATGAACAGTCCACTCTGAATGGGCGGGTTCTCATTTCCATCCCTTCACTGACGTGCAAAGTAATTTACATGTCTCCTGTCTTGCAAGCCTCTCTTTGGATAGCTGAATGTTCTAGTTTGCTTTCTATTGCAGTGATAAACACTATAACAAAAGTAACTTGACTTTATTTGGCCAATCACAGTTGTTGATCTTTGAGGGAAGTCCAGGCAGGAACTCAAATGGGGCAAGAATGTGAAGCCAGAAATTGAAGCAGAGACCAAGGAAGGATGCTGTTTGCTGGATTGTTCACTCTGGCTCACTTGTTTTTCAATAAAACTCAGGACTGCCTGCCCAGGGGTGGCACTGCCCACAACAGGCAGGGCCCTCCCACATCAGCCATTAATAAAAAGAAAATGCCCACAGATTTGCCTACAGTCTGATCTGATGGAGGCACTTTCTCAATTGAAGTTCCCTCTTCTCAGATGACTCTGGCTTTTGTCAAGGTGAAAAAAAAAAAATGCTCACCAAAACACATATCCCCTATGAGAAAGAAGAAACCATCCTAGCAAGTGTGCACTTCTGTTGACCCAAATTAGAAACAATCCCATACTCACAAGCTGGAGTGGGGCATGCATGAGGAAATCAGGGTGGAGCGGAGCACATGGTGGAGTAAACTCAATAATGATGACAAATTAGCAGCAAGCACAGCAACATGAGTTGGTTTCAGGCCGTTAAATCTAAGGAAAGGCAGGCGCAGAAGGATGCATATTGTGGGCCTCTTTATATGGAGCAAAACTGTGATGCTAGAGACAAGCTCAAAGGCTGCCAGGACCTGGAAGGGTGAGAGAGAAATGTCTGTTGAAAGGAATGAACAGATGAGAAAAACGTTCTATGCTGTTTGGAGTGATAGTTACATGATTATAGAAATTTTTCAGAATTCATGATACAATATACCTAAAAACAGGGTAAATAGCTTTTCCTGAAAATTATGTATTAATAGACTTTATTTTTTAAATGTAGCACAGGGCGGGAGAAATGGCTCAGTAGTTAAGGATGCTTGCTACTCTTCCAGAGGACCTGAGTTATGTTCCCAGCAACCTTGTTGGTGGTTCACAACCACTGTAGCTCCAGCTCTAGAACTTCTGATGCCCTCTGGCCTCTGTGGGCATCTGCACATGTGTGGTATACACACACACACGCACACACACACACACACACATACACACACAAATAAATCTTTTTTTTTAATGTAGCACAGTAAACTGCTCTCAAACTGGACAATTTTAAATGTCCCAGAGTGTCAAGGACCTAGAGGCAGGCAAGAGACAGGGTCAGAGCCAACCCGGATAAACACAGCTGTGGCAGTCTTGCTTCTTATTGTTGGCCTGCAGGTCTGGGTCTGATATACAAGGCTCTGGTTCCTCAGGCTGCAGCGCTTTGGGAACACATTTAGATGAGGGAGACACAGGCTGCCAAGTGTAACCTAGCAGCCTATTTCCAGTACTTTCTTCTACTCACCCTGTGGAAATCTTATCAACAAAGGACAGTCACATGACTCAGCACAATTTCAAGAGATTTGAAAATAGAGGACTGATTCTAATGCAAGAGTGTACGTCTAAGATGCCTCAGCTGAAGTGTTGGATTATCAATCCAACATCAAGAGAGACTGGAGTCCTTGTTTCCCTTCCTGGTGCTATGATCTAATACCCGGGAAAAAAAAAAAAAAAACTGTAAGAGAGAATGGGCTTCTTTGGCTCACAATTCCAGGTTGCATCCCATCACTCTGGGGAAGTTGAGGCAGCAATTTGAGGCAGTTACTCACATTCACAGTCAAGAGCAGAAAGGAACACATGCATGCTTCTATTGTTTAGCTTATTTTCTCCATTTTCTTAGTGTCCAGGATTCCTAGCAAAGGGAATAGTGCCACCCAGAATGGACTATGTCTTCCTATATCAATTAGTGTAATCAAAACAAACCCTCACTGACACAGACACAGGCTAGCCTCATCTAGACAACCTCCTGTTAAGACTCTTTCCAGGTGATCCTAGATTGTGTCAAGTTGACAGTTAAAACCAACCACAACAACTCTTTACTGAACTGAAACCTACTGGTATGCCCCTGTTTCTCAAAGAACAAAGTAGAAAAATTCACATTTTTACTTTTTCCTTCATTATCACAGTTGAATACTTGTTTAGGGTTTAGACTAGAAATTCCTACTTTTATTTTCTGAAGAGTAATATATAGTTTGGGCAATTTGAGACCTCTGATTCAGGCTGATTACTCTAAAATGTGTACATATGAATGGAATGGTCATGGAGGCCAGAAGAAGGCATCAGATCCTAGAAGTAAAATTATAAGCAATTGTGAATCATTTAACACAGGTTCCGGGAAACAAACTCAGGTCCTCTGAAAGAGCAACAAGTGCTCTTGACTTCTGAACCATCTCTCCAGCCTTGATTCCTTTTTATATTGGAAACCAGAAAGCTGAAAGCTATTTGTAGAACTCAGCCTCCCATGTAGAAGGCTAGTTTTTCCTTATACTCACAGGATTTAAAATTGTTTCTAAACTCTTACATGTGTCTTCTGTATTAGCTATGTGCTTTTATCATAAGATTATAAAACTCATTTTTAAAATAGGCGGAAGTTGAGAAGGAGAATCATAAATGAGAAAGGTCAGGTGACAAGGGGCAGGATCTTTGTATGCCAATGATTTCCTTCAAATGCACTAAGTGAACTCTGCAACTCTCTTGATCTCTCCATGGGCTGATTTCCTAACCACGTTATAAGGCTAATTATGTCTCTCTCTACTTACTTTAAAAGGTAATGGAGAAAACATGTGAAATCACAATGTATTTTTTTTGGACTCAGTGGCTAACAGCTGCTTTCACTAACTGAATACATACACAGGTGTGGCTTCCACCTTGGAGGAAGTCCATATTGTTCTAGAAGTGGGACAAAAGCCTGCTTCTGATTCCTTGCACTGGCTTTGCCTGCCAAATGCTGCCAGAGATTTGTGAGCAGAGGCAAGACTCAACTGCGCTCACTCATGCTTTAAACCTGGGTGAAATGATGGCAGTTCTTCAGCTGCTGACAGTCAGGGAGGGAGCTGGCAGTCTCGGACTGATTGTAGAGCAGAAAGCTCATCATAGTGCCAGCCAGATCCTTGGGGGATTTACTGTGTCAAAGCCAAGGATGAAGGAAGAACGTGGATAAAGGAGGTTGACTGGTCATGGAGGGACAGCTCTGGGGCAGTGAGACATTGAAAGGGTATGTGTGACAGTCCTTCCTCGTGACAGAAGTGAGGGAGGTTTGAGATGAACATCATCACATCTCCAGTGAACCTACACTTACTCTCAACCCTCAGAGTCATGGGGCAAATGTCACTGCTTTGTTGAATTATTTTTCTCATCCTAAAAACAATGGGAAGTCACTTGACTGGAAATGATTAATAATCTTCAGAGAAACATGAGCCATCCCAGAGGCCACGATTAATTTAATCAAAGATTTAAAACCTACCTGTTTCCAGAAAACTGTGTCAAGGTGAAAAATCACTTAAAGCTGGGTACAGAATAACACAGCAGAGCTTCTCTTGAGGAATCTATATGTAGGACTCCTGGTTCCAGAGCTCGGGTGGAAAGGGCAGTTCTGAGTACCCTTTCTGACAAGAATCCTAAAACACAAACTTAAACTAGAACCAACCAGGCTGCATACACTAAAGGAGATTGTGGTGGTTTGAATGGGAAAGCCCCACAGGCTCCTATATTTGGATGCCTGGTCACCAGGGAGTGACACTGTTCGCTACCACCCCAGTGCCATGTGTCTTGCTACAGTGATAATGGACTAAGACTCTGAAACTATAAGAAAGCCCTCAATTAAATGCTTTCTTTCATAACAGTTAACTTGGTCCTGGTGTCTCTTCACAGAAATAGAACAGAGACTGAGACAGGTCACTGGGGAAGCCCTCCAGAAAACCAGGATCACACCATCGTGATATCAAGACAAAAATAGTCATTGAAATTCACCATGCTTATTTTTGTTCTTGATTTACACTACTGAAGATTGAATCCAGGCCTTCACACATGTCAGACAAGAATTCTACCACTGAACTACATCCCCAGCCCTCTTTTTACTTTGAAACAAGGTCTCCCTAAGTTGCCCAGTCTGACTTTGAACTCTCTTATGTAGCAGTCCAGGGTGGGGGTGGGGAGCTTGAACTTATCATCTGTTGGCCTCAGACTCCTGGGTATCTGAGATTACAAGGCTGTGCCACCAGGCCTGATACACCACAATAAATGAAAAGCATTTTGTGTCTGTAGACATCAAGCTAACAGAAGCACCTAGCGATGATGCTTTTTTGGCTTCTTAGGTCCACACTAGAATGCTGGCTCAGCAATGCTGGAATAAGCATCCTTGAACAGAATGGTGGATGCATCTGTGTAGTAGCTCCTCCAAATGACATTCACAGAATAACCCTCTATACTGAATTGTTTTTAAATGAATTACATGCATCTTGAAGTTAGACAAGGGACTTTGATTAATAGGTAATTATCTTGTATTAACTTGGTAATTACAGGGCTTTGTACACCAATGCAAAGTGAGTGCCTGTTTCATTACCCAGTTGAGTTAATTGAATAAATAACAACCCGAATAAAATCAAAGATCCATCAGTAGTACCACCTTAATCTTCACTGCAATTAGGATCATCAGGAGCTGACAGATTACAAAATAAAGATCTCAAAAGGTTGAGGACTTTCTCAAAATCTCTCCCTCCCAGAGGAGCTGGTGCTCTGACCCAACCAAATCTACTACCCAAGTCCATCCTCTTCTCAGGCACAAATACTTCCCAGGGGCACAGGAATGAAAGGCTGTGGCATATGGAGACATGTGTGATCTGGTATACATAAAATGTGATCTGGTAATATGTCAGTTCATGAGAATGGAAGGTAGAAGGTAGGGAAGATAGGATGTCTGGGAGGCAAAAATATTTACTTAGTAGACAAAGCATTAAAGATTTTCCAGTAGAACACTGAGCTAATTCAACCCATGCTTTAGAGAGTGGTTATTAAAAACTAAAATGAGTTAGAAAGAGATAGGGGGAGGAAATGCAAGCAAAAAATAAATGGTCAGGAGAATCTAAAAGGAGCAGATTGGAGAAAAGTAATTAAGCCTGAAATGACGGAGTATATATAGTGAATTGCTCAATAAGAGACAATAAGAAAATGGTATCTGAGTAAATCATGCAGAATGACATGGCTGAGTTACTGAAAAAATATGGCTAAAAGCTTGTCATATCTATTCTAGGGAAAGGCTCCTCAACCTCATGCCAAGATGAGATTTTTAAAAGTGGTATATCCTTGGTCAAAGGTATACATGTTTTCTATATTTAGCATTTAGCTTCCTAGTTTTCATGGCTATTTTGAGTAGACACCTGAAAAGTGCATACTTTTTGTCTGAGCTAGTTTTTATTTTCAACTCGATAAAGCCAAGAGTTACCTGGTAAGAGGGAATCTCAACTGAGAGATTGTCCAGATCAGACTGGCCTGTGGCCATATCTGTGGGCAACTGTCTTGATTATTATGAGAGGACCCAGCCTATTGCAGGTAACACCATTTTTTGGACAGGTGTTCTTGTACTGTATAAGAAAGCTAGCTGAGCAACCCTAGAGAATAAGCCAACAAGCAGCGTCCTTCATGGTGCCTGCCTCTAGGTTCCTCCCTTGAGTTCTTGCTCTGACCTTCTTTAATAATGGATTATGACATGAAGACATGAGCCAAATAAATCACTTTCTCCCCAAGTTGCTTTGACTATGATGTTTATCACAACAAAATAAAAGCAAACTTGAACATTGTAGACTCACCAAAGTTTAATTTTCTAACGTCTTTAAAAAAAAACTGACTCATAATTACTGAACATATGCCACAGTTTTATTCCAAGTTTATTAATGAGGGAGCTAAGTGGGTGATGAAATCAGTACAAAGCTATCAATGAAGAGAACAAAGAAGCCAGAAAAGATGCAGTGAGATGTATGTTTTATTCATTCATAAGTTGGATGTACATGTCTTCACAAGAGAAAGTAAATGTGTAATAAAAATGCTCAAGTAATATTTGTAAGTTAAACCAAGAAACCATCCCAAGTCCAGATGTACAATGCAACAGCCTCTGGTTTCATTTTCTATGACAGAGGAAAATTCATCAAGATGTGACAGTGCACACCTTTAATCCCAGCACTCAGGAGGCAGAGGCAGATGGGTTTCCCTGAGGCTAGCTTGGCCTATGTAGTGAATTTTAGACAAACCAGGGATACATGGTGAGACCCTGTCTCAAAAAATGGAGAAAGGAATAGACACATCACAAAAATTGCTCTCCCCGTGTATCTATGGAAGAAAGAATTTGCACTGATTTTCTAAAACTAATGTCTTGATAAAATTGTATGTTTTGCAAGTTTTCATCTATGTAATTAATAGTAGTTGTATGGGCTGGAGATATAGCTCAGTTGTAGAGTACTTGCTGAACATGTAGGAGGTGTTGAGTTCAATCCCCAAATCTAAGTAAACCAAGTGTGGCACACACCTGTGATCCCAGCACTCAGAAGAAACAAGCAAGAGAAGGATAAGCAGTTTGAGGTCACCCTCAGCTACAGAGGGGTAAAAGTCTAGCCTGGGCTAGAAACAATTTCAGAAACATAAATAAAAATGTAGTAGTACCCTACATTCCTCCAGAGAATGGAGGAACCCTGAGCCATGCTGGGTTAGGGCTCTGTGACACCACAGATCGCAAGCTTTTCACTTAACTTCTGAATGTTGGCTCACTCTTTTCATGTCTTGAGACACACTTTGCCTGGCCACCAGTCATGATTTTCTAGGATCTATGATTTCAGTCTGACTTGATTCATGCCCTTTCTGAATACTCACTGTGTTAGTCCAGGAGTGGCCATGATGGAAAGAAGGGACTTGAGAGAGGGTGGAGGTTTGGGGAAGTCTGCCCCTCCCCTTTCCAGAACTTACAAATGCAGTGAAATCCTCTTACACATCCTATTTTTAGCTTTTAATTCTGATTCATAATTCTAGATATCTAGTGGTAATTTTTAGTAATAAATTTCTTGAATAAGGTGTGCATTGAGGCTCTAGTTTATTGTGAAACACAAGCGGCCAGCTTTGGACCAAAAATTATTCAATACAGAAGAACACGACTAATACAATCTGCACTATACAAGCAGTGTTTTGATGAAAATTCTGTGTTCAATTTTTATTGAAATATTTTTGTTTCTACTTTTTAATGGTTATTCTTTGAATCTTTTATCCCAGAGACACTCTCTCTGACTCCAAGGTTATATCTCTGTTTTATTGTTTATTTATATATTTATTCATGTTTTAAATGCTGTGTGTAGCCAGAAATGGTGGGGCAGCCTTTAATCTCAGTGCTCTGAAGGCAGAGGCAGGTGGATCTCTGTGAGTTGGAGGCCAGTCTGGTCTACATAGTGAGTTCCAGGCCATCCAAGGCTATTTAGTGAGACCTTGTCTATAAATAAATAAATAAATAAATAAATAAATAAATAAATAAATAAATAAATAAATACTGTGTATAATTGGGAAATGATAAATGAAGATGGCTGGTGTATGTATTGGTTCTATTTTATGCTCAATGAGCTTTTAAAGAAGAACCAGTCAGATGTGGTGGCTTATGCCTACAGTCAGAAGCTGAGGCAGGAAAATCTTGACTTCAAGGCTAGCCTGGGCTACAATGCAAGACTGTCTCAAAACCAAGAAAAAAGAAGAATAGAGCAGCCCCATGCTTACTTCTTATTATTCTGATTGTTTTCTTTCCTTTATTTATTTATTTTGGCACTGACCCTGAATGTGAAATGATCTTCCTCCCTCTTCCTTGAGTACTGGGACCACAGGCTTGAGCCACTACTGTAGTCGTAAGTTTTCTCAGTTTCCACTCACCCCCACTGTTGATGTAACCAACCGTCTTATTAAATAAAAACAAGAAACAATGTAAAGAGAAAGCCAAGAGTCAGAGCTCAGAGCTAAATCTCACCCTTCTTCTGCTGTCCAGCTTCGCGAAAAGAGACTACTTCTGTCGGTTAGTTTTTTTAAAGTATGTTGTTCTGCCTTCTCATTGGTGTAACCCAACACATGACTGCTCGTCACTGTCTGAATGTACAGCCCCTAGGTCTTAAAGTATATGTCTCCAATGCTGACTGTATCCTGAACACACAGAGATCTATGATTAAAGGCGTGTGCCACACCGCCACACTCTTACTATGGCTCTAATAGCTCTGACCCTGAACACACAGAGATCTTATGGGATTAAAGGCGTGTGCCACCACCGCCACACTCTTGCTATGGCTCTAATAGCTCTGACCCCCAGACAACTTTATTTATTAACATACAATCAAAATAATAATTCAGTACAATTAGATTACCACCACACCCACAGTCCCTTAGCAACTTATAAAATAATCATTCAGAGGCTTAATATTAATTACCAATTGCAAGGCCCATGGCAGGCCTCTTGCTAGCTAGCTCTTATAGTTTAACTCAAGCCATAACTATTCATCTATGTATTGCCATGTATGGCGTGGCTTTACCTGCGTCACATTACATGTTGCTCCTAGCATAGCAGTTTAGTGTCGCCCCCACTCTGCCTTTCTTTTTCCTGTCTCTCCTTTGATTTCCCACCTGCCTCTAAGCTGCCATGCCATAGGTCAAAGCATCTTATTTATTAACCAATGGGAAGAACACACATTCACAGCGAACAGAAAGACACCCCTCAGCACTGTAGCCAGAAGGTTTCTCCGGTCCTGCCCAGCTCCCATGGTCCTGCAGCTGCTTATAAAATAATCACTCAGAGGCTTAATATTATTTACAAACTGTACAGCCTATGGCTTCAGCTTCTTGTTAGCTAGTACTTTCATCTTAAATTAACCCATTTCTACTAATCTATGTTTTGCACGTGGCCGTGGCATTTCCAGTCTGCTGGCATCTTGTTTTTTCTTGGGCAGCCACTAGGCATCTCTCCCTCCGCTCTTTTCTTTTCTTTGTATATCTGCTTAGATTCCCCACCTGCCTCTAAGTTGTCTTGCCATAGGCCAATGCAGCTTTATTTATCAACCAATCAGAGCGACACATATTCACAGTGTACAGAAAGATATCCCACAGCATGCAGGCCCGAGCCACTACATGGAACCCAGTTGCTTTGTCCCTGAGAAAGGCTGCTCTGAAAAGATGCCTGAAACCCTCTCACAGCTTAGCTCCAAACCTTGCATTTTTAAGCAAGAGAACTGGCCTTTTGTTGTTGTTTAGTTTTGTTTTCTCACAGCAGTGGGAGGCTGGTTCACTCAAGGTCAATTCTCATTAACTAAGATGAACCTATAAAGCAAACCTTAGGATGTAGAACAAACATGTTTATTTAAAAGTTGAATTCTTGCTGCAAGAGGAGATGGACTCATTAGTTCACTCGGGCCTCACACCACTTGGCTGCCAGAGAGGAGCTTGTTAAAATGTCATCTGAGCACAAGATGCTGGCTCTGGGATTCAAGGGCCTGACTGGCTGTGTTGGCTACTTTTATGTTAACTTGACACAATCTAATGTCATCTGAAGGGAGAGAATCTAAATTAAGAAAATGTCTCCATAAGATCAAGCTGCAGGCAAGCCTGAAGGGAAGGCACTTCCTTAGAAATTGATGGGGGAGGGCCCAGCCCACTGTACATGGTACCACCCCTGGGCAGGTATAAGAAAACGGGCTGAGCATGTCATAGGGAGCAAGCTGGTAAGCAACATCCCTCCATGGCCTCTGCATCAGCTTCTGCCTCCAGATTCCTGTCTTGCTTGAGTTTCTGCCTTGACAATGTGGAAGCTTAAGTCAAATAAACCCTTTCCTCGCAGTTTGCTTTTGGTTGTGGTGTTTCATCACAACAATAATAAACCTAATGGATGCAGAAATTGGTGCCAGGATAGTGGTGTGACAGACCTGACCACATTGTTTTAGGGAGGAGTGTGGAAAGACTTTGGAACTTTAGGCTAGAAAAACTATTGAGTGTTGAGAGCTCAGTGGGGTGTTCTGTAGGAGCTTGGAAAATAAGAATGTTGAGAGCACAGCAGATGATGGAGGTCTGGCTTGGGAAGTTTCAGAGGGAAGCAAAGAATCTACTGGGCCTTTTGAGTTAAGAATTTGTGGTTCCTGGTCTGCTGGTGCTGAAGAATTGGCTGTGATCAACAAGAAGCCAGAACCAATCATGTAAAACCTTTGATTTACTGGGACAATAGATGGTGGTCAGCTGTGGCTAAGAAGTCAGTGGTGATTAAGAAGAGACCAGCATTATTGAGGTGAAGTCTTTCCTCAGAATCAGTACACAGAAGCTGTGTTCAAGGGAGGCCAAGCTTGGACCTTGTTCTGACAGCCAAACTTAGCAGTGTAAGAGTCACCCAGGTGGTACTGCTTTTGAAGGCATGAGGAGGTCAGGGTGAGCAGCTGAAGACTGGCGCTGCCCAAGGCCAGGATGGGCCATTGGAGGAGGTGCAGTGCCATGGCAGTTTTGAAGCCCCAGAATTGAAGAGGTCTTGGAGAGAAGTTGAGGCTTGATACCAAGAAGAGAGCCCAGGAGAGCCTGTTGGTGAAAGCGCAGCCCAGTTGCAGCAGATCTCAGCGTTTTGGAGATGGCAGCACCATGGAATGACCACCAAGTACATCAGCAGTGGAGTGGAGCCAGCTGGAGTCTGGAAGACAAGCTGTGTGTGCTGCAGAGGGCGGAGCCAGAGAAGTGACTCAAGCCCCCGGAGGAGCCCAGATGAATGAATTCCAAGGAATTGGACACTGAGTTGTCTACATTTTGGGAGTTTGGTTTTTCTTTGTTCAGACTGTCTGTGTCCTCGTTCTTTGCTCTTGAAGTAAGAAAGCATTTAACTTATTTTTGATTTTAGAGGAGCCCAGGTTTTTTAAAAGCCTAGTTTGGGGGCTGGGAAGATTTTCTGTAGTTAAGAACACTTACTGTCCTTTTCCCATACTGTAAGCAGCTATTTTGCCTGACTGATGGTGTCCTTTGCCTTACAGAAGCTTTTCAATTTCGTGAGGTCCCATTTATTATTTGTTGATCTTGGTGCCTGTGCTAATGGTGTTCTGTTCAGAAAGCCTTGAGTTCAAGGCTGGTCCCTACTTTCCCTCCTATCAGATTCAGTGTATCTTGTTTTATGTTGAGGTCTTTGATCCATTCGGAGTTGAATTTTGCATTGGTTGATAAGTGCATCTCTATTTGAATTCTTCTACAGGAAGTTGTCCAGTTTGACGAGCACCAGTTGTTGAAAATAGTATCTTGTTTCCAGTGTGTATTTCTGCCTTCTTTATAAAGGAAACTTGGGTGCCCAAACCCTATTATTTTGTTATAGAGCCTGAGCAGAATAACAGCAAATATTTTCACATTTCACACAGATTTCACACAGCCCTTCATCCTCTTGCTTGCTCTCTTTCCCCACTCCTTATTGTACCATTATAGTTTATACAATACCAAAAGACCTTCTGAGAAAAGATGGTTTGGAGTATAAAGATGTAATCATAGCAAAGGCCGGAAGAGTCTGGAAGGAACTTGCCTTTATCCACATTACCAAGACTGCAAAATTGTCTTTAGGCTCCTGAAAGCAGGCTCTCCTAAGAGCATGAAGTACTGTCAATTCCCATCGGGTAAGGGTGCATCCAAGGAGCCCCTTAGCAAGAGGCTGCACTGGGGTTTTGGTCCCTTCAGAACTGAGAAAGGGCAGTTACCGCTTCTCCCCTTCCAAAGATTCAAATTATTTAAGGTCGTATAGAGGTGATGGTTCAACTTGAATTGACTTGGCTTTTCCTCAATACTTGGAAAGGACAAATGCTGGCTAGGTCGCTTCTTCAGCTGGCTCCTCTGTCACAGCAAAGTGACACAGTAAATTTTACTTCTCTGTCAGTCTAGTATTCCCCAGTGTTTCCTCTGTCCCCTTCAAAATTATAATCTAACATCTACTGTGTTGAATATTTTCAAGTGGATTCATCAGAATACTTAGATCTTGTAAGGTTTTCCATGGGAGGTTTTATTAACTTTGTCTTAATTCATTTTTCTTGTGTGTATGTATATATGTGGGGACATGTTTATGTGTGTGGATGCATTCATATGTGTGCGCATGCATATGTAGAAGCTAGAAGCCAAGGATATCATTCCTTTGGAACTATCCATTTCATTTTCTTAGGGTCTAAATGATGTGGAACTTGCCGTGTAGGCTAGACTGGCTGGCCGACAAGCCCCAGAAATTCACCTGCCTCTGCTTCACCAGTGTCAGAATTGTAAATGCACATTATCAAATCCTGTTTTTTTTTTTTTAAGATTTTATGTTTATTATTTTAATTATGTCTATCTATAGATGTGTGCCAGTTATTGTGGAGGCTGGAAGGGGGCATTAGATCCTTTGGAACTGTGGTTGTAAGTGGGAGGGCTGGGGGTGAAAACCAGGTCCTCAGGAAAGCAGCAAGCACTCTTGACCACGGAGTCACCTTTCTGTTTGTCTCCACTTTTCCTTTACATGGATTCTGGGAATCAAACTTAAGTCTTCATAGTTGTCTGGCAAACACTCCCCACTGAACCATCCTCTTAGCCCTATTCTTCTTGTTTTAAAGATATATTTATTTGTTATTTTATGTGTATGTTTCCCTGTATGAGTCTATGTGCACCACATCCATTCAGGAGCCAGAGAACCCAGAAGAGGGTGTAGCATTTCAAGGAATTAGAGTTATAGGAAATTGTGAGTCACCATGTGGGTGCTGGAACCAAACTCAGGTCCTCTGCAAGAGCAGCATGTGCTCTTAGAGCCATCTCTCCAGCCAAGTCCTATGTTACTACTTTTGATAGTATCCAAATATTCACAAACGTGTTTTAAATTATGTACGATCTCTATGTCTAATTTTAAATCTAAATATAGACAAAGAGCACATATAATCTAGATTCAAGATAAATAGCCTTTGCTATCAGTCACTGAGAAAAGGATCACAGACCTGTGGCTGTGTCACTGGCCCTACAAGGACCTGCCCTGCATAAAATCCACAGTGCTTACCAGGAGGAGAATCAGCAGGGTTTCCTCTTGCAGCGTGGCATCTTTGCCTGCCTTATTTGCAATGCAAATACTGGCACGCTAATATTAAATGTGTCATGTACAAAATCACTAGAAACGTGAAGCATTCACTGTCTCTGGTTCCAGCACTAACGAAACTGCATCTTCTCCAGAGAAGAAACAAAGGACTAAAGGCTGGCATCTGGCGTCCGTCCGTTGTCACTTCTCTTGTTTCCATCATTTATCTTTTGAAGGTGCCTACTGCTCCCGTGGTTCACACAGGCTCCCGTCTGCTCTTGGAATCTCCTTTCCCCTTTTGCCTTTTCTGAGCTCCGCAACACCTAAAAATAACTGTGGAAAGTGGAGTCAACCTGCCGCTACCCTGTACACCTAAGCCCTTTGTGTTTCCCGAGAGAGAAGGTGAATTCTTGAGGGATTTTATCTGCTGCTAATCATTTCCTCACTATTTCTGGCATTTGCCCAGTTCTCTGCACTCAGGAAGCTTGAAGCTGATGTGGTGAGATTAGAGACATAGGGGTCCTTTGAAGCCTTCCCGGGCTGGACTGCTTCCTCTTCAATATCTCCTGTTTAGAATTTCTCCTTAATGACCATCTAGGGGAAGGATGATGAATGCCTTCTGCCAGGCTAAATGGTCTGCGTACTCCTTAGAATTCTAGAACCCATGCCCACACTAGCCACGGTTGTCCTGCCTGCCCTGCTGCTTTGGGGAACTCTGCGTCATCTTTCCTAAAACAGTTTCTCATTTTTACCGTCTTCAGGACAATGCCGTTTGCTGTAACTAAACATGTGCGTACCTCTACGCTGTGTGTTGTGTTCTGTTCTTTAGGGCAGAGGCTGGTAACTGCCTTCTAATCACCTTTATGGTAGATCTTTTGGATTTTCATATCATACATCTACAGTCACAACTAAAGTCTGACATTGTCCCATTAAAGCAAACACAAGTGGGTGATAGATAAATAGTGGACAGGGCTATGCTCCCATAGAACTTTATCTATAAAAGTGGGTGGGAGGGTAAATTTGGATAAATGTTCCCCATAGGCTCGTGTGCACTATTTGGGACCGTGAGGAACCTTTAGGAGGTGGATCCTCACTGGAGAAAGTATGTCATGAGGCTTTACAGCCAGACTTCACTTCCTGTGTGTGGAGGTGATATGACCAGCTAGGATCATAATCCTGCCTCCTTGCCTTTGTTACCTATGATGACGTCTTCACCTCCATGATTGACAGTCTCTCTCTAGGACTACAAGCCAGAGTAAACCCTTCTCTCTGTAAGTTGACTTTGTCAGGTGATTTTTATCATAGCAGCAAGAAAGTAATTAAGACGCCGCTCCACAGGGTATGTCTGGACCTGTAACATCCTGGCTGGAGGAATGGATGTTGGTGACACAATCCTGCCTGTAACAATGCACAATAACTTTAACACACCCTAAAACATACCAAATATTACAAAGTAAAAGTTTAAAGAAAGCGACAGTGACATGCAAATAATTTCAGGTGCATATCATTACATCCCTTTCTGCAACATTTAGATGCACCTTTAGCTTCACAGAGAAGGATATGAATAGAGTCTAAACCACAAACCCCGGCATTGATGATTTGTGAGTATAATCTCAGCACTTGGGAGACTGAGGCAGATGGACTACCAAAAGTCCAAAGGTGGTGTTGATTATATATGAGTTACAGGCCAGCCAGAGCCACTTATTAAAGCTGCCACAGTCATAGAGGAGGTGGTATCGAGATTAAATGGGAAGTAGGAGAGAAGAGAAAGGTAAGGGAAGAAATGCAGGGAGGGACAACTGATACTAAGGGCCATTTGAGGAGTAGTATGGAAACCTACTACTATACAAGCTTCTTTAATTATACAAATACATGAAATAAATTCAAAAGATGTAACCAAATAATAGGGGAGAAAATGCTCCAACTAGATATCTTTTGCCACCAAATGAAATATCCAGTGTCAGGAATAGTTATTAAAAATTGAGTTGTTGGCCAAAAGAGTCCCATGGAAACCATGAAACAACTTAAGCTATTGCCAAGGTTATTGGTTCTCTCCACAAACTGGTAGCAAGGCCCTTCTTCTGAAGACAACCCTTACATACTTCAGTGGGTGCAGAGAACTTGAGTTGGTGCCTACCTAGAACCTCCACCCCTGCTGACAAGTAGTCTTGGTACTGAAAGGTACCCTGCATGCTACCAGAGGAGAAAAGATGACCACCAACCTAGCATCAAACCCCTGTGACCTACAACAGTGACCTGCCTGCATGATATGCTAGTGTGGTCGTGGGTGGCACAAACATTGTGGGGGCAACTGTGGTGCTCTGAAAAGAAACGGCCCCCAGAGGGAGCGGCACTGTGGGGATGTGGCTTTGTAGGAGTAGGTGTGGCCTTGTTGGAGGAAGTGTGTCACTGTGGAGGCGGGCTTTGAGGTCTCATATATGCTCAAGCCACTCAGTCCACTTCCTGTTACCTTCTGATCAAAACGTAGCCAGCATCGTGTCTGCATGCACATTGCCATGTCTTGCCATGATGATAATGGACTGAACCTCTGAAAATGAAGCCAGCCCCAATTAAAGGTTTTTCCCTTATAAGAGTTGCTATGGACCTGGTATCTCTTCACAGCAATAGAAACACCAAGACAGTAACCAGTCACTCTCTGATTGGATTTAAAACCCATTCCATGAGATAGAACCCATGCCTGACACTGCTCAGGTGGCCAAGAACTTAGAATATCTAGGACAGGGACTAAATACTATTGTTCTGCTGAAGGAACATAGCAATAAAATGATATTCTGCTATACTCACAGATCAGTGTCTCAGCCATCATCAGAGAAGATTCCTCTTACAGAAATTGGGAAACAACACAGAAACCCACAACTGGGAAATATGCAGGGAATGAGAGACTTTGGAAAACTCAGTCCTAAATGGGATGTCTTCATCAAACCACTCCCTTCAGGGCTCAGTGGCTGTGCAGAGGAGGAGCCAGAAAGATCCTAAGAACCAGAGGGAATAGATGTCACCAAGGAAACAGTGTCTTCCAGACACAACAGGACCAATGTCCATATGAATGCAAAGAGAGTGGAGCAGCACAGGTTGAGGCCAGATGGGGCCCCAGCGCTGAGAGGGGAAATGCACATGAGCTTCCATCCCTAACTCAGAAGCTATCTCCAACCTACAACCACTTGCAAAGGAAAAAATCAGTCTTCTCCAATGGAGAAGGGGAAGTCTGCATGCCCAGCAGTACACGGCCAACACAAAAAGAACTCCATAGTATTTTTGGAGATTTTTTTTGTCTCATATTGCTTCATGAACCTGAGTTCTGATTACCAGGACCCTTATAAAAACTGGCACAGCATCACATGCCTGCAATATCAGCCAGCATTCTGAGATTGAGGGCAGAGAGGCAGGAGGGTCCCTAGAAGCTTGTAGACCTATATAGTGAAGGTTTAGGCTGGTGGGAAATCCTATCTTAGAAACGATGGAGGGTGCCTGAGAAGAACTGGTACTGAAGACAACCCTCTCACTTTCATATTTATACTGTGTATTTACCCAACACACACACACACACACACACACACACACACACACACACACACACACACACATGCATACATGCATACACATACACACACATATACACATGCATACACATACACACATATACACATGCACACACATACACACTTGTGCACATACACAAATACATAAATGCATACACATGCATATGCATACACACACACATACACACACATACATAGGCATACATAAATGCACACAAAAAAGAAAGAAAAGGAAATCATATATAATTTACCTTTTAATTAAATTATTTAAATGCTGGATAATGTGATAAATATTTGTTTTTCATTTGTTCCTAAAATCTTTGCACAAAGGTACTGTTTTTCTAAATATTATGAAATAACATACAATACAGCCTACATATTCATGCCTGAAGACTCTACTAATTTCTATGAACACCACACTTGAGAGGCTCTAGGCTAGATGAAGAAAATAAATTAAAAGGGAAATCTTTGTGTGCATGTGATCATCTTAAATAAGAGGATGGGAAAAAATTATGAACTATGCTGGGTTACTGATATGTCAGTTAAGACAATTTATAAAAATCAGTTTATTGTACTTATATTTGTAAATCTTAATACTACATGTATTTAGTTATTGAGAGAGAGAGAGAGAAAGAGAGAGAGAGAGAGAGAGAGAGAGAGAGAGAGAGAGAGAGAGAGAGAGAGAGAGAGAGAGAGGATGTTCTTTCCTTCCACCATGTTGGTTCTGGGATTGACCTCAGGTCAATGACAGAAACTGACTTTACCTGAAGAGGCATCTTGCTGGTCCTGCATTGATTCTTAAGTAAAATATGTGACTCCATCTGCCCATCAGTAAAGTTATCGTATGTCTTAGTTTTCTACTGCTGTGAGGAGACACCATGACCATAGAAACTCTTATAAAGGAAACACATTTAATTGGAGCAGCTTTCATTTTCCGAGATTTGGTCCATTATCATCATGGTGAGACATAGTGGTGTGCAGGCAGACATGGTGCTGGAGAAGGAGCTGAGAGTCCTACATCTTGATCTGTGGGCAATAGGAAGTGAACTGAACTAGGTATAGCATGAGCATCAGAGACCTGAAAGCTCACCCCAACAGTGACACACTTCCTCCAACAAGGGCACACCTACTTCAACAAGGCTGCATCTCCTAATAGTACCACTCCTTATGAACTTATTACATTCAAACTATCATATCATATATGTTCAATAAGATTTGTTTAATTTAAATGTAAATGTTGCTTATCAGAGTTACAAATATTCTAATTTTGAAAAGTTACAGGAAGAATAGCCTATTTGATATTATGTGTAGGAGTGCTCTGAGTAAGTGGCCCCCTCTTAGGCCTGGGTATTGCTCTAATGAAGTGGAACTTTACAAATATAAACTCTATAGGCATCTTTAAGTTAAGTGAGGTGATTCTATTATACCAAATGATACAGAACAAAACTCAAATGTAATACAGCACTTTGAAAATCTAGAATCAATATTTCTTAAGTCTCACACATATTATTGTCATGAAAATCTATCAGGCTGTATAAAAAATATTATGAAACAATTAAAACTTTGGGTTGTTTTTTATACTTTTATGTAGATCTCTATTTTGGGTGGTTTTCTGTAGCTCACAATAAAATTAGGCTTTTATAGTTCTTCCAGATAGTTCTTCATGAAAATGAATTTGGCAGCACCTCTGTGTCTCTGTATGGCATAAAAATCCATTTATACCCTAATCTACAATCGAAACTTGCATTGTTTTTAATCAATTTTCCTACACACTAAAGCTCTCTTATGGTCTTTATGTGTCTTCCTTTCTAAGTTCTTAGAAACTTTTCCTAGTTATTGGGAAATAACCAAATTCTTTCATGCCATGGACAATCTGTCAGTACCTGGGGCTGCAATTCTTGCCTGTGACAGTGTCTCAGACCTTTTTTTTCTGGAATGATGGCATGATGGGGCATCAGTATTCATGAGTCACCCTTGATTTTCTTTTAGAATCCTGTAGCGTTGGCTGTGCATTCTAGCTTTGAGTCCTGATGTGGAAAGGTTCAAAGCCCGAGCAGGCACTCCCCCTTCTGCTGTCTGAGCACCTGAAGAATTTCTTTTTTTCCAATAGAATTTGAAAGCTTAACCAGGATCTGCTTGACTGCCAATCACTCTCTATCTACTTTTTTCTCTTAAGACAAATTGTTTTTCTTTCTGGCTCGTAGCTCAAGCCCTCCCTTTTGAAGGCATGCGTTTTTAATGCCTCCCTGTGTTACTTGTGGTTTTCACCTTCACAGAATCAACCAGGCATAGAATTTTCCTGAAGTTGTAAATTTTTTGCCCTCTGTCTGACATAATACTTTCTTCCTACACTGGTCTGGTCCAGTGATTTTCAACTTGTCGGTTGTGACCATTTGCGGGGTCACATATCCAGTGTCTTGCATATCAGATATTTACATTCTGATTCATAACAGTAGTAAAATTGCAGTTATGAAGTAGCAGCAAAATAATTTTATGGTTGGGGTCACCAAAACATGAGGAACTGTATTAAAGGGTCGCAGCAGTAGGAAGGTTGAGAACCACTGTTCTAATCACTCTCCTGATTTCTTTCATAATTCTCACAAGATTTTCCTACACTGGTATTACCATTGCCAGTTAGGTTTGATGTGGACCTTGCTGTCTGACTAATTGATTGTGTCTATGGTGGAGTGATTTCCTTTGCAGTCTGTTGTCTCAGTTTTTTAATCTGCACAGTTTGAATCTAAATGTGCGTTGAGGCTCATTTTTGGTACACTAACACAAGCATGTCAGAGCTTCTGCCTTTGCTGGATTCTTCTCCCTTTGGCTCCTTTTAGGTTTTTGAACCGGTCAGCAGGCCAGGTAGCAGCTCACCCTAACTGCACTCTCAGAGGTTCTTATTCTTGGGATTCATGTCATGCTCTCCACAAGTCTGTACCTGCCTATTCATTTGCATATTCAATAGTGTCCTTTATAATAAGCCAGTGATCACAAAGAGTGTTCCCTGGAGACCTCTGAGATAACAGAAAATGATTAAACCTGCAGAAGCACTGTGAGAATCCCCATTTTGCATCCAAGTGAGACAGGAGAATGCACACACTGGAAACCTATTGTTTACAATGAGTGTCTGGAATGATGGAGAGGACAGTGTGGTGGGACTGTACTCTTACTCTACAGAAGTCTGGTGCTGGCTCCCAGTGACTTCTTGCAGATGCATTATTAAGATCAAACTGTAGGACATCAGTTGAAGTATGGGTGTTGGTGGGAGAAAACTGCATGATTTTGGTGTCAGAAATACTGTAAAGAAACGGTTTCCATAATGCAAAGTGATCTGAACCCCTAATGCCAGCCCTTGGGGCACTGAAGCAGGAGAACTGTCAGTTCCAGGGTAGAGTAGACAGCTTATAGTCACATAGTGAGACCCGTATCAGAAAAGTATTTTGGTGGTGTTGAGGTGGCTCAGTGGATAAAATCACTTGGCCATGCAAGCCTGAAGACCCGGGTTCAACCCTGAAGCCCAAGGAAAGATGTAGCAAGAGGACAGACTCCACTAAGTGGCCCTCTAGCCCATATACACACACAGTGGTATGTGTGCCCCCATGCCTATCACACAAAGAAAGAAAACTTTTCTTTGTCAAAATGTTTTAAATTTTACTTTTGCATGTGTATTCTGGATGTACATGTGGATGTATGTTCAGTATGTGTGTGTACATATATGCATTTGCAGGGGGAGGCCTGAAGTTGACATCTAATATCTCCCTCTATTACTTCTCATTTTGTTTATTGGGACAGGTTGAACCAGGAGCTCTGGGATCAGCTAGTCTAAATAGCTGGCTTACTCCTGAGAACGGGGCTTAAAGGAGGCCACCATGCCCACTCAGAATTTGCATGGGTGCACTCTGCTGTTTACACTTACACAGCAAGAGTTCTCCACTGAACTGTTTCCCCGTGCAAACACCCTGACGCTGATATTAAATTAGACTATGCCTCCTCTCTGCTCAGGTTTCTCTCTCCCATCACCACTTTAGTTTCTTAAGGGTATTTTTATTTTGTATTTATTTCATTCAATACATCTTTTTGTTTGTTTGTTTGTTTGTTTTGTTTTTCGAGACAAGGTTTCTCTGTGTAGCTTTGCGCCTTTCCTGGAACTCGCTTTGGAGACCAAGCTGGCCTCGAACTCACAGAGATCCGCCTGCCTCTGCCTCCAGAGTGCTGGGATTAAAGGCGTGCGCCACCACCGCCCGGCATCATTCAATACATCTTTATGGGACAAGTCTCTCATCTGACCTAAATCTGACAATGCTCATTGTAAACTCTCAGTTATCACGTTGGAATTCCTCCAGTGCTTCCAGGATCTCCCTTTTGCCATCAGCACCACACTTCCTGAGGCACCAAGTTTCTCCAGATGAAACTTGCTGCAGAACCTGCATTTATTGTTGCATTTATTGGCAGAATATTGAATTCAGGATTTGCGGAACCCAACCTGATCCTATATATTGTTATCACAAGCATATTGACAGTGACAACCAGAGCACGAAAGGGTGTCCCTCCTGTGTTACACAGAAAAGGCAGATATGTAACTGTAATTTGTTGCTTGAGTTCAATAGCTGGAGAGGCAGAATTTTAACATCTGTTAGCATCTAGTTTACATCTTTATAAATGTTCTTCTGGGGGGAGGGCTTACCTCCTGATGATGCAGCTTTGAGGGGGCATTAGAGACCTACCCACACCCCTGAGCAAGCATGTCCAGCATGTGCCCAACAGTCTCAGGATGATGAGTAAGTGGGAGGGTATGTAAAAGTGAGCAGAGGTCCTCTCCACTTCTGCTGCTGAACACCTTTCCTTCTTTCACTGTGGAATTGGACTGACCCAGAAACTGCCAAATTATTCTCTGAAAAAAAGTCGGCATTCGTGGTTACTCATAAAGTCAAAAGCCACTTGATTCCTGCCCTGATGAATCTTACAAGCTCACTGAAAATATCCAAAGAAATAACTCTAAATGTTCAGCCTTAGTGCAAGAAAATAAAAACTGGCATGTCGAAGGTGGGGGCAGTGTGTCCAGAGGACACATCATAGCTGCCTGTCACTCCAGCAAGGGGATCTGATACCCTCTGGTCTTTATGAACACTTGCATACAAGTGGAACACACACACACACACACACACACACACACACACCACACACATCACACCACACACACATCACACACACATCACACACACATCACACACACACACACACACACACACACACACCACACACACACACACTTTCAAAATACAAAAAGGATGGTGGTGTACAATGGGTCACTTGAAACCAACCATTTCCAAAGTGATGAAGAAACAGTGGACAGGGCAGTGGCCTGTCTCTCTCTTCCTTCTCCATCGTCAGGATGATTCTGTAGGGCCCATCTGCCCAGTCAGGCCTCTCTCCTTGTTCCCACTCCTCCTCTGGTCTGATGTTCAAGTTTCTAGATAGACCCTTATTTGCTTGTTCACAATCCTATTCTTCCTTCCCACCCTGTCTCAAGCTTCCCAAAGTGTACTGTCTCCATACTGGTATATATTCATTAGCCTACAAACCCACCGTATATCTCATTTTATAGGGCTAGGTCTCTGGGAAAACACCTTCTCTCTCACCATCTGTGTACTATCACTCTGTTATGGGTAGGAACTACTAAGATAGCACAGGCAGAATCGCAGTGGATGACGCCGACCTAGCTGAAGGCCTGTGGCCCTCCACCTCAGACCTTCCCACGCTGATGAGCCTGTGAAGTCCCTTCTTAACTGTCTTCAGACACTAGATGTACAGAAAAGCCACTCTGTGCTGCTCCAGACCAGCAGCAGAAAGGCAGCCAGCTTTGTCTGCAGGACAGGAGATTCTAGAATGAGAAGCAGAGAGAGGAGATAAGAAGCTAAGGCACAAAAGCATTCCTGGGGCCAAGCTCACTCTGACTCCTCTCATGGTAGGATTGAAGGGAGGCTTTTTGCTGTGCTACCTACAAGTGAGTGCTTGTCACAAGTAAGAGCCTGCCCACCCTCCCTCAGACCTTCTGATTCGTGTATTACCTACTCAACAGTACTTATCTTCATGCCACCCCACTGTATGAGAATGACTAGGAGTAGATTTTGTTCTCTGATTGGATTGTGTGACTTGACAACATGGAACTCAACTTGAATTTAGAAAAATGCTTAGCATCATTATGGAAAAAATCTCCGGAAAGACTTGATAGCTGATTAATGGAAGAACTTCCTGGACAGAGGAGCGATGTGTTTAGCATAAGTTATCAGATACTATCAGCATCTTAGGGTATGTGTAAAGGAACACAGTCAGCAGACTAAAGCCTTGTCAGCCTTTGTCTCCTCAGAATTGTACAAATGACTTCACCTTTCAGATCTCTAGTTTCCTCTTTGTATTTTAGACAGGGAATAATAAGGTCTCTTTATCATTGAACTCAAAGTTGCAAGGCAGAGGAGTTCAATTTCATTTGTGTTAAGCAGCAAAGAACTTTTTAGTTTTATTCAACTGAAAAGCAATAGCGCGGCATAATTCTTGGTGAAGTTAGGTGAGTAAGCAAGCAGGTTCAGCCTTTCCATTTCCTGTCTATAATCTTCCTATTATGGTACTTACTTTCAAGTTGGTGACCCATTTGTGGCAGCAAACATGGCCACCAGAAGCTCCGAACTTCTATTCAACTCATCGTATAACTCATGTGGAAATGAGTTCTCTCCATCTCCTAATAATTGGGATGTTTCCTAAGGTCATTTTGATTCACACAGGCTAACTTGATCTCATCACCAGATTAGAGGAGAGTGGGTTGCTCTGATTGGTTAGCCTTCAGACAAGACTATCTTCCCTGGAGCCCAGTACACTGTGAATGAGACAGTGCAGGGGGCAGCATCTCCCCAGCCTCAGCCATCGACATGGAGAGTAGAGCACTACAGAGGGCTGGATGACATCTCCACAGCCTCATCTCTGGAGCCCGTCATTACCCTCACCCAAAGCAAAAGTGCCAAGGTCTGGAAAGCTGGGGATTCCACCCTGTTGCCGAAGTCATGTGACTTGGCACAGACACACTTAGAAACAGAGGGTCTGAAAGCAGATGACATTACAATCAGACATCAGAGGTGCTGTGGTGTGCTTTGTAGGGGAAAGCTTCCTTTTGTCTTTTTAGTTATATCTGGATCCCTGAGCACAAAGCCAACAGCAGTCATATTAATGGGAAAAGGCATGTACTTCTTTTATTTTTGTTTTGTTTTAATCACCTTTCACCATCTCATAGCACTTGGAGGAACAACAGAATGCAGTTGATGCCCAGGTAGGAATCTCATTCTCAGAGCATGGAGTCTACAGATTCCCTTTACTACTAATAAACCAGCCCTTTAGTAACACATGAAATTTCTGGAAGACAAATTAGAACTGAGTAGCACTTTTGCCTACATCCATTCTATTTCATCCCTGATGACCACCTCATGAGAATTGAACAACAGTAGAATACTATAATAATGTAATAGTAATGCCCAGTGGCTGTTCAACTCACCACCTCGGGGACCCTCTTCTCTTTGACTTTCTTGTTCGTCTCCACAGAAGCTCACCTGGTGGTACTTGCTAGCTCTTGTCAAGGATGATGGAGGAGTCTGAGCCAAACTTTGTCCTAAGAAAAGGGTGGAGAGGTGAGATGTTTCTGCAGAGGTGAGATGTTTCTGCAGAGGTGAGATGTTTCTGCAGAGGTGAGGTGTTTCTGCAGAGGTGAGATGTTTCTGCAGAGGTGAGGTGTTTCTGCTTGCTTCATGATGTGCCTCAGCTTTTGTTTCTTTTGAGAACTCCCTGAACTTCAAGCATTCCTAAAAAAGTATATTTGGCATTGCTTCTCATTCAGTGACTGATGCACAGGAAGGATGCAGAAGTACCTGAAGAGAAGATCTAAAGGAGAGGAGGTTTATCTACTTAGGAAAGACTCATCCCAATGAACTTAAGGAAGCCTCAAAACACACACAAATGACTTAGTCTTCCCAAGAAAGCCCATGCCTTTTCCCAGTGTGGCTCATTTATTGCATATTCATCTTTCCAACCAGATGATTTCTGGAATTCTAAATGTCTTTTTTTTTTTTTTTTTTTTTTTTTTTTGGCAATTCCAGTTGTCTCCAAGAACCAGAGCCCACTTAGTTCTCACAGATTTTTATCTGTTGGACACTTAAAACTCTCCTCTTATGCTGATATGTACTTGATTACTTTCCCCAGTTCCTATGAGAAATAAATTGCATATTCTAAAAGTTTAAAACATTGCATGTGTGGTGTTTTTTTTTTTTTTTTTTTTTTTTTTTTTTTTTTTTTTTTTTTTTTTTTTGTGTGTGTGTGTGTGTATGCACGCGCCATATCAATTCCTTTTTGGTACTATGATAAAACACCATGACCAAAAGCAGCTTATGGCTGAAAGAGTTTCTTTTGGCTTACCACCCCCACAGGATAGTGTACAGTGGCGGGAGGTGTGGAGGTAGGTAGCTGAAACAGCAAGCTGAGAAATCCTCTCTTCCTTGGCAAGCAGGAAGCAGAGAGAGAACTATGAGTGTGAGGAGGCTGGAACTCTCCAAGCCTGTCCCCAAAGATGGAAATGCTTCCTCCAGCAAGGCCCCACCTCACAAAGCTTCCCCAGCTTCCCCCAAAAAGGGCCAGTGACCAGGACCCAGAGTTAAAATTCATGACTCTAGGCAAACTGCCGCAGGTGGGGAACTGGGGAGAAAGCAAAGCCAGTGAAGTGCTGGGCTTGGGAACATGAGCACCCACATATCACACAGGCAGAAGAACACTCTCTTGTAACCCTGGGAAGGCAAAGTAGGGCTGATCTCTGGGGTTTGCCCAGAGACATTAGACCTCTTGTCTGGTTCAGACAAGTTAGAAACCCTGTCTTAAAACAACAGGCACCTGAAGAAAGATGGTAGAGGTTGTCCCCTGGCCTCCACATGTTGACACATCCATACACACGGCTGGACCTTGCACTATTGAAAGCCCCGAGGTTTTCCCAGGCTACATCTTTTTTACTCCATCTTAGTCTTACTTGATTACAGTGAGCATGCAAGCGCACAGGGATATTAATAGCACCACTGAAAGGAAGCTCTGTAACTGAGCCTCCCTCACCTCACTGCGACAATGGCTATCAATAGCTCTGTCAGCAACAGTGGCTTCTCCCACAAAGAAGCACCACTGCCCGCGTTTATCTCTGTGGCTCATTTTTTGTGCGTTTCAATTCCTCCATTAGCGCCTTTGTCAGGCTAATTATGAAAATCTCTTTCCGTTTTTTTCTCCAGACCTAGGATTGATCTCTGAATCCACAGATGATACAGGCTTCATAATTGCATCCCTCTCTGCTAGAAAGAGACCTGATGACTCCCACAGTTCACGCATCTGAAAAGACCTTGTCCTTGCTTACTACTTTGGGGACAGTCAAGTGTATCCAAACCTAGGTGATGTTTGCTCTTGTGTAAAACAATGCTTCTTATCCCGACTAAACTGGTAGCATCATCTTAGGATCTATAAACAAACTATCAAGGACTGAGCAGATGGCTCAGAGGTTAAGAGCCCTTGCTGCTCTTCCTGGGAACCTGGATTTGTTTCCTAGGACCCATGTCAGGGCTCACAACTGCCTGGAACTCCAGATCCAGGGGATCCAATATCCTCTTCTAGCCTCCAAGGGTATACACACATGTAACCTCCATTCCCACATAAAAATAACAAAATAAATAAAACAAAAACAAAAAAAACCAAAATAAAATAAAATAAATAAAAACAACAAAAATAAATCTTTAAAAGAACAAGCCAACAAATAGTAGCTCAGTTAGACTACTTGTTTAATGTACACAGGGCTCAGGTTGCATCCCCAAGTCACATTAAGTAGGTGTGGTAGCATATGGCTGCAATCCCAGCACTTAGGACGTGAACAGAAGAAGATTAGGAATTCAAGGTCACCCTTGCCTTTACAGTCACTTTACACCAACTGGGACTAACTAAGATTCTATTATAAAGGAAAAGCACAACCAACCTTTTTGAGCATGACATGTCTATCAGTTAAGTTGAAATCTCAGGTCTGAGTCAGGAAATGCAAATCACTCTTGTGGAGACTTAATTGACCACAATGCAGAGAACCCAACACATTTTCAAACTCTGTGGTATTTATTGTCACTAATAGGCAGAGAATATCTCCTTAAATCTCAACATGACACACTAAAGTAGTGCATTTCTACCAGACAATTGTGCTCCATACATTTAAGGGCATTTTTGGTTGTTGCTGTGGAGCAAGGAGGTGACAGTGGCATTGAATGGGTAGAGACCAGTGACACTATTCAGATAGCTTCCAGCAATAAAGAATTATCTAGCTTTATTAGTCAATAGAATCAAAGTTGAGAAGGCTTGCTTAAAGGAAGGTGACTGCCACCCTGGAACTGAAACTCAGAATTCTCCAAAGAAGTCTTTAGAAGTCTTCCTTTAGAGGGACTAGTAAGGGGCAGTCCTAGATCCATTAAATCACATTCTATTCCTCCTCACTCTCTGATGTTCTTGGTGAAGGTGGAGCTGGCTCTGATGTTTTTAAGACTGGCCTTTAGTTTGCTGACAAGGAAATTTGTTACTTTTTCAAATGTCAGGCAAAGATATAGGAGGGCTTTCAGACTCATGGTATCATTCAGATTTAAAATTTACATCTTCCAACAGCATTACCACCTCCCAAATAAATGCATATTTCATTTCAAGAGGGTGAAGAGGAGAATATATTAAGTTGAAGGGACAACTCAGTTGATAAAGTGCTTGCTGCACAAGCCTGAAGAATTGGGTTTGAGCCCTGGAATCCACATAAAGGAGCTGTGAATTGTGGCATACATTTATAATCCCAGTGCCCAGGAGGCTGAGACAGGTGGGTTCCTGGAACTCACTGGCCAGCCAGCCTAGCTGAATTCGCAAGCTCCAGACCTGTGAAAAACTGAGTCTCACCAAACAAGGTAGATAGCCTCTGAGGAATGACACTCAAGGTTGTTCATTAGCCTCCATGTTCACATGTATACACATCCACATGCACACCCAGACAGACAGACACACATACAGAGAGAATATATTAAATGAACAAGGTATTCAGGCACCACTGATGTAAATATAAGTCACATTATGAGCTACTGTCAGGAGAGGGGGACGTTGTCTAAAGTGTTACAGATAACAGCAGTGTTGGGTAGGCTATATCTGACTCTTGATTATCTATCAACTGCCTTTTCTCCTAATCCATGCATCTTCCAAATTCATTACAAGTAAAGATCCAAATGTCAGAGTTAACCATTTGGAAATCAATGACTCTTTTGGGCTTTGTCCCAAATGAGGCCGGAAATGTCATCTGTTGACCCAAGAAGTCATTTCCTCTCAGTTGTGGAGAGATGGGCCTTGAGATTCTGCAGCTAATGTTTTCTGTTGACGGCAGGGGCACACTTCCCTTCTTACTCGGTTTTTATTCTTCTTCAGCATCACTGGGATGCTACTCTTGAAGAGACAATGGCTACTTTCTTCCTGAGCTCAACCCCTTCACAAAAGAAAGGGATCTCTGAAGATGAAATTTGTGGTATTGTGATTATTTCATATGTCACTGTGCAATCCTGTCTTTTGTCTGTTAGGTGTTAACGCTTGGTCCCTGACCATGGTGTTGTGGCCACGGAGAGGCCACCAGCTTTCATTATGACAACTGAGCAAGTAAAACTCCAAATGATTCCAGCCCCCAAGTGACAAGTAACCCTCCAAGCTTCAGGATCTTCTATCGTCTTCCACATAGAACTCAGATATGTAATTCTTTTGAGTGTTTCAAGAATTATTTATTTATTTATTTACTTATTTATTTATTGTTTTTCAAGACAGGGTTTCTCTGTGTAGTTTTGGTGCTTGTCCTGGATCTCACTCTGCAGGCCATGCTGGCCTCGAACTCACAGAGATCCACCTGGCTCTGCCTCCCTAGTGCTGGGATTAAAGGCGTGCACTACCACCACCCAGCTCATTTCAAGAATTATGGATTGGATCGGTGAGCAATGTAAGTGAGGTTCTGACTTTTTGTTTTGAAATGGGGTCTCATGCAGCCCTGGTTGGTCTGGAACTCACAGCATTCCTGCCCAGCAGAAAGTTTTGAGATTGCTGACATGTGGCATCATGCTGTGGCAGATATCTGGTGTTTTAAAGGCAGGGTGCATCAATACTCAGATACTTGGTAGTAGATGCCTAAAATAGATGAACTAGTATATGGGTCAAGTTTGTGCACCACACTCTAAACTAATTTCTTGTGACATTTCATCATGAAGTGTGTGTGTGTGTGTGTGTGTGTGTGTGTGTGTGTGTGCGTTCATGTGGGGGGAGTAGGCATGCATGTATATGTACTTATATGTGGAGACCAGAAGTTAGCCTCAAGGGTTGTTTCTCAGGAAAGTCATCCACATAGTTTTTCTGAGACAAGATTGCTCCCTGGGATCTGGAGTTCACCAATGAGCCTGGGCTGTCGTGCCACTGAACCTTCCAGTGGCCTGCTTCCACCTCTCCTGTGTTGGGATCATAAACACTTGCTCCCATGCCTGACTGCTTTATGCATGTTCTTGGGATCCAACCTAGTCCCCATGCTTGCTTGGCAAGCACTTTACCAACTGAGCCATATCCCCAGCTCCTTATCACAGAAGGTTTAAGGATGTACCTTATTGCTATGGTATTTGCCTGACCAAGGTTCAACCCCCAGTTATGAAAAACAAACAAACAAACAAAAAATAGTCGAATCTGTCACATGATCATAATGAAGGTTCAGACCTGCTTGTCAAACACCATACACTCTGTAGTGACTATAAGTGAGAAAAAAAAAATGACATTCTGTGTCATCCATCTCTCTTTAGGTATAAGGAATGGAGCCAACTCCTAGAAGATTAATCCACTATCTATCCCTAAAGACCCAGGATTTCTAATTCTAGAAGACCAGCAGCTGAAGAGCAGATTTATTACCATAACATTCTTTCCTTCTAGTGCTTGGTAGATAAACAGCCCTTCCTCTGAAACATGCCTTTTAATTAAACATCCTAAGTCTCAACTTCAATTAGGTGCTTTCCTTCTCATTTGAGTATTTCAAAAGTGATGAATCACCATAGGTATGGCTAAAGATGCGGAAAACTAAGCAGGTCCGACATGCCCTTCCAGACTGTCCTTGGATGCCGAGTTACAGGTATTCAGGCCCAGTGCTGCCAGTGGCTAGAACTTCCTGATCACATGACATATTTTTTTAAGTTGGCTGCCTTCCACAGTAGCAAATCATGTGTTACATGACCTCAGCGAGGACCTTCCTCGCAAGTGTTTGCAATTTATGGACTCCTAAATGTGGTCTACAATGAGTTAATTACTCTTGGGAGCAAAATGCTCTCTTACAGTTCAAAGCTACATTTAAGATTTACTTGTTTAAGTGAAGTAACTCACAATAATGCAAGACAATTTCTTCTAAGACTCTAGTCCTTCAAAATTGAAAAATGATCCCTGTTCTTGGAAGCCAAGATAAAAGCTGGGCTCAGTATCTTTGAGAAATAAAGGTACTAAAAGCAAAAGATACTTCCAAAAATAGAAACAAGCTAAAGAATGGAAAAGGCAGGAGGAGGAAAACATGCGTAGTGATTTGCTCAGCCAGGATAAAAGAACTTAATTTAAATTATGACAGTTTAGTATTGATATAAGGGTAGAAAAACACTGAAGAAATCGCCCTCAAGTAGAGTAACAGATTTAAGAAGTGGGTTTCTGGGTCACTGGGGAAGAATAAAATGTTCACTAAATATGTTGAGACAGTATAGTATCCAAAACAAATACAGGACTGAGCTGGGTTTCTTTGTCACATGTTACATGATTAATGCTGAAAAATCAATTCCAAATGCTTAATTCCTTAACAGTAAAGGGAAAACTTTAAGGACAAAAAATGTAAAGAAGAGCGTTGATGAGTTCAAGGCCAAGAAGATGATCTTTAAAATGGTGCTGAAGACACAACAGAAGGAAAATACTGATAAACTCCACAGCATTCAAATTAAGACAGTATAAACACTGGCTACTACATCTGCACCAAATGCAATAGAAATTTCTATCATCAAGTACTTATCTCCTAACATCAGTGAGACACTAATAAAGTCAAAAAAAGCTAGTGACAAAAAACATTTCAAAAAAAGAAAAGTGACATAAGTGACCGTCCAAATAAGATGACGACCAACTTTATTAGTCATCAGAGGAGCTGCCCATGAAACACAGTACAAGGTTCATGCTTACCGTGCACAGAGCCCTGTGTTCAATCCCTAGGAACTCCCATGCCTAGTTATTAGCAATTAGAAAATGCAAAAATAAAATGAAAATTATATACCAAATTAAACAGCTATATTAGTGAGAATCAAATTCAGTTTTAACAAGTATTGCAAATACAGTGAGTTAATGAGGAGCATCGTACAGCAGTGTAAACGAGGAAACCAAATTGAAAACAGACTATCAGAATCTAGTCATTTGAGCAGACACAGCAGTCACTCCCTTTAAAGATCATTTTTGTGTAGTTGACAAACAAGCCTACAGACATAAATATATTGCTTGTCACAAAGCATAAGTCAACCTGCGTTTGCTACTTTTCTCATTGCTGTCATCAAAGAAGTGACAATAAACAACTTAAGGAAGAACAGGGTTACTTTGGCTCGTGGTTTGAAGAGACCCAGTCCATCCTGGTGGGAAAAACAGGGTCTCAGGAATGAGTCAACTGCTCACTTTGTATCCACACTCAGGAAGAAGAAAGTAAACAGGAAGTGGAGCAGGGGTTTACAACTCCAGACCCACCCTAAAGTGACCCATTTCTCCTATCAAAGCTCCACATCCTAAAGGTCACATAACCTTCCCAAGCATCACCAGCAGCCTGGAACAACTGTGGGGGCCACTTCACAGCCAATGCAGAACATTGATTGCCTCTGTGGCCAGACACCTGACATCAGGAAACTTAAGTGAGGAAGGGCTTATTTGGGCTTATACTCTCAGGGGATACAGTCCACCTCTGCATATAAGGAGTGGAAGCTGGACCACAACGCAGTGGTTTGCAATGTATATTCAGCCAGGATGCAGGCTGTGGGCAAGAAGCAGAGCCAGGCTCCTAAACCTCAAGGTCCACCCTAGTGACCCACAATTCTCATTCAAATCACAGTCCTGCCTACATCTCTGTACCTTTAATTTACATACTGTGTGGGTATGTCTGTGTGTGTGTGCATCTGTGTTTGTCTATGTCTGAGTGTGTGTGTTTTCTCACTTAATGGAATATTATAGAGTGGTCTAAATAAAGGAGTTATGGCTGCATGTAATAGTGGAAATGTACAGGGATTCACAATTAGTTTATAATGGGTGTGAAAAGAATTCTGGGTGAGGTGGGACATGTCTTTAATTCCAGCACTTGGGAGGCAGAGGCTGGTGGATTTCTGTGAGTTCAAGCCAGCCTTGTCTACATGGGGCTTTCTATGTTAACCAGGGCTACATAATAAGACAATTGAATCAAAAGATGAAGAAAGAAAGGGATGGAGAGAGGGAGGGAAAGAGGGAGAGAGGGAAAGAGGAAGGAAGGAAGGAAGGAAGGAAGGAAAGAAGGAAGAAAGGAAGGAAGGAAGGAAGGAAGGAAGGAAGGAAGAAATATATTATAATAATATAGTCCCTGTGGCCTAGTGCTTTGTATTTCGCACAGAGGATGCAATGACTAAGGCTGTAATCCTAGCCTTCAGAAACATAAAGCAGAAGAATGTTTTATGTCTTTGAAGCCATCCTGAGTGACATAGTAAGTTTCAGGAAGATCTAGGCTGCAGGATTAAGAACCTGCAGTGGTTTAAATTAAAAAAAAAAAATGTCCCCAATTGGTGGTGTGATTTAGGGATGTTATAGTACCTTTAGGAGGCAGAGCCTTGCTGGAGGAAGCACATCCCTTGAGGTCTTTGAGGGTTTGTAGGAGGCAGAGCCTCGCTGAGGAAGCCTTGCCTCACTTTCAGTTTCTGTTTGTGTCATGTTTCCCATTAAGATGAGATCTCTCACCTGTAGATGTAACCAACCGTCCTATTAAATAAGAAACACAGTACCAATGCAAAGAAGAAAGCCAAGAGATCAGAGCTAAGAGCCTTACCCACCTGCTGCAGCTAGCCTCTTCAGCCAAGAGACCTCTCAGAAAAGAGCTACTTCCTGTCTGTTTGTCTTTATATAGTCTTTCTGCTCTGCCTTCTCATTGGTTGTAAACCCAACCACATGACTGCCTCATCACTGTCTGTTGTACAGCCCTCCAGGTCTTCTATGGTTGGTATTGAGATTAAAGGTGTTTGTCTCCAATGCTGGCTGCATCCTTGAACACACAGAGATCTACCTAGCTCTGCCTACCAAGTGCTGGGATTAAAGGCATGCACCACCAACGCCCAGCTTTTGCTATGGCTCTAATAGCTCTGACCCCCAGGCAACTTTATTTATTAACACACAATTAAAATCACATTTCAGTACAAATAAAATACCACCATACTCACCTTCTCGGTCTAGCCCTCTGCTGCCATGCCACCCCTGCCATTACAGAGTTTTCTTCTGGAAAAGTGGTTCTCAACATTCCTAATGTTGTGGTGACCTCAACCATAAAATTATTTGTGTTGCTACTTCATAACTGCACTTTTGCTACTGTTATGGATTGTAATGTAAATATCTGACACATAGGATATCTGATATGTGACCCCTGTGAGGGTCATGACCCACAGGTTGAGAACCACTGTATCTGGACCCATAGGCCAAAATAAGTTCTTTCCTCTGTAAGTAGCTTTTCTCTGTGCTCTTTTATCTCAGCAATAGAAAAGTAACTAATACAGACCCTGTCTCAGACAGCAACAAAACAAAGTGAAAATAAAGATGTTATAAAGCATGCAATTGCAGAAAGACAAAACAAAATGAGATATTCTTACAAGTGTGTCCACAATTAGCTGCTTATAAAGGAAAAGAGAATGGTGCTTATTGCCATTCTGTACAACAGTTATTTCTACAAGGAGGCAGCAGGACAAGGATGGAGTACACATACCCAGGAGCTAATGGGATTCACCAAGTATTTTATTGCTATTCTTTAAATCATACAGATACAGTGTTTGTGCTCTTGTCCAAGTAATGCATTTCAAAACACAAAATAGTGAGAATCCTACAAAATAGCTATCGGGCAAATTTCCCATCTGAATGCTCTGATACCTTTTTGTAGACTCAGGACCTGGATGCAACTGATTAAATCCCATTTCTAACTGGCACTCAGAATTAACTGCCCAATGTTGATAAAGACAAAGCAAGCCTGCTTCCCGTTAGCCAAGCTATAAATAGGTAAGCGGGTGCTATTTCAAGCAAACAATGCCAGGGCTTGGAGTTCCAGTAAAAGGTGTTTCCCTGGTTTTTGCCTGTTCAGCACCATTGTGTCCTACACATTCCATGGAGGACAAAGTGTCCATTGGAGCCTTTCTGTGTACACATTGGTCTGTGTCACCTTTTACCATGGTGAGTGTTGAATCTCTGCCTGCTTGTGGCTGGCCATTCAACTTATTGCTGAGTTTTTACTCCCACCCTCAATATCTTTCCTTTATTGGGTAGAATTGGATAGAATCAGGGCAGAAATTAGGCTCCAGCATTTATTTTCATTCACTAAAGACCTTCTGAAGTCAGATCCATAATCCCGCTTTAAACACATTAAGGGATCAGGAATTCAACCAAATTATATCCCCAGGCATCCTGCTCTATGCAACAACATGAAATTATCAAAACAAATAGGAAGATGCTGAACTGCTGAGACAATTCAAGCACAATGCATCATTTTGAGAGGACATTATTGGTTGATGTCTAATGACTTACATATAGCCGGGGTAAATTTTGAGGCATTGGTGTACGGATTGACCCATAGAGTCAATACACAAAGCAAGCAGGTCAATTTTATGAGCCCTGAAAGTTCCTGTGCCTCTTCTTCAGTCCCCGCCCCCTCCCCCTCACTTCTCAGTTGGCTATCATGGAGCTACTTCATTTCCATGCTCAGGAATGTATAGAGATTAGTTTGTACATTTTAGGAGTTCATACAAATGCAGTCATTCTGGATTTACCTTTGCGACCTTAGCCCTTCGTTTGCTTCTTTTTAAATTAGCATACAATATAGTGGGTTTCATCATGGTGGCTTCATACATCCTTCTTCTTATTCCCCTTCCTGGCTTCCTCATGTTCTCCCCATGACCTTCTTTGTGCTCTCCTGTCACATGTATTCCATTTCCAACTTTTTCCCTCCTTTTTTCTCCCGGCTCATGGTTCTCTAGTTTCATGTCTTATATCCTCACCCACACACGTATATGAAAATTTAAAAATGAGCCAGCTGATGGTAGCACATGCTTTCAGTCTCAGCACTGGGGAGACAGAGGCAAGCAGATCTCTGAGTTCCAGGCCAGCCTGGTCTACAGAGTGAGTTCCAGGGTGACAGCCAGGGCTACAGAGAGAAACCCTATCTTGAAAACAAACAAACAAACAAAAAAACAAACTTAATGAGCCCTGTATATGAAAGAGAGCACATGGTTTCTGTCTTTCTGGGCTGGGTTACCTAACTTATAAGAATTCCAAGATCTATCCATTCAGCTGAAATTTTCACAGTTTCATTCTTTATGGCTAAATACAACTCCATTACGTGCATTGAACACATTTTCATCATCTGACCATCTGTTGGACATCTAGATTTGTTCTCTTCCCTTGTTATTGTAAACAGAAGAGCAATAAGCAGGATGTATTAAATCTGTATTAAAATATAGTATCTGTACTAAATACATCTGTACTAAATACAGGTATCTGTATTAACATATAACCTTCTGGGCATGTGCCAGCAGTGGTGTACCTGGGGTCATGTGGTAGTTCTAGTTCTGGTTTGAGAAAATTCCACAGTAATTTTCACAGTGTGTGCCCAAGTTTACACTCTCATTGAAAGGTTTTTCTTTTTCTATATCCTCATCAAAACTTATTATTATTTTTATCTTTTTGGTGGCTGACAGGGGTAAGATGGGATCTCAACATAGTTTAAAGTTATACTTCCCTCATAGGTAAGTATATTGAAGACTTAAAAACTATTTATTGGACATTTGTGCTTCTTTTGAGAATTGTGTTCTATCATATCATAAGGGCTTATTTGACCTTATCATACAGCCATAAAATGTCCTCCTTGATGAGAGGGGAGAGATTGTTCAAGTGCTTAAAAGCTCATTCTGCTCTTGCAGAAGACCTCAGTTTGGTTCCCAACATCCACATTAGGTGGTTTGTAACTGCCTGTAATTCCAGCTCCGGGAACCTGATGCTCTTTTCTGGACTCTGTGAGCACTTGCAATTATATATTCACGAACACACACACACACACACACACACACACACACACACACACACAGAGACAGAGACAGAGACAGAGACAGAGACAGAGAGGCAGAGAGAGACAGAGAGAGAGACAGAGACAGAAAGAGACAGAGAGAGTTTAAATTTTAAAATACCTCTTAAAATAATGGGCTCCTTGGTTTCCAGGCACAGGGTCTTCTAGTACATGACTCTTCCTAGATGTCAGATATGCTTAGTCATATCCAATTCTAATGATGACTTCCTCAAAATACTACCAGAAAAGCTGATAAACCAAGCCAAGTTCATTGTGACTTCATGCTAGTCTAGAAGACACAACTTCCCTGTAGTTTTAGGAGCAACTTTGGAAGCAAAGTCTGATGTGAGCTATTGGTATTTTCAGCTCTGGGCATAACCATTCTGTAGTGGATCTTTTCAGATGGCAAAATGACCAGAATTGAGTTAAATTCATTCCCTGATAGTTCCAAGATGGCTATAGCCATGAGGTAACGGTCTTGGAATATGAGGTGACAGACACATTATGAGTTGCTAAGCATGCTGAATGCCTGGTGATAAGACTGTTATCAGATAAATGAGTGTGTAAGAATTTCCTAATCCAAACAGTGAAGTTCATAATCCTTATGTCTTTCTGGAAGATTTCACTAAGTCATGTTGACAACGTTGTAAAAATAATCTTTTACAAGTCATATTGACATAGACAGTCTCCACACTGACTTGCTTGTGCCTACACATAGTCACTTAGATAAAAATTTAAAAAATTTTTGCAAATTATATATGTCCTCCACCCCTACCCCCTCGAACACCTTAGATATTTCAGAAAATATATCCATGAATCAGCCACCAGAAATTGATTTCCAGGGAAACATTATCTTCAAGCCAGGATTGGAAAATGAATAGGATATAGGATAATACAAGAGGTGGGCAAGGTCATACGGAAATATGGATAGGAGTCAACAGTGAAGAGGAAAAGGTTGACACTGAGAAAATGTCTTATCATGAAGGCCTCTGCATGTGTAGCTAAAGAGTAACTATATACCTATCCCTTTGCCTATTTCTAGTTGAGGCTTGCTGAGACCCTGGATGCTCATTCAGACTCATAACATGTATGCTTTCCAGTGTAGTTCAGATCATAAAAGAAAGGTTCCTTGTTTGGAGACAGAGGTTGGGGAGAACTCTAGTGGTACAGTTAGGAAAAACAGTGACTGAATCACCCATGGGGCATCTCCCGCAGAGCAGACATCCAACATACCCCAAATGGTGTTCCTGTTACTAGATCATGCCAGGCCCGCTGAAGAGATTTTGGGTGCATTGCAATTAGGCATGCAAGGATGGTTGAATCCTTAGCACAAAGAACAACAGAATTACAATTTCATTGTGAACTATAGGTATGTATCAGAAACTTGTAGAAAGCTTTAAATTCAAAGGTTTGTTTGTAACACAAAGCTAGAGCACGCGGAATAGAAAAGGGTGAGTAAACAGTAAGAGTGTGTTTACCCATTCACATCCACATCACAGAAGAGAGTTTAGTTTACAAGGCTCCTGGGAGAGTCTTCATTGAGCCTTTAGCTACCTCCTCCCCTCCCCACACCTCAAAGGGAGATCAGACAGGAGAAGAACCGAGCTGCTCCTGGGTTTGTGTGTGGATGGTTTTGGTTGGTTTTTAGAGCATAGTGATCATTGGTAATTTCAATTTTGATGTACTCGACGTCCATCAAATTGGAGTACTCACCAGTCAACTAATCATATGCATGTTTTAGGGCAAAGCTAAGAAAGTTGTAGGCAGGTACAAGGATAGAGCAGAAAACTTTGAAGTATTTGGGCCCCTACATGCTATTTCTCATGGAGTGAGGGGATAGATTTGTGGCTGTATTTGTGACATTTCCAGGGGATGTAAAGAGACTTACTGTCCTGTCAGTCACTCCCCTTTCCGTGGGATTTGAAACAATGGGCTACAACTCACAGATAAGTGCAAAACAAACAACACACAAAGAGAACAACACTCCCTTCATCCCTTGACTCCCAAGTGGGAACCTCACAGGTAGAGATGCAGCTAAGTACTAAGCTGTTTGCCTTGTGTGCACGAGGGCCTGGCTTTGTTACTCAGCACGGAACCAACACGAAACAGCAAACTGAGCTGCCAGCTGCCAGTCAGGGTGGTGACCTCCTACCTTTTGAAAAACTGTTTCATTTTGTTTAACTAGGGAAAAATTAGACCATTTTCATGCAAGTATATAATGCACTTTGAACATATCTATTACACATGCCTTCTGACCTCTCTGTTCTCCCCTCTCTTACTCCTATTAGTCCATTGATTCTCCGAGACAGCTGTTTCTGCCTTTATGTCATTGACACACACAGCATCTCTTTTTAAACTCACAACCCGGGAACTAGAATTTATCGAGACTGTGCTATAGAGAAAGGAAATCAAATGCATGAGGAGACACATAAGGCCTTCTCTATGCTACATAAGTGGTTTCAAACTCCCCAGGGCGACCAGCAGCACCAATTGGCCTGTGAGAGGAATTTCACTTCGTGTACTGGTCCTGTTAAAAACATTCTTGCTTCCCACTGGGGAGGGGGTCATGGTCCCCTAACACCCCATCTATGAACAACTGAAAACTGGTGGTTTTCCTATTGCAGGGAGGTAGGAGAGAATGAGCAGCTGAGCCAGGAGAGAGACTGAAAGTTCTACTTGCCAGAGAGCTGCATATAGATCAGTCAGCAGCCAGCCAGAGAGAACCCTGCTTCTTGCATCATTCTTTCCTGGGTACGCTTGCTGACCAGCCCTGGACTATTGGCATCATCAAACCACCGGCCAGTCAGCTAAGGCCTCACTGCAGGCATGAAACTCAGGGCAGAGTCGAACCTCCGTGTGGACACTCTCTCCACAGTTCTCCATTATAATGTGTTGACTGATATCTGCTGTATTACATGCAGTATCAACAGGATTGCTGATCTACAATCACTGCCCCTTCTTTACGAATTCCTGAGTGGGAGCCATGGCCAGCTGCTACTAACTCACACCTCATACCTGGAACATTCTCTCACAGGACAGACACTAAAGCAGATGGTCTAACATTGTTTCCTTGCCTCCTCTTAATAAACATAGCCGGAATAGAGTGAAAAGCCCCTTCTCTGTTGCAGGACTTAGCCTTGGTGCTGTTTGGGCCAGTGAGAATTAAGCAGAAGGCACATTCAGAGAAGCCTGATTCTTTGATTATTACAAACGACAGACATACAAGTCATGTCATTCCAGTCTCCTTTTCTTTTAAATTCAGACATTGCTGTACTATTTGCCCAAGTCTCGAAGTTGAAGGGGAGCCTGGCAGTCACAAATGCCAGCCCTGCGACCATCCAGCCTTGAGCCAATGCCAGCCATTCCCACAGCTCACTTTGTGGTCACAGGAGAAAAATCTGTACACTTGGGCTATGGATGCAGGCTTTCTGTGGCAAGGAACAGTTCACATTGTTGGCTGGTACCGTCTGGGAAGGAAGCAGAGAAAAACCATGAAACTAAATCACCTGGTGCAAATTCACATCTAAGTTGAAAAATCATCTCCGTTCTCTTTGGCAATATCAACATTTACAATACACACCTGTGAGATACTTTCCCCAGGTGCACAAAACGGGGGTTACAGAAAGTGGGGCTGCTCTGGTTTTTCACTCCTAAGTTCGGAACAAAGGGAAAAGGGGTTCTCTAAGGAGCAGCAAAGCAGGGAATCGTATTTCAAGTGTCTGCCTTGCCTGGCTCCCTGATCTTTGAAGCTGGACCCTCCTCTCAGATTTCACAGGCCCAGATGTCTGATTTTGAAAGGAGACTTTGTATTGCACAACGGGGCTGCATACCGTAGACCTTTCTGTGTTTAAAGTGTGACGCATTTCTCCATCAGATCACAGTAGATTTACCCAAAAGGGAATAAATTGATAAGATAATACCTCGAATGGGGCTATGCTTTAGTCTAAGACACCTGATCATAGCACTTAAAAATATCACATTCTTCTAGAGTCTCAGGCCCCAGGCAACACATACACACCACCACCACCACCACCAATAACAACAAACACAAAACCCTAGCAATGAATCAGCCAAATTTGAAAGTGGGACCTGGGTTCTACCATGTACAATGGTATGAGTCACTTGTGGTGACTACTGGTTCCTTATTAAGTTGTGACTTTGCACAACTAATTTAACCTGTACAAATCTCAGAGCTTTGTCAGCAGAAAACTACAAAAACTGGACGTGGATTGGGTGGAGAAGCAGCCCAGCCACCAGGGCTTGCCTGCCATGTGTAAGGATGGGGTTTCAGTTCCTCAAGCCTCTCACAATCCTGCAAATCCAGTCTGGTCATCCAGGTTGTGGTAAGAAATTAAAAAAAAAAAAAAAATCAATGATCTATTGCATTAGCTAGTATTGATTAACACTTAGCAGATAATATATTCTCTCTTATAGAATTATATATTTTTCTTTTCTCCTTTTTTGGGGGGGATTTTGGATAGGAGTAAATCTTATATAATTCAGACTGGCCTCCTACGTAGCCAATGGTGATCTTGAAGTTCTGATCCTCCTACCTCTACCTCCTGAGAGCTGAGTTCATAAGTGTGCACAATTGCACACAGTTTTGTACTTTTAAAGAATTTCCTAAATAACTTTTTCTGGGAGGAAAACCAGTAACGCCACAGACACATGGCAATATATAGATGAATAGGAATGGGTTAATTTAAGATGAAAGAGCTAGCTAGCAAGAAGCTGAAGCCATAGGCCATACAGTTTGCAGTTAATATAAGCCTCTGAGTAACTATTTTATAAGTGACTGTGGGACCCAAGGGGGGAGAGATTGGTCCGGACTGCTGGGCAAGGCAGGACCAGAGAAATTTCGGGTTACGGCAGATAATGACTAACTGAACCTTCACTCCGGTCTTTAGTTGGCTCAGCCTTTCCAAGCAGCTGCTGAAGACATTCCCACCAAGAGCAGTTTATAAAACAGATCAACTGAAATGCAGATGGTCTTTGTGCCCTGTCTGGGGTGCCAGCCTTGATTGGACAGCATGTCTGGTCAAGGGGCAATCTGAAGGAGGCCTTTCAGAAGTCAGGGCCACAGGGACGGATAAGACTTCTCCCAGAGAGACCCTGTGGGCCAGTCCTCTGTGACAGACGAGGCAGAAACAGCACTGACCACCCTTCCCCATGGCAGCCCTGTCAGTCCATCTGCTCTGCTGTGGGCTTAGGGCTCAAACAGCTGCCTCCTCAGTGCCTGGCCTTGAACAAAGGAACTCTAGACTCGTTGTCTGTGCACTGCAACTTGTCCAGGAAGCAAACGATGTGCTGTAGAAAGATGTCTGGCTCACTGGAGAGATGGTTCTGTCAGGAAGGTGCTTGCCTTGTAAGTATGAGGACCTGAGTTCAGTCCTCACCTAAAAACGGCTGTTCATGGTGGTACTCAACGCATTACCCCAGGGCTGAAGAGGCAGAGATAAGCAGATCTTTGAGGCTGGCCTGCCAATTTGTCTGGCCTAATTGGGAAGGTCCAAGCCTGTGAGAAACCCAGTCTCAAAAAAAAAAAAAAAAAAAAAAAAAAAAAAAGCCAAAAGGTGAACCATAAGTGTTTGTCAGTTTATTATTTATTTATCTAAATGCTAAAACTGAAGCTTAGGGACTTACTCAGAAAGTAAGCTGGGAACTTACTCAGAGTGAACTAAAGTTCTGCTAGTCCTTTATGATTTGGGGTCTACTATTCAATAGTCTCAGCATTTCTGAATCTTAGTTTCTCCCTCTATAACAACAGTAGCTTGCTACTGTTCAGTTACCATCAAGAATACTGTTGAATAGGATGCTATGCTTCTCTCATTTACAAATGGCAGTTCTGCAGGCTGGTGATGTAGCTTGGTTGACAGAGTAGCTGCCTAATATATCTGAAGCCCTGAGTTTGAGTACTCAAACCACAGAGAACCAGCATGGTACTGCACTCCCAGCACTTGGGAACTGGAGGCAGGAGGATCAGGCGTAAAGGTTATCCGGGGCTGTGTAGCAAGTTCAAGATGAACATTGCAGATTGGCTGCTGAACATTGAGGCTCAAATAGTTGGAGTGCTTTTAACATCCTTCTTGGTCTCCATCATGGCATCTATAAATCATGCTATATGATCCCAGGCTGGAATGTTGACTTTTAGTACCATGCGTTGCCCTTTTCCCATATATCCAAACAGCTGTAAGTGTCAAACTTTTCGGTAGTCCTTTCTCTAGTACAGAATTGTGTGCAAGCTGCTAAGACGTGCTATAAATCCACCGAGTTTATATTTATTGGAAGCCGGTTTGGCTATTCCAGGAGACCCTCTGATTTCCTGTGGAAGAGAGGTGAGTTTTCTCTTACTAAACAAACCAAAGGGACTGGTAGCTACATTGGCACAGACCTGCAGCGCCACCTGTTGGCTTATACGTTGATAATCACCACTCAGCACAAAGTTTTCAGAGGAAAAAAAATGCTTATTTCCAAAATAAAAATAAACAAAAGTAGCAGCCAAGCAGCAAGATGCTGGGAGACCACATTTAAAAGACTGACTCTCATACTGGAGAAAGAGAAGCCGTCTCCCTGAAAAGTGTAGGAGCTTCTTAATTCTAGAGGAGCAAGAAGCGACGGTTGGTTCTCACTTGACTCCTATGAAATTCTGCCCTGGAGGAAAACAGAGCAGAATGATAAGTTTCAGAACTTGTAGTCCTTTAAGGATAGGATAATGCTATCATTAAGGAGCTGGGGAAAATCAAGCTGTCAAGTGAGTGTGTCCCAGCGCCATTTAAAATGTACACATTTACAGCATTTCAGCAGTAGAAATGTAATTACTAATGCCTGTTTCCATGAATATTAAACAGTTGTAGTGATGCTGTCCTAGCTTGTGTCTGTTGTTGTCAAAAACATCCAAGGCCAGAAGCAACTTGGGGGAAAAGGGTTTATTTCAGCTTACACTTCCAGGTCACAGTCTGTCACTGGGGGAAGTCAGGGCAGGACCTAGAGGCAGGAGCTGAAGCAGAGACCATGGGGGAATGTTTGCTGGCTGGCTTCCTCTGTGCTCAGCCATCTTTCTTACACAGTCCAGCTCTACCTCCCTAGCGGTCATGTACCCACTGTGGGCTGGGCCCTCTGACATCAAGTCGTACTGATGGAAATGCCCTGCAGACAGACTAGGTCATTGTGATGAAGCTGGGCGATGAAGAGGTGAATCCTCGAGGTTCTCTCTTCCCAGCTAAGTCTAGATTTGTGTCATGTTGACAAAAACTGACCAGTGCTCATAAAATCCTGTCAAAAACCAACTCTTTGCTGGCCCTTAGTCACCTGTCACAAAAGTTTGTCCATCTGTCCCTCTGTTGAGTTTTTTTGGTTTTTTGATTTGTTTTGGCGTTTTCTTTCTTTCTTTCTTTCTTTCTTTCTTTCTTTCTTTCTTTCTTTCTTTCTTTCTTTCTTTTTCTTTTTGTCATGTGGAAAATCTCTAGTGAGAACTGTGGTTCTGAAAGACCCGTGCCTCCTAACTATGGGTCTCTAAAAGGCTAATTGCTCACTTGGGACAGCAAAGAGCCCAAGAAGAAACACCTCTCAGCCTACGTCTCTATCGCGATCTCACCTCAGGACTTTCACAAGGGGATAGAAACTGAATTAAAATGAGGTCTGACATGGAGAACAGCGAAGGAGCATTTCCCTCAGTGATGAGAACACAGATGTCCAGCAGGTTCATAAATGCCATGGATGGAAGTCAAGAGACATCCAGGAATGATAATAAGTGTTCCAAGTTCAAAGACAGGCATATGTTTCTATTAAAAAGAAGAAGAAGAAGAAGAAGAAGAAGAAGAAGAAGAAGAAGAAGAAGAAGAAGAAGAAGAAGAAGAAGAAGAAGAAGAAGATTCAAGGGTGACTTGGATTACATGAGCTCTCTCAAAAACAAACAAACAAACAAAAAACCCAAACAGCACCAAGGAGTTGCTGTTGGAAGTGTGCAGTGGCCCAACAGCCTACCTCCCAGTCCTGTCTGTGGCCCACCTGGAAGATGCCTCAGTATGTGTGTGGTCCTCACTCCCTTCCCTTCAGTCCAAATCCATTTTACCACCACCACCACCCCTCTGCATTCCCACTATCATGGCACATTGCCTCACAACTGCCTCCTAGCCAACTGCTTCCTTGGAAATCCAGTTTTGGAAATGGTAACTGGGATTTTAGAAAGACAAATTGGGTCGTGTCGTTTCTCTGCTTAAAACCAGTGACAAGGGACAAAATCCAACCCTCTTAGCATGGCACATAAAACTTCATGATTTGGCTCAAATCTCCTGTCCGTCTTTACATCCTGGCTCCAGCACTGCAGTCTGTAGTCCACCCCCACCCCTACCTCAGACACACACTTCTCCGACTTTGAGAGCTCTGTCTACATTTACAGTCTATTTCTGCAGCCTCCTGTGTCCTTTACTCCCATCACTGAATAAATCCTCATTCACCCTTCAAGGTCTACTTCCACTATCTGTGCCCCTCAGGAGCCTTTCTAAGGTTCTTGGATGGAGAGCTCGCCTGCAGGATGTGATTGTCCCATGTTCTCATTATGCCATGAAGTTCATCATGTTACAATGCCACTGGCTGATTAGTCATCCTTACATAGATCATGGGCTCTTTGACTAAAACACGCCTACTAGATCCTATTAAAAACTTTAGTTGTCATGTACTGTTCTAGACTGTCCACTGAAAATTAAACACGGATTTACCACTGTGCTAGATGCTAGGGATCAAAGATAAGCCATCAATGATGCCCACAGTCATGCCAATTAAACTCTACCTTTGTGCTTCCTTAGCATGTAAACAGTTGGAGAGCAGAGGCCCATGCTCTGCATTCGGCAGTGGTAGACTCCACTTCAGTGTGGCAATTTTGACCAGAGGCTTACCAAAATCAGCAGTGAAATTATATATATATATATACTATTTTTCCCACTTAATAATTTTATTTTATTAAGACATGGTCTCATATGGTCCAGGCTGGCCCCAGGCTCACTATATAGCTGAAGATGGGGGTGAACTTCTGACCCTTCTGCCTTCACCGTCTAAGGGCTGGGATTATGGGAGTGTGTCACCATTCTGGCTCAACATCTTAGCTTTTCTTTAAATATGCGTAATCTGTATAATATGTCTTTAGATATAGCAGATAGAACCATCTTCATTGAACTACCACCTTGAGTTAATTGAGCACATTAAAAATATTTTAAATCTGTTTATTTGGGGAGAGGGCATGCATGTGGAGAGCAGAAGGCAACTGGTGGGAGGTGGTCCTTTCCTTCCACTGTGTGAATTCCAGGGGTGGAAGGCAGGTCCCCAGACGAGGTGGCAAGCTCCTTTATACACACAGCCTCTTGATCTCATTGTTGTTGTTGTTTTTAAGTTTGAACACAGTGTCTAATGCTTTGCCTGTGTATGCTAGTATTCTCCAAGCAGAAGACTGTAATTCAGTGTTTGTGGAACAAGCAAACATATGGATGGATGAATGGATGAGCTCCCAACGTGATGGGCAGATGGATAAGTTTGAGAGTCTGATCCTACTCCCAGTGAAAACCCATTGCACTTGGCATGCAAAGCTTGGCTCTCAAGAGGGATACCATTTGTTGATTCCTAAAAGCCTTAACACTCTTCCAAGTTCTCCTGCATCCCACCAAAGCATAAACATTGGAAGCTGTATTTCTTAGTTGTCTTGTCTGCTTGATCTGGTTAGAGACACTTGTATTTAAATTACACTACATTGCAAGAGTTGAAGAAGGGATATCATCTTCTGGTGGTGGGGCTGGAGATCCACTCAGACATTTTACAAGGAGTTTCCCATGTCGGTGCCACAGTGGACATTCTTGCAAACAGCTTTTTTTTTGGAATCCCTCAGATTTGAGATGTTTCAATCTTCTGTCAACCCTCATTTGTATAACTTCCTAATATTCTTTTACCTCATGGTAGATTCCTATCCATAGACCTTCCTATCCATAAACTCCAGGATGAATTCCAAGTGACATGGATTCTTGGTTGGTTGGAAATGAAAAGGAAATAGTAATCCTATCAAATATTCAATTTAATAATTCTGTAATAACATATATTAAAGTATATAATGCATAAATGCTAACACCCAAGTTGTGGAAAGTGAATGTGTTCAAAGTACATTGTATGCATGTATAAAATTTTCAAATAACTAATTAAAAGGTTAAATGTGAGTAAAGTCATAATGAAAGAAGTATCAACTGATGGAATAAGACAAAATATTAGGTGTTCAGAAAACTAGTGACAAAACTGAGAAAAACAGCTGAGAAAGCTGGCGAAATTATGAGGAGAAACTATGGAATTCTCAGTTATCCTTGGGGGTGCAAAGGTAGTCTCCCAGTAAGTGATAAAACAGTAAGCAGAAATCGGTGTGGTACAGCAGACTTTAACAAAGCTACCACCCATCATGACGTACTTGGCATTTCTGTAACAGTTGGCCCCCAAACCACAGAACACACTTAGTGCCAAGTGCACATTAATTATTTACCATAACAGACTATATTCCAGGCTCAATAAATGAAAACAGTCTAAGTATAAATTCAGAACTGGTCTAGTCATACACAGTATGCCCTCCAATTAAGCCTAATTGAATTACAAATTAATAATACAAGGATTCTGGGAAAGCCTCAACTATTTTAAAATGAAATAGAAAATTTCTGAATTGATCAAGTCAAAAAATCAAAAGCAGAGTTGGAACATATTTTGTATTGAATAAAATGAAAACAAAACAATCCAAGATTTGGAGGCTATCATAAAGGCTGTGCTAGAAAGGAATTTATTGGACCCTACAGCTATATCTGCAAAGAATCATTTCTCAAATCAATTACCTCATATTCTATTCAAAGAAACTGGCATAGTAAAATGAATTTGATCCAAGGAAAACAGAAGAGGGAGGCAATAAAAACAGGAGATAGAAAAATACCAGAGTAAATCACATTAATCAACTGGGAACATAAGATTGATAAAATTTTAGCCGGAGTTTGATTAGGAAAAATGACAGTATGTACAATTTACTAATCTCTAGAATGATAGATACAAACTGCCATATAGATTCTGTAGAATGAAAATCATTTAAATGAATACATAGTAATAAAGTAGTATTATAAACAACTTGATGACAATATATTAAACATTTGATGAAGTGAACAAATTCAACAAAAGATGTAAATTACCAAAACTCATTTAAGAACTAGATAATTTGGATAATAGCCCTGAATCTGTTTTTAAAATTTAACTTGTACTTAAAAAGCTTCTCAGAAAGAAAATTGCACAAGTCCTTTAAACATCTAAAAGCAGAAATAAATAATATCAACTGCACTGCGCTTCCTCCACAAACTTGAGTGTGCTGGAAATTGCTCATTTTATAAGTGATCATATTCCAATACCAAAGCAAGGGAAAGCAACTTCAAAGAAAAAAATTCTGATAGATCTTTGTGATTGCTGATAAGCATTTATCACATTAAGCACAAAGTACCATATGTCGTGGCTGGATAGAAAGGAAGTGATCCTTGTTCAGGGAGAAGGCCGAACTTTGCTCTCTGCTCCTTGGAGGAGGGCAGTCACTACATTCTCAGAATACCCTGCCTGATAAAATATGCTTGTGTCTCCAGGGACACTCAGCTGTGACAAATGATGGGATCTTGTGACTTGAAGTGGAGGTTTTTGGGTAGGTAGCAGTTCACTCTTTGGAGAGGTTGGGGACTAAGCTTGGCAATGTGGACCACATGATGTGATGGAGCTCCAGCAATGATTCTGAACATTATCATGGCTCCAATGAACTTCCCTAGCTGGCAATGTTCTGAGTATTGTAACATGTTGTCACTGAGACAGTAGTGTTTTCTGGGATGTCACTGTGAGAAGGTCACTGGGAACTTGGAACTGTACTAGACACCATGAGTATCTATCTCTGCTTGATCTTAACTTGCCTTTTAACTCCTTTTTAATGACCCTATCCATGAGTATAAAGATTTTCAGTGAGGATTGTGAGTCCTTTGTGTACATTACTGAACTTGAAAGTACCCTTGGAGACCCACACACTTTTTATCAGAAGCAAAGGCAGACATTCTTGGGGACTGTTTGCTAATAAACAATGACTGAGTGTGCTTAAGCCCAGGAATGCAAGAGTGATTTGACACTTGGATGTAATTCACCATAATTTCAAGTACAAAAGAAAAAAAAACACATGTTTATTTCAGTAGAGCAAAACATACTTGGGAAAACAAACAAAATCCGTTATTGAAAAATACCTGGAGAGGACTCAGAATACAAAGGTGTCTTTCAACTTGATGAAAGATGTCGATGAAGAAATTTACAAGTAGCATCATTCATGACAGTAAACAGTGAATGTTTTCCCTCCAAGAGTAGAAGTGAGGGAAGATGTCAGCTCTCACCTAGTCTGCTTACTGTAGTGCAAGCTTGAGCCAGTTGAATGAAGGAAAAAGGGACAAGGAAGAGGGATAGTAGAAAGAATGAATGAAACCTAGATTAAGAAAAAGGAAATTAAAACTGTCATTTTATCTCAAACCATCATGACCACCTATGTAGAAACCTGAAGAAAATCCATAAAAAGGCCATGAGAAATGGTAAGTGAACTCAGTTGAGTTACAGGGTAATAGGAAAGAGGGAGAATAATTGCATTTGCATATATCAGCAACAACAATTGGACATTGGTGTAAAAACTGTCATTTAATGGCTGTAGAGGTGGCTTAGTGGATAAGAGCACTTACTACTCTTCCAGAGGACTTGAGTTCAAATCACAGTACTAACACCAGGCAGCTCACAACTGCCTATAACTACAGCTCCAGGGAATTCAACCCCCTCTTCTGGTTTCTGCAGGTACCTACATGCTTGTACACACACACACACAGACACACACACACACACACACACACACACACACACACACACAAATAAATAAATAAATAATAAAATCTTTTTCAAAAGCAGAGTGATAAATCACCATATTTAAATTTTTTCATCTTTGGCTATTTCCCTAAGACAAAATTTTAGAGATATAATCACTGAGTTACATGGTACATGTTTCCATAAGAGCAGGATAGTAGAGGCTGGAGGATCAACAATTCAAGGTCAACATTAGACATATAGGGAGTTCAAGACCAGCCTGAACTCCATGAAACCCTGTCTCAACACATAAAAAGTAATCCAGAAATAATGCCACCAACAAAAAAATGTCATGCATACATCTCATTGCCTGTGGAAATAAAATCGTTCTGGGTACATTTTCTTCCATACACTTTCTGCCAATTGACATGTCTACCAACCTTTTATGAGCACTCTCATTTTCATTCAAACTCATCAGCATGGCTATTAAATATCTTAATTAGCTCATTTAAATTTCACAAGAGCACTGACCTTTATGTTTTTTAACAGCGTGATATTTTGTGCCATTATAGGTGTTCATTCAATATTTATTAAACAAAATAATTATATCTAACTTACTCAAATTGGCACATGCCATGTTGTTGAAAGTTCATTTCAATACTGTTGCTATAAAATAATGCCTTCAGGGATTTTTTCCATATATTCTGGAAACTGATCATTATTATTCTTTGCTATTTGGAATGATACATTTCTAGATATGAGTGGATCTCTATTTATTTTAATTATATTGCTATGTTTTATTTATTTTGCCTTGGTTAACTCTTCTCTTCTGCCCTCTGAAAGATAAAATCATCTTCCATTTGCTTGCATAGAAAGATAAATTTTATCAGTTCTGCATTGCAGCATTAACCAGTAATTGACATGTACAATGAGATACTTTATCCTCAGGTCAAAATGCTACAAAATATGCCTAGGGACACACATAGGTGTATAAATACCTATGTGTGCACCATGCCCTAAAAAGGGCAACAGACCTTCTTGAAAAATGAGGCTGATTCACACACAACTTAATATTCCCTCCCTCTCTTTCATTACCAAAAGCTATGACATTTATTTACTTGGATGGTGAAAGAGCCAAAATGACAGATACTATCATAAAATGACAGATAATATCACTGTGACAAAACACCATGACCAAGGCAACTTATAAAAGAAAGCATTTAATTTGGATTATGGTTTCAGAGAGTTAGACTCAATGGTGTCAGAGCAAAGGCTGGCTTCTGCTTCTCTGATCTCTCAGTTTTTACCCCAGTATCTGGCTCTGGGTTTTTTATTAATAAGACTGTTTAGCAATTTGTCTTATAGATTTTTACCACAAAACAATGAATTGATTTAGGGATAGTTTTGGATTGCTTTAAGCTTTGTAACTTGGAAAAATGAGAACGAGTAAAACAGCACCTTTCTGTGAATGTGAGAGTACCCCCCATTCTGATTTGGGACACGAACACCCAATGGTGTGGCTTAGTGTCAGGACTGGGTCATGAACACCCAATGGTGTGGCATAGTGTCAGGATTGGGATGCAAGTACCCAATGTTATGACTTAGTGTCAGGGTTGGGACAAGAATATCCAATAGTGTGACCTAGTGTCAGGGTTTGGATATGAATATCCAATGGTGTGACTTAGTGTCAGGGTTGGGACATGATTTTCCAATGGTGTGAGCTAGTGTCAGGGTTGGGACATGAATACCCAATGGTGTCACCTAGTGTCAGGGTTGGGACATGAATACACAATGGTGTGATCTAGTATCAGAGTTGAAGCAGTTTTAGTGAACTGTGAAGAACTGTGTTCTCATGCCTGAGAACATAAATGCTATATGTAGAATTTACAGTTTTCTGCTAACAGGATCTTGCCCCAATCTGATTTATCACCAGACACCCATATGTGTGAAGAAGGGTCACCCCAAAAGAACTTACTTGCTTAACCTGATTTGGATTGCATGTTTTTTCAATAAAGATTTGGTTTAACTGCTCTTCGTATTTTGAAACCTTTTGAGTACCCCTTGGCCTGTCACCCCACTTGCTCTACCCTAAGGCTCGTCATTCTCATCCATAAGTTCTTTCTGGCTCTTTGTTTTCTTCTGAAAACCTGTTACTTATATCTTTTTCCTACCACCTCTGCCATGATTTGTTCTGGAACAGTCTTTCCACTCCCTTGAGTCACTTTCTCTTGAAGTCAGACACTGTTCACAGCTGTGGCCTCGGCTCCCATGTCATCTGCTGACCCTGAAAAAGAATATCTTTTACCTCTACATCTCCATGAATCCAGCAACAGCCAAAGACCACTCCCCCATTTTTTCCCACTGACATGGGATCTAATTTGGGGTCCAGCCATCAGTTCTGAAGGTCCCTCCCTAATCTAGAGCTTCCAAATTCAATTATTGTGTGAATTCTTCCAATTTCAGTTACAAATAACTTCTAAAATTCCATATTTCTAATATTACTCTTGGACAGCTTCTCATCATTCTTGTCTAAAATATCAGAATTTAGAGTTTCTTTTACTCATTTATACATTTGCTTTCATTTATGTGGGAGGAGGATGTATTCACACCATGATTCCTGCGGAAAGGTCAGAAGACAGCTTGGAGTTGGTTTTCTCCTTCCACTATGGGTTCCAGGGACCACACTCAGGTCATCAGCCTTGGCGTCAGTTTCCTTACCGAGTGCTTTGTGTCTAGTCTCACAACACTCACTCAAGCCCCTTCCCAAACTTTACCCAGTGTAAGGCACAGCATAAGTCTGGCAATGTGTGGTCTTTGCCCGAAAATAGCTATAGTGAGTGATTCTCTAGCTCGTATGTTTCTAACCACTTAGTGTGGCATATACTAAGCCTTTCATGGCCCTGCCTCTCTATCTCTCCATTTCCACTGCTAACCCATTGTGCACGAATAATACATGTAGACACACACACACACACACACACACACACACACACACACACACACACGTCGTGCATATGCACATGTGCATACACTCTACCACACTCTATTGAGTTACTTCACCACCTGCAGCAACTTCCCACGCTATTTCATGTCTCCATATTTTGCATGAGTCATCTACAGACATCTGTTTAAAATGACCCTCTCCAATTCGTACCCATTCTTTAATAACCCTCCTGCAACCAGGAAGTCATTGTCTGCTCGCCATCACAGCATCTGGGACATATTATATTGGGATTTGTGCATTACATTTCTAATATCCTTAAAATAAACTTCCTTAAGATGAGGACTATTTCTCAGTCACCCCGGGGGGGTTATGTCATGGGATCTTTAAACATCTTGTGAATGGATGAGTACGTCTCTAAAGGTTATTTGGGAGGACCAGAATGTATGTGTATTTTTACTCTCTTGTTTAATAGTTGCACCTACTACCTGAGGCGCTGTCAGGACGGCACTGCAGACACTCAAGATGAGTGTGACCGTGCTTGATTTAGACGGGTAAGAAGCCAGTTGTCAGCTGTTTGTCATTAGGACAGACTTTTACTACTTTGTAACCTACATCATTCATAAAAGGTAGATTATAATACCCACCTGTGTTAACTAAGATATAGGCTACATGCCTAACATGCCTATGTTCATATAAGAATTAAAGACAGCATGGCTCAAAAAAAAAATAAAAAATAAATAAAAAAAAAAAAGACAGCATGGCTCTATTTACTGACTGTCTTAGGGTTTATATTGCTGTGAAAAATACAATGACCCAAAACAACTTGGGGAGAAATGAGTTTATTCCGGCTTACAACTTTCAGGTCACACTTCATCACTGGGGAAGTCAGGGCAGGAAGTCAAAGTAGGAACCTGGAGGCGGCCACTGAAGTAGAAGCCATGGAGGAGTGCTGCTTACCGGCTCATTCCTTATGGCTTGCTCACCCTGCTGTCATATACAACCCGAAACCACCTGCTCAGGGATATACTGCTCTCAGTGGGCTGGGCCCTTCTACATCCATCATTAATGAATGCCTCACAGGCTTGCCCACTAACCAATCCAATGGAGAAATATTCTCAGTTGCAGTTCTTTCCTGATCAGTCCGGCTTATGTCAAGTTGACAAGAAGCCAACTAGGACACTGACCATGTGTGTATGAAAGGAACAGTCTCACCAGTCTCTCTCCATACATTGGTGGACAGATGCACATTCCTTCCGACTTTTATTCTGCCATTTTGTTGAGTATGTTGGCCCTTTACCCAGGGCCACTGTCACATGGGTCAAAATGCCAGGTTCCCATGTGGCACTTCAGTCCTTCAGAGGAAACTCATACCTGTAATGTAGTGGCTGTCTGCCAAGACTTTACTACTGGGGGAAATGGGAGGAAATATTGAGTGAACAACTCTGTGCCTGAGAATACAAATGAGAGCTTAGAAGAGATGAATATAAAATCATTTGAAACAGTGCTTATCACTTAGTGAAGACTATAAATATGTCAGGGATGTTGAACACATTTTGGAGTTGTGCGGGGTAAGTACAAAAAGAATATGGACTCCAGTGGACCTGGACGAGGATTTCCAACCTTGCCTGTGCCGAAAGTAAGCTGCACACTGATTGAAGTCAGGAAGAGAGAAAGCCACTCCCACTGTTGGCACTGGCAAGGAATTCATTGCAGTGAATGAGTCTTCTGTGTGCCTTAATAGCTTCTAAATGTCAATGAGGTTCATAGATTCAGAGTTCCTCCCCTCACAACTGTCCTGGAGTTACTTGGACTGTAGCTGGGGTCTTGACTATATTCCCCAGAAGACGCCTGCCCCCAGAGGGCTGGGATAAGATACATCTGCTTTTACTTAGAGGAAGCCAGAGGGCTTTTGCCTTGTTTGTGCTCAGAGAATTTCATCTCTTCTATATAATAGAAGAGTTTCTAGGCTTATCTCAACTTTGAGTCATTCTAATCCACCTTTCAAAAAGGTGTATTAAACTGTTTTTATATGTGTGAGTATTTTGCCTAAATGTATGGATATGAGCCATGTGCATTCCTGGTGCCCATGGAGGCCAGAAGATGGCATCAAATTCCCTGGAACCAGAGTTTGGGATGATTGTGAGTGGCCAAATGGGAGCTTGGAACTGAACCCAGATCCTCCACAAGAGCAGCAAGTGTTCTTAATGGCCAAGCCATCTCTTTGACACTACATCATATTTGTATAATTGTAGTTCAGGGTTTATGGCTATTTCATTGCATCTTTATACCAACCATAACCCTGTGTGATATATGAGAGTAAGTATTATAAACTGTCTCAATTCTGTACTTTTTTTAAAAAAAAAGCTAATTTATTACATGAAGAATCTGGATCTTAATGACTTCCTATGGGTCATAAAAAATGTCAAGGATAGAGGGGCTGAGTAGATATCCCAATAAGCAAAGAGCCCGACTTACAGTCCTGAGGACTTGAGTTTAATCCTGCAAACCCACATAAAGAAAGCGAAGCAGGATGGAGCCTTGTAATCCTAGAACTGTGGACATAGACAGGTGAAGCTCTGGGGCTCTCTGGCCAGCCAGTCTAGCCTACTCAGCAAGTTCCAGGCCACTGAGAAACCCTGTCACAACAAACAAGATGGACAACATCCTGAGTGACAGACACTTGAGGTGATTTTTCAGCTTCCACATGTGGGCATGCATATACACCAGCACACACATGAGCATGTACACACACACACAGAGAGAGAGAGAGAGAGAGAGAGAGAGAGAGAGAGAGAGAGAGAGAGAGAGATCATAAGGAGAGCAGGAATCTAAGTGGAGGACTGCACATTCATTTTCTGTTGTGGGCTCATGCACCTATTTGACCAACCATCACTGAGTATCTAAGACATTTAGTTTCGCCCCTTGGAGAATAAAGCTTATGGGACACACATGTAGAATTATTGGCTTCAGAAACTTTGTAGTCTTCACAGAAAGGCAAATATTCAATGGCTTAACTAGCTTTTCTATCCAAATGAAATACATACAGTAAATATCTGTGATAGTATACCTTAAGAATTGTAACGACATCTTTAGAGATTAGGACCTTGCCTCCAGTCAGCACTGTTCTTACACAGTAAGTTATGCAAAAGTGGGTACAAGGAAGAGGCAAAGCTGGAAAGGAAGGAAGCTGGGAAATGTGAAAACTCAGTGAGTCAAAGGCTAGCCTGGGTCATGCAGTGAGCTAAGGGCCAACTTCAGAAACATAGTGAGACTTTGTTTCAAAAGATACAAGAGCTGCCTTGAGCTACAATTAACATGACTGACCATTCAGCTTACAGAATTGGATCCACTGAAGCCTGTTTATGAAGATAGATAGTGAAACATAACATTAAGTACTTTCATGGGAAAATCTAATAAAATATGGCATTAAAGATAATGATGGGGAAGTATGATAAAGATGGCATTACAGATATTCTAATGTCAGCAGAAGGTAAGCAAGTCTGTAGGTCATCATCAAATGATGTCCCACACGGATCACAGGTGTGGTAGCTAATGTTTTGTATTTGTAGTTTCAACAATCCAAAACCCTACAAAATGTTTTAAGTCTACTTATTTTACCCAGAACTAGGCAACATCAACCAATGAGGGAAGCTGGGCCTAGTGTCTGAGGTTTATAATCCTAGTATTGCAGAGGCTGAAGCAGGAGAATTACATGTTCAAGACCAGCCTGAGCAACAGAATGAGTTCAAGACCAGCCTAAACAACATAAGATACATGAGGCAGAGGCAAAGGTCCCTAGGGCAAGGTGGTAGTTAGACTTGCTGGATCTGCAAGCTCTGGGTTCAGTGAGAGACCCTGCTCCAGTAAATAAAGTGGAGAGCAAATGAGGAAGACAACTGACATCAACTTCAGGTTTATACATGCATGTATATATAGACACACGTGCACTCATACATACACATATTACATACATGCACACATATATAGACTTGCAAAAGTAAGGAAGGTGGGACTTGCTATGTAGCCCTATCTGGCCTCAAACTCACAATCCTCCCGAGTGTTGAGATTACAGGGTGCACCACCATACCTGGTCAGAAATTTTGTCTGTAGGTAGATGGGGAGATGAGGGGCAGACCATATAAAGGAAATGGTGTAAGCACATGGATACTTCTAAAGACCATGCTCCAGGGATAGCAGTCATTTGGGTTAGCTGGGATTGGATCACGGATGCAATGATGAGAGAGGCCAGAGCAAAAAGGGAACTAATGTCCCAGGAAGGGAAGAACTCGAAGCTCTCAGGAGACCATGAGCAATGCCATCAGGATAGTGGCAGAATCAGAGGATGGCATGTAGAGGCCTCTGGGCCCACATGGAGTGGGACAGAATGTGACATGGACAGAGAGGCTGTGATGATGGAAGTCTGTCTCTCAAAGGCCCCGACACCTGACAGGAGAAGAGTGGTGGAGGACTGTGTGAGTTAAGTCTTGCCAACTTGTCAACTATCTAGACATATCTGGGAGGAGGGGATCTCAGTTGAGGAATTGCCTCCATCAGATTGGCCTGAGGCCATGTGGGGAGCATTTTCTTGATTAATGATTGATGTGGGAGGGCTCAGTTCACTATGGGTGGTGTCACCACTGGGCTGGTGGCTTTCTAAGAAAGCAGGATGAGCAGGCCATGAGAGCAAGGCAGTAAGCAGTGTCCCTGCCCCTGCTCTTGTTTCCCTTCCTGCCCTAACTTTCCTCAGCAATGGTCTGTGGTCAGGACATGGAAGCCAAATAAATCCATTCCTTCCCAAGTTACTTCCGGCAGTGTTTGAGCACAGCAACAGGAAATCAAACTAGGACAATAATTCACTTGAATTCCATAGTCACCTTTGCCTAGGCAATCCTTACATCTCTGCCCTTCTCTTGTTTCCATGCTGGATCTGCATCCCATTTTGTGGTTGAGATGAGTTGCTTTCACTTGAGACAAAGCAGGTTGAAAAAGAATTAGAGGAGCCGATAAGAGAAATGTGGTGCCCAGGAACTAACCAAAAGAGCAGCCTCCTTTCTCTAGAAAGGACTCCTGTGAGGTGTGCCTGTGAATTCTACTAAGAGGTTGGCTTGGGTTGGCCAGATATCCCCAAAGTGTTCTGGGAAAGTGAAGCCCTAGGGAAGGGCTTAGGATAGGCCACCAGGGACCACTAACTGTGACAATAACTGATTGGCTTGATAACCATCTTCTAGTTGCACAGATGTTTCCATTGATAGGAAATGTAAAGGCCATGTGTCTAATCAGGCCACCAGGAACTAGGCTGGAAATGGTGCACAGTGCTGTTTATAGCCTCTATTGTGGTTCTCTGGATTCCCTAAGGGACAACCTCCAATGTAGCCATTCACTGAGACTCTCATGTTTCTGCATTAAACACCACCAGCCTTTTATCCTTTTTTATCCAACTGTTTCTTTATTTGTATTTTGAGTGTCTGAGTGTCTTGCTTGTTGATGTATCTGTGCATCATATGCAAGCAGTACCTGGGGAGGCCAGAGTGTTGGATTCCTGGAAATGGAGTTGCAGGTGGCTTTGAGCTGCCATGTGGCTACTGGGAAGTGAACCTGGGTCCATAGCAAGAGAAGCCATCTCTCCAGTCCCTAGACTTTTATTCTTGTTGAAATCCCACATCAGAGAAACCATCAGTCCTCCTGATTAAAAAAAGAGAGAGAGAGAGGGTACCAATAAAACAATTACTTGGCCGGGCAGTGGTGGCGCACACCTTTAATCCCAGCACTCGGGAGGCAGACCCAGGCGGATCTCTGTGAGTTCGAGGCCAACCTGGGCTACCAAGTGAGCTCCAGGAAAGGCGCAAAGCTACGCAGAGAAACCCTGTCTCGAAAAACCAAAAAAAAAAAAAAAAAAAAAAAAAAAAAAAAAAACCAATCACTGATTTGAGCCTTTTGCTTCCAAGCTTGGTGGAGACACACACTGGCTCTTGTGATGATGAATTCATACATTGAGTCTGCTGAGCAAGCAAAAAGACACCACCTCCAAATGTTGTGACCAGTCAAATCAACTTTGACAAATCCCATCAGCAGCTTAATACAAAGTGGATCAAAGAAAAGACTAAAAACCAAATAAACATTCAGAAAGCCATGAGGCTGTACACTAGGAAGACTTTGAGCCTCATGACTGAGTATGGCCCACTGCTCAGCAGAGTCCATGATCACCTATGAACATAGACACTTGAATCCTCAGGTGCCACCCAACACCTTCCAACCATTTACTCCTTTAATCAAATTCCCAGGTGACCATCCCCATCCAATCTGAGAGTATCCTTGTCTCCAGCATCTATTCTACATATTGCTCACTGGTCTGCCCAAAATCTAGCAGACAGGAGTTGATGGAAGAAAAGAGCTTTACTTAAGGCCATTCCTGAGAGAAATAGACAGGATTTTTGTGTTTCAAATATCCATATTAGGTAGGGACACTAAAATATAGTGATATTGACTATTGGGGAGAGATTGTCCTCTGCAGAAGGCGCGGCCACTACCTTCTTGAAATGTCAGCAGCTGCAATTACCCATAGCAGACCTATACGAGAGTGGGACACTAATGACTTGCAGTGGGCGTGGTAAGGAAGGGGTTCACAAGGCTGTGCTTTCACTCAAAGATTTACTCACAGTTAACTGTTGCTTTGGGAAAGAATGTTTTCTTCATTAGTGCAGTACCCTGTAAATACTCCTATCAGTGTTTTCATTAGACCCAGTGGTTGGGGATAGGGAGATAACTCATGGGTAATTTTCATTAAACCCACTAGTTGGGGCTAGGGAGACAACTCAGGAGTTAAGAACACTTGCTGCATTTCCAGAGGACCAGGGTTCAGTTCCTATATCAGGTAGCTCACAACTGCCTAGCTCCAGGCTGTCCATCATCCTCTTCTGGTCTCCATGGGTACCTGAATACATCACACACACATACACACACACACACACACACACACACACACACACACACACAAAAAAATAAATAAATAAATAAATAAAAATAAAATAATAAATAAACAAATAAATAAATAAATAAATCTTTAAGCTCCCTGGTTCGCCAAACTTCACTGTGGTCGAATCATTTCTTCCTTTCTAAGATTGTCTTTCTTTCTGGGGCAAGTAGATGTGTGTTCATGTCTCTTTGGGAAAAGCTCACATAAAGGCTCAAGCTGTCAAGAGAAGGAAAGGTGAGACAGAGATGAGTGTACTCATGCCTTTCTGTTCAGATCATGAATGACAGCATCTACAGGCTCGACTTAGAATCCTACAATTTTTTATAGTACTCTAAGAGTCATTGTGACATAAAAATATCTGTGGCAAATCCTGACAACCACTAGTACCATCAGTACTGTATTTGGCTACCTATATTCAAAATTTAAGAAACTACTACTTGTCAGCCAGAGGTTAGTAAAAATTAGATATGGTTTTCTTAGCAACCGAATTAGCAAATGTAGCTGAATTCTTTTCAGAGGTCTCATGATGGGAGGACATGTTCTGATTGGTTCCTGAGGCAGGCCAACAGTGAGCTGTGAGGTGTGTGTGTGAGGGGGCAGACTATGAGCTCTGTCCTGCATTGGAAAGGTGAGGAAACTCCATCCTTTACTCCTCAGGTAGAGGGTAAGAAGTAGGGAAGGCTCCATGTTGTTCTAGCCACCTGTGCTGGTAGACATGGTTTTTTAACTGGTGCCCTAACACAACCTAAAATAACCTATCGGGTTGGCCTGTGCGAATGTCAGTGGGAGATTCTTTGTCTTTAATTGACATAGAAAGATCTAGTCCACTGCAGGTGACCATCCCCAGGCAGGAGGTCCTAACTATAGAATGCAGGAGAAAATGAAGTGAAAGCCAGCAGCAGCTTGGGCGTCTTGACTTCTCTCTGTTCTTGACTATGCATGTGCAGTGACTAGCTGTTTGGGTCCTGCTGTCGCCCAGTGATGGACTATCGCCTGGGATTGTAATCTAAATAGATCCCTTTTCCCTTCAGTTTCTTTTTGTCAGGGTATTTTATCCCAACAGCAGAAATGAAACCAGAGCACACTGCTCTTTGCTGAGTCCACCCTTGCCCTTTGTGGGAACTCAGTGTTCTGGCAGGCTGACTTGGATAGAGACGCTACAAAGCCTTGGCGTTTTCCACAGATCTGTGCTCCGGCACATTGCTTTGTGTCAGAGGGGTATTTACAGTCTAGGTTTTGTTTGTGGCTTCCTATGTTTAACATTTATTTACTTAAACCTTTAAAAGTCTCATTTTGGCCTTGTACTCCAACTCAATTAATGGTGCCACTTGAACAAGAAAAAATAAAAGCAGACTAAAATAGGTCATTTGTGCATTAAAATCATCACGTACAACAGCCCAATAATAGCCTCTTGAAGGAGACAAGCAAGTTGACAGAGGGGCAAACAGTTCACCCTCTCAGTTAAACTAAAAAAAAAAAAAAGGCAGAATGAACAAAACTGGACTTGCTGTATAGTAAGACCACACTAAGCAACTAAGCATTTAATGAGTAAATGGGTAAATCAGAAAGAAAACACTCAACATGTCTCCGGCAGCCACTGCTTATTTTAGTGACAGCTACACCCAATATTTGTCACATAGGAAGGAATTCATTAGGGTAAGTGAATTGAATTTGACACTCAAAGCTGCTTTAAGTTGCAAGGTTCGATAATTTTAATAAAAATGGATAAACTCAGGAGCCAGGAAGGACGAGATGCTGTGTTCAGAGAGTGGCTATGGGAATGCCAGCTCAAAGAGAATTTAATTTCAACTAAGCAAGTGTGATGGTGGCTCCTCCCTGTAACCCAGCACTTAGGAAGCTGAGGCTGAAGGGCTAAGGCAAGTGTGAAGCTGTCAGCTCAACAGCCTATCTCAAAAAAAAAATGTTTATTAGGGACAAAACACTATGCTAATGTTTAATGATTATTTCATAATTTAGCATAAATAAGTCCAAACACCAAACTTTGAATATCTCTCATAGAAGTATCATGAAGTGGCGTTAGCACTAGCTCCTCGTTGCCTGCAGATCCATGAAATTGCTTCCAAGTATAGGCCCTTTGGTCACTTGAAACTGAGAGTTAATGATATTCCTGATCAGCATGAAAATAGACCATGCCACAGAGGCTCAGGCTGTGGCGGCCACCTCATCTTAAGAATAATAACGATAATCTTCAGATGGCATGTAAGAGGTTTGGATTTAGGGCTGGGTTGTGCATCCTCTGTCAGAGATGTGACCAACGCAGGTTGCTTTGGAATGTGCCTTGTTGATCTAAGTGTGCAGCTGGAGCATGGGGGGTTACCTTCTGAGGGGCAAGAGGTTCCTGCTGCCAAGTACTTCCATCTTAAAGACTTCAGAGGACCTTGATTCAATCTCTAGCACCCATATGGTGGTCACCATCACCTATAACTCTAGTTCTAGAGGGTCCAGTGTCCTCTTCCGGCCTCCATGGGCACAAAGCTTGCACGTAGAGTACAAACATGTGGGCACACTCATACACACGAGCTCAAAGAAATTCTTCCTTCTCTCAGTGGCCTCTGGCTGAGGTCTTCTATCACAGCGACAGTGAAGTGCCTAATACAGAGCTTCAGAGTTGCAAAGAGCACTAAATCGCCATCCTTCCCCAAGTCCCTGTGACTTGCTGAGTCATTTAAAGGAACTGTTTCCTTCCTTTACACACCACAGGGGAATGTGATTGGTGTAGAATTTGTTGCCACAGACAGCTTTTGCAAACAAAATAACACAACCCAAGATTTCAAAGGTAGTGGCAAGGAAATTCCTGAAATAGAATTTTATAGGATATATAATAATATATCTCAAAACAAGGCTCACTGTTTGCATGAAGTTACAATATTATAGTATTGCAATTTTGTTTTAATAATAATCAAGACATAATCAAAGCAGGTAATCCCTTGTCTATTTTGTTCTGCTTGTGTGGTTTGTATTTGAATGCATATGAGTGTTCTGTCTGCCAGTGTATCTATCTGTGCACTGCATGCAAGCCTGGAGCATGTGGAGGGCAGAGAGGGAACTGGATTCCCTGCAAATGGAGCTACAGACAACCATGAGCCTCCTCCTGAGAACTTAACCTGGGTCCCCTGGAAGAGCAGTCAGTGCTCTTAACCATCAAACCATCTCTCTGGCACTACTTTGTTTTGTTTTTGAGACAGGGTCTCTCTATGAGTTTCAGGCTGGTCTTGGATTCTCAATCTTCTAGTCTCACCCTTCCTTGCTGGGATGACAGTTGTGTGCCACCTTGCACTTCCCAGTTCTGTGTTCTCACATTTGATTTAATGCTTAGTAAAGGAACTGATGTAAGAAGAGGAAGACTGTGTGACTGAAAGCTAGTAGTTAAGTCCTTCTGTCCTACTGCAGGTCCTGGAAATCCAACTTATGTCATCAGGCTTGGCAGCAAGCTTCTTTACCTGCTCAGCCTCACCATCAGCCTCTTTACAAATAGTCTATATTATAGATAGGACCTGATGAAATAAGTTCACAGTGAAGGGAAATGATCAAAATTACAGGAGTCAAAGGTAATTTCATAATAATTCTCAACAAATAACTGAAGAACAAAGATAAGAATGAGTCTGAGTAAAATAAAGAACAAATAAAGCCAAAAGACCAACCCAGGGAGGAACAGTCTGACAGCTCTATCTACCATTGATTAAATCATTCATATATAAAGATGTTTTTATTACATTTAAAAGAATCAGGTACTATTACCAGGAAACATTTGTTTTGCTTTAAAATTGATCCACATAGGAGCAGAATTTGAAAACCATTAACAGTGAATGGATCTCAATCCGGCCCAAAGATCCTGCCACCTGAGAAAGTTAATGAGTGATAGCATATGCAGGCATGCTAATTAATGTTAAATATAGCCTGAGTATGTGTTCTAATGAGAGTCCTGGGGACTGGATACTCAGGGATGCTTTTCAGAAACAGTAAAAACAAAACAGCAACAAAAAAGTACAATCACAGCCCTCACGGTGGAGAGGAAAGCTGTGGAGATAAGTGAAGCTACGGTCAGTGGCTTCTCCAAGAGCCGCCCTGGAGGACTAACCACTGTTGATTCTGCATGTGGTAGAATTTCCAGATTGGATCTGGAGAAGGAATTTGTATGTGATTTGTTTAAAAAGGAAGAAAATCAGAGGGGATAGAAGAAAACAACAGGGAAAAGGTGAAGGCCCTGACTCTCGGCCTTCTTCTTGTATCAACTCTTCACAAATGTCCTCTCTCAATTAGTTATTCATTAATATATGTTGTGTTGGTGGCATGCATGTGTCACAGTGGGCTTGTGCAGTGAAAGGACACCTGTCTGGAGTTGGTTCTCACCTTCTAATGTGTAGGGTTCGGGATCGAACTTGGATTGTCAGGTTTGGCAGCAAGCTCCTTTACCCACTGAGTTACATTGCATATAGTCTGTATTATAGTTAGTGCCCCAATTCAAGGCCTTCCCAAAAAGAGAAATGATTAAAATATAGAGAAACAGAAGCCTGTAACTCCAAATTCTGCTTCTTTCTGCTTTCACTGGACCTGCCATTCAAGATGGACCATGAACTAGGTAAGTAATTAATTACAAATACTTGATCTACTAATTGAATCAAATAGTTGGATTCACTTTTCTTGAGAGACACAAAGCTTTAAGGATTTATTTTCAGAAAAATTAGGGACATCATTGAAGTTCTGGACTCTGCACTCAATCGACAGAGTACTTGTCTGGCATGCATGATGATTGAGAACTATTGAATTCTGGATCCTGCTATTTCTGGAGTTTGGCCATTTTGGGCTTTTAAGACAACTGCAGATGCTCCAAAGTACCTATGTATTCTAGTTTACTCTTTTCACTAGGACTAGCTGTTCAGAAAAACCATCCCATAGACAAGAGTGTTCTAGGAAGTACATGGTCTGAAGTCATGTTCTCCTTGCTGACTGCACGGGGAGCAAAGGCAGAAGCCGCATTCTAGAAAATGAGCCACTTCCTCCCGCTGTGGTGGCACATCTGCATTCTGCATTGCTATCATCTCAGCTCTTTGGTCACAATTCACTAAATCCTGGCTTAGGAATCGTTACTGAATCTGGAGAGGAAGTTTAGTATTGGCGTTTACATATGCTCACAGTTGTCAATACACAGTGTTTATTTAGCTTTGCTTGACTGTTATTTACTTACTTGTGTGTATGTGTGGTATGCATGTAAATGCACGTGTGAAATTATACATGCCCCTCCTGTGTGCAGTTGCAGAGATGTCCTTATTCCCATGTAGGCTGCTCAGTGCTTCTCAGACAGCATTGCTAAAGTTGAGTTATCTGCCTTGCATCTCAATGATCTATAACAAAGTGCACTTCCTGCCAGGCAGGAGGCGTGGGAAGGATCATGATTGCTCCCTGGAACGAACACTCAGATCTTAAATCTGACCTGAAAATAAACTCCCTCTGAAGAGCATTTCCTTTGTTGTGCAACCTGACTCTTCTTCCTTCAGCTCAAATACAGGAAGGCCATTGGTCATTGTTTGGCCCAGGAAGCAGGGCCATGACCTAGTTTGAAAGGAAGCTCTTGAGGCTGTAGGCTAACTCTCCAATCAACTCCAAACTCTACTGCCTGGAATGTGCTCATCACTGTTTTCTTGCCCATCTAAAGCATAGTAGGTATAATTGTTGAGTGAATGCATTAGAAAAGCTTCCAGCTTTCTAATGCCATTGCCTCTTGTAATGAAGGACACACTCTGGTTTTCCTGGGATCGTTTTCTCTACTTCCTATTTCTCTTGTTCTTTCTCTTCTGCTTCCTGTGCTCTGCCCAGGGACACCTGCTCCCTCCAGATACCATACGCCACATACAAGCCTCTTCCTTTACTCTCTGATAGTACTCATTGTGGCCAGAACAGATTATATACACACACATAGAGTCAACCTTTCATTCAAATCAATTCCAACATTACTGCACGAATGTGAGCAATGACGGAGCCCTTTCCTTATTTCTTCATTGCTCTGTGACAGAGCTCATTGTGCCTAGGAAATATTACACCTACCTTCATTTCATCTGTCAGTACATTCTACCGTGTATTCAAATAAACTGCAGAATGTATTGCATGCATATGCCATGACGCATCTTCAGAGCAGGAAGTAAAGTCAGAACAAGAAGCAGGGCTGATCACAAACCTCTCTACCCATCCCCAGGGCCCTACTTTCCTCATCCAGGTCTACTTTTCAAAGGTTCCAGAAACTCCACAATCAGATGGGCACTAAGGGTTCAAACACTTGAGCTGGTGGGAACATCTCGTATCTAAATCGTGCTATTAACTCGTGTGCTTTGAGTCAGATTCATACAGCATGAAATGAACTAAAAATTTGGTGGGACCCAAAGTATAAACCAGACTTTTCTAACACATTCCAGGCAGCCTGCAAGACCCTGGCAAGGACTCCACAGAGGTGGGGGTCAGCATTTGCAACTGAAAACCAGAAGTAACTGGCAAGGGGTAACTAGGGTGGAGACTTCACCTGTGAAGGGTTGTCCTTGCACCCTGCTAATGCAGAGGGAAGACTGGGACTGCCATTGCAACCCCAGGGAAGGAACCCAGGATCATCCAGAGTAGAGCCAACAACCATTCAGTGCTGCTCTTCACCTTCCTCAGAGAGGTTTCCATTTGTAGTGGGTGAGATTTAGTGCAGAGACTCCTAAAGGCTCAATGGGCTGAGAATAAGGTCCTATATGGGGCATCTGTGTCATCCCCCACCCCAAGGCTGCAGGAACACCGAGGAAGAAGGGCAGAAAGATTGTAAGAGTCAAATAATGGGAAGGGGTGCTGTGGAACACTGCTTCCTGGACATGACAGACTGTGGCACCCATAAACTCACTGCAGTTGGGGTTACCTGCACAAGACTGGGCCCATCAACATTTCATCATGGATGGGGAAGGTGCTCAAGAGGACCCATCCCTCCCTTGGAGCTATAGGCACTTATGGTTTCTGGAGCAGGAGATCGTCTCTTCTTTGGTGCAGACAGTAAATGACTTCTCAACGACGCTCATGCAGGCACCACTAATGAAATGCAGTGGGGCTAAGGTTTTAAAGGATAGTCAAGTAGTGGGGAATGAATTCACTGGGAAGAAGACAAGATTCAGTAGGAAGAAAAGGATAGTGAGGAGATATGATCAGAGTACCTTATATGTATATATGTATGAAATTGTGAGAGAATAAATACATTTTTAATAATTGAAACATATTTGCAAAGTCATATTTTCTTGTTCTCCTATGGCCAGCTTCTATAATATGGCTTCTGTTTCTCTATGTGTCTCCGACTATCCCTGGAGCAACCTGAGTCCCTTTTGACAAGAAAGAACACCTGTTTTAGCTCTCCCCTCCAACCTGGGAGATGGGTTCTGAATAAAGAGAGGGGAACTAAGTAAATCTAACTTCATTTCCCCATAGTGTGCAGTTAGTTTATAACTGTAGTTCTGAAGTTATGGAAAAAATCCAATAGTTGATTCTCTTCTGGCCTCATGGGAGTCTCCCACTGGTGTCCAGCAGCACACTCACCTGAAGCTCACCTGAGCAGCAGTATTTCTGTAAATGGGCCAATAAAGGGCAGAGAGAATCAAACTGATTAAATTCTGGCTTCCAGGTCATAGGATGGAACGGAGTGGTTGTGTGAAGACAGAGAAAGGCTTATTGAACTTAAAGGACATGGTTAATTTAAAGCAACAAAAGACCCACGTGCCCTTGGGCTGACAGCCCGCTGACAAACCCTCTGATTGTTACTTAGGGCTTTGGCTGTCTTGGCTGGCTGCTCTGGCTGTTTCCTGCCCTTTGTTCTCTGTGGAAGTGTAGGGACTCTGCTCTGCCTGACAGCTGGGTAGAAAAAAGTGCTTTCAGTTTAGACTCTGGAGCCCAAAAAGGGCAAAGCTTGCATCAACTCAACAGACAAATGATTGAATTTGGCTTGAGAAGCAGTGTAGTAGGTCTGCTGATAAAATGGGTTGCAAATGGTACAGACTCAAAGATAAGACAACCATGCAGTTTACAGTCACCTGACACTTGACAGGGCCAGCAGAAATGCCGGTCATGGGTGCTGCTGCTAGGAAGGCAGTCAAAAGCTTGTGTGTAAACCCAAGGCGAGTGAGATTCCTCCCCTGCCCTCTCCTCTGCTTCAGTTTCTTCTCTTCCCTCCCCTCCCTCCCCTTCCCTTTCTTCCCCTCTCCTCCCCTTCCCTTCCCTCCCCTCCCTTCCCTTCTCTTCCTTCCCCTCTCCTCCCCTCCCCTTCCCCTTCCCTGCCCTTCTCTTCCCCTCTCCATCTCTTCCCTTCCTTTCTCTTCCTTTCCACTTCCTTCCCTTTAGTTTTCCCTTAGATACATTTTCTGTAACATGCAATGTGATATTTTTAAGAACACAGTCATGTAAATAGACTCTATTTTTAAGACTGAAATGTTTTCCATAGCAATCTTCATTAGCACACCCATTCATAAACCATGGATGAATGAAACCCATGTAAAGGACTGGGGCTTGATGCATCCTCTGGGTCTCAACACCTCAGCCTAATGCAGATAAGGCCTTGCTCATAAGTCTAAAGTACAACTGAAGACATGTTCAGTATAATAGCCTGTGTTTGGAAGAAATGCCAGCGATCTCAGCCACAGTGAAGGCATGCTCAGACCTATAGAATAGCTTATGGCAAGATGAAAGGGGAAGAATTGGGCTTTCAGGGCTGTTTGTGGCCCTCTGTGTTAGTGGGTTTTCTAGTTGTCTGTCTTGGGGTTTTATCATTATGAAGAGATACCATGACCACAGCAATTCTTATAAAGAAAAACATTTAATTGGGGCTGGCTTACAGCTCAGGCGTTTAGTTCTTATTGTCATGGCAGGCAGACATGGTGCTGGAGAAGGAGCTGAGAGTTCTACATCTGGATCCTCAGACAGCAGGAAGTGACAGTGACACCCTGGCCAGGCTTGAGCTTCTGAGACCTCAAAGCCCACCCCCTAGTCACACACTTCCTCCAACAAAGCCACACTTACTCCAAGGCCACATCTCCTAATAGTGCCATTTCCTATAGGCCTATTGGGCCATTTTTATTCAAATCACCATGTTGCCATAGCAAAATGCCTGATGCCTTAAAGCACCTTACAAAGGAAGGAGTTACTCTGGCTCACAGTTTGAGGGTGCAGCCCATCATGACAGGGAAAGCAGGACAGCAGGAGCTTGAGGCATCTGGTCCCATGGCAACCACAGTCAGGAAGCAGAGAGAGAAGAACACTGGTGCTCAGCTCACTTCCTCCTTTTACTCAGCCCACCGAATGGTGCTGTCCATGTTAAGGAAGGTCTTTCTACCTCAGTTAACCTCATCTAGGAACTCCCTCAGACATGCCAAGGGGTTAGACTCTGTGATGATTATGAATTCCATCAACTTGTCAGTTGGTATTAACCATTGCAAACTCATGCTTGTTTTCATTTGTCTTTCCTTCTAACTCAGATGCACAAAGTCTGTTTCAAGTTGAGTGTAAGACACATGCACCAAAATGAGTCCTGACTTCTCTCAGGGTTCCCTGTGATTGGAGAAAGAAGGAAGGGTGGGTGAGATAGAGCTGGTTCCACAGACAGGTAGGGTAAGTTTTCAGGTGGGTAGACTCTTCATTCATGATGGCCACTAAGCTGGAGACAGGGCCCACATTTCAGCCATCTGTCTGGTCTGTGAATTTTCGGGACAAAATGGAGTCCTTTATAACTTCCTGCCAGGGGACATGCTCTAGGACAATAGATTGCTTTGCTATGGTGAATATATGGCTTGGAACCTGCCCAGAACTCAAAGCCAGGTATTATAAAGCTAGGGAAGAACTTTTGTTCATGTGGTTCTATTACTCCTGCGTAGGCAGGGGCCAGGGCTTCAGAGGAGGCATAGCTAGGCCACCTCTGTCTTGATACGTGTTAACCCCTCCCACTCCATCTCCATAGATTTGCATTTTAGTCCTTGCACAGGGATCTATCAACTCTGGGAAGACCTGTGACAAGCCACGGATCTAGCATGCATTCATGATAGTGTGAGCAAGAAGACCAGGGCTGGTGACTGAAGCTCAAGGCGGGGTGTCTATGTTCACTTCAGTGCTGTCTGAAGGTTGCAGCTTCCCTTAGCTCTCTGTAGCCTTTGGGTTTCCAAGCCAACCTTCCTTCTTCTACTCTCTTTCCACAGATCTCAGACCTATGAACCCAAGGTCCTCTCTGTCCAAGCTCAGCTCCTTCCCTATGTCTCCTTCAGGGCACCTCTCCTGATACATCTTTTATATTTCTAACTTTGCTCAGCATTTGAACACTTGGTCTCCAGTCACTGGACTATTTGAGGTGTTTAGGTGATACAGCTTGCCGGAGGAAGTACATGACTAGGGGACAGGCTTTTAAAAAATGGGGGGGGGGGGTACAGGCTACCTTCAGTTCACTCTTCCCATGTTGTACTTATGGTTCAAGATGTGAGCAGCGCTCAGCTTTTGTTCTGACTGCCTTGACTGCTGCTCACTGTCATGCTTGTACTCCGCCATCATGGACTCTTATCATCGAAATGTAAGCTCAGATAACCTTTCCTGCTATAAGTTGTCTTGATTATTGAGTTTCATCACAGCAACAGGAGAAAGTCATTAATTACACTAACATAAGGAAAAGCAACAAATCTAAGACTGAGAGAGAGGCCTGGGCTGGAGACCCAGGCATGACATTTTCCAGCACTCAGAAGGAAGCTGTAGTCATGGCCGCTAGGAGGTACTGTGGATTGAGTGTGAAGGTTTTCTTTCACTCAGAACTATGGCTTGCTTAAGATAAATATCTAAACCTGTTCATATACCTGTGGGTTAGGCATCCCTGATCCCAAACCCTGAGATCCGAGATGTTCTATAATCTGAAAGAAGTTCCACATCTGACTTCATGTGACAGATCACACAATCAAAGTCTGGAAATAACCTCACCTACTTCTCCTCACACCATATGTATAGGCTGTATGTACAACATGAGGAAATCTCATTTCAATCCCTGCGTACCTCCCCCAAGATTTCTTACTGCGTTTGTGCAAATATTTTAAAACTTGGACAAGTCTGAATTCTGATACACCTTTGCTCTATAGGGCAGACAGGCGGATTCCACTGCCCCTCTTCAGCTTTGTTATTGTTACTTTAATCCTTGAGCAAGGAGTTTACCCCAAATCTTGTAAACAAAAGGAACCCAAAGGAACTTGAGTCAATAATTTCATATGCCGGAAAGCTAACTAGGCAACCATCCCTTAGTGGGAGCATCTAATTGAGGTTGTCTCTAGGATGTTGACACAGCATGCTCCCCAGATGCGGTGGTGGTACATGGAAAAATGTCACACCTGAAGGACCGGCTTCTTTACTAGCTAATTGTAGGAGGAGGAATGAGCAAGCCATTCCATTCTGGGTGGCAGTGGTGCAGTAGGGTCTCACCAGTCTGAGGGAGTAAGGTGCTCTCCGTGGGACTACACTACATGAGCACTCTGGAGACGTACCAGTTTCACACAGCACTTTGGGATTTGTTCCATTACATAATTCTCATGTCTGTCCAGTCTCCTCCTCCTCCTTCTGTCCCATATCTATGTGTGTGTGTGTGTGTGTGTGTGTGTGTGTGTGTGTGTGTGTGTGTGTGTGTGCGTGCACATGTGTGTGTGTACATGTGTATAGGTGCATGTTCACATGTGTATAGGTGCATGTTCACATGTGTATAGGTGCATGTTCACATGTGTGTATGCATATGGAGGCCAGAGAGTGATGTTAGATGTTTTGATTGCTTGCTCGCCACTGTATTTACTGAGGCAAGGTCTCTCTCTCTTTGAATACAAAGCTTGCCATTCAATTAGTCTACTAGCAAGCTTGCCAGAGAGTCCCTCATTTCCTGAGTACTGGTATATGGATGAGTTAACATGTTCACCTAGAGTTTATGTGGTTGCTGAAAATCCAAACTTTGGCCTTTGGACTTAAAAAAAAAAAAAAACCTTGACAAGCATTTTCCCCACTGAGCTGCCACCCAACCTGAGTCCCGTGTTTTTGTTGTTAGCCCTTATCTCAGAGTCTTACCAAGAAAATCACCTTTCTCATTCTATCTCAGAATTTTATAACAGGGCACAGTTGTGTCATCTGGATCCTGTAACATCAGTAAATTCAAAAAATGCTTTGGGAATTTTGACATATGTTTTAACATGAGCTCAGAATGTAAGTCTTACTACTGAAGTTATATTCCTCTAACAAGAGTGTCCTGCAACAGATTTTGGGGATCACAAGCAGATTTTAGCAACTTTTTTTTTTATAATGGGTCACTGAGAACTCAAGGCTTTTCAGTTCCTCTATTAATTACTTTTCATGCTTGTGGGCAAAATACCTGGCAGAACAACATAAGGGAAAGGATTTTGTTCAGGTTTATGGCCTCAGAGAATACAGAGTTCATGGCAGAAGACTGTGTGTGTGGCAGACTCCTCACATCACAAGGTATCAAGAAGCTGAGAGAACTGGAACAGAACCAGAATAACTTTCAAAGGTCTAATGACTTCCCCCAACCAGTCAGCGCCGCCCCCCCTTCCCCCCCGAAGGATTCACAGCTTTCAGAATAGCTATTAACGAATGTCAAAGCATCAGCCTTCCAGGACAGTTCAGACCTGAGGCTCTGCTGTCATCACCAGCTCTGTCGCTGCAGAGCAGAAACAGCCACAGAGACTGCATGAGTGATGGCCACAGGTGTGTTCCAATGGAACAGTTACTTCACACCAGGAAGCAGCATGGTGGTGCTTGGGGAGCTGAGGAAGGAGTATTGCAGGTTTGAATCCAGCCTGGGCAACTCAGTGAAGCAGTATCTCAAAGAAGTATCGGAACATAAAGACAGCAATAACAAAACTGGCTAACAGACAACTCTGGCCCATAGACTATGTCCTGGTTACTGTCTGGCGGTGTGATAAAATACCTTGACGGAAGGAAGAAGTGTTTATTGTGGCCCGTGTTTCCAGAGAGATAGTCCATAATGGTGAACGAGGCATGACAGCAGGTGGCCAGAACAAGAAGCTGAGAGGTCACATCTTCCACTACAAACAAGAAATATAGAACAAACTGGAAGTGGGGCCAGGCTATACACCCTCAAAGCCCACTCCCAGTGACACACTTCCTCCAGCAAGGCTGTACCTCCTAAAAGTTCTACAGCCGTCCCAAACAGTGCCATCAACTGGGGACCAAATATGCAAACACATGAACCTGTGGGGGACATTTCTCATTCAAACCTTATAGATTATAATTTTCAACGTTGGTTTTCAAGAGGGAGAGAGAGAGAGAGAGAGAGAGAGAGAGAGAGAGAGAGAGAGAGAGAGCTTCCTTCCTCTTCCTCCTCTTCCTCCTCTTCTTTTCTCTCCTCCTTTTTCTCCTCAAGTCTCTGGAGACTGAACTCAGGACCTTGAGCCTAGCAAGCCCTTCACTACTGAGCTACATGTGAACCCACTGTTCACATTTTATATATATTTGTGAAAAGTGATGCAATGAAGCATGCATTTTCTAGCAGCTATCTGGCTACTTTAAAGCTCTATTTATCTGGCTGTAAGTTAATTTATGTATCCTGCTTTTATACCATGTTAATGAATTTTCATTGTTGGGCACAGGTTGCTGTAAAGAAAACAGGATCCTTGAATATCACAAAGCAATCCATTAGTTCTTGTCATGATGGTTTCAGAAAAGTAGTAAACATTTTGAAAGCCATTCAGTTTCAAGTTTGGATATATATTTCTATTTTGTGAATATTTGTTTTGCTTTTTTACTCACTTGAAAGTCAGTCTTACATAAATATTGGATCTTTTCTGGAGAATTTCACACTGTCCATTCCATGACGAAGGTGGTAACTAGTTGCCATGGAGATGATTTCCAAAATTCCATTTAGGTTTGTGATTTCTATTAGGAAATGAGCATCAAAAATAAATGAAATTTTCAGAACACCCTTCAATGTCAAAGCCAACCTTTAAACTGACCTCATTGCATTATCAATGGAATTATCTAGATATAATTACTTGTGCTGGTAATGAAAAGTCATCGGATATTAGTACTTATTCCTAGCTGTATGGAATGCATAATTAAAAAAACTGTTCATCATATTCAGCATTAAAATCTCATTTTTTTGCAGGGAGAAAGACTTGGAAGATTAGTACCTGAAGTGTGGTAGTTTGAAAGTAACTGGCCCTCATAATCTCATAGGGAGTGGCATTATTAGGAGGTGTTGCTTTGTTGGAGTGGGTATGGCCTTATTGGAGGAAGTGTGAGGGTGGGCTTTGAGATTTTCTGTGCTCTAGATACTGTCCAGTGTCTCAGTCAACTTCCTTTTGCTTGCAAGATGTAGGACTCTCAGCTACTTCTCTAACACCATGTCTGCCTGCATGCCACCATGCTCCATGACATGATGATAATGGACTGAACCTCTGAAACTGTAAGTGAGCCACCCTAATTAAATATTTTCATTATTAGAGTTGCCATGGTCATAGTGTCTCTTCACAGAAATAAAACCCTAAGACATGGAGGTTGTCTGAATGTTCCTAGGTATCTTCCTGTTGGTTTTGCAGAGCTGGGAACTAAGTCTCAGCCCTCAGCCATACCAGGCAGGTGCTCTACCACTGAACTATAGAGTTATACCTCTATGCATTGTGTAGAAAATACAAACTGTAAATATAAGAGGTTTCACATGCCTTTAATCCCAGCACTCAAGAGGAAGAGGCAGGCAGATCTCTATGAATTCAAATAACAACAACAACAAAAAGGAGTTTTCCCTTTTGATTGTCTGTATAACAATTGAAAGGAAGGTGGATGATAAAATTAGATTCAAATTCTGGATCTGTGGCATTGTCTCTTTCATAACTACTGGGTTTGGGAAACAAAAACACAGTGTGCCCCGTTACAATTTTATATCAGGCAATGAATAGTTTTTACTTTATGTATGTTCCGTGTGGTAGTAAAGCAGAAAGTGGTTTGTTGCTTATCTGAAATTAGAATGTAGCTGAGCATCCTGTATTTTGGTAACCTTTCCAAATGCAGATGTCAGAATCTTTCCAAGTCTTGGTATTTTTATGAATCCATTTGTTTTATTAGTGTTTGTATTTGTCTGTTTGTTTTTATTTTGTGTTATGGTTCTGAGGCTCAAACCAAGGTGCTTGGGCATCAAAGGACAGAACTTTCCCCCTGGGTTACATCTCCAGACCTCAGTTTTTGAAGACAAGTTCTTGCTATTTATCTCAGGCTGACTTTGAACTCATGAACTTCCTGCTAGCACCTCTCCACTGCTGGGATTAAAGGCAAGTGCCACCATGCCTGGCTGATATTCATCCATTTTCATTTCAGTAATTCTTTCTTCTGATAGAATTTTACAAGCTAGAAAAAGCTTGAGTCTAAAGAAAGTAGGCTCCAGTTGTTCGTGGCTGGGCATAAGAGATGGTTTTCTTGTTCATAACCCATCCAGGGGATCAGGTGGTACGGAAATATGGTTCCTTTGTTCCAGGTTTTTGCAATTTTCAAAATGTGTTCTTAGGATGGGGGGGGGGATGGCTAAGTCAGTGGTGTGATTACTTTGTAAGCAAGCGAGTTAGAATTTGATACCCAGAAACCTGTGTGAAAAGCTGGGTGTGGGACTATATACCTGTAATCCCAGTGGCAGAGAAACAGAGAGGTAGATCCCTGAGGTTCACTACACTACTGAGTTCCAAGCCAGTGAAAGACCCTGTTTCAAAGTATAAGCGATGGAGAGAAGTGGGGAGGCAGAAAAACAAAACAAAACAGTATCTTGATGCCTGGCCTTCATACACATGTACACATGAACACCCACATGAATGTAAGGAACATGTGCACAAAATGTTTACAGCAAAAATAGTGAAACAAAATCTTCCTATTAGTGAGAACTAGTGGTTGTTAACATCTAGATACAAGTTGCTAGAAGACTTTAAATTACCCACAATCCCTGAAAGAAGAAATGGCTCACAGGAGCCCTTTTGTGAATTTCTTGTCAATTTCTGTCACATGCCATCGTTAGCTCATCCATCCATCCATCCTCTCCTGCATACTCTAGGTTCTGTTGTCCACACTAGACATATGTAGTAAACAAGCTGTTAAAATTACTTCCTTTGGGAAGTTTATTCCTCATGGGGAGAGATAGAAAACCAATAAATGAATGACAGAAAGTATACATCAGGTTCTGGAAAGACATGTAGAATAGTTTGGTTCTCAGCACTAACATGGTGGCTCACAACCACTTGTTAACTCCTGTTCCAGGGGATCCAGTGCCCTCTCCTGGCCTCAGCTGGCACTGCATGCATAGGGTATAGATACAGACAAGTAGGCACACTTGTATACATATAAATAATTTAAAATAAAAACAGTGTGGACATCTTTGGTGACCTTTCAAGATGCAGAGATGAGTCAAGGACAGTCGAGCCCTTCCTGTGACTTGTGACTTGAATAAACTCAAGCTAGGTCAATATAAAGTGGGAGGGAAACAGAGGCGTAGATTCTGCCTCCTCTGAAAAGGTTGCAGTACATTAGAAAAGATAAATGCTGATTCCTTTAAAAGAAATCTGAACTGACCACTAGTCTGTTGCCACTCATTTCACCGGCATTTCACCTCGTTATTGATCCAAGAGTGACTGCTATTCCAGTTGCTTGTTTGTTTGTTTGTTTGTTTCAAGGTAATTTTACAAACAAAACAAAACAAAAAAACCCTGGCTTATTAGCTCACGTTATTAGCTTTCGTGACCGAGACACTGTCGAGTGGGATGTTATTTCCTGGTCATTTAATAAGGTGTAATTTCAAATATGTTACACAGATTGTTGAAAGCCTTTATTGCAAAACCATCACACTCCATGGGGCAGACTAAATGAGAGTGGAAGTATTGGTTCTACTTATTCCAGACAGGAGGGAGGAGGGTAAGGGATAGAGTGGATAAATGCATCCCTTACATTAGAATTCACTGGAACTGGAAAACACTCCAGAAAAGTCATCAGGTGTAAACAGGGAAGGTGTGGACAAAGGGCTTTATACAGATATGCTGTTTACCCCAAGGCAGCCTGCGGCTTACCCCCCAAGGAGTTCACCTTCCTGGCTAGTTTACACAGGAAAAGAGAGGCCCCCCTGACAAACATCACTCTGCAGTTTGTTCAGCTGTGAGATTTCCATTAACCAAACAGAAGTCCTCCCGCATACATCGACTGTTTGCTCAGCTAGCATGCAGTGGCATCTCGTCAAGGCCCACCGTTGTCTGCAAAGCCCTTCAGAGTCCTAAGTCCACAAGAAAGCAAACAGTTTGCCTAGTCATTACAGTCAGACTCGGTTTCTATAAAGCAGCTATGAATGTCACCAGTCGCCAGTTGAATTGAATCTCAATGAAGCCGCACATAGCATGGTGGTTAAATATTTCCCATCAACTGCTTTCTCTCTGCCAAACTGTCCAAATGATATGGGTGTGTTGGGATGTCTTTGAGAACAGTGGAGTCTTTGGGGAGAACCAAGAGTCCCAGATGCTAGATGGCCACCAAAGCTGCCCTAAGCTAAAGGCTTTCATTTTCTTGTCTCACAAATTTGAGGGATAAAATATTCAGACCAAAGAGGATAAGTTTTAGAGAGAAGTTTATTATGGATTTATAGGTTGGAACTTAAGGGGGACACTCTCTCATGTAAGTACCAAGTCCTCTACAGCAAAATGGGTCACAGGAACTAGGGTACCACTGAGCATCACTGCCTTGGAGCTAATAAAGCTTTACTGAATGGAATAAGGGAGGCTGGGAATGTGTTGGCCAGTCTAATCTCCATTCTAGGTGTCAAGATGCCTCAAAGTTTCATTCACATCCTCTGCATGGTGTCTAGGAATGGGGTACTCTAGGAAAAGAAGTAATGAAGTCAGACACCCCACTTCTGGCATCCCTATACTCTGACTACGGCGGAACCAGAGGATGTTTTGGCTTAAACATTTTTGACTACAAAAATGTAGTCTTTTGACCCCAAAGACATTCCCAGCTTTTAGTGAAGAAGACACTGGGCAGTTTTCCAATATGGAGAGAAATGGATTCTTCATCTTTGTTAAGGAACTTTTGCCAGTGTGTTACCATAAAGCATTCTCCTCAAAGCTTGATGGAGCATACCACAGGAATATATCTGCAACTTGTGATTTTGTATAAGGCCTGCCTTTGAAGAAGCCCTTGTCTGAATATTTTGTCATTTGATTTGAGCAAACGTCATGATGATTATTGCATTTACTTGTGAGAAAATTAGTTCTCAAAATGGTTCTAGAATTTTCCTTAGGATTATTTCTCTAGTGAGTAGAAGCAGATTACAGCAGCTCATAGCTCTGGCTCCAGGATGGTCAGGCTTCTCACTCCTTGTTCTCATTTATATTTTCTGGGTCTTCAAATAAAGCCCAGAGCTGGGGTTTTAATTTTCTTCTTGTTGCTGTGATAAATACCGTGAGCAAAAAGCAAATTGAGGAGGAAAGCCAGGGCAGGCACTCAAAGCAGGAAGCTGGGGGTGGGTCAGAAACAGAGGCCACCAAGGGTGCTGCTTACCGAGTTGCCCATGACTTGCTCAGCCTGCTTTCTTGTAGAGCCCGGGACCACTTGCCTAGGGGTGGCACCACTCCCGGGAATCTGGGCCCTCCCACATTAATTATCTACCAAGGAAATGTCCCCCACACATGCCCACAGGCCAGTTTGATGGAAGCAATTCCTTTATTGAGGTTCCCTCTTCCCAAGTGACTCGTGTGTGTGTGTGTGTGTGTGTGTGTGTGTGTGTGTGTGTGTGTGTGTCACACTGAAAATAACTAACCGGCACAGCTGGGTATGGTGGCATATACCTATAATCCCAACACTGGGGACAGGGCAAAGGCAGTAGGAGTGTAAATTCAAGCTCAGAGAGAAAGTCTGAGACCAGCCCGGACTACAGCGAGACCTTGTCTGTAAACAAATGGGTGAATGTGATTTACATAGCAGCTCCCCGGCATGCCCTGCACTGCTGTGCAATGAATGGTATTCCTAAGACAAATTACCTATTGGAAATCAATGCTGTGTCCAATCCCTTTGCTGATAACCAGTTAAATGAGACCAGATAAATCATTTTAATTGCTTCCATTCTGATTTTCCTTGCTCACTGTAGATCAGATTATCTTGATACAGCTGTCCACATTTCAGCAGAGACCTGGTTTTTTAAAAGCCACTGAAGATGGGTAAAGTCTGAGAGGAAAAAGTACATTCCCACCCAAGCTGTGCCCTCACCCCCTGCACCATTTTGTGAATGGCATCCTCAGGGTCCTTCATTGCACTTAAAGTGACTTATTATCCTGAGCAAGAAGGAGTTTCACAAAACTCAACAACAGTCCTGCACAGCTCCAGCATGCAGTGTCTACCACAGAATGCTCAGGACTAGCAGAAGCACTTCCAGGGACCCGAGCAATAATCTCAGGGCTAAAAGACTTGGGGTGGATGGCCTGCAGCCATGGGCTTTCTGATAAGAGAATATGATAACAGAACCCTGGCTCTTGAGAATGTAGGAAATTGCCACTAGCCTTTTTTTTCACTATGAGTTTTCTTCTAAACTAACCTCTAGCAGACCTTCCAGCTCTCAATCTGGAGGGTAATCAAGGCTCTTTGATTCTTACTTGGGACTGAGATTTAATCTCAGTTTCCTGCCCCAAAAGATCAGTCTGTGTGCGTGACAGAGATCTGATACAGGACCTGGGGCTCAGGAGTGAGGGTTGCCACAGCTTTGAGGGGCCTAGGATAACATCAGATAACTGTCACATGAGCTCATAACAAGAGGAAGTGAAGTGTATGGGTTTGCATGTGTTCATGGGTATGTGCATGCATGCATGTGTGCATGAGTGTGGTGTTTAGTAGGTAAAAAGGGATTTTATAAAGTGAGAAAATGAATCCCAGAACTCCGGGTTGGGTAACAACTAGTAATATAGCAACAGACCTAAAACTTAGCAAATGATGTTTTACTTTGGAAGCTGATATGCTTGTCCTCGGTAAGGAAGTAGATGCTGCCTCCTACTCATTTGGGGAGCAGAGCTGCATGGGTGTGTGGCATGGGTGTGTGGCGTGGGCGTGTGGCGTGGGCGTGTGGCGGTTTAAATCAAAACAAGAATGGGAGGGGACAGCGAAGCCAGCTGGTTTGCTGTCTGTCGCTGTGATTATTCAGCCTGAGCAAAAGCAACAGAGGGAGGAAAGGGTGTATTTGGCTTGCAACTTCCCGGTCTCCAATCCATCACTGAGAGAAGTCAGGGCAGGAACTTAGGGCAGGAACCTGGAGGCAGGAACCGCAGAGGAGTGCTGCTTGCTGGCTCACTCAAGGCTCCCTCTCAGACTCGTGCTTACCTCGCTTTTTATCCAGTACAGAACCATCTGCCTAGGGTGGTGCTGCCCACAATGGGCTGGGCTCTGCCACGTCAGTCATCAATCTAAACAATCCCACAGTCAGAGCTCAGGCCAATCTCATCTGGGCAACTCTTCCATCCCTCACATGACTCCAGGATTGAGAACCCAGAATCATGAGGCATAGGCAGGCTCTGGGGCACAGGCCTCCCCATGGGTTATGGGTCCTTCCCAGGCTCTCTGCTGTCATGTCTGGTAGAGTTCAGGGAATTCTTTCAAAGGACGAGGGGACTGCAGACACAAGAGTTATTCCGGAATTTTCCCAGGTCAGTTTTCCTAGAATTGAAACTGAGACCTGGAATCTTCAACCTCACAGGAGTCTTGGGTTTCAACTGCCTGCTGTGACACTGTTTCTCCCACTCACCGGTCTCTGGTGTTTTTACTCAGTACCTGAGCTGACTGTTGCTTATCTATAGTGTGCTCTGGCATTTTGTTCTTAATTCCATTAGCCTCTGTTTTGCTCTAAAGAAATCATACACTGACCCACAGTTACCCTTGGATTTCAGATTGATTGATTGATTGATGTGTGTGTGTGTGTGTGTGTGTGTGTGTGTGTGTACGCTTGCGCACACATGCGTGTGCATGCTTGTACATTTCATAGAATGCATATGGAGGTCAGAAGGCAACTTATGAGTTGGGTTTTCACCCACTGTGTGAGTTTGGGGGACACAACTTAGGTTGTTAGTCTTGGCAATAAGTGCCGTTATCCACTGAGCCACCTTACTGTTCTTTTCTTTGTTTGTTTTGCTTTGTTTGACAGCAATAGAAAACTAACATAACACTGAAGTTCACAGCCCTTGGTCTAGATCTATAATGTAACTCATCCTACAAACTGCCCACAATAGCTATAATATTGGAAGTAATTTACAGAGTGAGGTGATACTCACAGCACCATGTATAGGGAGAGATGGGTGGTCTGTTCCGAGCCTCGGAACTGATTCTCAGGTAACCCCTTGGCTTCTGCTTTGATTGTCTAACACCATGCTTGGACCTTCCCTGTGGCTGACTTAGCCACAGTCTGATGTTTTCCTCTGTTCCAGATGGCCAGTAAGGAACATGTGGCCAGTCTCTGGAAGGGATCGAGGGAACATGGGTGGTATTTCTCAGCAAAGAAAATAAGAGAAGTTCTTTATGGCCTATGCTTTCCTTCAGGTACTAGGGGTGTGTGATTGTATTCATAACTAGTCTATGAAACAAAATAATGTGTTGGAAAAGCAGGATCACGGGGATTGTGGTTTTACTGAGACCAAAGCGTTGAGTGAATCTCTCTGGGGCAGTAGAGGAACGGGCTTAGCCCTACTGCACAGCGCGCCTTCTCAGAGCAGGACGGGGACTCTCAGGCTCCTGCAGTAAACTCGCACATTAGAGCACATTCAGAGATTAGAGGCAGATTGGTTTGAATGAGACATGGCTCAGAAAGGCTTGTGTGTTTGTACACTTGGCCCCAGCTGGTGGCGCTGTTTGGGAAGTTTGTATAGCCTCACTGAAGGAAGTGGGTTACTGGAGGCGGACCTTGAGGTTTTAGGAAAGCACTTCCTGTCCCAGTCCATTCTCCGCTCCCTAACTGCAGGCTGGTGGAGGGATGGGCCAACTTGTGCTCCCTTCCCCACTTGGAGGGACCATTTCCCTCCTTAAGGCACGAAGCAAAATAAGCTGTTTCTCTTTTAAGCTGCTTTTTGTCCTGTTTTGGACCACAGTAAGAAAAGTAACTAATTCAGCAGAACCTAAAGAAAGGTCTCCTGCCAAGCCTGGCCCGCATGACCTGGCGCCAGCATTCCTGTGTGTGTGTGAGACTCTCGCCAGCATCTCATGCGTGCTCCATCCAGAACACTCTCAGAGACAGCCCTGCACAAATCCGAAGCAGAGCGAACGTTTCTCAGTGCAACGCTGGCACGAAGACATCAGATCCCTCCAGAGCAGAAGTAGCCGAGCTCAAGCGCTCAGCCGGTTAGAAATAGTGGCATCTAGGGACAGGAGGTGCCTGTGGCTTTGTTGTCTTCCCCTATTTAACTTCTCTGGAAAATAGTTGAGGTCAGCATATGTTTTGTATCACTTGTGTGGAATGCAGCAAAGAAGGGGGGGGGGCACTTTAGTATGAGCTTTGGGTGAAGGAATAAATTTTACTCTTTCTTTATGCTGTGGGCAATGTGTTAACATGCCGCTGGCTGAATTACCCTTGACTTAAAACACCTGAAGGCAATAAATCCAAGTTGCATCAGGTGACTCATGGGAAAGGCATGCGCCCCTCCTCCTCCTTCCCTCCTCTTCCACTGGTCCATGAGTGTGCATGCCAATCACTATCACCTGGAGGCTTATTGAAACCAGACTGCTGTGTTTCTGACTTAGTGTATTTCTGGTCTGTATGTGCCCTGGGAATTCACAGAGCAGAGGAACTCCCAAGAGGATGCTGACGTTTGCAGCTCTGGGCTGACCCTCTAAGAATCACTGTCCTAAGAGGCGACAGTTGCACATCCGTGGGGACAGTGTTTCCTAGCACCACATAAAGCTGACACAGTGGCACATGCCTGTAATCCTAGAACCCAGGAGATGGAGGAGCCCGAAGGGGTGGAGGAGGTGACATCATGAGGGTCAGAAATCCAAAGTAATACTCTACTATATATCGAGGTCAAGGCCAGCTCAACCTACATGAGACCCTAAATAACAAACAAATAATTAAATTCACTGCCCTAAATAGGACAATTAGGCTCTTTTAAACCAAAGATTACTCATGGGATTTTTGTAAGGATTCGGTCCTTAATTATGTCACCAGCCTGTGACAACATCCCAGCCTAAAAAGCGGGTGGGCCCTCTGTGTGCCCCCTTTCTCTTTCTTTCCTTCTGTCTGTCCCCTCTCTCTCTCCCCTCCCCCTCTCTCCCAATAAAGCTCTAAAAAGGTAACCATGGCTCATGATTCTTCTGACCAGCACTCTCCTCTGTTGGCACAATCTTAGCCCAACTTTTAAAAACGTTCTAAGATCCGATGGATTCCCAGTGTGTTCCTCCCTAACTCTACTGAACCTCACAAGGCTGCTCCCCATCCCTTGTGCTGTGACTTCTTAGTGTCATGGCTCCCCCTGTCTCCTTCCACCGCCCCGTCAAGCTCTGCACTGTGAATTTTCTACACACAGACCAGACATCACTGTTCTGTCACTGCCAGATGCAAATCCTGGGCTTGTAGCATGCCTTTCTCTGCTTATGGTTTTGCTCACTGCAATAGCAAAACTCCTCTTAGTTCCTCTTTAAAAATTCCACAACTTGCAGTGGCCAATACTTGAAGGACATTGTGTTAGGCAGTGCAGAGGCTACAAAGCAGTGTGGGGCAGAAAGAAAGGCACATACTTTGTAATCCACATGTATGATGGAAGATTTTGACTGTAAACCTGACCTAGTTTGGAGTCACCTAGGAGACACACCTCTAGGCATGTCTATGAGGGAGTTCCCAAGAGGTTTAGCTGAGTAGGAAAGACCTACCATGAGTATGGGTGGCACTATCCAATGGGTTGGGAGCCTGGACTGAATAAAAAGGAGAAACTGAGGTGAGCCATATTCGTCTTTCTCTGCTACCTGACTGAATGCAAAGCAACCAACTGCCTCAAGCTTCTGTGGCCATGCTTTCCTTGGTTGTAGCTAGAGTTTTCCTGCCTTACCCACAGTCAGTCCCCCAGCCACTCAGACCCAACCAAGTAAACACAGAGACTTATATTGCTTACAAACTGTATGGCCATGGCAGGCTTCTTGCTAACTGTTCTTATAGCTTAAAATGACCCATTTCCATAAATCTATACCTTGCCACGTGGCTGGTGGCTTACCGGTGTCTTCATATGCTGCTGGTCATGGCAGCAGCTGGCAGTGTCTCTCTTCAGCCTTCCACTTCCCAGAATTCTCCTCTCTCCTTGTCCCACCTACTTCCTGCCTGGTCACTGGCCATCAGTGTTTTATTTATATAGAGCAATATCCACAGCACTTGGTGAGCCAAAATAAACCCTTCCTTCCTTGAGTTCATTTTATCAGTGCAAGAACAGTAATTCAGAAGTGGGAGTTAAGAACACTTACTGCCCTTGCTGATGACCCAAGTTTGGTTCACAGCACTCATATCGGGCAGCTCACAGCCACCTGTATTCAACCCCAGCTCCAGGGAACCTGGCTTCTGCAAGCTCTTCACTGATGTGCATAAATGGGCATATACACATACACATATGCATAATTAAAAAAATATATATCTAGGGTGATGGTGCATACCTTCTAAATCCAGTCACTTGAGAGGCAGATGTGGCAGATCTCTGTGAATGAAGCCAGCCTGCTCTACATAGTGAGGCCAGCCAGGGCTACACCATGAGAGCCTGTCTCAGTAAGTAAGTAAGTAAGTAAGTAAGTAGGTAGGTAGGTAAATAAATAAATGAACAAACAAATAAGCAAAATCTTCTTTTAAACAAGGACAGCAATGCATCATAGTTTGCAGCTGTTAAATAATTCATGTTTGTAAGAAACATCACACTTCTTCATTCAAGAATTAAATTAATCTTAATATAGTAGGAAGTTTATGTGTAGAATTCTTCAGGTAAAAACACATGCCACACAAGGCTGATGACCTGAGTTTGATCTCTGGATACACAGAAAGGTAGAAGGAGAGAAGTGACTCCATGAAGTTGTCCTCTGATGTACAGGTGTGTGTGCATGTGATACACCCCACAAATAATAATAATAATATTTAAAAGATTCATTTTATTTTTAATCATGTGTACACATGTGTGAGGGTACATGCGTATGTATGCAGGTACCTGTAGAAACCAGAGAGGGCATCAGCTCTAGAGCTGGAGTTACAGCAGCTGTGAGCAGCCCTGTAGATGTGGGTGTTGGGAGTGCAACTCTAGTCTACTGGAAGAGCAGCAAGCACTCTTCACTACTGAGTCATATCACCAGCTCATAAAAATATCTTTCTTAAAGTGTGTAAAGCATGTAGTTTATAAAATGAGGTGTCTTATTTGATTTTATTTATGCCTATATATGTAAATACAATATATCTAGTTTTTTCCCCCAAAATGTTCATAGTACTTAGGGTTATGGTTCATTTTGTTCTCTTTATAACTTTTGGAATTTTTTTTTAAATCCAGTAATAAACCTGTATTACTTGTGTAAGAGAAGTACACAGTTCCTCAGTTCCTTTTGCAATTTTAAAGATAGAACTAACAGCTTATCAGTTTTAAAAACTCATGGTGCCTGCTGTGTTATTGTTTTTGAAATCATTCTTGAATGGAAGATAATAATGCAATTGTTTTTCAGTCAGAGGAAGAAAGGGAGGAACATGAGGTCAGACCTCGGCAACAAGTTCATAGTCATATTGTGCCCGATGCAGCTGTCAACATGTAAAAAATGTAGCATTAAAGTGGAAAACTGCATCAAAAATGAACATAAATCATATACCAAGGTTGTAAACTCAGACACTGGAAAAAATAGTCCCAAATCAGTATGTCAGAAATATTATGTTTCTTAAGCACGGTGCAAAAATCAGAAGGCTAGGGCAAGAGATATATGATTGCAGGCTGTGTGTTTGAGGCCATCCTGGTCAACACGAGAGACCATGCCTTGAATGAGAAAGGGGAGGGGGAGTTAAAGGTGGAGAATGAGAGGGGGAAAGAGAGGGGGAGGGAGAGAGAGAGAGGAGAGGAGAAAAAGAGAGGACAAAAGAAAAGAGTAAAAACGGACTGACCTGTACCACATTTTTATCAGTAAGCTCAAGGTAGTGGCCTGTTTGATGAAAATCCATTGTCTTCTTTTGGTTCCCTTTTAAGACAGAAGAAAAAGGACTGTCCACTTGGTGTTGTGTCAGTCCTGTTTGTTTTGTGGCGGCATACAGAGGAATGTTCTCACACTGGATTTTGATGGAGGAGAGCCTGGATGTAGTCAGAGTCTCTGGAAGCTGAGCTCACCGCTTCTCTGCTTCTCTGCTGATGTTTGATAACGAAAATGCAGGGAAGAAATCCAAGGAGCCCCTCTCTCTCCTATTGCCTAGTCCAAAGCCAGACTTTCCTTCTCAAATGATTATTGTATGATATATTGTCCTTATTGTATCAAAACTCTATGGCAGTTATTCATGAGACATAAAGGGATATAACGAGGATGCATGTTGGGTGTTTAACAAAGGCTCACTGGCTGTCCCAGGAGTTGCATGTGGGTGAGTGTTGGGAACTATTTGGCCAGCACTCCAGGTAAGAGACCTTTGTCACACAACCAGGACAGATGGGCTTCGGTACCTGGGCTGCCAGGTCACTCTCCTGCAAGAAAGGGCTAATCAGCTCTTGGGGTGAAACTTTGAATTCAGAAAACTTTAAAGACCTCTGTCTTCAGGACTTAAAGACAGAGTAATTGATTGCTTTCTGTACTTGTTTATTGCTTACATTGTTCACAAACAGTAATGGTTCTCATATGAAAATGTAAAAAATAAGAACATACATAGGAATACAATTAAAATCATTCAACATTATACCAAACAAAGCTAATTTTCGTAGGTGTGTGTGTGTGTGTGTGTGTGTGTGTGTGTGTGTGTGTGTGTGTGTGTTTGACAGAGAGAGAGATTTACCTATGAGTATACACACATCACATGTTATTCTATGCAAATAAGATCCCATCAGCTATATTCACGTTGACTTTAATTTTCCATCTAACGTGTCCTGGGCAGCTCTCTATCTAGATGCATTTTTTACACCCTGTCATTTTTAATGTGTAGCTATGCCTTTTCTCATATTTGGTTTAACCCATTTTTTTTGCAGGGGTATCATTCATTTATTGCCACAAGCAGTAGAAAGCTCTCGCACACTAGACCTTAGCATCCTGATTTAGATTTGTGGGGTTTTCTGTCCTCCAGCGAATACAATTCTGGCAAGCAGAGAGCCCAACAGACCTCCTGGCAGATGGTCTTCTATGTCTCTACACATAGGGTCAACTGGTATTTGGCTAAACTGAATGGGCAATTAAATCTAGAATTCGATTGCCTTTTTCCTCTCATTGGTTTGATTTACTATTAACTCTTATGGCTCAAACAGTTGATGCTTGTTTTCAGCACCTCTTGCTTTCTGCATTTCTCCTTTCCTTTCTCTACATAAAAAACCCCACAACAGAAAATGCATACATAAGAAATAGAAAATATACTCTTTAACTATCTCATTTGTTGCACACAAAGGATGGATTTAATTGTAAATATACTGTCTTAATTAGATTTTTTACTGCTGTGATGAAACTCCATGAACAAAAGCAACCTGGAAAGGAAAGGCTTTATTTCACCTCACAGATTACAATCTATTACTGGGAAGTCAGGACAGGAACTCAAGCAGAGCGGGAACCTGGAGACAGGAGTGCATGCAAAGGCCATGGAGGAAAGCAGTTTACTGGCTTGCTTGCTCATTGCTTGCTCAGCCTAGTTTCTTGTAAAACTCAGGGTCACCAGACCAGGTAGCATATCCCACAGTGAGCTGTGCCCTCCCATACCATTTATTAATTAAGAAAATGCACGGACTTGTCTACAGGCCAATCTAATGGGGCATTTTCTTAATTGAGGTTTCCTCTTCCCAAATGACTGTAGCTTGGGTGGGGTTGACATAAAACTAGCCAGTACACATGCTATTTTGGATTTGAAAGCCCATGGCTATTCTCCACTATTTAGAGCCAGTCATTTTTATATATAATACTGAGTGATGTTCCAAAATCACGAGGTCAACAGTGGCAGAGAAAAACATAATCTAAGATGTCTATATTGTTTTCAAGCCATGGGATATGCATTTCTTTTGTGTGTGTTTGTGCGATATTTATATGTAGGTGTTCACATATGTGTTTGTGAGGAGGGATACCAGTGGTCAATATCAGGTGTCTTCTTCAATTCTTCATTTTAGTTTTTGAGACAAGGTCCCTCACTGGGAACTGTGGCCTTGCTCCTTAGATTAGTCTGACCCTCCAAGAGCCCCAGGGATTCCTCCTGTCCCTACTTCCTGAGCACTAGGATGACAAGCATGGCTACCACGTCCATCTTTTTACATAGACTCTAGGGATCAAATTCAGGTCCTCACACTAGAGGGCAAGCACTTTGCCAGCTGAGCGGCTGCCCCAACGTCACGATATGCATTTCTATGAAAAGAGACTCTGATGAGAGCTGGAGAGACGGCTCAGTGGTTGTGAGCATCTGTGGCTCTTCCAGAGCTCTGACCAGAGTTCATTGCCAGCACCCGTGTGGGAGAGCTCACGCTACCTGTAGTCCAGCTCTGGGAGATCTATTGCTTTCCTCTTATCTCCCTGGAGACAGCAGGAATTTCTTGAACACAGAAGTGAGTTCCAGCTAGGGGGACAGCTGTGGTAGCCACTTAAGATCCTGTCAACACAGCTAGAATGCCAGGCTAATGGCAGAGGTGGTTTGAGAGAAAGCAGGAAAGGGTGGCAGACAATGACCCCACGCCACCAGTGCCTGGCCATCAAATCACCATTCACTACTTCTCCTCAGCGTCTCCTGTCTGCTGACACTCTGGCGGTGGGAACACCTCCACTCTGAAGACAAGAGCCTCTAAAATGCTCCCACGATTGAGAAGGGAGACTCGGTGTAGCAGAAGGCTAGCGATCGCCGGCTGAATGGGTCAGCTGGGAAATGAAGGGAAATGAATCACCACAAACAGCTGTGTGAGTCCAGGAGGCTTGGCACATGGCCACCATTTGCCAGTAAAAGCAGCAGCAGCAGCCACAATCCTGCCGGAGTCCTGCTCACACAGGCCACTCAGATTCTCTCCAAACGTTGCATTCACAGGAAAGCCTGACATGTCGGTGGCCTGCACTTGCGCACAGTTAGGCCAGCCCTTCCAGCTTCCACCTGGTAGCATTAGCAAACAAGATAAAAGGTCATGAGGTGACGCTTGCCCTGTCTTTGCATAATATCCCATTTTCCAGACGAAAGATCAGGTCACTATGATGTGACAATCATCATCCTTTCTAGGAAAGGAAGAAACACACACCTATTAACCAAGCGTATTCCAATGTAATATGTATATATTATACAAGTCAGCAGATTTTAGGCTATTCTGGGACCTAGTTACATAAATTACAAAGCATTGCAATGATTCCACATCCTCACCCAATTACAAGCTTCCAGCTGCCAATGAGACATTTGAATGTGAGCAAAAGCCCCAGTAGAATACTTTGGAAAGCCCGCCCTTGGTTTCAGTTCCTGGCACCTAACATGGATTCAATTTGCGACATTCAATTTGTCTATTTCAGTTTTGATTATGTGTGTATGTGGGAAGGGTGCAGGTGCCCAAAGAGGCAAAGAAGAGGATGTCTATCCCCTGGAGCTGAAGTTACAAGTTGTGAGCCACCCAATTTGGGTGCTGGGAACCAAACCTGGGTCCTCTGAAAGAGCAGCAAGTGTTCTTAGCCATTGAGCTGTCTCTCTTTCCCAAGATCTCTGCGTTTTTGTGACATTTGGGGACACAGAAAATCTAAAACTGGTAAATGCAAGCCGTCTAAAAGACAGAACGTGACTGTGCTCTTCTTCTGGACGCTGTATTTCACAAATGAATATTCTATTTCAGGGAGACAGTGATACAAATGCATATTGGTGAGAAGCAAGGAAGCAAGTGTAAGAGATGGGCGTCTTTTCGGTTTATGAAGGAGCCGTTATATCCTAACCACATACAACCAGAAGTTCTGTGGTTAGACAGGCTACTGACAATATGGTTGCTGTAATTACTGTATTTATGAGTCCAAGGAAATAAATCTAGAGAGCTATTAATCTGAAAAGCATATAAAGGAATAGCAGGGATAAACAGAAGTCAAATAAAATAATATAAAATACATTGTCACTCCCAAGGAACCTCTGAAAGGGAGATGGTCTATTAGATACTTTTTAAAACCACTTTGCTTTATATTGAGTATCAGTATCTTATGTAGGATGGAAGTACAATTTTATTTATTGATTTTTAAGGTTTATTTTTATTTTAAATTACATGTGTGTGTGTAGTACCTAAATAAGCCAGAAGAGGGCACTGGATCCCCAGAGCTGGAGTTACAATTGGTTGTGAGCGGCCTGACCCAGGTGCTGAGATCAGAACCTGGGTCCTCTGGAAGAACAGTGCATGATCTTAACCGCCCAGCATCTCTGCAGCCCAGTGTCAGGACTGAGCACTCAGCCACATAGCTGCTGCCTTACTTCCCTGCGTGAAGCCCTACCCTACTGTTCTAGAGACTGGATATAAACAGTTTGTGGTGCCAGTTTGAATGAGTCATCCTGTGAAAACCAGTTTGCCTTAAAAAAAAAAAAAAAAAATCAAACCTGAAGCAACCCACTGGCAGATGTCATCCAGTCATTTCTCATATAGTTCTATCAGTTTTCATTACTGCCGACAATTCACTTTTTAGGTGTGCAATGTTTTGTTTCAAGAATGTATGACAATTGTGAGATAGAAGAGCTTCGTGACTGCTTGTTTGCAAAGTAAGAATAGTTCATGTTTTTGTCATGGAAAATTTCACATAATTTTCAGAAAATAGGATAGCTTTCAGAAGGGTCAGGTGATACATTTAAATAACTAATAATGTGTTTTAAGGTAATTCTAGAGGTGATTTCTTGAAAATTAAAAGAATAATTAGGGCAAAACTGTGACATTAATGGACCCTTACAAAAGTGAAATTGTATATATCTGAGAATTAAACAGAATTTATTTTTTATTATTCTTATCATTCATCTTCACAAAAACAGAATATTTTTTTAACTAATATATAATTCATCTGTATAAACACTACTGCCTTTCCTATAGTTCATTATTTAAAAAGAAACTAATGTTTTATTTAAGTGAATATAATTTGGGGGACTCTTCAGAAATGAAAGTAATAAAAGTGCTGTTTGGTATAAAATCTAAAAAAATACTACACATGAACACACAACCCTGGGAACATATTTTGAAGCACAAAACCCCTGTCACTCACCCTAAAGGAACATAAAAGACGCTTGACATAAAGAGACTCCTGACAGTAGACCATGGTATCCCAACTTTGAAGACTATCTGGTGAGACTCGTGCAATATGCATAAACAATGACTCATGCAATATGCATAAACAATATGGTTGTGGTTTTGCAAAATGTGATGAGACCGCAAGCCAGGGGGAAAGTTTAGATAATCCTGACAAGAAGAAAGGCTACGTTAGTCTTTGTTCTTCCCTTCACAGCCCTTGGGGAGCTGAGGCTGAAGGCGGAATGCTGAAAACACAGGGAACATTCAGTGTATCAGTTTTCTGTCAATTACCCATAGATCCTCAGTCCACACAAAGATCAACCTTTCTTAGTGACAGGAATGTATGGTACTTTCCGCATTAATTTAAAAACCAAATCTATGGAAGTCCAGTGTCCACCCGAGAAACAGCAAAGGCAGGGGAGATGCTGCACATTTGAGGCCCTCTCAGGCTCTGTAGCAAGGGCCAGGCCAGCCCTGTATCAAAACAAAATAAAAATAAAAGGAAAAGGGAAAAAATCCAAATGAAAACATAACCAATTACGGGCAGAATGCTGACACACCCAGTTTTTCAACAGTTTCAGCTCATTGATTTATGTCACACAGGTACAGAATACGTTCAACTAGAAGTGAAAACATTCTCAACAATTGGATTGCAGATTCGAGGGCAAAGTTTTCTCCTTGCGGGGAGCTCTCTGGACTTGCAGCAGCTGAGCAGTGACTCTGGGCTCTGTAGTGCTCGCCGTGAGGTGGATTTCAGAGCCGATAGGCGAGGCAGAGGCTGACTGGAAATCGCTTCACTCCAAACATTGGGGCCCACCGGCTCTTGTCACAGGTGGAGGCACTGAGACACCCAGCCCTTGATGTCAATGACTTCAAGGTCATCTCTTCAGAGTCTTTGGTGAGAGCGAACTAGTGCAGGCTTCACAGATAGAACTGCATATATCCTATCAATTGGTGTTTCAGCATGTTTATTACTAGCCTGTGGCTAGGCTGCTGCTGTTTACAGTGTCTTAGTAATTTATACCACGCTAAAGGTGAGTGTCCACTCAAGGATGATGATAATAGATTTCAGTTTTTGCAGATTTCCCTCCTATCTAGTTACGTTACAGCGCAGTGAGCTCTATTCCAGAGGTCTGATCTTCTACTCTCCATCTCTCAAAGGCATTAGGAATCCATCTTTCTTCTTCAACTGTTCTATTGTGAGTCCACTTACAGCACTTAAAGCTCTTTGTGTGGAAGGATATGCATGGACTTGTCCGACTGAGCTGCATGGCGGCCTGACTTTTCTCCATAGCTATAAGAGTTCTGGTCATTTTCAGACAGATGAAACGCATCAAGGAAGAGCTGCAATCCCAGATGTGCGGCTTCTGTGAACTCTCCTTTCTTTTGATGTGTGTGAGTCTTATGTTTGCATCTCTATCTGTGCACATGTGTGCCTAGTGCCTGTAGAAGCCAGATGAGGGCAATGGATGCTGGGAATTGTAGTTATAGATGGTTGTAAGCTACCGTGTGTGTGTGTGTGTGTGTGTGTGTGTGTGTGTGTGTGTGTGTGTGTGTGTATCCCTTGCTGGCTTGGAATTCACTATGTAGACCAGACTGGCCTTCAGTCTGTGGAAGACTTCCTGCCTCTGCCACCTCAGTGCTGGGATCACAGACATGCACCACCTTACCTAGCTCCCATCACCCTGGCAGCCTCTCTGTCGCATCGCCTCTTGTATCCAGTGCCACTGGAGTGGTCACATCTTCAGGTTCCAGCTGCAGGGAAGCTGTATATAGTTGCTGACATCATTGTGTACATTTAGTAATAGCTGTCCCTTTGTAGTAATGGGTCTCGAAGTCCTTCCTCAGTTCAGGCTCCAACTGTCTCCAGCATGGGAGAGATGTGAAAGGCCTTGAAACACAGGCACCAGCTCTTGCCTCCCAAGAAGGAGCTGACAATGCATATTGTTAGGCACAGAGAAGTTTACAATTGATGACCATATACAAGTATATAATTAATCTATTGAGGAAGAGAAAAGATAATCTAATCTAGATGCGGAGTCCTTCCTCTGGGCATGAATGTCATAGTGCCTTGCTTAATGAAATATAATTTTCTAATAATGTCGAAAATCCATTTCCTTATTTCTTTATCTGTTCCCATATGTAGTTCTGGGGAAACTCATATATTAGTGTAACATCCATAATGGTTGGCATTAGTGGTTGGCAAATAATTCATAATGCTCAAGCAGTTGTTTTTCTTTTAAAAATGAAATGGATATGGTATTTCTTTTAAAACAGCTAAAACCAAAGGCCAGCTATTGTTTGATCCAAATATACCACTCCTGGGTATGTACCCAAAGAAGAAAGTGAGCACACAATAGAGGTGTCTGTGTAACCAAAATTTTTAGGGAATTACTCCCAATTGCCAAGTCATGGAATAAGCCTAGATGCCAAATCTTCATTATGGCTGAATAAATGAAGAAAATGTGGTATGTGTAGTGTGTGTGTGTGTGTGTGTGTGTGTGTGTGTGTATGTGTGTGTGTGTGTGTGTTTAACTCAGCTCTAAATAGAATGAATTTTTGTCTTTTGCAAAGAAATGGATAAAACTAGAGAACAACATCATCTTTAGCAAATACAATCAACCTTACACACGTACATCCACAAGAGAATCTTTTTTCTAAAATCTATGTATACAGAAGACTAAAGGAAACAGAAACTGACTATATACAATTTTATCTTTAAAAACCAGGCAGACACTAAAAGCAGAAGTTTGGAGTAGTGTCATTTTTGGAAAACAACTTTAAACAATAAATTTTCAATAAAACTACTAATGATCATTTTAAAATAAATTTCAGTGTAAGGTGTGAATATTCCTAAGTCATGTTGTTTTTTTCCTTTTAAAATTAGTATATGACCATAAATATTTTAAAATAAAGAATATCTTTGAAAATGCTTATAAAATAACTTATTCAAAAAATGTTTACAATTATTTTTATTTTTAATGAAAAATGTTATATTTGATTACTAGAAAAAACCTACATTCTACTTTTAATCTTGTAGGTTCTCAAAACAAAATTGTGTCAAAAATATAATTATCAACATATAAGTTTTCCTGATATAAAGAAAAAGACAATAATTTTCATTAAAACTGAATATAAAATGCCTTGAATATATGTCTATATTTGATTATATGCTTAAACATGCCTAATCCTGGATGTAGAACCCAGAAACATGTGCTGATAATTAAATTTCTTAATGTTTTATGTTTCTAGCCAGATAACACTGCACATAACTTTCAAGTTTGTCATGATGAAGATGTATTTTAAGATCTGAGGCAGGACAATGTCTTCATAAAGAGTTCTCTACTTAGATTTATGATCGGAGTAATCACATGTGTGTGCGTGGACATCACTGTTATCCTGACTTTGAGTGATGGACATATTAACAGAAGAAGCCTGCTTTCCCTGACAGCCCAGCTCTAAAATGTCATATCACCTCTGTACACACATCTTCCTCTCCTTGGGCTTCCTTCTTAACACCCTTCTAATAATTTTGCACATCTTCATTTTTGTTTTTATTTATAATTTTATTATTTTTCAAGAATATAAGCTTAACTAAGAGTGCAGATTTGTGTTTCAAGTCTATAACCACATCCTCTCTCCCTAAAAGAGAGCATAGCACACACTTGGTTACCAATAAATTCAGTAGTGTATCATTCTTCAAATAAAAATATTTACTAAACACTTCTATGTTCTGAATACTATGGATTCTATTAAGTGGTCCTTAAACATTAAAGACAGAGAGAGAGAAAAGAGGGTCTTGCATAATTAGTGCGGGTCCTTTTCTGTTGCTGTGAAAAAATACCATGGCCAAAGGCACCTTGAGGGAGAGTTTATTTCTGCTAGTGGTCTGGTTTCATTGGCAGAGACGGTATGGTGGGAGAGCATAGCGACAGGACACTGGGAGATTGCATCTGTAACCCCAAACATGAAGCACAGTGAGATAATCGGAATGGAGGGAGGCTATGGACCGTCAAGGCTAGCTCCCAGTGATGCACTTTCTGCAGCAAGGGTGAAACACTTGCCCAGACAGCACCACCACCTGAGGAGCAAGTGTTCAAATACCAAGCCTGTAGGGGACTTTCACAGTCAAACCACAACAAACTTGCAGCTAAAGAAGATGCTAACAAAATGACCTCAGCTCAGATCTATGCAGATTTTTAATGGGAGTGGAAGAATACTAGCCACAGACCATGCCCTCCATCTGCCAAGGTATTCTGCTTAACCACTGTGAAGAAACCTATAAGCACAACTGTTTTTCTCTGCCATCCATCCAAGCGGACAAGAAGTGATTCACAAATTCCTTAATCCCTTTTAGCAGCAAGGGTGTCTCTGGCCGACATGCTTCACTATTGCCCCAGGATTCCTCCCAGTAGAAAGATGGCAGAAGGCCAGCCCTCAATGGTAAGCCTCCCTGTGCCAGACTAGGACACTCTATGCTTCCACAAGGGGGATTCCCACATGTCCTGCAGACATCAAAGGCTATGCGCAGTCAGTCAGTCTAGCAAGGTCTTTCAAGACACCTCATGCACTTTGTGTAATGAGATAAAAACAAAAAAAAAAAAAAAAAACCAAATTTGGTTTTGAAGCAAACTAGTGCTATCATTGTTGCCTCTTAGAAAGAACTACTTCGGGGATGGAGAGATTGCTCAGTGGCTAAGGATACCACTGCGCTTGCTGAAGACTCGCACATGAGTCCCAGCGCCCACATGGTAGCTCACAACTGTCTGTAATGCCACTTCCAGAGGATCTGATACTTTCTTCTGGCATCCTTGGGCACTAGGCATGCACATGGAATGCAAAAGACATTTAGGCAAACACTCATATACATAAAAATAAAAGTAACATTTATTTTAAGATTAATTAATTTAGTATGAGAAGTGTATGTGTGGAGGGGGTGTTGCTCTGTATTTCTCAGTTAATTCTCCAAGTGTCTTCTACCCACGGTCCCATTTAACTCTTTGTATGACTCCAGGATGTTCCTATTACATCTTCCTTATTCACTGAGGAGGAAACAGAAGATAGATCAAGGCCATTCAACAGTTAAGAACTCATGACTGAAAGTGAAAAACCTAGATTCGTGGCCAGGAAAATTTGACTCCAAAATCCAAACTCCTAAGAAGGCACCAAGCCAGTTTTCTAAAAGTCTCTTTCAATGCTATGTACAATGAGTAGAGTGAAAATTAATTTTTTTAAAAGTCTGTTTCAAAATCCATAAATGAGATGCTGCCTTCCGGAAGCACCTGAGTGATGGTAGGGATGGCAACTGTTAACTAGAGTAGACAAAGCAAGTATTTCAACCTGCAAAGCAGGATGAAGCCTCCCAGGGGGATAAGTCCCTGACATTCTAGCAATGGGTCTATAAAAGGGAGATCTAACTGTCTGCAAACAGTAAGAAGTTAAAAAACAGATTCAAAGGAAGATACTGAGGTATAGGAGAATGTACACAACTAATACACTGTTGGAATTTGTTGACAGAAAAGTCTGAGAACAGGAGGGGCAGAGTGAGCTTGTGAAGGGAGGAGAGGAGGAGGGAGGAGGGCAGGGACCTGGAAGAGAGGGAAGAGGAAAAGGAGAGAGAAGTGAAGGGAGGTGAGGGAGGACTAGACTGCACAGGGCCTATTCCTTCTCTAGTTTCTAGACTGAATGTCAGCGCGGCAACAGGACACTGGGTGGGTTAAATTTAAAAAGAAAAGTTAGCCACCAAGTGACTCGCACCTCAGAATACAGAATGGCTTTCCTATCGCCATAGAGAAGGCATCCTGCATTTTCCCTGTGGCAGCATCTCACTCGGCCCCTCTCAAAAGATCCCATCGCAGTTTTGGAGCTTTTAAGAGCAAGGTGAAAGGAGTCATGCTCCTTAAGCTCACGTGAAATTTATTTCACCAGATCGGACCATTAAAGCCGAGCGGAGGGCCGGGCAGTGGTGGCGCACGCCTTTAATCCCAGCACTCGGGAGGCAGAGACAGGCGGACCTCTGTGAGTGTGAGACCAGCCTGGGCTACCAAGTGAGTCCCAGGAAAGGCGCAAAGCTACACAGAGAAACCCTGTCTCAAAAAAAAAAAAAAAAAAAAAAAGCCGAGCAGAGGGCAGTAAAAGGGAGAATTCACTTGTTAGCCAAGAAATAAACCTGAAACGCAGGTTCAGATTTCATTTTCATTCCGAAAACTCTCCTCTTCCTGGGATCTTCCTTAGCAGGAGTGCTAGGTTATTTCTACTCATGTCCTGTTTGGTGACTGAGGGAAGATGATGCCCACACTGCAGTGGCCGAGTGTGAGGGAAGACGATGCCCACACTGCAGTGGCCAAGTGTAAGGGGAGACGCCTATGCTGCAGTGGCTGAGCATGGCTTCTGAGCAGACTCACTGGCACACTGCACTGGGTGGTAACTTTACTGGCCCTCAGTCTCCACACCTCCCATATTGAGTAAACAGTATTTGTATCAAAAGATAACAGTGAATTAAGGAAGAAACACACAAAATATCAACTCAGATTATTTTTCTTCTTCCATATTCTTCCTCCTTCAGTTGCAAAATAATTGGGTTGCTAATATTGTACTATGGCCTCCTCCAACGGTATGTTCTTTGGAAGTGAGTTCCTTTTGTCGGAAATACTCTTTTTATATTCAATTTGCTTTCCTGGTTTTGTTTCCTGTAAATGTTTCAAAACGATCAGAGACTAGAGACAAAGAAAGAAGGCCGTAGAGGAAGCTCTCGGCATGGGTTCCTGTGTGGCTGACTGCAGCTGCTGTGGTTTGCATGACGAAAAGCTGCAAGCAACTCCTGGAACAGCAACTGCAGAAGTCACTCCGGGACACTCAGAATGGGTGTGTCTCAAGAATGCCACCTGGGAAGGATGGAGACCCAGCAGGGACATAGACACAAAGAAAACACATCAGGAAAGGAAGGGAAGGAGAGGGAGTGAACAAGGGAAGGGGGAGAGAAGAAAGATGGGAAGGAGGAGATGAGGGAAGAAAGGATGAAAGGAAAAGAGAAAGGAGGGAGGGGAGGAGAGAGGGAGGGAAGGAGAGAGGGAGGGAGGGAAGGAGGAGGAAGAGAAGTCATTTCTTCAACTCACGCCTATTATTGACACTTCTTCAAGTATACAACTACATTATGCAATTTTGCCAATAACACAGAGCATAACCACTTAAGTCCATTTTGCATATAACCAGCTAATAGTCTGATCAAGTCAGGGCACACTCAGACAAGGGACTCCAATGGCTGTCCATTTCGCACATTGATTCCCAATGGTGTGAGCTAGGCATGCTGCTCAAATTAGGATCATTGAAAGGAGGGAGATGGCTCAAAGGCACTTTCTGCCAAACCTGACCATCTGAGTTGGGTGACAGGGACCTACATGGTGGAAGGAGAATTTTTACACAAAATGGGAAAGTTTATTTTACACACACACACACACACACACACACACACACACACACACACACACCTTGTGTGAAGACAACAGAACATGAAATGCAAAGGTCACAGATGTGTGGCTGGTACTTTGAATTCCAGTCTTAATGTCATGGACAATTAGGTTGCAAATAGATTCTAAAAAAAATAACAATTGCATAAATCAAAGTTCTATTTACTTTCTTATATTAGTATTGATTCTGTGTGTCCTTATCAAATTTATAGCCCACTCCTTTCATTCCTAGCCCTGCTGCCTCTTGCTCTCTGAGCTGGGAGCCCATCTGTGCCTGCAGGTCATGAAGATGTTCTCTGAAATAAGGCAACTGCCAAGGAAGCACAGAGAACCAGGAACTGTCCTCATCTGCCCACCTCTGGTTCTCAACAGAGCTGCTTCTGAGACTTGGTGGTTCATCCTAGGTTTTCTAAATCTCACTTTGCTTCCTAAGCGAAGGATACATAACATTGCTTAACTCTCTGCAGACTGATAAATGCCCTTGTGTATGGCAGCATTGTAAATCATAGATATTGATTGGCACTGAGATTTGCAGGCACTGGGGGAAGTGGAAATGCTGACGGAAAGGGGTGAGATGTGAGCTTTCCATGGAGGATCCTGGGATCCCATGGGAAGAGGATTAAAAAAGTGAGAAAGGTCAAGGTTTGAGGGACCTTGAGCATAGAAAAATCTGTAATTCTTGGTACCATATTTTCATAGATTTTTAAAAGTGTGTATGGGTGTTTTGACAACTTGTATTAGTGTACACTGTATGTATCTGGTGTCAGAAGAAGCCAGCAGAGAGTGTTGGATCCCCCAGAATGAGAGTTATCAATGGCTGTAAGAGGCCATGTTGTTCTGAGAACCCATCTTGAGTTCTCTGCAAGAGCAGCAAGTTCTCTTAGCTACTGAGACATTTTTCCAGCTCCATTCTGCGCTAACTTTTCTTTGCATGTGTATGTGTGTGTGTGGTGGTTATGCCTGTGTGTTTGTGTTTTCATGCATGTAGATCAAGGTGTGTGTGCCCATTCCTATGGAAGTCAGAGATGGACATTGGGCATCTTCCTTGATTGTACTCCACCTTATGTATTGAGGCAGGGACTCTTTCTGAACCTCAAGTTCTCAGATTTGAGTAGTCTAGTCTGTCACTTTGTTCCATGGGCATGCTGCCATGCCCACCTGACTTCACTTGGGTGCTGGGGATTGAAATTCTATCCTCATGTTTGCACAACAAGTATTGTGGTGGTTTGAATGAGAATGACCCCACGGGCTAATAGAGTTGAATGCTTGGTCATTTGGGAGTGATACTACTTGAGAGGGATTAGGAGGTGTGGCCTTGTTGGAGAAAGTGTGTCCCTGGGGCTTGGCCTTGAGGTTTCAAAAGCTCAAGCCAGGACCAGTGTCATTCTCTTCTCCTGTTGCCATGGATTTGATGTAGAACTCTCAGCTACTTCTCCAGCACCACTCCTTCTTGCCTGTGTGCTGCCATGCTCCCCACCATGATGATAATAGTCTAAACCTCTGAAACTGTAAGTGAGCCCCCAATTAAATGCTTTCTTTTGTAAGAGTTACCGTGGTCATGCTATTCTCTTCACAGCAATAGGACACTAAGACAAATACCTTACACACCAAGCCATCTCCCAGCCCTGTGTACTCTTTTGTGTCTAATGTTATTTAGATTTCTTTTAATCAATGCTGCACACAACTTTAAAGGATGAGCATTCATATCACTTAGGATGACAGCAGTGTGGCCTGACGTTGAGACAAACAAGGTGATTAGTAAGATTTACATAAAATGTCCAATATGAACCAATCAGTCATGTTTCAAAGACACTAATCTCTGCTTAATTAGTCCCCATGAAGATCTAAGTAAATTCAGTCTTCTAAGACAGCCATGGCACACAAAAGAGTAAGATCGAAGACAAGAAGAAGTACAAAGAATTTCAAATAGATCTGGCTCCTACCAAATACCCAATATCAAATGGCTTGGGTTGAGGATGGCTCAGTGAGCAAAGTGATTGCCTAGATATTGTAAGGACTTAAGTTAAGTCTCCAGAAACCAAGCATAGTGTGCTGGTACGCACTTGTGATTCCAGAACCGAGGAGGTGCCAACAGGAATGCTAGGGGTTGGCTGACCAGTCATTCTATCCTACCTAGGGAATGCCAAGCCTGTGACAGACACTATCTCAAAAAAGATTGGATGAGGGGCCACTGGGCACTTTGCCACCAAACCTGATAACTAGAGCTTCATGTTTGGGACCCACATGGTGGAAGAAGAGAATGGCCTGCAAATTTCTTTTGATCTTCATGGAAGCTCCCCCCCCCCCATACACACACAGAGTTCTGCAGCATACACATACACACAAACAGCTCTGCAGCATACACACACACATACTCACAAACACACACGAACAACTCTGCAGCATAAACACACATACACAAACACACATAAACACACATAAACACACATACAACACAAACACACACACAAACAGCTCTGCGGCATACATACACACACATTCACATACAAACAGCTCTGCAGCACACACACACACACACACACATACACACACACACACACACACACACACACACACACACATCCTGGCTTGCCACTATCAGGAGAATATGTCAAACAAAAGCTGCCTAACAGAAGGCACACATCAGCAATCTCAATGGTGTCCCAATCTCTCAGTTATTGAGCAGCTTAGCCGTCTCGGGTATCTTTAAGAATCCCATCAGACACCTGCAGCCCATGGCCCTGCCATCAAAGCAGAAAACCCCACCTGGGGACAGAAGCCATCTTCAGAGGTAAATAGCCTGTGATGACATGTGGGAGAGTGCAAGGTGGGGTTCCTCTGCAGAGCCTCTTCATCTTTCATTCACTTCCCATCATGGCCACTTCCTGCCTTCTCTCCTGAGATGACTATTATCTTTTAAGTTTACTGAGAGATTCTGGAAAAAATCTGTTGGAATATTGCCTCCCTAGCTTGTCTCCCCTGCTGACAAGTTCATGGCAGGATACCTTTTATATTTGTGATATTATTTCTGAGGAAAAATTGCTCAGTAGACATTTTGTTTTCCCCATGGTTCCCCAAGAGAGACACAGAAACTGGGAAACTGTAGAATGGAATAAGAGAAATGGGATGCTGAAATAATCACGCGCCCTGACCTATTTTAAGAGCTAAAGAAAGAACAAGGCTGGTTTCCCCTCCTGGGTAATTCCAGGGGGTTTCTCAAAGCAGTGCTAAGGCAGAGTACGAAAGTGGTTCTCTCTATTCTTTAGAGGGAGTTTCAACATTACTTTCAGGAAAAGAACTGGTTACAATTGCTTCTTCATTCTCAGTCTTCTCTTTAGATAACTAATTCTTTTTTCTTTTTTTTGATAATGTGCAGCTGGCATACCTTAGGGCCAGTACTGTGGGAAGGGTCAGTATAATTTCTAAAATACCTGCCTGAATCTTTGGAGATTTTTGAAAAGTACATAAGACAGGATTTGACATTTCATATCAGTGAGGATATGAAGTGAGTATGGAGTGAGGAATAGTGGAGCACAGTTTGGGTATCACAAAAAGAATGTAATTCAGTGTGCTCCAAAGAGTATGTTAAACACTTAGCAATTACAATGAATTCCAAATGTCAATGACCTTGAGATTTCGAGGTCATTTGAATCCTTCTCACTGGCCTTGCTTCCTCTGCCAGCGTCTTTACAAATTCTGTTCTTAGTTCCACATAGTTCCTTACTCAGGCTCTCTCTTATCTCTACCTGTGTTTGCATTTAAGTTTTCCTTCAAAGATGAATCAGCAAGTCATTTACGGCAGACTAACTGCTTATGTGGCCAATGATTGGCAGACATTTTGTGGCATTGTGGACACAGGATGTACAAGATAAAGGTTTGTAGTCACCAGAGTCAGCCGCAGATATGAACTGCAATCCAGCTCGTTGCTGTGATCAGTTGGTTAACCAGAGAAGCAGCACAAAAAGCTGGGCTCGGAAGCCTCCTGACCTAGGTCCAGTCCTGCTGTGTGACTTCAGTTCAGTCATCCTTCCTGGAACTCAGTTTCCTCATCTGAAAATGGGGATGATGGTGATACCGCTGTACTTAGATTTCTTTGCTGATTAAATAAGGAAACAGATGCAAAGTGCTTAGATAACACCCTGCTGTGTACCTTTAATCGGCCCAATGAACTCACAGCATACGGTGACGAGAATTTTCAGAAGCTCTGGTGCTAGAATGGCATTCTGAAGGAGACGCCAGTACAGACAACACATCCTCTCTCACACAGGCATTCTCCAATTTCAAATTATCTACTCTTGACAACTGTCTGAGTAGTAAGTTTCAGTTCAATGGCCTTTGCCTTCCGCTCTTTCCTTCCATACATCATGTAGTGGTTTCCAGGAAAAACACAATTTCCTGGAGAGAGCCTCCTTGAGGCTCAACAAGTTCCAAGTTGAAACATTCCCTCTGAGAAGGCCAGCAAGGAAGTAAACAACTGGCAAGTCTCAAGAAGTTCCTGCAACTCACAAGATATACAGAGGCCCTCCCCCAGGTTAAGGAGGCAGTAAACACCTACTGGGGAAGGAGATTCTCCAATGAGCTAAGCTGTGCAGAGGAGACTCTCTTTGACCTGTCCAGCTACACACAGACCTCCAGAGATGCGTTACCCATGCATATCAGAAATGCAGCTCCCTTCAAGTCACCCGTGTTCCTGCATGTAACCCAACAAACACAACGGTTTGCCCAATTGGACTGTTAGAATTGTTATTTAGCTCCTTTCTGATAGTTCCTGCTAAAAGGCTATACGTCCCCCCTTCCCCTGCAGACTACAGAGGTCTTTTCCACCTCTGCACAGGGCTAAATCCCATCTTCTGCTGTAGACATTTTGGCCATCTGCACACATGTGTGGCAAAATGCCCACTCACCATGAATAAACACGATCCCACCTAAGGTCAGATCAAGCCTCTTCTTTTCCACCTTCCCTCTCTCTAGAGCTGCTTGCTGGCTCCTTGCCTTGGGTAAATAGACGCCTATAGTGTGTCTCCACAGGAAAAGCCCCTACAACATCACATTAAAGAAATCATTTAATTCCCACCCTGATCAGAGGTCATGAAATTCTCTCAGAATGTCCCCCAGCACTCATCCTAGTTTTGACCAAAGTGTCTCCATGAGTGTGTGAGTTATTTCAGGGGAGATAACCTCGTCTCACTCTGAACCCCACTGAGTCTTCACGGTGGTGGTTTCACTTCTCTGAAGGAGTGCATCCCTGAGCTGAGATACTTGCTGTACCCAAAACACAGCTGGCGGGGTTACTTTACCAACTACCCTGTGTGGACCCAAGACTTCTGATCACATCCAACCTACTAAATACCATTCCTCATGTTGAAAATAAAACAAACAAAAACCTCATACCTCATACTGATGAATTTTCTTTCCTGGTCAGGTCCTTTGCTATATGATACCTGAAATATTAAAATGAGGATATATTGAAAGTTGAAGCTGCTTTCTTGTCTATGATTTCAACCCTGTCTTGCCTGGAGCCAAACTTTGAATGCAGACACCATCCTTCTGGGTAATGGGGACATGGAAAACCATAGGCAGATGAGGGGCAGGAGTGAAGCAAAATCCCCTTAATGATCATGAGTTGAGTGAAAGGGTCACATAAAAAGCATAGAGACTTCAGAGGAGATACCATAAACATTGCATTCAGTATTTTAATGTTTTATTTGAAAGTATTATAGATGCTTAGGAAGTGAAAATAGCGGTACTGAAGATACCCCTATACCCCAATCTATCTTCTTTGAATGATAACAATGCATTTAACTGAAATATATTATCAAAATCAGGAAACTGGATTTATAAAATACTATTACCTATTATATAAGTCTTCATCAAATTTTATCAGCTTTTACATATCTCTTTGTTTTTAACATTTTTATCACATGTATAGAAACATGTACGGACTAACCCCAATAAAGGTAAATCCCCAGAGGGAATATGATAATGCTTGTAACAAAAAAGAATGGGAAAACAAATATTTAAAGCATAAAAAATCCAGTAATTAAGAGCTTGGGTTCTGCATCAGGTTTCCCGGGTCACATCATGGCTCCATTACTGATTATCTCTGTAGCTGAGGACCCTATTCAAACCTTTTCAGTCTATGTGCTCCTCTTGTTTCTCTGCACAGTGGAGCCAATGAAAGTTCACTCCAGAGATGTAACACAGAGGTGAAGTGGTTCATGGCAAGCACAGGAGAGCAATCAGCTATGGTAGACACTGCATGCTAGCTCCTACTGTCAGTGGAATCCAGAGACTCATGGAGTGTTGGAGTGCAGAACTGGTCAGTTTTAACTGATCAAAATAGCATTTACATATTTACTAATTAGAAAGGAATGCATCCATAGCTTAAGGAGAGGGGTGCTGGACACAAGCTGTGGATCCCAGCAGAGGTACACAGCCCTTTCTGATCTTCTGCCAGGAGGGAGCAATCCAAATCCATACAGCAGTTGAAATAGAGCGGTTTAGGGAACCCACTAATATCATCCAGCAGACCAGCCTCCTCCAACAAGGTCAGGATGGGAAAGAAGGAAGGTCCATCTTGAGGCAAGAAGAAAACACACAGAAAAGACAGCCATGGCGCTGAAAGGAAGACTACAATGTTTTAGTGGGGGAAGAAGCAAAGCCAATGTCCACAAAGAGGGTAGGTTCTTATTTCAAAGGGCGCTGAGAAGTCAAGGAAGACAAGGACAGAATGACCTTGTGATGACCATTCTTGGTGTCGACTTGACTACATGTGGAATTCATTAAAACCCAAGCTGCTGGGCACATCTGGGAGGGATCATCCTTATTAAAGAATTTGAGGTAGGAAGACCCACTTTTAATCCAGATCTTTTGAGGTGGGAAGGTCCACCTTTAATCTGGGCCACACCTTCTACTAGCAGCCTATATAAAGTGCATGAAAGAAGGAACTTGCTTTCTTTGCCTACTTACTCCGTCTCTCTCTGTCACTGGCAAGTCCATTCTTTCACTGGCATTAGAGCCTACTTCTTCTGGATTCTGATATGTACTGAAGAGCAGCTGAAATATCCAGCCTCATGAACTGAACAACTACTTGATTCTTAGACCTTCTGGTTAATAGACAGCCATTGTTGGACTAGCTGGGCCACAGTCTGTGAGCCATTCTAATAAATCTTATTTATTATGTGTATATATGTATATTTATTATATGTATATATTTATTATATGTACAGATATATGTATATTGCATATATGTAGTATATATATATATATATATATATATATATATATATATATATATATATATATATATTTTCATTCTATGAGTTCTGTTCCTCTAGAGAACCCTGACTAATGCACTTGTTTCTAAGACTGAAGTTTTGGTGACTTAAGCCATGGTACCTTTGTGAGTGGTGGAGCTGAGTTAACACCCTTTGGAGAGAAAGGGATGCAAATAGATCAGTAATGAGGACAAAGAAACTCTTCTATCAAGTTTTCCAAGGGTGGGAAAAGAGATATGGAACAGTGACTTAAAGACAAGATGAGGGTAAAATCGAGGAAAACACATTTTCCCTCAAGCAGAACAGAACAGAACCTTAGCCATGTGGGAGCAATACTGAGAGGCAGAAGTTGGAAGAAACAGGATAGTAGCTGTGGAGAAGCATCCTCCATTCCAAAATGAGGAAGAGTGATCACATAGGCCGTCATACCTGCCAAGCACACGAGTTACAGCCAGAGAGGGACACACAAGGCTGATGGGCAGTCTTCATTATCAACTTGATCAGACCAAGGAGTTACCTAGGAGACACACATCTGGGTGTGTTTGTGAGGGTGTCTCCAGGAAGGTTTAACTGAGGAAGGAAGACCCACCTTGAATTGTGGGGTCACCATCCCATGTGCTGTGGGCCACCATCCCATGTGCTGTGGGGCACCATCCCATGTGCTGTAGGGTACAATACCATGTGCTGTGGGTACATCCCATGTGCTGTGGGCACCATCCCATGTGCTGTAGGGTACAATACCATGTGCTGTGGGGTACAATCCCATGTGCTGTGGGGCACCATCCCATGTGCTGTGGGGCACCATCCCATGTGCTGTGGGGTACAATCCATGTGCTGTGGGACATCCATGTGCTGTGGGGCACCATCCCATGTGCTGTGGGGCACCATCCCATGTGCTGTGGGGTACAATCCCATGTGCTGTGGGGCACCATCCCATGTGCTGTGGGGTATAACCCCATGTGCTGTGGGGCACAATCCCATGTGCTGTGGGGTACAATCCCATGTGCTGTGGGACACCATCCCATGTGCTGTGGGACACCATCCCATGTGCTGTGGGGCACCATCCCATGTGCTGTGGGGCACCATCCCATGTGCTGTGGGGCACCATCCCATGTGCTGTGGGGCACCATCCCATGTGCTGTGGGGCACCAGGTGGGCACCATCCATGTGCTGTGGGGACCATCCCATGTGCTGTGGGGCACCATCCCATGTGCTGTGGGATCCATGTGCTGTGGGCACATCCATGTGCTGTGGGTACAATCCCATGTGCTGTGGGCACATCCATGTGCTGTGGGACAATCCCATGTGCTGTGGGGCACCATCCCATGTGCTGTGGGGCACATCCCATGTGCTGTGGGGCACCATCCCATGTGCTGTGGGGCACCATCCCATGTGCTGTGGGGGAACCATCCATGTGCTGTGGGGACAATCCCATGTGTGTGGGGCATATGTGGGGGAACCATCCCATGTGCTGTGGGGTACCATCCCATGTGCTGTGGGGCACCATCCCATGCACTGAGGCCTTGGACTATGTAAAAATGACATAAAGAGAAGGACAAATGTCAACACTGACATCTTGCCGAGTGGACAGAGTATCGTCCTGTCAATGAATTTTTATCACATAATTAAGGAGTCCCCTGATTGATGAACACAGAGCCAAACTCATTTAAAGTGGTGATGCTAGCAAGAGATTATTGCAACATTTTTCTCTGGCCAAAATAAAGCAAATGGCTACAGCAGTACAGCTTGCGTTTTGGTTATTCACACTATGGCCCATTTGCTGACAATTTTTCAATACTTACAGATTTATTCTGGCCTATTAAAAGCCTCAAAGCAACCAGGAAGTGCTATAAATATTTGAAGAGAGCTGGATGTTTCAAATGCTGAATAAATCATTAGAACCGGAGCGAGCGCTCAGGCGGCAGTGTTGTGCAACGTGACTGCCCTTGGCTCTGGGCTCCCGCTGATGTACTTGCCCTTCACTAATAGGGTCCTGGTTCACCCTCTGCAAGCTGAGAAAAGCTCTATTTTTCCCTTCAAAGGGTCATTTCTCATCCTGAGAAGTAACAACAAGAAGAAACATTTGTGAGGACAGTAAATCAATTTGCTTCCTAATAATTAGAGCTCTACAGCTAGTTCTCACATATTCTTGCAACCGGCCATCTTCACGCTGCAAGTGGATTGGGGTAGTCAACTTCAGGCTGATGATTCTAAGATGATCCTAAGAGCTGATCTTCTAAGTCTCCTGTATAACTAAGGCCCACACATAAGCCACTGAGAACTTGTCTCTTTCCAGAGCCAGCCCTCTGTTTATTTCTCGTGACTGGAGGCTTTGTGAATTTCTATTTAGATGGGATGCAAGCAATGCTCTTGTCTCTGGCCATCAATCTTCACTCAGAATTAGATTCAGCATAGGCTATATCAATTCATTCAGAATTTCTATCAAGATTCAACATTTTTATTATCTATGTTCCCCATTCTTCAGCCTACCCCAATTGACACCTTAGTTTCTCATGATTTTATTTTATTTTATTTATGTGTATGGGTGTTTTGCCTACATGTATGCCCGTGTGTCACTTGCATGCTTGGTGCCCACAGAAGCCAGAAGATGGCATTTTATACCCTGGAATTAGAGTTACAGATGGTTGTAAACCATCATGTGGGTGCTGAAAATTAAACTTGCATTCCCTGCAAGAGTAGCCAGCCAGTGCTCTTAACCACTAAGCCATCTCTCTTGTACCAAGTTTCTCATGGTTTTTGTAGTAAGTAGTCTACTAATGATGGATACTTTATAGTCATTGTGTTATTAGACCTTAAATGTGTTATTAGACATTAAATGATGGAGAAATGCCTATCATCACCTCTGTATCACAGGTGCTTCAGCTGAGGTTGGGAGACTGGTATTTTCAAGATTTATTCTGGGACAGAATATGACCCATGTGAGAAGGGAGACACTGGCATGGCAAGCAGGTAGTCCTTTGCATTGGGACTTGGTAGCTTCCTGTGGCAATTGCTATCTAGTCAGGCAAAACTGTGATCACTGGGAAATCCTACAGCTAGGTGTACGCAACAAAATGGCACATTGCCTAATGCTGTCTCAAGAAGTACACTCTACTTTAAGACTGAGTCTTGCCTGGCTGTTTCTGTGACTACAAACTGTACTTTCTGGTGTTCTGTCTCTTACTCCCAAAGGATCTTGTGCAACAACACCCCATGTTTCTTCTGCTAGTCAAGATAGGGAATGCCCCACGCTCTGCATGCTGCTGTGATCTCCCCAACACTTGGCTCTCTGTCATTTTTCTCAAGAGTTTGGCATGAAATAACCTCTGAGTCTTTTGTTGAACCTCCTAGACAGGAGTCTTCTTCTTCTCCTTGACCTAGAGACACCACCTTCAGCTCAATTCTAATCATGTAACACACACACACACACACACACACACACACACACACACACACACACAATTGTTTCTTGAGAAAAAAGTATCCAGAATGGTGAGAGTAGAAAATGACTCCCACCTCTGTTCTGAAACATGCTGAAATTCCTGTATTCAGCTGAACTGGGTATCATCGCTCAATCACAGTTTAGCCAAGCAAGGGGGTGGGGAGAGTGCCAGATCTAATCTGATGAGTCTAGAAAAAGGACAAAGAGAACTCCGCAGCTCTCCTGAAGGACAGGAAAGGCAAATGACAGTCCAAACACTCAAGTCATCAGGACAGAGAACAAGAATTTTTCTTAAAGCAGAATCAAATGCACTGGACCACCAAGAAATGGCAAGTGAGGTCTAGAAGTAGCACTATCAATAGAGAGAGAATGCCTTCTGTGTAGTGTTGGCAAGCAAAGCTGTGCACAGGAAGAGGCACAGCCATCTTTGACATAGATATCTCCACCCACCCAGGATCATGTCTTCTTTAGAGACATCACTCTAGGCCTGTGGTCTGAAGCATCATGTAGTCTTTCTGAAAACAGCTTTATGGTTCATCTCTTGACAGAAGTAAATGCAGGAAGGTCATGAAAATCTGTACTCTTAAGAACAATCCATGTTCCAGGCAGGTGCGTGGTGAGTACCACTCCCAGGGCAGTAGACAACAGGTGAGCTCTCCCACAGTCTGCAAAAACTTGAACTGCAGAGCTATTGGAATCAAAAGACCCAAGATTCATTCATTAAAACAACAAACATTTTATCGTGTTGGACCCCTGAAAAATCCATTTAGCAAGTAGAGTAGTCCGCCTGTTGGGAGAAGAGCGGCTCTTGCAAGACCGCCAAAGGTCCTTTTTATCAGTAGCCTCATTCCTAAGCCACAATGATGCCACCATGTCTTGTTCTTGTTTGTTAACTTATGAAATACATGTTCTAGGCCAGCAGAATGACTCAGTGGGTAAAGGTACTAGCTTCCAGGCCTGACAACCCAGGTTCGACTCCCATTGTTTCTACATCTTGTCAACCAAAGGAGGAGCACAGTGTCTCTTTAGCATATCTCCTCTCCTTCCAGGGTTTCAACACAAGAGCACAGTGGCAGAAGGTCTTCTCTGTCACACACAAAGACAATGTGTTAGTGACTTTTAGTTAGTTACTCTCTTTTCTTACTGCTGTAATAAACGTACTTGATGAAGGTCACTTAAGGAAGAGGGTTTATTTTGGCTTCTAGTTTGAAGACAAAGTCGTCCGTGGTGGTGCAGGAGCCATGGTGATCATTAACTTGAAGCAGTTGTTCACATTGTATCCGCAGTCAGGAAGCAGGAAGAATGAATGCGGGCACGTAGCCTGCTTTCTTCTCTATTTCAGTTCGGAGCCTCAGCTCATGGATAGTGCTCTCTACAGTCATGATAGGTCTGTCTTCAGGTAAGCCTCTCTAGTGATGCTCTCATAGCCATGCCCAGACGTATGCCTACTGGATGATTCTAGATCGAGCCAAGATGGCAACCAACACTAACCATCATCACAGGCAGAGATAGCCCATCAGTATTTCTGATTAGAGAAGAGCCATTTCTTAATGGGGATGTAAGTGAGAAACTTCAGTGCAAGCTGGAACAATGGCTTTTACTTCTGTATTCTCTAAATGCCTTCCTTCTTAATATCCTACTCTTTGAAGAAGGCAAACAGCTGCCGCGTGTTTCTGCTTATAATTTTAAATTTAAACAAAGAGCCCTGGGCCCATCTGCTGAGGCTGTTCAGACATCTGGGGCACCGTTAAGCAGCAGGGCCAGGTTGGCTGGGGTCCAGCTCCTTCCCCACTCTTCACCAACTCTGTACTTTCCCAGAGCTCATCAGGCATCCAGCAAATGAAGAAGAGTTCAGTGTCTCTGCCCTTGTGAAATGTTTGCACTTGTTTCCATAAATGGAAGAGAGAGGGAGAAACACTTTCAGAAAGCATCCTGTGTTTATAAATTGCTTGGGTTAAAAATCTCAAATAAGGTAACATGGTGATAGCTCCATGGTTCACGTGGGGCTGCTGTGGCCCTGGTAAAGTCACTCAGAGAACATTTGGAACTTCTGACCAATGCTCTCCTCCCTGGACTTTGTGATTTCAATATACCTCTGAGCCAAGGAAGAAATTCTACTCGGAAATAAGTATTCATTCCTTTGACTTCCTGTTTTCCAAAAATAAGGAACAACTAGAAGTTAAGACACACACACACACACACACACACACACACACACACACACACACACACTATCTGACTTTCAACCTAAATGGAAATGATGACTTCCAGGAATCCCTGCCTGAGAGTATTCAGCTGTGGCTTCTCTAGCCTACTGTGTGTGAGTGTCTCTAGGAGCCCCGAAGGGTATAATAAACACACAAGGACAACACCACACACCAGGTTATATACTTGCTTGTATTTTTGGCCTGTTTCCTCCTGGCTTCCAGAGCTTATAAGTGACTCCTGCTCTTAGTAAAGACAGAGTCTGAGACAGAGAAGATGGTTGTTAAGGTCGCTGGATAAACACAGAGGAAGAATCATTTGAAAAAGAGTTCTTTTTGTGAGAAGGTCTCAAACTTGCTATGTGTCAAGGATGAACTTGAACATGGAACAGTCTTGCCTCTACCTTGAGGGCTTTCAGATTTGAAGCACCATCGTTAGTGTTAGGTCGTGTTGGGGGATCAAATTCAGGTCTTTGTGCATACTAGCTAAACTGGTTAGTTTTTTGATCAACTTAACCCAAGCTAAAGCCAGCTGGGAAGAGGGAACCCCAACAGAGAAAGTGCCTCCATCAGACTTGCCTGTGGGCAAGCCTGTGAGACATGTTCATGATGGATGGGCAGTGCCATCTCTGAGCAGGCAGCCTGGATGGGATAAGAAAGCAGGCTGAGCAAATCATGGGAAGCAAGCTCAGCTTGCAGAAACCATGGAGGAATGCTGCTTCTGCTCCTGCCTCCAGGTTCCTGCTTGAGCTGTTGCCCAGACTTCCCTTGTGATAAACAGTAAATTGTAAGATGAAATAAACCCTTTACACCCCCAAGTTGCTTGTGGTCATGGTCTTTATCAGAATAATAATAAGCAGACTAGAATACTTGTTAAGCACCCTACTAGCTGGGCACTATCCTCTGCCCTGGAGATGGCATATATGTAAATAATTTTAATATGATGAAGAGAACTATAATACTGTAAAGCAAGGGTCAGCCAGCTAGTTCCCAAGGATCAGGCCTGGTGCGGTCCCTGTATTCTGTTTTACTGGGGTGTGTGCCATAGATGATGTGTACAACTGCTTATTTAATGCAATAGCCATTGAATGATTTGAGGAGAGACTGTGTGATCCACAAAGCAAAAAATGTTGGCTACTTGTAACTCACAGAAAAAGAAAAAACCCAACTTCAAAAAACCCATAGGAAAAAATCACAAACAATTCCAGAATACCCACAAGATATATCTTAGCTCTAGTGGGATGGGTCTTTTACCACATACCACAAGAGAGAGGGCTGATATCAGCCAGTGGAGAAACAAAACTCATTTGTTTTGAGTGAAATGTACCTCAATGAGATGGAACAATTAGTGAATTCAAAGTGGTGAGCAGAAGTGACCTGGGAAATAACAGAATCAGAATTTTAGTGGCAGTGTGACAAGTGTCAACTGGGAAATGCAAGTGCCCTCCAGGGTCCCCTTCGCCTGTTTTTATGAATGGTTATTGGGGAAGGCACTACAGAAAGCATTCACCTTAGGGTAAAGACTGAAAAACCTGGCGAGACAGCATAAATGTTTGATCTCTACTGTGTATAACTGTTACCTTTTTGTACACTATTGAGAGCAGATTATGAATCAAAGGGTCAGGAAGACTTCACTTTTATTCCTTGCTTTGGGGGGCGGTGTAGCTCTCAGTGTGTTTCTGTTTCATAACTTTAGGCATACAGTAAACGGAGCATCTTTGCACAGAGGAAGAGCCAAAAGGCACCTGCTGTTATCTGAGCTCCCTGCTTCAAAACCAGAGCGAAGGACATTAGCCGTGTTTCTTAGTTTGGTAGCTGTTTTTAGATAGGGTCTCATCTTTATAGAATAGTAGCAGCCCCTTCAAGGTAACATCCTGAGTCATACAGTGTGTGTATCAGCAAGAGTAGGCTAAAACACACTTCCATAACAAACAAGTCCAGCATTTCATTGGGAGCAGAGGTTTGGTTCCTGTTTACGCCACATGTTCACTCTGTGTGAGCAGGAGTCCATGCCTGCTGTTGCCATTCAAGGAGCTAAGCTGTCACTTTGCAAACTTAGCTTTTGGGCCACCATGCACTACCAGCTACTGCCTCTAACCCCATGCATCCTGAAGTGTCCCAGGTCATTTTCATTCACAGCTTGTGGGAACCCACTTTTGCCAAACTCTCCCCTACTGATTTTGAAAGTTGCAGAGGTGCTCACATTAATATGATAACATGTTTCATTGGTATGTTTCACTCAAAGTTTAAACACATGTGAGGCCTTGCTAATAGTGACTAGGTCAAGAAATACTGAGTGTCTGCTGTGGGCCACACCCTTTCGTGGTCAGTAGGAAAACAACAAACTCTAGAGAAGAGAAGTGCTGACCTTCATTGGACTTTCCTTCCACAGGGGAAGGAAATAAACATGTGACTTGGTAGATATGTAGGACAGTTAGTGTTAAGTATTCTGGAAATAAACAAGAGCTGGGAACTAATAGGGAATGCTAAGTGCTGGGAGCTAAGAGATCTCTGCCCCCAGGCCTCCTCTCATTTGATCTTGAGCATGGCAGATGGCTTGAGGGCTCTGGAGATCCCTCCTGCCTAAAGGCAAGCAGTACATGGCAGACTTACACATTCTTCATATCCTCTAGTCCCAAATAGATGCAGAGGTAGTGAACAGTAAGAGCTGAGAAGGGCACAGGTCTGGCCAGGGCCGTGGGCTTTCCCGAGGCTCCTTCCAGCTGAGAGGCAAGTCTATGGGAAATATGGCTTCGCTATTTGGGCTCTGAGATGCCTCTTTAAATACAGCCCAGAAAAGCAGTGTCTAAAAACTATTGCTTCAGAACATGCTAAGAAGACACTGAGGGAGATAGTTGGCTCTCAAAACCAAACAGAACAAATTAAGGCACATCCTTTCTGTGTGTGTGAACAGGGTTTGCAGATACGGCTGTTGGGTTTGGCTGCTAGAAGATTGCAGTATTTCTCTTCATTTATAATGAATGACATGTTTGTAATGAATTTTCCTAGCCCAAATTTTGGTCCTTGTTTCTGTCTTCCTAAAATAACTCTCTTCGTTTTCTCCAAAGCCCCATGGTTTTTTCAGTAGCTCGCACCAGCAACTCATGCAGTATTTTAAAACCAAATAATACTCCTTGCATTCAGTAAGGCCTTTCTATTTCCCCTACAACTTTTCCAACAGTCTTCACGATAAGGCTGCCAGCAAAGTGTGTGGATCAAAACATCTTCTTTATAAGTAGCTTTTTCTATTAACACGACTCACCTCACCTTGTCAGAACACTTGCTTGTGAAACGGTGACACCCTTAAAGCTCTGACTCTGGTTTCAATTTGGGCAGTGACCTTGGGTGGACGAGCTGCTTTCTATTGTGACAAATAAGGTCCCTCTGGGAAGACAAGGCTATTCATTTTCAACTACAGAGTGAGAATTTGAGGTGTCTCAGTATCTAAACAGTGAAAATGGGGCAAGTATGCAATTACCTGACCTTGATCAGCCAGAGATGAAGGGGACAGCTGGTGTCCTGCAGATCGCTGGCACTCAGGGCACCATTAGGGCTCTTGAGCTGAACGTCCAGTCTGCACACAGCTTCTCACCCCATGGGCTACTTTCCTATGCCCCAGCTCTCACTAACCTACTCTCCAATAGGAACATGGTACGTCTCTGGTGGAATGCCCGCCCATGCCACCAATGGCTTGTGTACTGTAGCAGGTTGCATGAATAGCCACAGTTGCTTTGCTTCCATCTTTAATCCATGGCATTGCAACTCTTCTCATGAAGGGACTGAATGCTCTGCTCATGAATGTTAGGTTTTGTTATGTGCCTTGCTTGGGCTGTTAGATATACTCTGAGCTTTGAAGGGCCCCAGCCAAGCCTTTGTCTCCAGAACACTTAACTTGCTCTTATATTTCTGTTATGAAAACAAGTCTATGCCAGGCACTTGGAAGATGAGATGTGTCTCAGTTACCCACATCCCTTATTAGCCAGTCTACATCTGGTAAGCATCCAGGAAAACAATAGTTGACTTTGATTTAAGTCCATGAGTCTGTGGGTGAGCTGAACACTCTACTAATCTAGATCAGGCTTGGTTGGTGGTAGCTGGACTCATTTACATGTTTCTCACCAGCTGGCAAACTGACTAGGAGGTTTCTGGTCCATGAAAGCCACACATACATATACACACAACATTAAGACCATTGTCTAAGGAATGGCACCACTCAGATCCCAAGCCAAGTATCTAATAATTCAGACTCTCTTGTTGCCTTGGGTACCAGAGTGGTTTATCCTCTCTTCCTTTTTCTTAGTTTTAACCAAGTGAAATTTACTAAAAAATATGCTGTATTTCTTTTCTCTTTGGATGAAGCATTCCTTTTGATTAGACTCAAAATGCCCTTGATGCTGCTCTTGCTTTCCTGGGAAGGCATTTTTGTTGTCTTCTGATACTCAACAGAAACAAGTATCAGTGGAAGAAGTAGCCACTGAGCATCTCAGAAGTCCTATAAGATCTTCTTATGCCAATAACTTGATGCAAATAACCTGTTGCCTTCCCAGAGACCTCTCAGCAACCTTTCCATAGGAGTGAAACTAATTCACCAATGTTGTCACCAGTCACTCACATGGAAATGAATTCATGTCTATGCTGCTATGATGTTGGATAGAGCAACAGGCATGTAGTCTCAGTGATGTTTCTGTGAGGAAGACTGAAGAACAACTGTGATGAATGATGCAAAGCTTATTGTTACTTTAGACAACCACACTGGTTTTCTGTGATGCTGCCCTTCATCCATATATCTTTCGTGTAACAGAATAAAGTAACACTGTTCAGTTATTGACTGGTTTATTTTATTTTTAATTGTATGGGTATGTGTGTTAGCCTGCATGTATATAAGTACATTGCATGCATGTGTGCCTTAGGAGGCCAACAGAGGACATTGGTCACCTGGAACTGGAATTATAAGTGGTTGTGAACTGCTATGTCAGTATTGGGAACTGAACCAGGGTCCTCTGCAGGAGCAGTCAGTCTTCTTAACTGATGAGCCATGTCCTCAGCTCCCATAATAGTTCTTCATTCCTTCAGGTTACACATAAGAAATATACACCCAAGAAACACCAGTTGACTTTATCCTATAGTAAACCCCAATAAACAAACTATCTCCCCTGTAGACAGTCCTCTGCTTTTTGTGTTTTTATTTGCAAGGTCTAATATAAAGGGTTTCTTTATTTCCAGTTTGGTCTTTAAAAACACAACAGCTGCAATCCATTTATTTTGAAGAGTTCGCAAAAGTATGTATGTAAGTATAGACAGAAGTTTCAACATATCGTGGAGTTTGCCTCTAGCTTAAGGAAAACCAAGATGCAGCCACTCTTCCTGCCAATTGCAAGGAAATCCAGTACATTCCACATAGCTACAAATGTTTTCCAATCACACAACAGAGGGTGTGAAAAAATCCACATGCTCGTGATGCCTGAATCGTCCAGAGCTTCCGTGTTTGCTGTCAATGAGAGGGTGTGACACTGCTCTGACTTTAAGTCTGTCAGCTGGAAAACCGATGATCTGCTGTGGATGCATTCTCATGAGATGGAAATAATTCCTCAATAAGACATTTTCTCCACAGAGAGTCACAACCAAAGTACACTTAGACAGACAAAAATTAAACACAGGGACTGGCAAGATGACGGAGTGAGAGAAAACACCTGCTGCTAAACCTGACAACCTGAGTTCAGTTCCCAGGGCAAAAAGAGAGAACTGACTCCTAAAAGTTGTCCTCTGACCCCCACTGGTATATAAACATGTACACATGCACGTACACATGCATGCACAAATGCACACACAGATGCATGCACACATGCACGCATGCCCAAATGTACACAGGCATATAAAAATAATAAATCTTAAAACTTAAATATTCTCAAGTACCATCTTGCTTAACTTCACGAAAAACAATATTACAGACAATCCTACATTGACTGAAGGGATGGTATAATTTAAATTTTATTTTCTGCCTTTTAGCACCATTACTTAAAATTTATAAATATAGTTTGACTTGGGAATGTTGGACAATATATCTAAATTTATCCTACATCTAATATCTCATAGAGTGTTAATATTTTATTTCTATTTATTCATTCATCTGGTTAATTAAAAGTTCTTAACATTAACACATGCAACATTAGTAAGTTTCAAAAGTACTATTAATTATAGCATTTTGTGTTTGGGATAGTAAATGTGCATGTGTATTCAGATAGCTGCTAGAGTTTTGTCACATGTGAATCCACATAAGGAGATTGGGTTTTCTTTGTTGTTGTTTTTTTAATTCTTCTTTTGCACATTACACCCTAACCACAGTTTTCCTCCCCCCACTCCCTCTGCCCCACCTCCCCTCTACCCCAGATCTACTCTTTCATTTCTGGGTTATCCAGCCTCTGGTTCCTGGCTATTCAGGCAGTGATTGTTTTGTTAGCTTGAAAATAAATTTAGAGGGGTGAAGAAATTGCTCAGTTGGTAAAATGCTTACCATGTATACACAGAGACCTGAGTTCAACCCCCAGAACCCTCAAACCAGGCACACTGGCATTGGTAAGCCCAGAGCATGGGGTTGGTGATAGGTGGATCCTTGGGTTTCCTGACCCATCAGCCCAGCTGCATGAGTGAGTTCCAGGTTCAGTGTGAGATCCTGTCTCAAAAAAATAAGATGGGCAGAAACTGGGGAAGACACTTGGGGTTCACCTCCAGCCTCTACGTGCACACATATTCACATACATGCGCATACACACGGGTGAAAAACACACACATATGCTACATTTAGAGTATGCACTTTAGTCCATGGGTGAGAATTCATTCATAAACAGCTGGTGGGAATGAAAATCTTCCTCCTCTTCCTAACTGGGACCTGATGCCTTAGTATGAGAAAAACCAACATGATCCTGTGACTCGGATGCCAGACATGATGAGAGGTGGCATGGGAAGGTCCAGCCTTCTTCTCTCAAAGGCTATAGATCTGAAAGAGAATGCCACATGGTCACATCTCTAGTCAGCCTAAATTCTGGCCATCCCAAAATAGATTTTGTCAGGAGGACATGAGACAGTCATTTTCCCAGAACTTCAGATTCCCACCTTATAGCTAGATGGAGTTCAAATAAAAGCATCAACCTCTTTTCCCACCTGCTCCCCCAAGCTAGAAAGGCAGAAGTGACCATGCGCTTCCATGGTGATTCAGCCTAGGAAGTGAGTCATTTTGTCTGTAGATAAACCAAGCAAAGGCAAAGAAGAGAGCCTGAAATACTCCTATGGAAGAGGTGGCTAAGGGCAGGATGACAGGTGAAGATCTCACCCAGACCTTAGTCCTGAGTCTCTGACTCAACAGATGTGTACAGCTCAGGCACTGGGAGAGCTCTTGGGGTCACCCAGATGTCTATCTGTGTCAACAGCTGGGTAGAAGAAGATAGACTGAATCAAGTCCCCAGCTCTGATCCATGAACCCATACGCCAGTGCTCACTCTTAACAGCATCTATCCACCTTTTCCCTTTGGAGGGACATCTCCCAACCACCTCCTCTTTGGTATCCTCTGGGAGCCACCATCTCTCATTTTCTTGGCATGGCTTACATGTGGAGTTCGGAAGAGCTGTGGAGGAAGGAAATAAGAGATTGCCGAAACTCCATTGGGAACTATTGTGTAAATATTACTCTACAACACAGGGAAGGTATTTATCATGTTAGAATAAAACAAATAATAGATGGAAGTTGTAACTGGTTCAGATTAGATAGCGGAGGAAAGCCCAAACTCAAAGCTCTGATTTGTTATAACCAAAGAGGAGACAATGCATAAGTGAGAGAAAAAAAAAAAGCAGCTAAAATGCACTAGCAGAAGTCTTAAAATTAGAGAAGTGGTTTGTTGATAGGAAATATTGAGAATTGATAAGGCTAAGTTGGTGGGAGAAATCTAAAAGGGTAGCCCAAATCCCACCCCATAGTATCTGTGCATACTCTGTCAGTCACTTTTCTCATCACTGATAAAATGCCTGAAAAAGCAACTTCAGAGTAATCCAAAAAGCAAGTAGGAACTCTCCTGAGGGCACTGTGAAGGAAGGAAGATTACAGTGTGTGTGCATGTCAGGAATTGTGTGACCAGTGTCTTCAGCATCCTGTCCGCAATCTAAATACAGCGATGCAACAGTCTCTGCCAGAGCCTGGACCAAATACAGACTTCAATATTCAGTAGTAATCACCTCCAGGAGTTTGGTTGTATATTACAATGTCTGTCACTTGTGCCAGCAATTCTAGCAATTTCATGTCCTTATTTAGATACCATATCCCTTTAAATAAAAAATCTAATGGGCTGGAGGGAAGAGTTAAGAAGTTAAAAACATTATGGCTCTCTCAGAGACCTGGGTTCAATTCCCAGGTCCCACATGGTGGCTCACAACTATTTGTAACTCCAGTTCCAGGGGATCCTAAGCCTGGAATACCAGGCACACATCTAGTACACAAACATATATGCAGTAAAAACACACATACACATAAATTTTTTAATTAATTTAAAAATGTAAACATATGCATATATGTATGTCTCTATATGTGTATCTGTACAGTGTATGCATGTGCCTATGGAAGACTGAAGAGGGCGCTAGATCTCCCAAGCAAAAGCAACAGACAGTTATAAGGTTTCTGATGTGGGTGCTGGGATCCAAACTTGGATCTGCTACAAACACAGTATGCACTCTTTTTTGTTTTTGTTTTTGTGGTTTTTTTTTTTTTTTGGCTACAGCAGTGGGGAGTAGGGTATTTCAATACAGGGTTTCTGTATGTTGCTCTGACTGTCTTAGAACTCTCTCTATAGATCAGGTTGACCTCTAACTCAAAGATCCCTCTGCTTCTGCCTACTGAGTTCTGGTATTAAAGGTATGTGCCACCAGCACCTGGTCCACAATATGCACTCTTAACAGCTGAGTCATCTCTCCAGACCATAAATTTCAGACTCTCAACACCACCAAAACTAAAAAAGAAGTGTTCACCTAAGAAGTCTGTAGGGCAGACTTTACAGAAATCATTACATCTGCACACAGAAATATAATTTGAGGTACATGAAAATATTAGAGACATTTTTATGAATAAGCAGTTAAGCTATCATCCAAGTAAAAAGAACTCCATCGTGTAGATTTTTTAAATCTTTGTGTGAGGCATTTTCTAGGAACTTCATAGATGCTACTTTCATTTAACCCTTATAGTAACCTACAAATGTCATAATCCTGTTGTGCAAAGACTTTATTTTCTTTTAAATTATGTTTGTGTGTCTGTGTGTATGTGCATGTGAGTGCAGTACCCATAGAGGACAGAAGAGGGCATCGGATCACCTGTTACTGTGGAGCTACCCTTTCTTCACTTGAATTCTGGGAACCAAATTCAGGTCCTATGCTTTTAACCACTCGTCTATCTTTCTAACCCCTTAACCCTGAATGTGAAATTGGAAATCATAGCAGTTATGAAACCTGCCCAACATTGCACAGCAAGCAGAAAGATGATCTATGATTTGAAACTGTTTGTACCTAAGTGCAAAATATACTTATGTAACTTTATCACACACTTATCTCCTTGCTATTTCTTCCTTATGATATCATGATAAAGTCAAAGAGAGAGACTCACATTCAGCCTATGCATCTTTATATCCTGTATCCTTATACAGTCCTTTTTGTTATATTTTTTGTCTGGGGTTTTTGTTATTGTTTTTTTGTTTTTTATTTTTTTAAGGTTTATTACTTTACATGTGTGAGTGTTTCTGCCTGCATATAAGTGTGTATACCACCTGTGTGTCTGGTCCCCAAGGTCAGAGAAAGAGGGCTTCAGATCCCCTGAGGCTGTATTGACAGAGGGTTATGATGCATCATGTAGGTGCTGGGAGTTAAACCCAGGTCCCCTGCAAGAGCAGCAAATATTCTTAACACTGAGCAGCAAATATTCTTAACACCATCCTGTTTTTGTTTTTGAAATATGGTTTCTTCATGTGACCTAGGCTGGCCTGGAACTCACAACACTCCTGCCTCAGTCTTCTGAGGGCTTGGATTACAGGTAGGTGACATCACACCTGGTACTTAACAGTTCTTTACTATTTTTAAATTTTAGTCCCTGTGGTGGTTATTATTGTCAACTGGCTGGATTGGTAATCTGGGAGACCCATCTCTGGGCATGTTTGTCAGGGTGTTCCCAGTGAGGCTTCAATGAAGAGGGAAGACCCATCCCAAGTGTGGGTGACACTACTTTATAGACTGAGGCCCTGTTCTCAGAAAAAGAGAAGGAGAGCTGAGCACAGCATTCATTTACTTCTGCATCCTGACTTTGGATGCAAGGTGACCAGCTGCTGCACACTTCTGCCACCATGCATTTCCCACCAAGATGGACTGTATCCTCAAATCCTGAGACAAAATAAATCTTCCTTCCTTAAGTCGCTGTGCTCAGGCATACTGTCACAGTAGTGAGAAATGTGACTGACCAAGTCCCACAATAATACCACCAGAAACAGAAATAGTCTCAATGTACAGGTGAAGAAATAAATCCATACACATTTCAGTTTGAACTAAACAGTTTGTCTGAAAGAACATTCCATGTGATTGACAGAAGTCCTGTTTGAGTCCAAGCCCTTTGTTTCTTCCCACTCTGCCAGGACCTGTGGCACAGCACATAGAGCCTATCATAAGAAACTCTCAGTACTTTCCTACAGTGCTAGAAAATGCATATCTTCCTCATCTTTCTATAAAATTTGAAGGCAGACCAACAGTGTTCATGTTAGTGTTACCAGGGATCAGCACAAAAACCCCTGAAAAATATCAGAGGAGTTTGGGCACGTGGCTAGTCAGCAAAGCAGAGTTCTAGTGCTGGGAATCATCCTGAGTTCCAGGCCAGTCTGCACATACCGAGTCATAGGGCAGACTGGGCTACAGAGGGAGACCCTGTCCCCCCAAATAAATCATCAATCATCATCATCGTCATCAACAGCAGGAGCAGCAGCAGCAGCATCTCAGCACTATCTCAGCATCTAAGGAATCCACATAGCTGTGCAGCTTGAAGAGCAGGTGTTTTGAAGGACATTTTCACTCCTGTCACAGGAAGAACCAACTAGCCATGCCACCAGACTCCCTTCCAGATGTCAGGGCAGATGGGTATGCTGAAGATGTCTTGGTCCTGCTCTTTGTATCCCAGATACAAAGAAACCCATTGGTGAAGGCCACTGAGTGCCATCTTTCTGCTGATGAAGCACTTCAGGATAAGGAATTTGCCTCTCCTAAGATAATCAAAGTCTGCAATGGAGTAAGGGCAGGTTTGAAAAATACATGCCTGAGGCAGACCCACAGAATTAGATCCTGAAGTCTGCAATCCTGCCACAGTGCTTACAGAGTAAAGGAATAAAATGCCCTGACAAAAGCAACTCCAAGTGAGAGAGGAGTCATTTGGCACACAATTCCAGGTTACATTTCGTCACTAGGGGGAAGTCAAGGCAGGGAGTTGAAGCTGCTAGTCACATCCACAGACGAGAGCAAAGAGAAATGAATGAATGAATGAATGAATGAATGCTAGTGCTCAGCTCACTTTCTTCACTCATATAGTGCAGGACCCAAACCTAGGGAATGGTGCCACCCACAGTGGGCTGGGTCTTCCACATTAATTAATATAATCAAGGAAATTCCCCCATAGACATGCCCACAGGCCAACCTGATATAGAGAGTCCCTCACTGATAATTTCTTCCCAGGTATTTTAGCTTGTGCGAAGTTGACAATTAAAACTAACCATCACATCAACTTAAAACTATTTTTATACAAGCAATAAACAGAACAAAAGCTTCCATGTGCTGCCAGCAAATCTACCAGCTTTCTGCTCCATGATCCAAGTTCTGTTCCATACTACAGCCTTTCTCTGCCGTTTGTTTCTTTTTCTTTTTCTTTTTTTTTCTGTTCCTTTTCTAAGTCTCTGCATGTCTGCTATGGCTGTGCTTACTTTTGAGGTATTCCACAAAGTTTATTACTACATTTCCGCTAACAAGTCAAAACCCACTCAGAGAGCAGGCGTTGTCAACAGGAAGAGGTACACGAGAAGAAGCAGAGAAGCCCTTGAAGAGGAGCCAGATGCAGGCAGAGATAACTGCAGGTCATGGAACAGGAGTTCAAGCCAAGTTGAACCCAGTTTCCCAGGACTTCAGGGTCCAGGTGACATCTGTATTGTACAAACAAGTTATCTTTGACCCTTGTGCAAGCGGTTTATTTAAGAGCTCCCTGGAGATCCCAGTTAGGGCAGGGCACAGCTGGACAAAGAATGAACTGTACAGATAGGGGCCAGTTTCAGACAGGCATCAGCTTCCACCCAACCTGCAGGAACTCTGCAATCTACATTCTAGGCCAGAGAGCTGATTTCTCAGTACTGTGGCAGCTATTGTAGAAGGTCCTTCCAGAGGAGCCACACAAGGTAGAAAGGACACCAGTGACCTGCAGGCAATCCTTGAAGGTACTAGGAAGAATGTCACACACTGAAGTTCCAGGAACAACTCAGAGTCATCCTAGCTCTGTGTCCTCACTATCCCCATATTCTCAGCGATTCATCTCCCTGGTAACCATAGCTACCTTGCCTAGGTTCTTTTCATTTTTCTTTCAATCAAGGAGTTTATCTCCAAATTGCAGTTCTTCATAACCTTAGCCTAGTACAGCACACATAACCTGGAGGCAAAATCATTTTCCTTATTTCAAAGCCAGAAAATGTTAACCTTCACCCATCTCAGTAAACACCATTCCTTCCGTCACTATGCTTCCAAACAGTATGGAAATAGAATGTTCTAGATTGCCTGGGAACACCACCTCAGCTTGCCTGCCTATGTACCTCACCTCTTCGGGGAGCCTTGTTCATCCCTACCGTGACACAGGTGATGCCTCAGCAAACTCACCAGAAATAAGTCTGTCAAATGGGCTGTTCAGTTCTCCCAGCACGGATGCGTCTGGTGCCCTTCTACCTTCTAACTGTTTAGTTGGAGTCCATGACTTTCGATTTTTGTCCCCACCATAGCATCTTAAGGAATGTTTAATGGATTAACTTCACTATTCCAGCAGGGGCTACTGGACAAAAGGAGGGAGGGACAGAGCGAAGAGAAAGCAAGGAAATGGGGGAAGAAGAGAAGTGAGACCCAGGACAGAGGCTGCACAGGACCAGAGGAATGACTAAATGCTGGGTTACCAAACCTGGGACCTTCTATTGATACATTTTGATTGATTTTTAATAAAATACTGGGTTTATTCCTTGAGGACTTCGTACACATGTGTAATGTATTTCAACCATATTTGACCCACCTCACACCTCCCCCTTCAACTCCTTTGAAGTTCTCTCCACATGCCACTCCTCACGGAATCTCCTCATTTGTTTGTAACCTGCTGAGCCCAATCAGTGCTGCTTCTATACATGTGGGTGTGGGCCACCCCTAGAGCACGGTCAACCTACCTGCACTGGAGCATGGTCAGCTTAGTTGGGAGGGGCCACACCCTGACAAAACTAGCCCTCCCTCCTACAGGAGTCATCAACTGTCAGCCAGGGATGAGGGCTTGTATGCCCTTCCCCATGTATGCTGGAATGTTGACCGGTTTGATATTCTGCAGGTCATACACAGGCAGCCACAATAGTTCTGTCGTGTCTTGAAGACACTTTCACCATATGAGACCTAAAATACTTTTACACTTATTTATCTTATTTTATATGTATGAGGTTTTGTTCACATTTATGTCTATGCATCACATGTGTTCCTGATAGCTATGGAGGTCAGAAGAGTGTGCTGGATCCCCTGGAACTGGAGTTATGAATAATTGTGAGCCACCATGTGGGTGCTGGGAAAAGAACCTAGGACCTCCGCAAGAACTAATGCTCTTAACCACTGTCATCTCTCCAGCCCCCCATCTAGGACATTTTTAATCTGAAGAATATGCTGTTGGTCCCTCACAAAGACAACTGATACAGTTCTTAAAACTTATGAAAATGTTGCTGAACATATTCAATATATGCAACAAATTCTTATCAATGCAATTTTCTCACGCAATATGGCTTATCCATGAACACTTTTAATTCAGTAATTACCCACATGAACTATCCCATCCTCCCACAATCCAACTGGTAGCAACAGAAAGCGGGGGTGGGGAGTAGGGGGGTTGGGAGGTTGGAAGGGGACCTGCTAGTATCCCTCAGCATGCCATTAGGGAGACAAAGGAGAAAATTTTCCATCACAAAATATCTTTAAGAATGGGAGGTAGGAAAAGGCCATTGACCATATTTGCCTTTGGTGAAATGGTTATTTGGTGAATTAGATCTGAGTTGTTCACTGGCTTCTGGGTGTGTGGACAGAGCCAATACTGGTGAGTTAAGAAGAAAGTCCAGCAAACTGAAGGCAATGCTAGGGAGTCTGCATTCTGTTTCCATGAGAGAAAGTGCAGACAAACAGGTCTGAAGTCAAATATATACACCTTTGACTCCTAAAGTTTCCCAGCTGTAGCATAAGATCAATGCAGGGTCAACAAGTCTTTGACTTTCCATTACCTACCATGGCCTCATTCAGAACTCATCAACCCATCACTGAAACACCCCACTCCTTCTATTAAGTGAGTGAGTTTTGAGACCCTTCTTGGGCTCTGTTCATTCAGTTTACCTTGATATGTAAGAGGAGATGTCAAGGCCATCCTGTATTTCCCAGCCACATTAGCAGACAAGTGTGAATAAAGATCTTTCCTTATAGTGGATCAGAGAAGACATCTCTAGACATCTTCATGAGAGGTCCCACAAGGCACACTAGACTCATCGGTGATAGCCACCATGCTCAGCTCTGAAGGTCTTGATGAAGCTGAAGGCTGGGCAGACTGTAGTGCAATGCACAAGTGACTGGAACGACTAATGATCCTGACCTCAGACCTGAGAAGCCCTTTCATTCTATCTGGGGCTCCAGAAGCAGGTTGATTCATCTTGTGCAGATGGGAACATTAAGTTGTCATAATTTGACTCATTTAAAATTTGCATAATAGATTTGATTGCCTCTGCTCTTCCTCAGTGTTTATACAACAAAGCTTTTGAGTGTAATTTGGCATCTTTAATTTGGCTTATTCACGTTGTATGAGCCTTGTAGAATACATCACTTTTTGCAAATGCAGCTTTAAAGCAATTCGGCAGATGAAGATAACTGTGATCAGATGAAGATAATTGTGATCTCCACTCCATCTTACCTGCAGTCTGTGTGCAAACACATTAGACTGCTTGGTCCTCACAGCTATGTAATGAGATAGAAATCTCAGACATAAAAGCAGCAATCAACTCAAACCCAGAGGAATATGCTTGGGATAGCTAAGCTGAGCTATACTCTTGGGTCAGCAGATTGGATTCCAAAGCCCGTGGGGCTGGACATTTGTGCACTGTGATCTTCTGTGTCAAATCACTCATTAGTCACTCCTGGAAGCTGACAGGATCCAGAATATGAGCCAGATTGTGAGTGGAAAACCCACACTTTGGAGACCATGAGACAGTCTCTCCTGGGCAGAATAGAGTAGTGCCATACTCCCATCAGGTTGGTGCAACTTCCTGGTTTCACTGTCATTTTGAAAAGCAAATGACTAGACATTAATTAGAGGTAAATAGCCATAGCACAATGTTTTTCTTCAAATATACATGTATTTAAATATTTGTAGAGGGGAAGAGCTGACATTGCTTTTGTGTATATGTGTTGTGTGTATATATGTATGTGCATGTCCATGTACTAGTGAGTGTGTGTGTGGGGGGGGTAAGCACACAGAAGCCAGAAGCCAACCTCAGTTGTCATTCCTCAGAGCAGATTCTATATATTTTTATTTATTTATTTTATTTTTTATTTATTTTATATATTTATATATTTTTTATTTATTTATTATTCCATGTATTTTTATTGTATTATTATTTATGCAGGGTTTCTCACTGTCTTGGCATAAGCTAGGCTGGCCAAACAGATTACTGGCTACCTGGCCAGGGAATTCTCCACCTCCCTTGTACTAGGATTACAGGGCTGTGTCATGACCTTTGGTGTGTGTATGTGCAAGGGCCAACGTGGAGGAGGGTTGTTGGAGATTTACCCTGGGCCTTTGGCATGTTAGGTAAGCTTTCTACAACTGAGAATGTGATGGTTTTGGTGCCCAGCATGTTTCATGTGTGCTCTGCAATCAAACTCAGGTTTGCTACTGGCAATGCAGGCGTGTACCACTGAGGTCATTTCCTTGTCGCTTGACTTGGTTTTTCAGTTACAGAATGCTTACAATTATCTTATTAATAACACCTCAAAGGTGAAATCAGCCACATAAAGGCATGTGAGAAATGCAAACGGGATGTTCTTTGGATCAGAATCTATTTAGGGATATGACAGATTATATTCTGCCTTGAAAAAAGAAAGGAAGAAAGAAAGAAAGAAAGAAGAAAGAAAGAAACAAAGAAAGAAAGGAAGGAAGGGAGGAAGGAAGGAAGGAAGGGCAGAGATGGAAGAAAAAGAAGGGGAAGCAAAAGGGGGAGAGATAAAGGAGAAAGGGACGGAAGGTGGGAGGGAGAACAACAACAAAAAATTGAGATGCCCAGAAGTTGAGCTGTAATGAAAACCAGAAAGTCTAAAGGTGACAGATGTAAACATCAAGAAGAAAGTGAAGAGCAAAAATAAACCAAACTAAGACAAGCACGGAGCAGAATTCCGTCCACAATGGATGCATGGAAACATCTTTCTCCCTGAGAAATCTCTCCTGAGATTTACATTAGAAAACCTGTGTCTCTTACAGTGTGCAAGCCACTGACCCAGTCTTTGCATGCCTCAGTAGGGGATCACTTCAAAGGCAAGAGAGAGCTTGTGAAGGGCATGGTCAGTCTGAGGAGAGGGCAGAGGCTCCACAAGGAGAACCTTGATAGTTCTCCTGACAGGCAGATCTCAAGAATGTGGAGTTCACCAGGACATCCTGTTATTTGGTAAAATACAGTTTTCCTAACCCAGATATCCCCACCTCGGTAAAGTAGCTACTATTGTTATATGGGAGGGGAGGTGTTTTTGTGTTTGCAACTGTGAATGGAGAGCAATAAGCTATGCTGGGAATTTATGGGAACATAACTCAATGTGGGAGTCCTTCCAACTCATGGCAAGGGCCCAGTTGCCATTGCAGGGGAACATGAGGGTTTACCTTAATACCACTTGAGTCTTAACAAAAGAAGAATGACAATTAATTAAGAAAAGGACTTTTTTCCAGGACACAGGAAACTGAGTCAGAGAGAAAGCTGGGCCTTGGCCACTAGAGTTGAATTTTGGCCTGAATGAGGTCATTAGGAAAGAGGGGCTATAGGAAAGATATATTTCATTTGAAAGAAAAATAGAGATGAGGTGCTACAGAACTAGGTTTGTGGTAAAGTGTGCTTCCTAATCTTCCCAGGGACCCAAGTTCAGTTCCCAACACCCACATCAGGCAGATCACAACTGCTTGTAACTCCAGCTGCAGAGGATCTGACCCTTCTGCTAGCCTTGCGAACCTGCACACATGTGGCAGACAGATACATAAATAGAATGAAATAAGTAAGTAAGTAAGTAAGTAAGTAAGTAAGTAAGTAAGTAAGTAAATAAATAAATAAATAAATAATACTATTTAAAAAGATAGAAATGAGGCTGTAACATCCACAGAGTTCAGCCAATAAGCCCACTGGTTCTTCAAGTCTCCATAAAATAGAAATAAACATGTAAAATAGTAAATTAGTAAAAATGACAATGTTGTAAACATAGGACAGGATAAAGGTAATCCCTACCTCATTCTTTTGATAGGAAATGAAGGAACAAACTCGTGGAAGGTAGTTCTGGGGCCCACAGTATCTTATCTTCCAGATGTAAACCTTTCTCACTAGCTAGGGAGATAGCTCAGTGGGTAGACTGCCTGCCTTGAAAGCATGAAGAGCTGCCTAAGTTCAATCCCCAGAACCCACACCAGGAAAACCATGGCCTGGTGGTATGCATTTGTAATCCTAGCACTGTGGGGGTGGAGGTAGGTGAATCCCTGGCTCACTGGCCAGCCAGATAGCTTACTTGATGAGTTCCAAGCCACTGAGAGACTATGTCTAAAGAAAAACAAACAAAAAAGATGGATGGTACCTAAGGAACAACAGCCAGGGTGCTCTGGCCTCAGCAGGCATATGTGCGCATGTACACACACACACACACACACACACACACACACACACACACACACACCCCAAAGTGAGCATGTGAATGTTCTTAGAACTGTATGTAACATACTCCAGCTAAAGACAACTACAGATTACACACAATATTTGTACCCCAGAGAAGAATTTTGGACTCAGAGTAGTCTGGAGCCTGTTAAGGGGTGGACTGTTTGATTACCAGAAAGCAGTGAGATTGGTCCCTGCCCTTTCATAGGCAAAGCCAGAGCTGGTCAACTGCTCTACAGGACTCAAGGCATTGAATTCTATCAGTGACAATATGGAACCAGAACTGCCATCCTTCCCACTATATTCCTGAGAGATTGGCTCTCTCACTTAAATCCACGGTGCTTGGTCATCAGGCCCAGTCTGCCCAGCTCCAGGATTCCTGCAGAGAACAAGAAGAGGAAGCTGTTGGATGAACAGATGGGAAAGAATGAAAAAGAGATGAATTTGAGGAAGAAGTAGCAAAGGGTGACTTTTCCTCCCATGTGAATGTGACTCAAACATACTGTCTTCCATGAGAGACCAGAACCACCATGGACTTCAAAATAAAGCTATGAGGCAAATTTTCTTTCATATCCCCTGCACTATAATAAGGAATTATATAAATGTGCCCAGTTAGGATTGCAAGGGGTCCTTTTTCTTATCATAGAAGGCAGTCAACTGATAGGTAGGGTTCCAGTCCTAAAACTGTGAGTTCTATATCACGTGCTATTTCATGTTAGCTCATTGTAGTTCCTGGCTACTCTGTCCCAGGATGTTTCACATAAGCCCCTAAAATCGTTAGTCACTAGTGTAAGAATAGTTACAAAAAAGAACACAAGGGAAGTTCACTTTTCATTTTAAAGACTTCAGCACTGGATGGGGCTGGAGACGTAGCTAAATTGGAAGAGAACTTGCCTAGCATGCAGGAAGCCCTGGGTTTACAATCCAGTACTGCATAAACCCGGCATGAGGTCAGAAAGTGGAGGCAGGGAGATCAGAAGTTCAGTGCTATCCTTGGCTGTAGAATGAATTCAAGGTCCGCCTGGGCTACAAAAAAAAAAAAAAGCACAGCACAGGACAGGTCAATATGAATGAATGATTTTCCCTTTATTTTGTCACATTTCATATCTACCAAGCCTCACTCAACTGACTTAGGGAGAAACACACTGCTTAGTCCTGGCTTACACAATGTGGTAGAAGCTGATGTAAATCTTTACATATGTACCTTAGTTCCAAACCTGTCTCAGGACCACACTGTAATTGAGATGCTTTGGGAGGTATATGCATCTGTGATCATTTTAAAGACATCTCAGATTTTTATTCTGTTAGTTTAAAATGAGTATGCTTGCTTCTCTAACTCTCCCATACTTCTCAGCTCATAAATGTGAATCAAAAGCTTGCAAACATACCCACAGCATGTTGAACAATTCAGTGCCCTCAAGACAACTGGATGGTCTTAGAAACTTGGCTGGCCTTCAGCATTTGCCATGTTAAGCTCACAATTTATGCCTGCAGGTGGCTGCTTGCAAATGCAATTAGGTGCTATACCCTTTGGGAAGGCTTGAGTGTGCCCAATTACCTGGTCTGAGGCTGTATTAATACTGGTAATTTTCTGCCTGTGAGAAGAAAAGAAAGCAGGTTAAGCCAGAGGAAGTGAAATATATCGCCAGGTGCACAGGCCATGATGGCCAATGTTATTTAGTAAGGAGAAGGACTGAAGCCTGGATCTATTAAGTTCAGGAGGAGTTGGATCATTTGGGGATCATTAAGAAGGATTTTTGTCAACACAGAGAGAATCTATTTCCTCTGTGGAAGTGTTGTAAAGCATGGTGCTTTGTTCTTCCAAAGTATGGCTTCACAGTTCTGTGGAAGACTAACGAGTTTGGAATGAGACCAAACCACATTTGCATCACACTTTGAGATTTTGTCCACTGATAAATAGTGCTGCCAGGGTTTGAATGTGAATGACCAAATACTAATTTCACAATTTTTCTTAAGACACATGGGGTCTAGGACCCCCAGTGAATGGAATGCTGTATCATAGGAAATTAATAATTCAGATGTTGCTGACCTGCTGTCTGAAACCTTTAGCCTTATAGACAATGAAATTTTAGAAAGGTGGGTTATACTATTTAAAAGAACTATAGGCTGAGGCCTCAAACACGCACAATATAAAAAATGTTCATTACAGCTGTGGCCTACTGAGGCTGTATGCTTTTTCCCCCCTATTGGAAAATAAAGCTATCGTGGAAAGGCCATTGCTGAGAGACAAGAAAGAGAACGAATCTTTCACCCACTTAATCCTGGTTCAGAAAGCTCCCTCACACCAGAAACTACTTCCTCATGCAGGAACTGCGAACAGGGGCACCATGGAGAGCTGTGGCCAACCAGCATTGACTAGATCCTACAGAGCTAAGGGAACAAATACCTAGTACTGGACACTGACCAATCAGGGGCACTGCATTTGCATCATGGAAATTGCATGCTTGGAAATTGTATGCTTGTAGCTCCCTCTACCAGAAAGAGAGATGCTTCTAAATGGAAAGGACAAACTCCCTCTCACAGGGTCCTTCTGCTACTCTGGTCTCTGCTTTGTGCCTTGCAACACACTGAACAGAATTATTCCCCTTCCACTTTGATCTGAAGAGTAAACACTTACCATTCCTCCACCGCCAGATCTTGATATAAGGCTAGATTATTCATCTCAAGTGATTGCTGATATAAAGTGGAAGAAAAGAGCATTGGGCTTTAAGGAGAAAAGTTAGAGTAAGAATTAAAATTTCTAGGCACAGCAGCAAGTTGAGAGACAGAGTTCTAGGTAAAATGAAGGCCAGGAGTGTGCCAAGTGACAAGGGAGTACTCAGTGTAGCCAGAGCTCACTTCTGATCAGTCTATACTAGCATGGTCCTCCACACACCCAGAAAAGAACAAGAAAGAAATCATCATTCATGTAGGATCATAGACTTAGATGATTGAGAAGAAACCCTGGCATCACATTTGCTGAGTTCAGCCTCCATATTCAAATATATGAAAACTTTTCCCATCACCTACTAACTACAACTTCCCCATGCTTCCTGACCCTTGAGTCTCAAATGGACATAATTATGTAATTTTCTTACAGATGGCTCAAGAAGGTTAAATGGGAAATCTGAACAAGACCATGAGAGAGTCAGTGCTTACTCTTCATTACCTTTGCCTGTGGGATCTTGGCCATCACTATTGCCCTCTGTTCTGCTCCATGACTTAGTAGAGGAAAGAGTACTTTTTACTATTCCAACATGTTCCAAACAAGGACAAGATGGTGAAGATATAACTGTAAAAGGAACAGCAAAAGCTCTTGGTGTAGCTGGTATCTATACTCCTTATCACCCTTCACTAATCCTTCAGATCCTGGCCACTCACTTTCCTTGAGCTGGTTTCATCCAATTACACAAATTGAAGAATTAGTCCCCTTTCTCTTTAAGTCGCTTAGCTACACTGTGCTACTTCCAACGCTTCACCTTTTTTTTTTTTTTTTGCTTATTTTTTCTTTAATTCCAGGACTCTCTCACCAGTTGATTCAGGAAATTTTCCAATGATTCATTTCTAATTCCAAATTAGACACATGTACATTTAACATGATGCATAGTTACATAGTTCTGTAAATGCTTATTTAACAGTGAGACCAGAAAATATTTTAAGATGGTATCTCTACTTTGGTCAAAACTAACTTTGTTTTATTTTTACACACACACACACACACACACACACACACACACACACACACACACACCTGCAGAGGCCAGGAAAGGAAATTGGATCCCTGGAGCTGGAGTTGCATGGGACAGGGGACATCCGAACATGAGTGCTAGGAACCAAATGGATCTGAGTTATCTCTTTAGCCCCAACAAAATACATTTATGGGCAGTAAGACACTAAGCACAAAACATACTCAAGTGCAGACATATAACCTTGCACCAACACTGAAAGTCTCACTTTATGAATTTAAAATATGGTGGTATTTTATTTGTACTGAAATGTGATTTTAATTGTATGTTAATAAATAAAGTTGCCCCGGGGGTCAGAGCTATTAGAGCCATAGCAAGAGTGTGGCAGTGGTGGCACACACCTTTAATCCAGCACTTGGTAGAAGAGCTAGGTAGATCTTTGTGTGTTCAAGGATACAGCCAGCATTGGAGACACACGCCTTTAAGACCTGGAGGGCTGTACATACAGGCAGTGACGAGGCAGTCATGTATTTGGGTTTACAACCAATAAGAAGGCAGAACAGAAAGACTTTATCAAGACAAACACACAGGAAGTAGCTCTCTTTCGGAGAGGTAGGACCACCGCAGGAGGAAGGGTAAGGTTTTAGCTCTGAGCTCTGACCTCTTGGCTTTCTTCTTTACATTGGTTCTGTGTTTCTTATTTAATAAGACGGTTGGTTACATCTACAGTATAGGTTTTGGAGAGAAACAATAGGGTATTATAATCAGTGAAGGATCTCCAACAACGGTACTCTCTCTGTTAGCCTGCAGAGAAGAACATAGTAGAGTCAGGTGTGTACAATCATAGAAGATACTACTGAAGGGAAGGTCCCTTTCTGTCATCAATGAAAGGAAGGTGGGGACCCACCTGACAAAGGCTCTGTGTTGGTGACAAATTTCCTTGAAATTGCATGTGTGTGTTTTCAAAACTTTCTTGCCTCTGGGGCCTTTCAAACACACACTCCCTGGTAAACAGATCATTTTAAGTTTCAGGCTATATTGAAGTGCATAGCAAAATTTATCACCCAAACCTGTGAATTTCCAGACTGCTTTTGTAGAAGATGCGTATATAGAGGACAAGTCTTTCTGCAGTTACTGACATAAAAGGATCAAGAAAACAATCTAGGGCTGGAGAGATGGTTCAGGGGTGGTTTCTTTTGCTTTTGCCAAGGACCATAATTCAGTTCCTACCACCAACTCCAAGAGACTCTCAGTTGCCTATAACTCTATCTCCAGGGGATGGGACATCTTCTTTTGGCCTCCATTGGCACCTGAACACATGTGCAAAAGCCATACACATACACATAATTGAAAAGTTTTTTTTATTTTTAAGGAGAGTAATCTGAACTAGACACTTAAGTATCTGAACTAGACACATGTCAGGAAATGGAGAGATGGAGAAATACTGCAATTTTCTTTTGTCTGGTCATTATTTGTAACACACACACACACACACACACACACACACACACACCACATTTTTGTGAATATAGTAATTTAAAATTGCATGGCCTGAATCACCCCTAAAGCAGTCCATTCTGTTGTCCTTGAAGGGGAATTTCACTAGTTGTTGTTGTTGTTTTTAAAATCGATGCTTGAGGCCATAAGGTGGCTTGGATAATAATAAATTCTTTTAAAAGACAAAAGTGTGTTTTCCCCAAATCCATTGCCCAGAACAGACAAGGCAACATCTTCCCTGGGGGAAAGAAGGAACAAATGGTGGTGTCGACACAGGAAGGCTGCTGTGAGCAGACACAGCCCCTGCCACCCTGCTTAGAGAAAGGCAGGAAGCCAGGCCTGCCGGCCCTGGGGCTCCAATGAGAAGTCTTCTGTGGAACCAGCAGGGAGGGAGAAGCACCCCCATGCAGGGCAAAGGTGGCTTCTCAGGCTTCTCTCATTCTCCATGCAAGATCAGTTTCTAAATCTGTGTGCAAGGCCAAGGATAAAAGCCTGATGTCTTGTGTCTGCTCTCCCCAGGACAATGCTGGAAGTAGGTGGGGGGAGGGACCTTACCAGGCCTTACAAAACTGTCAAAGGAATAAACAGACTGTCTGTAGGGAAAAGAAGTTTGCACAGCCTGTTAGGACTCTTTATTTAGCTAAGGAAGAATTCCTGATGACCAGGATTCCCCTCTCTGCATAATTTCATGACAGAATGGACCAGGAAGAATCTACGATGTGAGATTTGGAAAGGTCCACATCAAATATTTGCCATGTTTTGGTTTGTTTGTTTATAGGTAGGGTCTAACATGACCAACTCACTAAATAGCAGAAGATCAATAACCTTGAACTCCCGATCCTCCTGCCTCTACCTCCCAATGCGGGATTAATGGCATTTCACATCACACCCAGTTGTCTTGCTGGGCAGGAACCCAGGGGTTTGCAAGCACTGTACCAACTGAGAAAGGGAAGTACACAGCACATGATTCTGCTCCTGTAGGTCACATGGTAACTGCTGATGTCTGGTTCCCTTATAACAAAGGGATAGAAGCTAGACAGGCAGTTCCTTGGGCCCCCAAGAGGTCTCTGACTTCAGGTTCCCCAGCTCCTGGATGGGCCAGGCATCTAGTTAGAAAAGTGACTCAGTGTGCCAGCTTTTCCTGCAAGTCAGTTGTATGTTTGAAGTTGGAAGCATTAGTCAGAGGCTCATGGGAGTTCCAGTTTGTCCCTGTGGCCTCTAAGCCACACTCCCGGAGTTCTTCTGTGTTCATGGCTGTTCTTTCTCCTCGATTGATTTTCCTGCTCACTTCTGACTCCATGCCAGTTGGAACAATGGCAGAATATAGAATTTGCTTCCCTAACTCCTGAAACCATGAAAAGTCAAGTCTTTCTAATAGGAATCACATTCCATGCTCCTGTTGATGGCTCTATGTCTACAGCCAAAACCACCTGATGCTGTCCAACTCTAGGTGAAAATGTACATGTGTTCATGGAACTGGAGTTGAGCTGGTGACCAACCAGATAACTGACCAAGGGAAGATGGAGCTGTTGAGATTTGATAAGATCAAGTCATGGAAATATAGTTATAAAGCCAGAAAATGGGGCAGGAACAGACAGTGGGAAATAGTTCTTCTAAAGTGGTGTGATGAAAGCAGCAATTGGAAACGTTTTGACTCCTGAGTACACTGGTTCAAGGAACATATGTTCACTTTCTACATTTAGATGTGTGTGTTTGTGTATGTGTGTGTGTGTTTGCATATACTTGTAAAGGTATGTGTGCATATTTATCTGTATACACAAGTCAGGCAAACAACATATCTCTCAGAAGCCATATCCATGGGGCTCATTGTTAAACTACACTTACATTTATTTAGTCAAGTATTTGTGTGTGTGTGTGTGTGTGTGTGTGTGTGTGTGTGTGTGTGTATGAGTGTGTGTATGTGTGTGTGTGTGTGTGTGTGTGTGTGTGTGCCACCATAGTAAAACCAGCACATGCATGGGACTAACCAATAACATAATTGGAGAAGTCTGGGGTGGAGGCCAGTGTACTGTTACTCACCCACTATCTGACCTACCACCTGTTTTTTTTTTTTTTTAATCTATTGTTTGCTTGTTTTTCTGTTTTTGTTTGTTTGGCTCATGAGCTAAGAATAATTTTATATTTTTAAATAGTTGGAAAAAAGTCCATCTTTAGACATCATGGTACATACCTGTAATTCCAATACTCTGTGGGGCTGAGGCAGAAGGACTGATGTAATTTTGAGGTCGTCCTGGCCTAGAGTGAACTCAAGGTCCTCATGCAATACATAGTAGAATTCTGTCTCAAACAAACAAACCAATAAGCTGAAAACAGGCTTTTGGCTGGGCAAGTCATAGGCCTTAGGTGAAAATGTAGATGTTTTGTTTAAAGATAGACATCTAGCCACACTGTCTCCTAAATACTTACACCTACAGACTAGTGCTGCCCCGTTTGGCTGGAGAAACTTCCTCTTACAGTAAGCAGTGGTTCCTACAGAGACTCACAGCTGTTGAAAGTGCTTTGAGTAAGTGTCTGTTGTGTGCTCAGCCCTTTATGTCCCCTTTCCAAGGACAGGAGAACATCATGGAAGAGGCGCTGGGAAGACTGTGAGACCCAGGGACAGAGGGGAGTGCTGTGAGACACTGTGTTCTGGACATGGCTTGGACATTGCAGCTGTGAACACACACCCAAGCTCTGCCCATGTATGAGGACCATGGAGAAAGAGTGGGGATAGTTAAGAAGAGAGAGAGTAATGGGAAGGTACATATGATCACAATGCATTTTACTCTTGTCTGAAATTGTCAAAAATAAAAAAAAGAGGGAAAGAATGAAGAAGAAAACAAACATTTAAGGAAAAAGAATAGTTTAAAGTATTTTCTTTTATAATAGTTCATATGAATTATATGTAGCTCAAGAAAAGCAATGTCCACACATGTAGCTGTGTTGGAGCCAAGCCTCAGTTCTTCTTTGCACATTATCTGTAGAGGCCCCAGTTAACACAGCTGAGGCATCATAGAAGAGACCAGCTCTTCCATAGCATGGAACGTCTGCTGTGGCCCTTTCCAGAAATTGTTCTCTTCCCTCTGGTCTAAGGAAACCCATATCTGAACCAAGAAACAGGATGGAATATTCTTTTAAGAATGCAGTAGAACTATCTTGAAAACGAGCTAAGAGCCACAGCTTACCCACGTGCCTGCCATGCTTTCCGGGCTGTGAGTGTATTGACGTTAACATGCTCACCCTGCCCAAGAGACTCCCATGGGCAATGCTCTATGATCTATTTATGGAAACACAAAAAAGACAGAATAACTGCTATGACCTTAATCTCAACAGCAGTAACAAAGAAATTTATTCCTGGTTGGAAATAATCTCAGAATAGTATTCCTAAGGGCAAGAGGACAGAAACAAGAATTAATATTATTAGCTTATTAAATATCTAATTCAAAGTACATACTTTAAAGATTTAAAACTCCATGGGAAAAGAAAATATAAACAGAGTCCATAGTCAGACCACCACCACCCCAAACCACCATCACACATACACACCTCTTTTCTGTGTGAATCAGCTGGCACCCAGATTGCAAGTGGTTATTAGCGAGGGTGAGCTGAAGGTCCCCTGGGTACCTGCTCTGCACCCTGTGCAAGGTTAAACAGCCTGCTACTACTAGCTCGAACAAGGAGGCAGTATCTGCTGCCCACTGTGTCAAGAGCTCTGTATAGAGGACAGTGAATTTTTAGGCATTTCCTTTTGTTTTGGGAATAGCTGTGTTTGCTCATTCACTCACAGGTCACATGTTAGGAGGTCTTGTTTGCTAGGGACTAGGTGACAAGCCAAGGAATTTGCAGGACAGGGCACCATGCCTGGCTTGGTCATCAGACAGCATCAAACAACACTCCAGCCCCCACTGCTCTGCATTCCCTCCCAGAATAGCCCTCTCTAGGGACCATGGCTCCCAGTGGAGCAGCGCTAAGCATTCTGGGTGTAGCTTCCCAGGGCAAGCCTGACTGTTCACCACAGCCAGAAAGCAGACACATCGCCCAGCCACACAAATGCAAGTTCTATGTTATGCAACCAAGGGCTCTCCTCAAATAGTTCCAGAACATGTCTGCTATGAAACTATTGCCAGATCAGGGGCTCCATCACTCAGCAGCAGGCCTACTTCATGAAAGCCGTATATCCTTCTGATACTTCTCAAAGGGTGTGTGTGAGGGGTGGGGGTATGGCCTCACCATATAACTCTGGCTTGCTTGGAACTCACTTCTATGACTTCTTAGCCTGTGTAATCTGTTGGGGTCCCAGCTCACCACATGCCTGCTCCATCCTCAATGCAGAATCCCAGGTATCTTAGTTACTTTTCTGTTGCTAGGATAGAACTCCATCACCAAAAGCGACTTGGTGATGAAAGGTTTTCTTTCATATGGGGGCTTCTAATCCATCATCCAGGGAAGTCAGAGTGGGAAATCAAGGTGGGGATTGGAGGCAGGAACTGCAGCTGAAGCGTGGAGGATGCTGCTCACTGCCTTGCTCCCCAGGGTTCCTCAGACTGCTTTCTTATAGAACCCAGGACCACCAGTTCAGGCATGGCACCGCCCACATAGACTGGGCCCTCCCACATCAATTTTCAGCCAAGAAAACGAGCCACAAGCTTGTTCTCAGGCCAGTCTGGTGGGAGTGTTTACTCAATTGAAATTCCCCATTTCTAGATGACTCTAGCTTGTATCAAATTGACATAAAATCAGCCAGCACATCGAGCAAAGCCTCAATTTTGAGTTCAAGTACAAAGCCAGTTAGCACATAGACGTAAAGGGCATTCTGATGGCATCTTTGATCCTTCTCTGTCCTCACCTCCTTAGTCCTGTAACCCTTCCCTAGTAATTGCTATTGCCTTGGTCAGGGTTGTCTAGAGTAATAGAACTTATGAAACGATGCTCTCTCTCTCTCAAATTTCTCATGGCAGTGTCCTCCATTTCTGGACTGTGGTTCATTACAGTCAAGTTGACAACCAAAAATAGTCATCACAACTATTTTGCTTTCAAGTCTTTTTTTTTTTTTCCTTTTGGTTTCTGTGTATAAGAGATGATATATACTTCTGACCTTTCTGACTCTGGTGTGCTTTGGGTCTCATCACTCAACTGCAAATAGCAAGATTCCATTCTTGTTCATGGTGAATAATAGTCTGTTATGTACACCTCAAATTCCTCTTTCCATTCATCTGTGCATGTGCACTTAGACTGATCCCCATAGCTCGGTTATTGTGACTAATACAACAATATCACATACATTTCAGGTGCCTCTTCTGTGTGTGAACTTCACTTCCTGTGCATGCATTTCCGTGGTTGGGATGGTTGAATCATGTGGAAAGCATCCTCTGATGTTTGACAAAGAGCCTGTATGCATTCTGCCTCTAGCAGGGCTGCAATGTGACCAAGTCTGGGGGGCAGCAAGAATGATCCTGAGTGTTAGGGGAGAGCTTTCTCTCCCAGCACTTGTGCTAGCTGGGGTAAGAGTAAGATAGCCACAATAAACTTTAGTGAGAGTGGGTAAGTAAAATCATAAAAATATAGATTCCCATTGTATAATACAGTACAAAAATAGTCTGATGTTAAAAATAGCCATAGAAAATATCCCTAATTTCCCAGGACTTCTGGGAGGTCTACATCAGCTTTAGCTTCCTCCTTGGCCCACTTCCTTAGCATTTGATGAAATCATGCTTTTCTTAGCTTGAATTAGATTGAGAGCCAGCATTATATAGGAATCTTTGTGTTGTTTTCAAAGTTCACATCATAATTAGAACATTAAAATGTCCATGCTGCTGGGTGGTGATGGCACGTACCTTTAATTCCAGCATTCAGGAGGCAGAAGCAGGCAAATCTTTGTGAGTTCGAGGCCAGCCTGGTATACAGAGCCAGTTTCAGGACAGCTAGGACTGTTATATAGAGAAATCTTGTCTTAGAAAATAAAATAAAATAAAATAAGTCTGTGCTATGGGAATAATGCTCACATTTACTCTGTACAATGGCAGGCAATGTCAATCTGGTTGCTGACTTCTCCAATCAGAACTTTGTGTTACTCACCTGACGAAAGGCCCCTTGCACTGAACTAGGTCAGAACCAGCAATCATTTAGAAGGAAATGTGCCCAGTGGCTGGTTGGAAGCCTGAGATGAGGCAGGATTTCCATGGGGTTGCATGTTTTCCTGAAGCCAGAAAAATAAAAGTGGGGGAGTGAAGGAGACAAGAAGTGGGGAGGTTTGGGGGAAAGGTGTAGATTTCCACCCTAGAGGGTCCTGGCACTGGTATTTGAAGCTGTAGTCTGGGACTCAATAAGAGGACCTGCGGCTTCAGAGGGGATTAGAATGAGCAGGTCCGTGCCAATGAACAGAGATCTCTCCAGCAGGCACTCTCCTAGCAGCCATGACCTGCAACAAGGGGTACAATTTAGCCTCAAGTGGAGGCTGAATTCCTGTGATTATTCTCCCTCTCCACTCTGCACACACCACAGAACACACACACACACACACACACACACACACACACACACACACACACCCTGATAAGTGCCATGCATGCAGAGGGAGGTGTACGAAGGCCAAAGTTAATCCTCCTATTGGGTGTGTTGGTCTCAGAGCGTGGACTCATGTGAGCAGGTGGGGGGTGCTGAGACCCTGACAGACAGACAGGACTCCCATTGCATGTGTTGGTCTCTAAAATGGTCCTTTAATCCCACCAACAATCCTGAGACAAGAAACACTGGTTCTTCTTTTATTGAATTGGAAGACCTCCTTCCTCATGAGTGTAGTGCTTGACTTATGTGTGCCTGGTGTTCAGAACTCAGCGGTGTGTTCAGCCCTAGAAAAGGGACTATTGGGCCCTGAAGTGCCTGCTTTACATTTTCCAAACCCTTCATTGCTGAAGTGTGTAATTCTATTACTATAAGTATAGGTGATTAATATCATTGCTGTACATAAAACAACACATGCCAGGAAGAATTCTTTGGTTTTCTGTCCTTTTTTGTAGTACTGGGGATCAAACACAAGGTCTTGAACGTGCAAGACAAATGCTCTAATCACTGAGCCCCATTCAATTCCTGTATGGCAGTGTGTATGTGTATAGCATCAAATGTCTTCTTCGACCCTCAGTCCCTCTCTACTTTAGCTTTTTAAGACAGGGTCTCTCACTGAACCACTGTTTCAGCTGGGCTGGCTGAGCAGCAAGCTTCAGGGGGCTGCCTGCTTTTTGGGGCTCAGTTACTATGTGCTGCCATGCCTGGCTTTGATGTGGGTGCTGGGCATCTGAACTCGGGTGCTCATGTTTGCATGGTAAACACTTTGTCCACTGAGCCATCCTTAGTCCCTACAGGGCAATGTCAATAGTTGTTACACTCATGGAGAAGACTGTCCGGTCAACCCAAACACAGGCAGAGTCCAAAGCTTGGGACTCTGAAGAAAGTCGAAGGCTGAGTCTGGGTCTCTAGAGGTCTACTCTGAATGAATTAATTAAGCCAAGCTTCCAAGCATTTATTATTATAAAAAGACAACAGCTGCATTTTATTAGATACTTTGCTGGCTCCCAGACATATTCTAGAGTGCTGAAACTGATGTGTGGGAAATGATACAGACATTTCCATGGGGCAAGGTCACAAGGTTCACCATGACATTGGGAAATAGATCTAGGATGTTCAGGGGCAGATGAGGTCAAGTGAACATTTCAGAGCCATAACTTGGAATCAGTATCATCTGGTCTTCTTATCACGACTCCAGCATGCTCTCCACCATTGTCTGTGTTAATGTCCTGCTCTCTGACCCTCCACCCAGAACTGATGCTTACTCATTCTTCCCATAGACACGGGGTGTCCCCGGCCTGTGTCTTCACCTGTGTTTCTTCATCTCAGTTCCCAAGGCAACACAATGACAAACACACTCAGAAGGCTAAGACTCACTTACAATTGTAACTCCACCTTTAATGGAGAGGAAGCCAGAATTTTGCCTGTATCCTAGCAAGGATGCTATTTTCTTTTCTTGCAGAGATATATGCTCCAATATTCACTACTTGCAGTTTTTCTCGATCTCTCAGTAAGGATTTTTTAAAATTATTTGTGTGTTCTTATTTATTCTATGTTATGTATGTGAATGTTTTGCCTGAATGTATGTATGTGCACCTTGTGTGACTGGTACTCAAGGAGGACAGAGAGGTCATTGGATCCCTGGGAACTGGAGTTACAGAGGGTTGTGAGCTTCTGTGTGGGTGCTGAGGATGGAACCTGGGTCCTCTGCAAGAGCAGCCAGTGATCTTAGCCACTGAGTCATCTCTCCAGCCCATTTTAAAAATGTTTTGTTATACGTATATGTGTGTATCTTAGCATGGGTTTGTGTGTATGAGTATAGTGTCCCCAGAGGCCAGAAGAGGACATCAGATCCCCTGGAGCTGGAGCTACAGGTAGTTGTGAGCCTCTTGATGTGGATGCAAGGAACTGAACTTAGATTCTCTGCAAGAACAGTATGAGCTCCCAGACACTGAGCCATCACTGCAGGCCTCAGCCTTATGGATTTATAAACTTCCCACTGTTAGCCACTGTCCTACGCATGTGTTATCCTGGACACTAGAGACATGGTAGAAAACTGGTGCTGAACCGTGTTCCTCATAAACAATCCAAAACAGACCACATACTCCAGAAGACTGAGAAATGATTCTAGTTTCCCAGTGGGGACTTCTTTTGAAAACTTAGAATCACATTGTTAACTCCCCGTCCCATTACTCAGCTGATACTCAGGAACTATTTGGAGATGTCCTTCCATCCATGACTTCTTCAGTAAGGGGAGTATTTGTAGGGCAGTATCTCAAGTTCTAGTTCAATACTTAACCGTGACTGCTTTGTCTATAGGATACATGGGAACATTATCTTTAATTCTGAAATGCGGTTTGTGGCTGGCTCAGCAGTTAAGAACACTTGCTGCTCTCCCAGAGGACCCAGCTATGGTTTCTAGCAGCCATATATATTGGCTCACAACCACTTATAACTCCAGCTCCAGGAGATCCAGCACTGTCTTCTGACATGCACAGGTGCCCACACACGTGTGGAGTATACACAGACACCTAAACATCATTTTCTTAAAGGAAGTTTTATATTACTTTTGAACATTAAATTTTAAAGGTTCATTTATATTATTTTATGTGTATTACTAAAATTTCTTGCATATATGTATATGCACTATATGTATGCCTGGTACCGGCATAGGTCCGAAGAAGGTATCAAGTCCTTTGACACTGGAGTTACAGGATGTTGTGGGCCAACATGTGGATGCTGGGACCTGGGTTCATGTCTTCTGTAAGAATAATAAGACTCTTAACCACTGAGCCATCTCTCTAGCAAACTTTACTCTTATATAGTAATAATAAGAGTTGAGAAATGGAACTGGAGAGATGGCTCATTGGTTAAAAGCTGTTATTGCTCTTGCAGAGGACCTGGATTCAATTCCCTGTACCCATATGGTGGCTCACAACCATTATAATTCTAGCTCCAGAGAATCTGATGCCCCCTCTGGCTTCTGTTGGCACTGTATGTAGATGTAGATGGTGCACATACATACTCTCAGAAACACACTTACACATAAAATAAAATATCAAAAAGAACGTTGAGAAGTCTATTAGCAATTACAGGAACTTGCAAAAATCTAAAAATAGAGTAACAAAAACATATTATTTAACTAGAATTTTCAAAATATTCTAAATATTTGTTACCATTGCTGCTGGTTTGTTTTTGATATGATTTTATGTAGCCCAAGGTGGTCTCAAACTTACTAAGTAGCCAAGGATGATTATACAATTAATTTTCTGATATTTGAATTATATTTCATATCAATTGTTATAAAGTATTAATTATCACTATATTAATAGAAAATGAAAACATAAGTATGTAATTACCTTACACATGAATAAGAAGTATTTAACAACATTTATCCCTGACTCAAAATCTCGCCAAAAAGTACATTTGAAAGAATATTCAACCTAGGCAGGTACAGTAGTACATGCCTGTCATCCCAGCATTTGGGAGATGGAGCAGGAGGAGCAGGAGTTCAAGGCCATCGTCAGCTCTACAGGAAGGGGACCAAGCTGAGCTACATGAGAACTCGTCCATATGAAAATGAAAAGGAGAATGGAAAAGAGCACCCAAACAAGGAGGAAAAATCTAACACAGGAATTACAGATGGGGTCAGAGTGAAGGTAAAAGGTAAGAGCCTTTCTCCTGAAATCAAGAACAAAGAAAGACTAGTCACTCAGCCATTTCCATTCATCATTGTTTTCAAGATAACAGATAAAGCAAGGAAGTAAATGAAAGGAAGAAATAAAACTGCCTTTATTCACAGATAATATGATGGTCTTTGCAGAATGAGCACGCACACACACACACACACACACACACACACACACACACACACACACACACACACAGAGTGAGCACTGGAACTGGAAATTAAAAAACAAAATGATTCCTTTTACAATAGCAGTGATTTCCACTTTCCTCCAAGGTGGGGGTGACAGTGATTTGCCCTGTCTCAAACAACAGGGATAAGAACATGAAACAAAAGTTTTTCAGATATGAAGTGTGGGAACAAGAGGAAGGGATTCCCAAGACAGGAATGGAAAACAGATGACACCTTTGCATACTGCTAATCTTCCTTCCCTGAGGAAAATTCTGTCTGCATTGGGGAAGGGAACCCAGCATTATTCTGCCTGAAGTTCACAGCGACACATTTCATTTTGCATAGTGATACCATGGCACTTTTTGTGTTTGTTTGTTTGCTTCTCTCTTTTCGTTTTTGAGGCAGGGTCTCGGTAGCTCAGACTGGCCTTGAACTTGAGAGGATGAACTTGAACCCCTGGTCCTCTTGCTTCTAATTCTCATAGGCTAGGATGACAAGCTTTTGCCACCATGCCCGATCCACTTACTTTAAAAAATCCCTGTGTCTTTATAATAGAAAGAGGTTTTCTTATATAAATATTCAGTTGACCCCAAGGTGTACATGATTTCCTACATCTTTAATTACATTACCATTTGAACAAATCATTTCCTAGACCAATTAAGAAAAGGATAAATACATGCTTTTATTTTCCTTTCACTTAGTATTTCTTTTGGTGTGTCTCCTTTCTCTAAATCACTGGGTACTTCTGACAGTTAGCATCCTCCTTCTCTCTAAAGAAACTGTCTTACTGAATCTAGAAAGACAACAGGTCAGTCACAAATTCTGTTCATGTCTCGGGGTAATTTGGCAGCATATAGAATTCTAGATTAGCATTTTTTTCTCCCTCAAAATTCTATTTTTCTGGCTTGCATGGTTTTTTCAGAAAAGCTAGATATCATTTCTCTCTATTGGTCTTCAGTTAGGAATTGTTTTATGTTTTTCTTTTAATACACACACACACACACACACACACACACACACACACACACACACATTGACCTTTGATTTGCCATCATTTTCAAGGATCAGATAACTGAGAAGGGTGATGTGGTTGAGACTGGGAGTTTCAGCCAGTTAACCTTAGGGCTGGAATGGCAGAAGGGGGAAGGAATTGTAGGGCAGAACTTTGGGCGTGGCTGGGGTTTCCTGTGGAGAACTGGGACTCCTAGGAAAGGCTGCTCTAGAGCTAAGGGAACCAGCTCTAGACACTTATCTTCCACACCTCCTGCTTCAGTGGCCTCCTTAGCTACTGCTGTCTGGTCATAATTATCAGGAGGTGACAGGGAAGCCAGCTACGGCAGAGAGAAGGATGAGCCAGGGTAGTTCTTGGTATAGCAGGAAATGTATCTGACAAAAAACAGGAAATGGCCACCTACTCCATGGCAGCCCTTTGCCTTCGGCTGTGGAGACTGAGGAGAAAAACTGATGCTTGTGGAAGGTTGGAAGATCCAAACCTTTGCCTTAGTTTAACTTTCTTTAAGCAGGGCAAATAGGAGTTAAATCACCTTATTTCAAAACATTTCCCTGAACAGTTGCAAAAACTGAAAATATGCCAAGAACACATCACAGAACCAGGGCCAGGTTGGCACCATAGACATTCTTTGCTTCCGACCCTTCTGGAGGAGGGTCACTGAGTGTGGAAGAAACCATGAAGTGACTCACCAACGAGAGATGAAGAATCTTCACATCTGATTGTTCCTCTTTGGAAAGCTAAATAGAGCAGAAAAGCCAGCAGACATGCAACCAAGGCGTTTATCTCTAAGTTATTGCTAAACAAATAATCAGCCAGAGAAAGCAAACATTCATTCTTCCGGCCATTCTGGGGTGTGATCCTAATTCCTCCCATTCAGCATATTTATGAAATGCCATGCCCTCTTTCTGGTCCCCCTCCCCTCTCTTCTCCTTCTCGAGCTCCACCCTTCCTCACACGCTGTTCTTGCTTAATAAAGTAATAGCTGATGCACTCTCCCCTCTCCCTGGAATAATTACATCAGCCTGTTGTTATTGATTTTGTTGCTAAGGCCTATGAATCTGCTCATGTCCCGCCTCGGGAGTGGTGGGAAGAGCAAGCATGTCCTTAAGATTTTCTCATAAACCAGATGTTTTCTTCAACTCTTACATCTTCAAAACAGTTTCTCTGAAGAATGATTAGCAAGAATGCAGAAAGCTGGATCTTGTTTTCTTGGCATACCGTGAGTCCACACCCAAATATCTGGCAGTTCCTGCTTGTGAGCAAGCATGTTTTCAAGACTCGTTTTTTAAGAAACACATACAATGCTCCTGCAACTTGCTTCTTCAATAAGCAATGTTCGGCTGTCTTCTCAGTGATTCCTTTGCAGTGACGGCCGGAAATGTGAAACAGCACCATGGAAGCCATCTCCACTCAAAACCTCCAACACCCGTGTGTAGTGGAATAAGACACATTTATTAATCTCTCAAATGCTACAAATGCTCAAATTAGCTTTGCGAATTTGTCTAGGACTTCTCTGAAGCAGTCAGCTAGATCTGATCAGCTGGGATTTCTTCTTAGACTATGTACCATGGTCTACCCTGCCTGGCAACTCAGGAGAGCTCCATGCCTGTTCCAACTGGTATCTCCAGGGACCAGGCAGATGCTGAGTGGCGTGGTCATCAACTGCAGAAGTTATGGGACCTGATGGCAACCATTTGCTGTCACAGCCGTTCTCAGCCAGGGCCAAGTTTATTCCCCATGCCCTGCCAGGGAACACTTGGCAAAGTCTCAATGTACTTTTGGTTTGTGCAACTACAAGCAGTGGGTACTGTTGACCTCCCAGGGCTGAGCCCAGGAATGCTTCTAAGTTTTTACATTGCACAGGAGACTCTCCATAACAAAGAATTCAGTGGCCCAAAATGCCAATAGAACCTCCCCCAATGGCTGAGGCAGACTTGAGGGCAGTAACACAGATCACAATCCTTCTGTAAATTCATTTATTTAATGATTCATTAAATCATTGTGTGTGTGTGTGTGTGTGTGTGTGTGTGTGTGTGTGTGTGTACCTGTGCATACACCCACAAGCACATGTGGAAATCAGAGGATGATAGAGGCCCTTGTTCCATCACTTTCAGCCTTCTTCTCCTCACAGGGTCTCTCACTGAACCTGGAGCTTGCCATTTGAGCTAGGCTATCTGGCCAGTGAGCTTCCAGGGTCTGCCTAAGCCTCTCCCCCAGAATGCTGGGGTTACAGGCACACGTGGTCATGCCTGGCTTTTATGTGGGTCTGGGGATTTGAACTCAGGTCTTCCTGCTTATGCCAGTGATCTTACCCACTGAGTCATCTCCCCAGCCCTTGATCACAGTTCCTGACTGCACACCACACTCTGAAATGCTACGTCAAGGCCCAGTCACCCGTAGTTAGCCTAGGCCATTGGTCCTGTTATCTATAGTTCACATTATTTTTGGTCTTCTTCCTCATGTTTCTCCCTCTTTCCCACATTGCCCATCTCTAAAAAGATGTTATTTTTAGAGATCTGGCGAGACTATATTTAAAAATAATTTTCAAAAATGCTTACCTGAAGTCTAGAACACATTTTTAAAGTCTTGAAATTTGAAGGAATGGAAAACGGTATCATTGGAAGGATAGGGCAGTGGCCTGTGCCTGGTGCTATGTCCTCAGCCTCAGTCAGCCATGGAGCTGAGGCTGTTGAGTTGGATGTCCATCTCTTTCTCCCAAATAAAGCTCTTAGTAAGATGCCGGACCCAGAGAAAGTGGGTCCTCATTGAAGTTATTAGAGGTGTGGAGCATCATTGAGGAAGCTGACTTCCATTCCAGTACAGCAAATAGAATTGTGAAACAGCTCGTTTCAGAAATACCTCTTTTCCGAGTTGTTTTTGTAACTCTGTATTCCTATCCCTTTAGTTGTTCTAATGCTCTTTCCTACCATCTTCACATGTGGTGTGTGGCCTTACCCTCTGCCACTTCTCCAGGGGACCAGAGCGGGAGATGATTGGGTGAATGCAACAGGGTGGTTGTTTCTGCTTCCCTTCTACAGTTTCATTGTCTTTTGAAACAACTCTCTCATTTCATCTGTCTTAATTTTTCTTGATTTTTGGAGAAGCTTGACTTAGATGATTAAGTTGCTACAAATAATAACGCTGTTGTTTGCCTCTCTGTACTATGACGTGCATTTGGCTGTTTAATTGGATAGAGTCATCAAACCCTCAAAGGATGCACAAGTTTCCCAATCAGACATTCCTGGCAAAGACTGAATTCTGAAGGATGGAATGCTCAACCAGACAGTGCTGAGCCCCCAACAGACCCACAGGGTGATGGGCCCTCACAGATTCTAGTGGGAGGAAGCCCAACTGAACAGCTAGAAAGAGAATATTAGTTACAAATAAGAAAAGATATGACCTGGTTCTACAAAGCCAGGTCTTTACAGAGTAAGTGGCTGGATTGTTAATCAGCTTTCCATTACTGTAACAAATCCTTGAGCTAATCACTAATCAACTTACAAAGCACAAAAATGTATGTTTTCCTATGGTCTCAGAGATCCCAGGCTGATCCAATGGCCTCATTGCTTTCAGACTTTGACTTGAGGCCATACAACATGAAGGGAGAATGTATTAGAGCAAAATTAGTCACCCCGTGATCCCAAAGCAATACAGAGAGAAAGAGAGTGACTGGCTCCCATGATCCCCTTGGAAGTTACATCCCCAGTGACCTAATGAATGCCCACCAAACCCCACCTCTTAGAGACTTCATCACCTCTCTAAGTACCAAGTTAAAGATAATGCCATCAACACAGGGTCCTTGGAGGAACACTGAGGTCCCAATGACAGCAACATTGAAACTGAGGTGGGAATTAGATGAAAATGGCTGGTGTATAGCAAAGGGGGAGGGCTTCCACGAGCGCTGTGTGGCTATGTAGCTGGAGAACTTCTCTCTGGTTCCTGCCAAGCCCTGGCAGTCTGACAGCCCACTTATAAAATAAACATGCCGACGCTTATATTATTTAAACTGTTTGGTCTAATGGCTCAGCCTTCTAGCTATCTAGTTCTTACATCTTAAATCAATCCATTTCTATAAATCTATATCTTGCCACATGGCTTGTGGCTTAACAGCATCTTCACATGTTGCTTGTCATGGCAGCGGCTGGCAGTGTCTCCCTCTGCCTTCCTGTTCTCTCAATTCTCCTCTCTGTTAGCCTGCCCATACTTCCTGCCTGGCCATTGGCCAATCAGTGTTTTATTATTGACCAATCAGAGCAATTTGAGATACAGACCATCCCACAGCATGGCTATTCTTTCCAAATGGAACATTCCTCCTGGAGGGAGGAAGAAAACGCCTTTCAGCTAAGTACATACTTTATTTACAAAAACCCAACCCCTCATTGATACTCTACAGGGGACCAACCAGTAAAAACCCCTATTTCAAAGAATAAGTAAAATAAACATTAAAAAGAACAAATATCTACACTTCCACTTTATGTCATAGCTTCAAAACTATAACTTCAGCCTAAATCCTTCCTTTCTGGCTTCTCTAAATGTAATGCTCTCCTTCAATATTAGAGTTTTTTATCCTGATTTTGCCCCTTGGCAATTGCCAGTCTTAATCTTTGGAAATTGTGTTTGCTTTCTTTTTCTTGATGACAGATACTCCTGATACAGTCTGTGCACTTATTTTCTTCCTTGAGATTTTCATGCCCAACAGTAGTGTGTCAATGTCAACTTGATGGTGTCCTTCATTGGGTACAACTCTAACCTGGGCATAGACAAGTTGATTGCTTTTTGCCTGGTGAATTTTAATGATGTGGCAGGACTTGATTAAAACACTCCTCCCATCATACTCTTATAAAGACCTTGGTCAGAAAGCCTTCCTTCTATTCTCTTAATTTTCAAATTGAGTGTACCTTAACTCTCCCATATGAATTTTAAAATTGTCTTGTCATTTCCTTAAAGGTTTTTCTGTATTTTTTTGATTTATAGACTAATTATTGAAAGTCAAGTCTTTGTACTATTAAGTCTTTGCAAATACATTTTAAAATATACAACTCCACATTTTTCCCACCCCTTGTCAGTACTCTGTGGCAGAATGTTAAGTCGTTTCTCCTGTCCTGCAGCAGGTAAATTTAATCCCAAACAGAATGTAGTTTTGTAAGTGCATGGGCCTGTTTTTGTGAGTAGCATCATAATTTTTGTTTATAATTTCCCACTTACTATACTGAAATGGAAGATTAATTTCTGTTTACCTCATCTCCTGCAAACTCATTTAATTCTGTCTCTTAAAAATTCTGGTATGAACTCTAATCATTTCATGATTTTCTTGAGTTGGGAGAACCTTGACGTGGGTGATGAAGTTGCTGCAAGTAATCCCACCTTTGCCATTCGCCTCTGTATGCTTCAGTGTATAGTCCCTTCTTTAATTGGGTAGAGCCTCCAAGCCCATGTTGCACCATGTAGGGATGAAAGAACTCCCCATCATTTTTTGGATTCTAAGAGAAAATAGATCAGAAGTGTCTCGTTATGTTTGATGTTTGCCCGAGTTTCTGGAGAAAGCTTTTCTGAGGTGGAGCTATTTCTCTTCTGATCACAATTTTCTGAGAGTCTCTCAAATCAATAGGTGTTGAATTTTAAGGCATTTTTTTTTATAGCAGATGAGATGCATATGGAGATCCTTTCCCTTCAATCTATACTGTGATGACCAGGATCAGTACTAAAGCAAGCCAAGAGGGTATACAGGGCACTAAAACCAGGAAGGGCTTGTCATGAAGACACTGACCCCATAGATAGCACCTCAAGGACACCACACACCTCACCCTAGTCCCTATCCAGGTATAATTAACACACATCATCTAATATTGAACATTAAACTTCCTTCCCATTCTCTGAAAAAGCTCTTATTGATTGTGGGATATTCTAATGTAGCTGGAGGGCTTCTCTCCAGGTTCCCCAAGCCCCGCAGTCCAATCATTATAAATAATCATCAGACGCTTATATCACTTATAACTGTATGCCGTGCAGCTTCTTTTATTTCTTTTTTTATTTAACCATTTCTATAATCTATACTTGCACGTGTGGTTACGAGTTCTACATCTGCTTGTCCTCGTGTGCAGTTCTCTCCTCCAGCTTCCGCTCCAAATTCTCCTCTCTCCTTGTCCCACTATCTGCTGTCATTGCATCAGTGTTTTATTTATTAGAATATACACATTCTAATTTTCAGTATGACTCTGTTCCTTTTTTTTTTTTTAACATTTAATGAAGGGGAACATGCATGCCACACCACACATGTGACAGGTAGAGAGCACCTTGGGTGGAGTTGGTTCTCTCCCTCCACTATAAGGCTTCCAGGAGTTGAACTCAGGTCTTTATGCTCAGTGTCAAGTGCCTTCACTGGCTGAGCCCTCTTACCAGCCCCAATTCCCATTTTATTTAGACTATTTGTGGTACTTTTCATAAGTTAAGGGTACTGATAATTTTCTTTTCTCTGTGGTGCTTATTGATTCTGGAATCCTAGCAATTAAAATAAGGAGAGAATTTCTGTTTCCTTTCTGACTTTCTGGAATTGTGTGCATTACAAGCATTAATCACTTGCTCTGTGACTTTCCAGGTCCAGGAAAAGGTAGCAGAGGATTGGTAAGTCTTTTCTGTCTCCCTGACCTCAGTTTCCCCCATTTTGAGCATATGTACTGACACGTATCACTTGTGTGTTTGGTTTTTGTTTGCTCTACTTTATTTTTATCAAGTCTTAAAAGAAACACATTATCTCTTGAAGACACTGAGTCAGGCCAGTCAAAGAGCTTTTTATTTAGCAATCAGTCATTTTTTGTCCTGACCTAGTAAACATTGCAATCCTCCCCTAACTTCCAGACCTTTTTGGATTCTATATTTGACCTATTGAGTTTTATTGCTAGTGGCTGAACGTTGCTTTATGATAAACTTTACTCTTGAAAACTATGATAGAGGTTTTTGTCACCCTTGTTCAATGAAATGGGCCTAGTTTTTGTTGTTTATTTGCATGTTTATTTGGGGAGTTAAAATATTTAAAAATTAGCCTGAACCTGACCCGAAGTTGATGCTTCATTGACAGAAGATTGCCTGCAAAGCTTGGGTTTGGTTGGCTATCTGCCATTTTATTTTCCTCTCTCCTCAACTTCTCTAGGATTATATTATGTCATTGACCATAGTCTCGAGCCCACTTTCATTCCATCTGTGTTCTCATCTATGGCTTCTCTTAATTGAGAAATAAGTCCAATCCCTGCTCCTACTGGCTATATTAGGATGGGACAGGAAAAAAAAAGTAGTTATGTAAATAAATATAATCGATTTGGGAGAAATTTTTATCTTATGGTAATAAGAAGAATGCAATGTTTTCACAAAATGCATAATTTCAATGAGATGAGAGTGAAAACTGAGGATTCACAGTGGTAGGGGTAGGTATCACGATGGGGGGGGTAGGTATGGGAAACTGGGATTCCTGCTGCGCTAGCCCACTCTAAGAGCAACCTGACTACAAGACACACCAGAGAAACCTTAGGTCATGTGGTAAATTTGAATGCAGGGGTACTATGCTTTGAATGTGAAATGTCTGCCATAGGCCCATGTGTTTGAACAGTTGGTCTCAGCTGGTGTCGCTGTTTTGGAAGCTCATAAAACCTTTAGGACAGTAGTTCTTAATCTGTGGGTCATGACACCTGTGGGGGCAAATTACCCTTTCACAGGAGTTGCATATCAGATATCCTGCATGTCAGATATTTGCATGATGATTCAAAACAGTAGCAAAATTATAGTTATGAAGTAACAACGAAAAAATTTTATGGTTGGGGTTCACCACAACATGAGGAATTTGTATTAAAATATCACAGCATTATGAAGGTTGAGAGCCACTGCTTTAGGCAGTAGCGCCTCACTGGAGGACCTCTGGGGGTGGGCCTTGAGGTTAAAGAGCCTGGCCCTACTACCTGTTTATACTCTGTTTCTGAAGTGTGTATATCATGTGACCTGACACTACACACTTGCCACTGTGATGGACTGTATCCCCTCAAACTGTAAGCCAAAATAAAAATCTTTCTTCTTGAAGTCATTCTTGTCATGGATTTTATCCTAGCAACTGGAAAACAACTGTTGCAAGGCTAATCTCTGTTTTCCTTTTCAGCAATCATCCAGAGAACTAGAAAAGTGCAGAATAGAAAGGACAGTGTCAGTCAGATGGGACTCAAATGCCTTCACAGTTTAGGATGATGGAACATCAGAAGTGAGCTCGCATCAAGATGGGCAGAGAGATGTAAAGAGTCCTAGTTGACTCTGGTTCCTTTGTACAGGGTGGTCCAGTAGAAAAAGTCTTTTTCTTTTCCGCCAGCCAGCTCCCAAATAACTAAAGGGAGACTTATTAATTATGAAAGCTTGGCCTTAGCTTAAACTTGTCCCATTAGCTCTTATAACTATAAACCCATTTATTTTAATCTATGTTTTACATCATGTTTTTTTTTTACCTTTGTTTCATTTTGTATGTCTGACTTCCTCCATGTCTTGTTGGCATCTGATGCACACTTAGATTCATCCCCTACTTCCTTTCTCTCTGCCTAGAAGTCCCTAGACCTCCTGCCTAACTATTGGCCATTCAGCTCTTTATTAAGCCAACCACAGGAATACATCTTCACAGAATGTACAAACATCCCCCAACAGTCCAGATTTGGAGAATGAGTAGGACTCTGGCTGAGTTGGGGACCAGTCACTGGTGACATATGAAGGACTTGTATCAGCTCCTAAAGGAAGGCAAGAATGAGAACAGGTCAGTGGGTGTTAGCATGGATACCTAATGACCCATCCTATATGTTTTCCTTAGGGACTTCATGTTGCCGTGGAAACCTATCACAACTTAGAAACCACACTAAGCAACAGGAAGAGGGAGGAAGAAACTGAGCTGAGGTTTCTAGAGGCCAGATGGAGATAGCTCATAATGATCCTGTTTTGTATGGAAAACTGAAGTTGTATCTTTTCCACACCTGAGTCTGCGAAATGAAAATTCTCATTTCCTACAATATTGCTGTCTCTCCTCATTGCTAACAGTGCCTGTCAGGGATTCAGCAATGTGTTCCCACATGACAAAACTTATACCCATTCTTACCTCCAAACACTTAAACTCCCCTTTGCTTAGCAAGAATTCGGTTTTTTTTTTCACTTGTTTAATAAGACCATGGGATATCATTTCACCATGCCTCATATATAATTGGTCTTTGAATTTTACCGTGTAATTTCCCAACTCTGACGTCACAGAGAAAAAAGTCAGAAATTAAAAGGAAAGCAAAGAGCTTGGAGAAGGTGTTTACTGCAGGATGTTTAATGCTGTTCCTCATGGCTATGAGGCTTGGTGGTGCAGTTCTAAAGTGGGGCTATAATCAGAAGGATTTGAAGTTGATGATACCTATAATTTGCCAGATCAGGCCCATTGATTAGCCACAACTCCAATTTATTGTCAGTCTTTTTAATTTCCATCTTCACTCAGACCATCTCAGGCATTACTTGTGTAAAATGAGTATCACCACAACTTTTGAAAAGACATATACAGTGTTTGAAAAAAAAGGTGGTTTTTATTTTATTTTATTTTCTCCTAAGGACAAGGGCCTTACGTTTAAGGTCCTTCCATGGTTAGCCACAAGAAGACAAGAACTGGTTTTGTGAAGTGTTCTTTCAGGCTAAGATTTTGAACAAAATTTCTTGGGAAATCAGGTTGAGTTTCTTTTCTTCATTTACCATGTGGAATTCATCATTCACTAATGTGCTTGTAGTTAAATGATGTGTAATTCCTCCTTACTTTGTACCTGGGTTTTTAGCATTAGAGGTGGTATTCCCTCTGACCTGTTGTCCAGTCCAGTTCCCTCCAGAAATGGGAAAGAAAGCTTTATTCTTTTAATTTTTTAATACCGTATAAGAATTGGTGAAGGCCAGTATGGGGGTCTATTCTAGAACTGCTTGAGGACTTTGATTCATTTCATCCACACCAGGAAGGAAGAAGCTAAGTCGCCTCTGGTTACATGGAATGTATTTAATGCTTTGCTGGGGACAGACTCAATTCCAAACATTCTCTATCTTCCTTTCCTCCAACCCTTTCTGGCCAGACATCTCAAAAAGCAGCTCAACACACTTCCAAAATTAGCTAAATTTCTCACTGTCTGACAGTTTCCTAATTTATATGATAAATTTTCATCTCCTCATTCCCCTCTCTTGCCCCCACTTTCTCCTCCCACCTATTTCCACATCTTCATTTCATGTGTGGATCACTGATTTTAACAGATGTTTCTTTCCAAGCATAAGTGAGAAGAAACTTATTGGAGCAAGAGCAACTTAGCAGGGGTACACCACTGAAGAAACTTTACTCCCTTCCCTCAACAACCATTAGTTGTCAATTATCACTGCTTAAAGTTTATATAAATTCCTTTTTTAATTGTTTTAAGTATATGAGTATTTTGCTTGCATTTATGTATGTGTACCACATGCATGCATGATGCCTGCAGAGGTCAAAAGAGGTCATCAGATTCCCTATAAGTAGAGTTACAAATGTTTGCAAGCTGCCATGTGGGTACTGGGCAATGAACCTGGGTCCTCTGGGAGAGCAGCTAGTGCTCTTAACTGCTGAGCCATCTCTCCAGCTCCTCTGGAATTCTTTTAGAGAGAAAATGGAGTATAAATCTGTTAAAGATAAAGGAGGTATTAAGAAAAACGATTCATGAGGAAAGATGACTTCTGAGCAGCAATAGCAGTGCCACAATGTCACTTAGACTTTCTGGTTACTCTGCACAGGCATGAGTACACAATCCTTTCTTCCTTCCCATTAATTATCTTTTTAAGTTAAATAGGAAGTCTTTGTGCAGTGGTTAGGAGCACTCACTGCTTTTGCAGAGAACCTGCTTTCAGTTTAGAGCTTCCTGTGACTCCAGTTTCAGGGGAGCAGACAAGCCCTCTGCCTTCCAGGGGTACCTGCGTGCAAGTGGCATACATAAACTCTCTCTCACACACACAGATTTATTATTTAAAAAGAAGCAATGATAAGTTTTAAGTGTGGCAAGCAAAGTACACTATCCATCCATTCTGTCCATCCATCTATCTATATATTCATCCATTCCAAGTCTAAAATCCCCTGTCATATATTTACATACTGGGCTGGTTCTGTTCCAGAGGATCTTGAAGTCTACAGGAAGAAAAAGTCACATGACTAAATAAAATAGAAATATAAGTAACAATAAAAGACATCTCAGAGAAGAACATTATGTGAAGGAGAAAAGACAGAAGTTTCTTGGGCAAAGGGGTAGCTAAGCTGAATTCTAAAGATGAATGAGAATCTACCAGAGCAAAGGAAAAGGTCTTGCAGAAGTATATGTGTGTGTGTGTGTGTGTGTGTGTGTGTGTGTGTGTGTGTGTGTGTGTGTGTGTCTGTGCTTCTCTGTGTGTATGAGTACCTTTGTGTATGTGCATGTATGTATGTATATGTATGTGTCTGTCTGTGTGTATGTGTGTGTATGTCTATGTGTGTGCAGTTAAAACATAATGCAGAAGCTGTGTTTACCCCAAAGAATCATGAGAAGGTTGGCTGTACAAAGCGGGAGTCAGAAAAAAGATGTAGGTTAGATCATAATGTATAAGAATGTTCTGTAAATCATGTGTTTGCATTGCAACGTCCCTGAGCAGAAAGTGGACACATGAGGCAGTCTACACAATGTGAATAGCTTAGCTAACAGGTTCAAAATTGGACAGAAGACTAAAATGAGGGATCCTTAGACTAGGGGAGATGATTTTAAGGTCACCAACAGTACAATGAAGAAACAAAGCCTTGTCTAAGATGGTAGCAATGTAAATAAAAATACTGAAGCTTCTGAAAATTTCTTAGAGAATAACGAAATGAGTAAAAGAACAATTTTATAAGTTGTATGATCCAGGTATGGTAGTGTCAGTCTACATACAGACACCCTGTCATGAGAAGACTGAAAGAGAAAGAAGAATTACACACCCAATTTGTGTGGATTAATAACGTTAGCAGAAAATAAATGCATTTCATGGATTAAAGTCTGTTTTACCTCTTTGAAAAGACTCTTGAGTTGGTGACTTCTCATGGTTGTGACCAAACACCTCCCAAGCAACAGTTTAAGGGAGGATGGACTTGTTCTGGCTAACAGTCTGAAGAAAAACAGCCCACCGTGGTGGGGAAGGCTTACTGAGGAGTGTGTATGGCTGTGGGGATGTCAGGTGTTTATGCCTCTGAGAACCAAGAACCAGAGAGAGGTGAATACTGTCATTTACCTGGCTTTCTGCTCTTCAATTTTATTCCCTGCAAGATCCCAGCCCTTAAGATGGATGGCACAACCCACATTCAGGATGGGTTGTTCACCCTCACAGACACATCCAGGTTGTTTCTCGCTGATTACAGAGCCAGTCAAGTTGAGATTGAAGTTTACAACTTGTCTGCTAAATAGAAAGTGTTCTCAGGTCAACTGGAAGAGAAAAGCCAGAAGACTTTAGGGGTGCAAGTATTGCTTCTGAATTTCCTTCACTGTTCCCCACCCCCTCAGTCTCCTTTTGAACTTCATTCTTCCTGGGTTGAGGTGGGGAAAGAGCAACATTTAGGTTAGAATTGGAAAAGATTGAGGAAAGAAAAATTATCATACAAAATTAGTCTATATTTTCTTTGTCTTACCAAAGAAGAGGTAAGAAATCAACACAAGAAATGCAAAACATTTGGTCCACACAGGAAAGCGGGTCTGTGTGTATACCTGAATATGTGTACACAAGAGGTCAACGTCCTTCGTCCATGTCCTATCATAAATGCCATCTTTTTCTTTTGAGACAGGATCTCTATAGGCCTGGAGTTCACCTACCAGTGAGCCCCAAGGATCTGCATGTATCTGCCTCACCAACACTGGCATTACAAGTGTGGACCACCACACTTTTTCGTGTAGATTCTGGCGATTTAACTTGGGTCCTCATGAGTGTGAGGCAAGGACATCCCAACTAAACTGTCTCCATAGCCTAGCACCAGAAGTTTTCATTTCTTGACAAGGAGCAAAAAGAGGCCAACACTCCAAGCACATATGACAATAGGTAGTACAGAAAGTTTGTTTGCACTTGACTATCTGCCTTGAGAATATTTTTCTTCCTCAGGGTTTTATAGACTGGCAGCCTATTGAAAATCTCTCTCTGTAAATGAAATCAACATTCATTAAACTCACTGAGAGATTTAGTTAGCAAAATAGCCTAGGTATTTTATTACGTTTTACAGCAGGGAGCACTGAGCATTTCAACATCAAGGCGGGAAGCAACTAACTACAGAAATTACTCTGCGGAGGGAAGGCACTTGGGGTGACTGTGCCTCTCTGGAGAGCAAACATAGTCAGCAGAAGACTAAAGGCAGACAGATGTTTTGTTTGCTTTGGATCCCAAAGCAATAACCCTAGTGAGCTCTCTTTCACCACGGCTCTATTATCTCTCTCCCACTGGCACAAGCCCCCTGGCCTCCACCTGGCTCCCCTTTGCTGCCATAGCTCTTCCAAGATGGCTTCTGGGACCTTCCATTCCCTGTGGGCCAAGGGTGATGATGAATACAGCACCATGCACTCAGAAGTAATGAGCAGTACAGAGACGTCATTGAGCACAGGGCAGAAACAACTCCCTTCCTGAAGCAACACTTAAAACAGTCACTTGAAACTTGAATTTTTACTAGAAATTCACCTCAATGGCTTGTAAAATCCTTCCAGAAAAAAAGATAACATTCCTCCAAAGTAAATCTCAACTTCTTTTCAAGACATTAAACATGCAAGCACATTCCAGGCCCCAGGAGTCACACCTGGAAAGTAGTGGGGAGGGCCTGGGCATGGCAGTGTGTGTTATAGTCTCAGCTCCCAGGAGGAGGAGAGCCACTTGAGGCTGAAGTCAACCTGAGTTGTGAAGTCAATAGTGAGTTTAAGGGCAGCATGCGCTACATGTAGTAATACCCTGTCTCAAGGAGAACAGGAGGAGGAGGAGGGTGAGAAGGAGGAGAAGAGGAAAAGGGAGAGGGAGAGGGAAGTGGAGGAGGGAAGGAGACCTCACCTCCCTAGTACTGGAGTTATAGACACATCACTATGTCCCAGATTTTATTCTGTGCTGGCAATAGCACCTAGGACCCATGCCATGCTAGGCAAGCACTTGACCAACTGAGCTTTAATCCCCGGAGAGAGAGAGAGATTCTTTAATGAGCCCTCCCACCTCCATCCCATCCCCACTGTGTTCCTGATGGTTGCCTTGGTTTTCTGCGAAATGACAAGGGTGTCACAGGTAATGTTGCTTCTGGGAAGGCAAGGGAGAGAGGTCAGTCAAAAGTTCCTCAAATTTTCCTGTGTGTGTGTGTGTGTGTGTGTGTGTGTGCGCGCAAGTGTGTATATGTGTGACAGACAGAGAGAGAAACAGACTGACAGAGACCTGAGACCTACACAGCAGCTGAAGGCTTGAGTGAGGTTGCAAAGACTCAGGTGGATATTTACTAGAAATTCACCTTAATGGAATCAGGGAGGCAGGTTGGACTCTTGAAATAAGGACACTTCTGTATGCAAAGACATGCCTACCTTTCCCAGAGGAAACTCACTGGCCAGACTTCAGCTCCGTGAGAAGAAACTCTCAAGTCCTGAAGGGACTAAAGCGTATTTTACCATCTTAACCAGTTACCTTCCCAAGCCTGGTATACTCCAGATGTTGCTCATGTCTGAGCAAAGCAGGAAAGTCAGCATAGGCAGGTGAACTTTAACTGGCAGGCAAGCATATTCTAGTTCCTCCAAACCAGAAGGATACTGGAGTATCACCAGGCAAGTCACTGGTACTGTCTAGAATATTCTCATTCAACCCCCAGTAAGAAGAAAGCTTATACAAAATTTAATGATAATATATATAAAAAAAAAAATATATATAAATATATATATATATATATTTTTTAATTTTTCAATGAATTCCAGTACTGGTCTAACATGACATTTTTGGGAGTGTAAACTGAGGGACTCGGTGTAGTGTAACTTAACCCCCCTGGATAGGGGTACAGTAACCCACATAGAGACTCACAAGCTATGTGTCTTACTCCTTGTTCGATTGCTGTAAAGAGACATCATGACCACTGCAACTCCTTTTTTTTTTTTTTTTTTTTTTTTTTTTTTTTTGGTGTTTCAAGACAGGGTTTCTCTGTGTAGTTTTGATAGCTGTCCTGGATCTCGCTCTGTAGACCAGGCTTGCCTCGAACTCACAGAGATCCACCTAGCTCCCAAGTGCTGGGATTAAAGGTGTGCACCACCACCGCCTGACTGACCACTACAACTCTTATATAAGAAAGCATTTATTGGGGCTTGCTTACATTCAGAGGTTTAGTCCATTATCATCATGGCAGGAAGCATGGGGGCATGGGGGCAGACCTGCGAGTTCTACATCTGGATAGACAGGCAGCAAGAAGAGACACTGAACCTGGCTTAAGCATTTGAAACCCAAAGCCCACTCCCACTGACACACTTCATCCAACAAAGCCACACCTACTCCAACAAGATCACATCTCTTCATCCCTCTCAAGTAGTGCTACTCCCTGATGATCAAGTGTTCAGATCTTTGAGCCTATAGAGGCCATTCCTTTCAAAACCACCATACTGACTTGTAGTAGGTAGCTGTTCTGTCTATGATGCAGCAGGTAGCTGCTCCACCTGCCTATGACCTTGAAGTACATGCCCCTGGAGTGTGGCCTCTTGGAACCTTAATACCTGGGATGCACATAGGCATCTCTCTCTCTCTCTCTCTCTCTCTCTCTCTCTCTCTCTCCCTCTCTCTCTCTCTCTCTCATAGTTTTGGATGCTGAGATGGACCAGGCAGAAGAACAGTATGGACCATAGCTTGGCTTCCAGGACCCTACAATAAATCTCTCATGCTGTAGTGAGTTTTTATCCCCTAATAAATTCCTTGCCCGTTATACAGACTCTGTGGATTTCTCATTATATTGAGTATATTTGGCTGTTCCTAAAGACAAGCACATTATTTTGCATATTAGATATTTTCTCACTGCCGTGACTCCATAGTCAACAGGAAGCAAGTTGAGAAAGGAAGGATTTATTTTGTCTTCCGGTTTGAAGAGGTACAGTCCATCATGGTGAGGAAGGCGTGGCAGCAGAAACAAGAAGTAGCTGGTTACATTGCATCCACAGTTAGGAAACAGAGCAAAGGATTTAGCTGCTCAGTTTATTTTTACCTTTTATTCAGTCATGAAATCCCTTCCACAGAATGGAATCCTACAAATTTCAAGTGGATGGTCCCACCTCAATTAACCCTGACCTTGGAACTCCTTCACAGACAAGCCCAGTAGTTTGTCTGTGACTCTGAATCCCATCAAGTTGGCCACCAAGATGAACCATCACATAATGTAACAAACAGCTTGAGGGCATCTGCTAAATGATTAATCTTTGCATGGTGGCAAAAAGGAAATGTTTTATATATGCTTTCATCCAGGAATCCATGGGAAACTTACGGTATCTTTAAAAAACAAAACAAACAAACAAACAAAAAAACCACATGCTTTTGTTTGATACAGCTTCCCAGATAAAATAATGAGGACATGGGCAGGTCAAGAGAGTTCTGCAGTTTGAAAATTGAGGACCATTTTAATTGTACCTAATTTTTCGAGACATCTGTGTAGCCTTTCCTGGAACTCACTTGTAGCCAGGCTGGCTTGGAGATCCATCCTGAGTGCTTTGCTTTTTTTTTTTTTTTTTTTTTTTTTAATTGTACCTAATCTTTATTGTTTCATATTTATGATGGGAAGTACTCTGGACAAACCATTCATCAGCAAGATGTCACAGCTCACCACTCAGCAGAATTAAATTCTCCAATGTGAGCTCCTTTTCTAGGCGGGTCACATGCTAATCAATCATGTCCTACAACTTGGTCCTTTTAAATCATTCAACTGTGTTTTCAGGTCTCCTGTGCTGTGTGAGCAGAACAATGGGGTCTTTAATGAGAGAATTTCATGCCTGAGTGTTCATATCTTTAGAGGAAAGAAAGCCAGTGTTTTGGAGGGAATGATGAAAATATCAAAGTGTTTCCTGGGGTAAAAGGAAAGAGCATGCCTTCTGTGTTTTTCCTCATCTAGATTGAGCCCAGATTTTCTGAAAATCCATTAATATTTAACAAAATAAGTACCTTCCAATCCCTTTCCAAACCCCTATACCATGAAACTGAATAAATTGGAAATGATAGTATAGCTCATTAAAGAATTGGGTCACAGATTTGGCCAATGAAAGAATGATAGGCCATCAGTAAACGCAGGTGTTAGAGGGTGAATTGTGCTGGGACTCCTGACACACATATGAAAGTCTACCCCCCAACAAAATTGTATTTGGAGATAAGGGATTGATGGCTACTAATTATTATCAATTTGACAAGATCTATACTCACCAACGAGGCAACATCTGTGAGGAAATTTGTAGACTGTGTTAGTTGAAGTTGAAAGACTCACCTTAAATGTGGGTGTCAGGAGTCCTGGACAGAATGAAAAGGACAAAGCAAGCTTGGCACCAACATTCATCTCTCTTTGCTTTCCAACTGTGAATACAATGTAAGCAGCTGCCTCAAAACTCCTGCCCCATGCCTTCCCCACCACGGTGGACTACACCACCCAACCATGAGCCAAAATAAATCGTGCCTTCCTTATGTCACTCATATGTTGTCACAGCACCGAGAAAAATAATTCACAACGTTGACATCTTATTTAAGGCTAAGTGAAGTGAGATCCAATGTGTCTGGGACTTTACCTGCATAGACAGAAGGAAGTTGTGCACACAGAGAAGGCCACATGATGCCATTGGAAGATGGCAGCTGCTTATAAGCCAAGAGGAAAGGATCTGGAAAACAGCCCTGTCCACCCCTCAGCTTTTGACTTCAAGGCTTCAGAACTTTGATGAATTTGTTGTTGTCTACAAGCGCCACTGTGTGCACTGTGCTCCAACAGTCCCAGAGCCGAACAGAGCCACCCTTAAAACTGAGAACATTGTTCTGTTTGAATTTTGTCACCAGGATCGCTTTATTCAATCCATTTGTTTTCTTTTTCCGATTAATCCACTCCTTCAGCCAATGCTAATGTAGTAGTTACTTTCCTTACTCCTTTAATGACAAAAGCAATTCAGGGAAGAAGTTTGGCCCATAGTTCAAAAGCATAGTCCATCATTGTGGGCCAGGCATTATGGCAGAAACATGAGGTATCTGGTCACGCTGCGTCCACAATCCAGAAGCAGAGAGAAATGAATGCTGGTGCTTGGCTTGCTTTCTCCTCGTTTATTCAGTCCGGGACATCATCCCATGGATTGGAGCCACCCACATTTCAGATGATTATTTCCACATTGACTAGCTTCAGTCTAGAAAATCCTTATAGAAATCCACAGAAGTTTGTCCCCTAAATGGTTCTAGATGCTGTCAAACTGACCATCAGTGTTAACTATTACAGCCAGGACCAGCTTGGTGAGCTGAGATTCCTACTGATGAGAGTGAGCTGGATTTACTTGGGACTCTGGGGGCTAAAGTGCCATTATCACTACAGCATCATGAGCAAAGCGACAGTGATAGGGCTTATCTGACAACTTCCAAACCCATGGGCCAAAACACATGCTTGCTCTTTGAAGGCCTTTGCATCGGGTCTTTGTCATGGTGACAGGCGTCTCACCGATGTGGTGATGGACATTTAATTACCTGGTAGGTTGCTTTCTGTCTCCTCTCACCGTGCTTCAAGGTGCGTAAGAGGAAGGTACAGGTACAGCTTATCCACTGTGACCTTCACGTCTGTGCTGAATGAATGGTGGAGCCATCAGTATTTATAGCTAACTCTCATCCTTGAATGGGATTTCCAGGGAGGTTTTCCACAGTATATGTGTGACGGGAATAACAGGGAAGCAGATGACTCTTCTTTCTCTTGTACCTGATGAGGTCAATGGGATCCCTAGATAGACATTTACAGGTCTTAGAACCTTGTATTGCTGCCTCCTGTTTTTCATGTGCTTCTGTTTTAAAAGGAATGGCTTACTGAATCATGCTAACATCAGTAGTCCTATTCTGACTGTTTTTAAGGAGTTCACAAACCAAATAAGAAGAGGCAAAGAAACAACAAATATGATTTTCAACATCAAGTAAGAGAAAATGGATGTGACAGCACAGAGGTTGGGATGTTTATTCTCTGTGAGAGTATGACAGCCAAGACAGCCCAGAGAAGTGACATCTGGGCTGGATCTGATGGATAACCTTGGCCATCAGAGTGGGGAATGAGACATCTGTAAGGCAGCAGCTGCTTAAGTCAGCCCGTGTCCATGTACATGACCTGTTCCGAGAACCGTGAGTCATCTTGGGGGTGAGAGGGAACAACCACTTTATACAGTCAACTAGGAGACATGCTGAGGCTGAGGCTCCAACTTTGTGACCCTGGGTTCGTAAGCAGACACCGTCCAAGTTCATCACTGGGTCAGAGTTCACTGGCTGAGTCTAATCAGATGTCTGTGTTTAGTCTGTAGTGCCTAAGGGACTCAGTCTGCTCACAATATTCAAACCCCAGGGAAGTTTTGGGTCTACTTTAGAGGAATACTGACTTGGCTCCTTTGCCCATTTTTAAACTGGGTTTTTCTCTCTGCTGAAAGGTAGGCGTTGCTCTTGGCACCCAACGTGACCTTTCTGACAAATGGCCTGCAAGTCCTTCCTTCCTCTTGGTTTTGTTGATGAGTTCCATGTCATGAATCGTCTGTTTAGTTTGACAGACCTGTGACTGCCTGGTTTTCCTTTTGTTGTCTGAACTTTTGATATTACACCCTAAACAAGACCAATGCCAGAGAATTTTCTCCACTTCCCTCTGTGGTGTCAGGTTTTATGTTCAAGTCTTCATTCCATTTTAAGGTGGTGCTTTTGTAAGGTATTGAAATCTTCCGTGTCATTCTGTCACGTGTGGCTGGACAGTTTCTGCAATTCATTATTTTTAATTATAACCTTTGATGAGTAGAAGTTCTTGATTTTTAAAAAGCACAAGTTCATTGGCCTCTTCCTTTCTTGGCAGCGGGCTTCTGGCCTCTTTTAGATTTTATGTCTGTGCTCTTCATTGCTAATATGTATTTACTCTCATGTCCACTTGAATATGAATTGTATTTGCACACTGACTTTTACCCGATGACTGTAATGAATATACCTATTAACTATGCATTTAGTAATGACTTGTCCTATCACACAGTCTAAGACCACTTTTAATATTTCAGGTAAGTAAACTCTTTATTCATAGTTTCTAGAAATTCATTTTTTGATTTAGATGTCTCTTCTACTAAAATAGATTAAAATGTTTTTTAACAATGAATGGTTTGACTTTATCAAATAGCTTATCTTCATTTATCAAAATAATCATAATTCCCTCCTGATTTTTACAATTATGAAAATTTGCATTGATTGATGTTCTTAACAATGAACAGCCTGATTTTTTTTGATGTGAACTCTATTTGCATGTGGTGATGTGGTGCTTTAAAGTCATTGTGGGTTTTATTAGAAAGCATATTTATTGTCGAAGGCTTTTTCATCAATGAAGAAAAGAAATTGATCTGCAACGTCAGTCTCAAGATCTGTCAGTCTTTCTTTGGTGTCAGTGTTAGGAAATGAACGATGTGATTCAGCGGGTGTGATTCTGTTGTCTTTAGAGATTGCTTCCTTTCCTGGAGGGGGAGGAGATGAGGGGCAGACCACCTGATGCAACCAGAAACTGGCAAGATTTGAGCCAGTTTCTGTTCTTCTGAGGTCTGAGGTCTGCTAATTTTCTGAGTTTTGTTCTCCTCCTGAGATGCCACCTTCCACACCTCTGAATGGCATATTGACAGAGCACCCTCCTTTGAAATGCCTTGATATTAAAACTCTCTCTCATCAGCACCCCTAGGCTGCTAAAAAGCTGTGCCTAACACTTCAGCTTCCAGGCTTCTCTCTGCTTCCTTAGGCGCCTTCACTGTGTGCACAGCATACAAGTCTGCACATGCTGCCCAGGGGACTCAGAATCTGCACAGAATTCTAGCACGGTAGTTCCCTTTCCTCTGGGACTTTAGAGCCTCGTATTCTGGCTCACTCAATAATACTCATCTCCAATGTTTGTCACCTCAGGCTAGGAAGGCTGGGGAATGCATGGGCTGTCACCTTTCTGCTCGGTTCCTTGCCCCCACATCACCTATCATGACTTAGTCAGTGTTGCAGCATGGGACACATCTCAGAAGCCTGCTTGCTCTCTGGAGCTGCTTTACCAGCTGCTTGTTTGCTGTTTCACCTTCTCCAGCATGTGTGGGCTTAAGGCAGGTGGCTGGCCTGTGTGAGCTATTCCATCATTACAAAAAAATCAGAAGTTACGTTCTGGAGTTGCTGAGGGCAGATTTTTTTGTGAGTCTCAGGTCATCATTATGGCAGCCCTATCCTTTTCCTCCCAGTGAAACTGGATCTTACTTGATTCTATCTATCTGTATAGGATTTGGGTTGTGAAGACAGTTCAGCAGGTAAAGTACCTGTCCACCTAGCATTGAGGACCCGAGTTCAGATCTGGAGCAGCCACATAAAAAGTCTGGCACACAAGTGCTAGTGCACACCTGTGATCCCAGCAGAGGAGATGCAGAGAGAGGGCTCCCTAAAAAATGCTGCCCAGCCAGCCTAGTTGAACCAGCAGCAAGCCCTAGACCCCAGCAAGAGATCTTGTCTCCAAAAGTTAAGGTGAATTGGAGGCTGGAAGGATGTTTCATGGTTTAAAACAGTACTTAGTGCTCTTGCAGAGGAGCTGGCTTTGGTTTCTAAGACCCACTCATGTGGTACACAGACATACAAGGAGGCTAAACATAAACATAAAATAAAAACCATAATAAAGAGTGATTGAAGAAGGCACAGGCCTCTGACTCGCGCACATGCACTCGCACACACTCATGCACATTTGTGTGCACATGGGGGAAGGATGCATCACTAAAAAAAATCTTCAGTGTGGATCCTTCTCTAATTACTCTTTGAAAATACCGGTCAATGTAGCAATGTTGAGACTCAAACCTAGAGAGCTTCTTCCAGGCTGGCCTGTGTTTCTCCACCAAGATGCCTCATGGATACCACCTACGATGCATCCCCAGAGCTGACATCCTATCCTTCCACACTTCCTTGAGGAAGGAATATTTTCTCATGCTGGCTGGAGCATGAATATATTCTTAAAGCTATGCATGGATACTCTACAAATACACCCAAATGTTCAGTCAAACCAGTTGCCCAGCAGAGAACCATCATCCCTTAATCCTCCATTTTTTATCCTTAAAAAAGCCATTCCAAGAAAAATGAATGGCAGCTCCTGCAGACAGACATGTACAAGGGAGATCCAGGCATTATTGATATTTACAAGACTGGGAAAACATTCACATGCCTTGCTGGAAGCCTTGGGAATAATGGCAGAGGAGCCTCTCCATAAAATGAAGGCTAGCACCTCGGCCTGGTTTCCTCTGTGCAGCTCCCCTGGTGGAACATTCCCTGCTGGTGCTAACTCCTCTTCTAGAAAGTTCATGTTTCCCAGGAGGTCCCAGGCTGGGAGAGGTGCCTTTAATTTAAGAATGTAGGCTCAAAGTCTCTCATTCTCTCTAGCTCTCTCTCTCTCCTCTCCTGTCTGATATTCATTCTTATCCTTTTCTTCCCCATCTCTTCTCACACACTCTTTCTCTTCTACACCTCTGCTCCCTCATTCTTTGTTCTCTCCTTCTTTCTTACTCCCTTTCTCACACCACCATTCCATCTGGCAAGTGCTGCTACAGGATGATGGAGTGGCATCCCTAGGTGTTGTCCACACATCCCTGACATCCACAGACTGACTGTATTAACTTCTTGCCATTCGGTCAGCACCAACTCTGCCAGTGAGCTACATTTGAGAATCTCTCCACAAACTGCCAGTGAATGACTTTCAGGATTGAGGTCATGTGACCAGTCTGCTCCAAGATGTTCATGAGATGTCTAGCTTGAAAACTTTTCCAGAGCCAGCTGCAGAAACACAGAATTCTGCCCACCTACTCATGTGAAACCATTGTTCACTGGTGCTTACTCTTCTGTACATTAAGTTCACACCTCTGAAAGCTATGAAGATTTGCTAATGCAGGAAGAGTTATTTCATGGCAAAATGGTAGCTGTGATGTTTTCTGTCCGGCTTGGTCTCAAGGACAGCTCTGTTCTGTGTATAAAGATGCCATTGCCCCTGAAGAAAGCAAGCCTGTGGTTTCTTACTGAATTCCTGGGCATCAAGACCATGTCTTCTCATTTGCACAGCTTCATTAATACCATCAGTGACAATTACCATCCTGAAACTCGTTAAGGCAAAGACACTGGCTACACTTGGGTTTCACACACATGCTACTCTTGGTGTCTGCTAAAGAAAGTTCCCAAGATGCCAATGGGTGGGTAAGGGAAAAGAGGAGTTGGTTCCAACAAACAAAGGACAGCTTACTTTGTAGGAGGTATCAGACACAGGGACTTGGAGAGAAGGTTCCTGTATTCTGGTTAGTCACCACAGCACTTGGGAGCAGTTCTGAGATACCACATGGGAGAAACTGTTTTAAGAAGTACTAGCTAGGGTGTCTGGCTATAGTTGGACTTTCTTTGAACCACTAGTTCCTGAAAAATGACATGGAAAATTTTATTAATTATGAAATCTTGGTGTTGCTGGAGAGCTTCTCACCAGGTCCCACCAAGCCCCGCAGTCCCACAACTCACGTATAAAATAATCACTCAGATGCTTATATTACTTATAAACTATATGGCTGTGGCAAGCTTCTTGCTAACTGTTCTTATATCTTAAATTAATCCATTTCCATAAATCTATACCTAGCCATGTGGCTCATGGCTTACCAGCATCTTTACATGCTGCTTGTCCTGGTGGAGGCTGGCAGTGTCTCTCCCTCCTTCTTCCTGTTTCCCCAATTCTCCTCTCTCCTTGTTCTGCTTATACTTCCTGCCTGGTCACTGGCCATCAGTGTTTTATTTATATAGAGTGATATCCACAGCATCTTGGCCTTAGCTTAGGCTTGTTTCCAACTAGCTCTTAAAACTGAAATTAATTTATATTAATCTACATATTGCCACATGGCTAGTTACCTCTCCTCAGTACCATAAGTCCAACTTCCTCCGAGTCTGTTTGTCATATCTCCCACCTCAGATTCTTTTTCAGAGTTCCTATCTCTGCCTGGAAGTCCCATAATCCTCTCCTGCCTAGCTATTGACTGTTCAGCTCTTTATTAAACCAATCAGAAGGTGCCTTAGACAGGAAAGGTAAAACAGAGACATCTTCACACAGTGCACAAAAAGATTATCCCAACACAGTCCCCTACACAGGCTATGACTATCATTATGGTTTAAATGTGAGGTGTCCCCCATGGGTTCATACCTTTGGACACTTGTTCCCCAGCTGGTGGCTGTTTGGGAGGGTTGCAGAACCTTTAGGAGGAGGTGGAGACTTGCTAATGGAAGCATATTCCTAGGGGTAGGTCTTGAGGTTTCAGAGCCCAGCCCTACGCCCTGTTCACTCTCTGCTTCCTGACTATGGATGCAATGTGGCCAGTCAGCCTCTACTTCCGGCCACCATACCTTCCTCACCATGGTGGAATGCATCCCTTAGAACTGTAAGCCAGAATAAACCTTCTGTTTCCTTAAATTGCTTGTCAGGCATTTTGTCAGAGCTGTGATAAAAGTCAGCCACACACCTGCAATTCTTCATAAGGTCCCTAAGTGCATGCATGTCATTTGTGTGGGCCACCTCATGCTCCATCTGATGACAGGGGACTATAAGTTATTAACGAATGCCTACCCAACCAAAGCCCCCTGAGTTGGGCAGAAATGACTCCGACATCTTTCCATTACGGAGGTCACCCTCTGAAGAACAGGTAGTTCACCAGGATTCTAGCAATGAAGTTTGGTGTCACCAATCTTTACCTCCTTTGCAACAGAGAGGAAGTTCCACTTCTGGAATGATCTTCCTGCTTCCTTCTTCCCAGGACTCTCCCCCTGCTCTCTTTTCTTCACAATGGTGACAACTACTGCCACTAAGGGAACAATTAAGGAAAAAATGTCAGAGCAACAGAAATGCCACTGCAAAATAAAATCTTAGGTTTATAGTGTCATTGAGCAGTGGGCAGTATTTCAAAGCTCTGTCCCACTGTATCTCAAAGGAAACTCGTTTGCTCTGATTTCCTGCCATGGCTGTAGGAAAATGGTAATGAGCCAAGCATTAAAAACTACTCTGGAGTAATTAATAAACATGTCAAAACCTGCCTTTGTTGTTCCTACATGCAGACTGTATCTCACAATAAATAATTAATACACCCTTTTCCCCAATCCACATACTACCCTAGCTACCCTCTTTCAAAATGAAAGAAAAAAATCCAAGAAGGCAATTACTTCTACGGTCACCTGTGGGATCTTTCTTTAGCTTGGCTTTGCAACACAAATATCATCATTTTAAAACCAGATATCTGGATGCCATTCTGTTGCACAGATTCTAGACACAAAAATATTCAAGAGTGGGCATTAAGTTGACCTTCCTGGGCTGGGGAGATGACTCAGAAGATCCAATCTTGCCTCAAAAGTTCAACAACCTGAAAGTGGCCCCCAGAACCTATGTTAAAAAAAACAAAAAAAACAAAAAAAAAAAAAAAAAACTAGTGGCATGTGCTTGTAATCCTAGCACAGGGAGAGGCAGAAACAGGAGGATTCTTGGGCTTAATGATCACTCAGCCTGATCTGTATGATGAGTTGCAGGCTAGTAACTGACCCTGTCTTGAAAACAAAACAGACAGAAACCAAAAAAACGATGTGGGTGGCACCTGAGGAAGGATACTCAGTGCTGTCCTTTACCTCCATATGTACATGACACACATGAACACATGAACAGACACACACACACACTCACACACACACACCATACCTGTACCCCCACATACACCCAGAAATATATGAACATGCATACAAAAAACACTATAAACACATGCACATGAAAACAAACCATAAATATTATTTTCTGTGCAGAGTGTGATTGGTTGGTTGATTTATTGTTTTTTGCTTTGATGTATACATTACACAGATGGCCAGGGAGGACTCATACCAAAAAGTCACAAAGTTGAGCAGGAGCTGGAGATGATTCAGTAATTAGAAACATTTACTGCTCTTGCAGAAGACCAGAGTTTAATTCCCAGCACCCACACCAGGCAGATGACAACTGCCTGTAACTCCAGCTGGAGAGGGACCCGAAACCTTAGAGGGTTCTGACAGTCACACGTGTACACACGTGTACACACACACACACACACACACACACACACACACACAATTTAAAATAAATCTTTTAAAAAAATGTTTCCAGGCCAACAAGATCCAAATATTAAAATCCTGTCTTAAAAAAATAAGTTGGACAGGCCTGCTAGACCCCGGCACACCACTGAATGTTCCCTGTCCATCTGCAAATGAGTTTATTCGCTTAACTGTGTTGACTCTCACATAAGTACTTACCAGCTGTGTACCTAGAAGGATCCAGAGAGAACTTACAGAATGTTCAAATCACAAACCTGAAACAGTAAACAGAACACATGGGCAAGAGCAGCTGCCTCTAGTGTTCTTTGGGTCCCTAAGACAGAACCAAGCAAATAAATAAGAATGATATGATTTCCCCTTGAAATGGAACTCAGTGCTCAGGGTGTGACATCCATTTGAATTGATTCTGGAGTCAGACTTGGTGGTGCTTGCCTGAAATCTTAGGACTGAAGAACCTGGAGGGGAAGTAAGGCTTTGTGTCCAGGGCTAGTCTGGGCTACACAGAGAGACCCTGTGTCAAAAAACAAAAACAAAGCACGCATAAAACACACACACACACACACACACACACACACACACACACACACACACAGCAAGTAAGCAAACAAACAACTGCCCCCAAGCCAAAACAAACAAGAAATAAGGAAAGAAAAGGGGAGGAGTGAAGAAAGGAAGGAAGAAAGAGGAAGAAGAAATCCACTGATTTAGGATAGGAGCACAAGATAAGCACAAGACATTTAAAAGTCTGGGCCTATTAACATCTTTTTTGTTTGTTTTGTTTTGTAAGCCAAGGTCTCACTACAGAGCCCTGGCTGTCCTGGAACTCACTCTATAGACCAGGCTGGCCTCAAACTCACAGAGATCCACTGGGATTAAAGCTGTGCACCCCTACTGCCAGGCAACATCTCCTTTTCAAAGGAGCAGAGCCATTGGATCTCACCTGGGATTCCACACACTCCTTCCTATAGCTCCCCAAGCCCCAGTTACAGAGTCTTGCATGAGGTTTTAGAAAGTACTGGAGTATAGGAGATGTGGGAATTTGACTTGGTGGGGACTGTTAGAATTCTGCCCTCTCCAGCTACATGACTGCACATGCGCAGCTCAGGAGTTAAGCAAAGGGGCTTGTGTCTTATGTCATCAGTGTGCGCTGGCGACTACACGTGCCAAGCGTGGTCACGCAATGAGTGCATGTGTTGTGTAGCTCCATACCAGGAGCCCTTAAAAAGCTAGGTACAGACCCTACCCTCTCTTTCTCCAGCTCTGCTCTGCTCTGCTCTCTCCCACACTACCATCTCTCTCTCTCTTTCCTCCCCAGGCCAGGTCCTTTTATCTCTCCTCCCCTTCCTCCTAATAAAGCTCTCCACTACTAAGCAACTGGATTCTGTCATGAAAGCTCTCCACTATTAAGCAACTGAATTCTGTTGTGACTGTGACCTTTCCACGGGTAACCAGTGCTGCCACCATCTAATGCCACTACCAGCGCCATTTATCATTCATTTCAGGAACTCTAGGGATACAGTTTTCAGGAGTCATCACCCAGGCTGGGGTGGGCATGTTAGTCCTGCAGCTGCCTTTGGGTCAGCCATGTTTCTGTAAGTAACCCCCAAAACCTCACTGGAGTTCACCAAGCTGGACTTAGATGAAATTGTTTCTTTGGCCTTGTCATGTGCTATTTGAGAAGAATAGATGTTCCTGTATGTCTCCCCAGGAAAAATCACAAACACCCCCATAATGTCAATAGTAGGTGTTACTGGAGAAGAATAATTGTCTTCTAAAACTCAAGAATCTTTCAGTATGTGTAGGATCCTCCAGCTCTTACGAAATCACCAAGCCTTTAACCTTATGTGGCAGAATGCTGGCAACATACTGGGCAGACAGGGGTTCGTTCTTGTGCCCTAAGAGTCAACGAGGCCAAGTCTACGCTTCAGACTGAACTAATGAGATAAACTGGGTACTGTGCTGTGGTGCACGCCTCTAATCCCAGTACTAATCCCTCTTCCCTCTCCCTCACCACTCCCCTCTCTCTCACCCCTCCCTTCTCTCTCCCCCCTTTCCTCTCTCCCCCCTGCCCTCTCTCTCCCCCCTTTCCTCTCCCTCACCCCTCCCCTCTTCCTCACCCCTCCCCTCTCCCTCTCAGAAACACTTGAGGTTTGGTGACCATCACCAGACCTTTGGCAGAAGAGAAATCTGGGCTCAGCTCATTAGAGGATTTCCCTCTGCCGCAGTGACAGAGAACCCAGTAAGCCTCCAAAGAGCAGGTGTGTTTGTCATGCATGAGTGCCCAGAGAGAAAGTGGATGTGTGAAGAAATGCTTGGTCACCAGAAACAAGACCCTCCAAACTGGTATTGTCTGTGGCTTCACTTTGAAGAACAAACCACAGAAACAGGGAGTATCCAATCCTTGATGGATGGCCACTGAACATTTCCAAATGTCACTGAAGCTACAGGCATTTCAGACTGGCTGCTAAAGGATTAGTCTGGTACCCAGTCTGGTTGTCCTCAGGAAAACCACCATGGTAACAGATAACAGCCATAGGTTATCTCAGACTACAGCAGTAATATGGAACTAAGGTGACCATGCATAGTTCAAAGCCATTTCTTTCTCATGTCATTAGAATGTTCTACTAAGGACACAGACATTTTAGGGCTCTGCATTAACTACTGCTTTTGTTGCTATGGACAAAACACATGACAGCCACCATAAAAGATGGTGCCATGGGAAGTAGTGGTCGTCCCTGTTCAGATAAGCCTCTCTGGAAAGACCCCCTCTGACATGCCCACAAGTCTGTCTCCTCAGTGATTATAAATCCCACCATGTGGACAATAAGAATTAATTATCACAACCCCACCCCCTCCATTGCATTAAAACTTACTTGTAAGGGGCAGGGGAGATGAGTCTGTAAGTTCAGAGCTCAGTACCCACATCAACAGCTCACAAGTGCCTGTAACTCCAGCTCCAAGGAATCTAGGGTCCGCTGATGGCCCTCATAGGCAAACATCCATACACACACAGACACACACACACACACACACACACACACACACACACACACACGAGAGGAGGTTAAAGAGGTGTGTGTGTGTGTGTGTGTGTGTGTGTGTGTGTGTGTGAAGTAAGATAAAGACAGTGAGTTTTCCTCGCTCCAACTTCCACTTGGAGTGCCCTATGTGACCTCTAGCCATGTATCTTGGGCTCCAGGACACACACACACACACACACACACACACACACACACACACACACAGACCATCTGGCGGCCTTGCTAGGTATGGTGATTGCAGCTCAGCAGCTTGCTGATCTATTTCTAGCAAGCTATCCAGGGCTGATGATATTACTGGTGTTCAGATGACGTTCTGAGAGCCAAGGGCCTGTAGTATAAACTCTAACTGCCATTTTCCAGAGTTTACTCCATGGGCTCAAACCTGCCCTTCCATCTCCACCATCTGCCCTTCTCTTGCTCACTGACTCCTGGAGAGTATGCCCTTAGCTGGCTTAAAAACATACCTCACATTGCTACATCTGCTCTACTTGCTTATATTGACTCTTCCTAGAACATTTGGGGTCACATCTGTTGTCTTACTTGCTTGAAAGTACCTCACTCACATTGAAGAGGTTTCAACTATTGCTTTGCTCACAGAGAAGATACACGCTGGGCTGATGTACACTGGGTTGATGCACACTGGGGTGAAATGAAACACACTGGAGTGATGTATAAAGAGTTGATATGCACAGAGGCAATGCATGCAGGGTGATGCACACAGGGATGGTGCATACAAAGGTGATGTGCATGGTGGTATTATACACAGAAGTGATGCGTATAGAGGCAGCTATGCTTTATCCCCTGCTATCTGGTCACATTGAGACTCCTGGCATGATGCAAATTGCATCACACTACATTTTGTCATTTATTTAACAGGTTATTTAACATATGCAAATATAGACTCCATGTTAAATACCACGTCTTGTTTGCATTTAATTTTTCATGTGTGTAGGTTTTTGTCTGCATGCACATCTGTGCACCACATGCACACCTGGTGCCTTCAGATGCTGTATGAGGATGTCTGACCTCTTGGAACTGGAGTTACAGATGGTTGAGAGTTGCCATGTGGGTGTCGGAAATCGAGCCCAGGTTCTCTGGAAGAGCAGCTAGTGGTCTTAAATGCTGAGCCATCTCTCCAGCACCTTATTTGTATTTCATCTGCAATACATCATAGTACCTGCTATATAGCACTTTTAAAATAAATGCTGTCTTAGTTGAGGTTTCTAATTAACTGAACAGGTTTTCTAAAAACACCATCACCAAAAGCAATTTAGGGAGGAAAGGGTTTGTTTCATTTTACAACACGTGGTCCATCATCCAGGAGAGTCAGGGCAGGACTCAAGGCATACACCTGGAGTGAGGAACTAATGCAGAGGCCAGGGAAGAGTGCTGCTTACCAGCTTGCTCAACCTTCTTTTTTATAGCACTGAGGACCACCATCCCAGGGGTGCCACCACCCACAGTAAGCTGAAGCAATCAACCACCAATCAAGAAAATGCACTACAGATTTGTCCACAGGCCAGTCTGGAGTGGGGCATTTTCTAAATTGAAGTTCCCTCTTCCCAAATGTCTCTAGCTTGTCAAGTTGACATATAACTAACCAGCACAAATGTTAGTTAAAATAACATTAAGTAATACATCACAGCTGTCCAAAACAAGAGTGGATTGGATCTTAAGGAACATACAGTGAGGCATTATATAAACCGAACGTGGTGACTAGTGGCTGTACTCTGGCCACTCAAGATGCAGAGGCAGGAGAGTAACCCCAGGTCCCAGGCCATCCTGACATATAAGATCTCACAAAGGAAAAATAAAGATAAAACAAGGACTTAATAAGTCGAGGTCTTGATTTAAATACACTGGTTAGGTGGTAAAGCAGTGAGGGAAAATCTTCAAATGGGGTAGGCAATGGAAAAAGGGAAATCCTCAGCATAAAGAGGACAGGATGTAAAAGGGACCCTGTCTTAGTGTTCTGTTGCTGTGAGTTGACACCAGTTCAGGTCCTCGTTCTCACACAACAAGCACTTCACCCACTAAGTAGTCTCCCCAGCCACGCTCTTGTTTATTTTTGCTTTAAGTGGGAATGTTTACTAAACTGATGGAAGATGAGCAAATTGGGAAAAAAATTCTGACCATCAACCCACCTGAAAAAAAAAGTCTCCATGAATAAGGCAGCACTTATAATTCAGTGGGAGGAGTTCATTAACTAGCTCTATGGAGGAGAGAGATGCAGAGTGTTGGTCAGTGTTCTCAGCAGGAAGATGTTTGATAGGTGTCGGATGAAGATTGCCAGCTCTGAAAATAGAAAGCAATGCTTCATGACTCCTGATGATGTTCTCATTTTAATACAGACCAGCCAAGGGTTAATATTTCTTCCAAATTGTGCTTCCCTGTCCACTCTCCTCAGAATCCTAATCTATCCCACAAAAGAAAAATGAGGCAATTTCCAAAAACCTTTATTGCAGGGCTATATGAATGGATGGAGATAATTTAGAAGGCATTACCCTCACCCCTAGGTAGCACTGAAAATCGCCTTACGATTTAGCCAGCCCTAGGATGCCTGTATATTATTATGTGATCTTGTGGTTCATGTTGGTGATTAAGCAGCGTTGGAAAACCTCCAACCAGGGCACAGCTAGAAGGGTCCCTTAGACGTCTTGAAGACTGAGGGCTTCTCGTACAGGAGAAGTCCTTCCTGCTCGACAGCTGCCAGGCATATTTAGTTATAGCTCTCCAGATAGTTCGCATTCATCTCAGGGTTTAATTACTAAATGCTGGATTTTCCAATCAGCTGCGGCTTGGAGGCCTGAAGAATTTGCTCTCGGGTTCTCTGGTAAATGTTAAGTCTTTCTTGCTGAGTGACAACTAAGCATCACTTGGGAGCCTGAGGGGCCAAGGAGATCTGCAAGAAACAAAGATGCAATGTTGGGCCTCTGAAGAACGCAGATGTCGGTGAGAGAAAGAACTGATGAGGACATCTAAGGGAGCCAGCTGCCATTTTTGTGACCCCAGCAACATGCTCTTCAGAAAGCACGCTTGTTCTGGTGCTGAAATGGCTTCTTCTCACACGCACAAAGCTGCCCGTCCCGAGTCTCCTGAATGCATTCTTTGGACTTATATATAGCACTTGTTCTCAGAACGAAATTGTGGGGTGACAATAATATCATTGTTGTTCTTCTGTATCAAAGACCTCCTTCATGAGCAAAGCCATGTTCGCAGGCTTGCATGCCTCTCTGAAGTGCTCTTTCATCAGGGTTTAATGCTACCCAAGATCATTAGAGATGAGAGGAAAGCTCCAGGATGCCTTGAGTCAGGAGGCTTTGCTCTCAGCTTCTGAAGCAGAAAGGATATTAGAAAGCCTGCTGTGCTGGGCATGGTGCTGTGTGCCTGTAATTCCAAAACTTTGGAGGCAGAGGCATGAAGATCAGGAGTTCAAGACCAGCCTGGGGAACTGTCTCAATAAAAATCAATAATGGATTAAAATAAAAGCCAGGTATAAAGTTTAAAGCCATACATACAGCATTGGGCAAACTTCAGGAACTAAGAAGGGTCATATCTTTCTTTTATTTATATTTATTTCTTGTTTGTTTGGTGTGATTGCATGTGTGTACTCGTGCATGCATACACAGTATGTATGTGTGTGAGGTGTGTGTGTGGTATGGTCACACATCTGTATGTGTTTGGCTTCGTACATCAGTGGGCACATGTGCTGAGGTCAAATAAGGACACTGAGTGTCCTGCTCTATCACTGTCCATCTTATTCCCTTGAGGCATGGTTTCTCACTACACACAGAGCTAAGTTGGCCAACAGCAAGCCCAATCAATCCTCCTGCCTCAGCCCTCATATCATGGGGGCAATAAGCACATATGGCCACACACTGTTTTATACGTGGATTCTAGGGGACTCGAACTCAGGTTCTTTGGTTTGAATTCAACTGTTGAGCATCTTCCTAGCCCTAATTTGCAGCTGTTTTATGCTCAGTGCATTTTTTATGATGATCGCATGCACCTTTACACTTTCTGCTCCATCTCCAGTTCTCTTCTGTATTTATTAGAAAAGCCCGCATACTCCTCCTGACTGCCTCCCTCCCCAGCCCATATTCTCTCTGCTTACCTACTTTCTTGGAAACAGATACCACCAACCTCTGCTCTCCCCTCCCTGCACTCCAGACTCATCCACACTACTGCTGACTCTCATCTTTTCTTGGCTGGGATAAAAGCACCAAAACTTGTAGCATGAATAAAACCAAACTGTTGGCTTCTTCATTTAAATTGTAAATTTTACTTCGAGACACACTAAGTTCAAGCCTATGTAAGAAGAAAGACAAATTCAGACAGAAATGGGAGTGAGAGCAGCTCATGCTCTCAGGAGAAGAAGCTACATTCACGTCGATGATATTTGTCCCTTTCGTCGATTTAACGAAGTACTCGGCAAGAAGCATCTTGAAATCGGAAGGGTTTGTTCTGCTCACATTTGAGGAGATACAGATGACTATCACCATGGGGAAGAGAGAAGGCAAAGCAGGAAGCAGAGAGCAGACAGGAAGTGGGACTCAGCTAGGAAGCCTCAGGCCTGCTCAGTGACATATTATATATATAACCCTTTATGTGTTTTACCGTTTTAAATGTGAGGGTAATTCAGGCTGTGAAGATGGATCAATGGTAAACACTTGCCATACAAGCGGAATAAAGATCCCTGAGAATGCACATAAATGCCGAGTGGATTGACAATCCAGCTACAATTCTAATCTGGGTCGGTGGAGACAGGAGAGATCCAGATATGCTGCTACCAAGACTATCCATATTGTGGACTCTGGGTTTGATTGAGAGACCCTGCTATGGTGATATTTTATTTGTACTGAAATGTGAGTTTATTTGTATGTTAATAAATAAAGTTGCCTGGGGGTCAGAGTTAATAGTAACCCATAGCTGAGCTGGGCGTTCGTGGTGCATACCTTTAATCCCAGCACTTGGTAGGCAGAACTAGGTAGATCTCTGTGTGTTCAAGGATACAGCCAGCATTGGAGACACACGCCTTTAATCTCAATACCAACCATAGAAGACCTGGAGGTCTGTACAGACAGGCAGTGGCGAGGCAGTCATGTGGTTGGGTTTACAACCAATGAGAAGGCAGAACAGAAAGTCTGTATAAAGATCAACACACAGGAAGTAGGTCTCTCTTGGCTGAAGAGGATTGCTGAAGCAGGAAGGGTAAGGCTCTTAGCTCTGACCTCTTGGGCTTTTATCATTACATTGGTTCTATGTTTTTTATTTAATAAGACAGATACTTCTACACCTTGCCACATTGAATACAGTAGAAGAATGATGTCAGGAGGATTCCTGACACTGATCTCAGGGATCCACAGGCACACCTACACAGGGTCACATTCACCCACACATGTGACCATGCACATGCAAAACATACCATGTACTCCACATCCCAAAAAATGAAAGAATAAAAGCAAAATAAGCATTATTTAAATTTGGTTGCAACTAGCAGAAAGCCATAAGACAGCTGGCAGTTGGTAATACTGATCAAAAGAATATACTACAAATGAAGCATATCACCACACACTCCATCTGTGTGCTGTTCCATCCCTGCAGTAATTTCTTAGGTGTACACTATTAGTACGCATGTTGTAATTAATGGTGGTCTATATAATACAAACTGTGCTCCTGAACCAAGTGATTATATTATGTATACTTTACATTAAGGAAAACAGGCTGTAGAAATGATATTTGTAATCAGCTTCTACTCCAGTGCTCTTGCTCTCACTGACAGGGAGGTTAGCCGTTCCATAGAGCAGCTAAATTTTGTAAGATCTTATTCATATAAATTCAAGTGCTACTCTCACCCAATACTTTCCATCTTTGATTCAGTTCTCTGGAGCCACAGGCAAGTCTTTTTTCAGCTACACACTTGTGGTGATTTGCATGAGAATGTCCCCCATAGGATCAGGCATTTGAACATGGTCCCCAGTTGGTGGCGCTGTTTGGGGAGGTTATGGAGAGGCACAGCCTTGCTGGAGAAAGATCATAGCTAGTGGAAAGATGTGAGAGTACAAAGCATTACTGTGCTTCCAGGTTGCTTTCGCTACTTCATGATTGTGGTCCAGCTGTGTACACTTAGCTTCCTGTCCAGGCTGCCATGCCTGCTGCTTGCTGCTCTGATTCCTTGCCACAACGGACTTGTCATCTCGGGAATCATAGTCAAAATAAACTCCTCTTGCGTAAGTTGCTTTTGGTCATGGTACATTATCATAGCAACAGAAAATAACTAATACACATATGTACAGAAATATATTTATTTAACTATTTGGGGAGTACCAGAGATGAATAAATATATTATTCAGTCATGGAATCTTGGAGGTCCATACACTTGGCAAGTCTTCTGCCACTGAACTGTACTTCCAGCCATCTTTTTCCTTTAAGACTGGGTTCACTAAATTACTTGTATTCAAGATGTATACTAGGCAAGTTTTGAATTTGCAAATCTACTGCATCAATACCCTGAGTGACTAAGATTACAGGCCTATATTAGCAGGTCCATGTAACTCTAGTCAGTAAATACTCTTATTAAAATAGAGAATGTTGTTGCTGCCAGTGGATAACCAGAGCAATGTAAGTGCCAGACCAAGCTGAAAACTGATCTTCCTATCTTCAGGACCCTCCCTTGCATCCCAGTTTCATGGTGATAAATGCCAGTTCTGTGTTTGTGGCTCTACCTAACCCTGACTGACATTCCAGGGGTACCTACCTGTAACCACAGGCTTGTATGTCGATAGCAAAGTTAACTGGGTTAGCTCCAGGCTGTTCCTCCTTCTTTTCATCGAGATTCCACAGCCACAGGGCTGGGAAGATAAATCAGTAAAGTGCTTGTTTCAAAAGTAGGAGAACCCGAGTTTAATCCTTATAACATATATAAGATCAGCCAGGACATGGTGGTATGCGCCTTTGCAATCCCAGTGTGGGGAAGGTAGGGTAGGAAGAGTCCTGGGGTTTTCTGGCTCACCAGACTAGCCTACCTGGAAAGCTCCAGATTCAGGGAGAACCCTATCTCAAATATCAATGTAGATCACTCCTGAGGAACTACCTCCAAAGCTGTTCTATGGCCTCCCTGTGTAAGTGCTTTTACACACACACACATACACAAACATACATACAGAGAGAGAGAGAGAGAGAGAGAGAGAGAGAGAGAGAGAGAGAGAGAGAGAGAAGAGAAGAGAGAGAACACATTCAATAGCTCTAACATCTTGGAAGAGACTGTGACTTTCCCACTATGATGACCTCATCTCCATGAGAAATATTCTGTCCCTCAGCCTGACAGGCAGTTTTCTTCCCCAGGAGCTCACAACATCAGATTCATTGTTCTGACCCAGACATGCGTAGGATTTCTTGTTTGTCTAACAGATTACTGAGACATGATTGACACAAATGTTTTGAAGAACACAATTTGATGTATGAGATTCTCAATATGTTACATAATTCTGAAATTCTTGCCCTACACCAGACACCAAGTACATGCATCACTGTACCCCCTTGAAATTTACCTTTCCCATCCTCCCTTTTCCTCCTGCAGAGACAAGCACTTGGTTCAGCACTATGGACCTTACAGCATTTTTAGAGTTTTAAGTATATCAAGACATATCATACATAGTCTTTTCCTCTGCCTTCTGACACTCCCATAGTTATTTACATATTGCATGTATCCTGTGGATGGGTCTTTTGATATGAGTTACCAAACAGCACTGCTTTACATGAAAACTTCGTAGTATGCATCTGTTTATCTAATGATAGACCACTGTTCTACTGCAAGCCAAAGTAAGCCAAACTCTTTCAATCTCTTTCCAGTGAGTAGCCTTGTCATTGGTCACATGTCTCTTCAATATTCCAAAAGCTGGCTGAGGCTTCCAATTTAAAAAAAAAAAATCCTTTTGAAAAACTGAGAACAAGGCCCCTCCAGAAGCCTGTGCTTATAATAAATGCCAGGTGTCACGTCATCACACAGTGGTGTGTCCATAGCATGCCTTCAATATTTATGTATCTTATATGTATGGGTATCTTGCCACATATATGCCTATACACAGCTTGTGTGCTCCTGGAGGCTGGAAGAAATATCAAGTCTCCTGGGACCGGAGGTACAGATATTTGTGGGCTAGATGTAGATGCTGAACATTTAATCCAGGTCTTCTAAAACAACATCAAATGTTTGCTGAGGATGTCTTTCTGTATGCTGTGAATGTGTTGCTCTGATTGATTGATAAATAAAACACTGATTGACCAGTAGCCAGACAGGAAGTATAGTATAGGCAGGATAAAGAGAGAGGAGAATTCTGGGGAGTGGAAGGCTGAGTCAGGAGATGCAGCCAGCCACTGCTGCTGCCATGAGAAGTAAGATGTAAAGATACTGGTAAGCCATGAGCCACGTGGCAAGGTATAGATTTATAGAAATGGATTAATTTAAGATATAAGAACTAGATAGCAAGAAGCCTGCCACAGTCACACAGTTTATAAGTAATATAAGTCTCTGTGTGTTTACTTGGGTCTGAGTGGCTGCAGGATCCTGGTGGACACAGGAAAAGTCCAGCTACGAATGTTCTTAACCACTGAGCCCTCTCTCTATTCCCAAACTGCATATCCTTTAGATTTATTATAAAAGAATGGTCTTTCTGCACAAGGTCTCAGAGTGGATCCCAACACTCCAAGAAAATAAGACAAAAATAAAGCATAAGGCCATTCTAGAGCAAAGACAGCAGGGATGAAGATTTGACATTTAAAGAAGTGGGACAGGAGGCATAACGATTTCACAAGGCTCTCAGAGCACAGGGAGAAGCCAGGCCACTCTGATTTCTCAGGTCAGTTGGCCAAAAAGGAAACAGAGCCCAGAGCAGGTTTGGGGGAAAATAAAGAGCTCACTCTACTCTATAGAACTAAGCATTTGTTTATTAAACAGTGTAGACAGGGATCTGTTTATTTATAAATATATCAAACATTTCCCCAGCTTCCCGCACATCAGAGAGGTAAATCATTTCTTAATGAATATTTTCTCTGTGCCTGTCACAGCATGAACAGGTGGTTTTAATGCAACCAGTCCCCAGCATAACTTTTTCCCGTTTATAATTGTCTTTGTGGCTTTCTCATTTAGATGCCTATGTGGTCTACTAGATTTCCAAGACAGCTGGCTAGCAGTAAGCACAAACACAGTGATGGACAAGGGCCAGACCCGCCAAGGCCTGAGACCATGCAAAGAACTGGGGTGGGAAGAGGAAAAAGGTTTTGTTTGTTTGTTGTCTTGTTGGTTGGTTGGTTTTCTGTTGTTGTTTTCTTTTGTTTGTGCGAATGTGTGGGAGGAGGGTTGTTTGTTTGGTAGGTGTGTGTGTGTGTGTATGTAAGAGGGGGGATTGCTTTGGTTTGTTTGTTTGTTTGGCTGGTTGGTTTGTGTGTGTGAGAGAGAGGGGTTTTTGTTTTTGTTTGGTTGTTCACTTGGTTGGTTTTGATTTTTTTCCCCCTGCTGTTAAGATTTTCTCATCTGACCTGGCTCAGTTCAAATCCCTGACGAGGAACCAGGAAGGATCCTTGGCATTGCTTCCCATGAGTAATGACAACGGAGTGTTGATAGCCTCTGGCTCCCCATCTCCACTGGTCTTAAAGACAATAACTGATGGGAGTCAAAGGCTGCCTTGGATCGGATACGTATCATTTACTGTCTGTGATAATATGAGTGAATTTTTGATCCTCTTGAATCTTTACCACTAAAATGAAGATAATAGCTGTTACCTAACTCATCATTGCTCTAAAATGCAAGTAATATTCAAAATGCCCTCAGCACAGTGCTAAGCCAAGAATAAACACAGCAAATGAGTGCTGATATGCCCACTAATACTGCAGTTGTGAGATGTGATCTGCTCTCAGCCTCCACCCTGTCATTACACATACCAGGAATTTATCGCCAAATCCATCATCTGCCCCACCCCTCACTCTGCTTCTGCCAGGAACTAGCGTGCAGTTTGGTAGAGGGAAAGTAGACGAAGACTGCAGGCCCTGCAGACCACAGTTCAGATGTGTTTTCCACCCTGTTTCAGACATGCTTGTTTTCCACCCTGTTTTGGCACATCTCAAATGAGTGATAATAATACTTTTTCTCATCAGAGTTGTAATTAGTATTCAATAAGAGAATTATAGGTGCAGTTAGCTCAGTAAGGTTGGGGCTTTGTTGACATAGCCCAGGAATTTCACCCACGATCTGCCTTGAGTAGGCCCTCAAACTGGCATGAATTAGGTGGTTTGTGTATTTACTTATTTACCCATTCATTTATTCTGGCTTTATTTTCGTTTGTTTTTCCTGTTTTCTACAGGGTCTCATGCTGTAGCTCAGGCTCTCCTGGAACTCATTATGTAGCCTTGGCCTAGAACTCAGGGAAGCCTCCCTGCCTCAGGCTCCAATGTGTGGGATTACAGACATGAGCCACCAGACACGGGAACTACTGTATTTATTAATGAAGTTATCTGAACTTGTCCTGGACCTTAGTAAGTCCAGTTGGTTCTCAGCCCTGGCCTCGGCTCCTACTTCCTTCAGTTCACTGACAACCTTGGAGCCTATAGCAAGAAGGTTGACATGTCAGAGATGCTGAGTTTCTACCTGTAGCTCCAAATCCATGGGATGCAACACCTTCTGGCCTCTACACACACACACACACACACACACACACACACACATATACACACACACACACATACACACACACACACTTTAAAAATAATTAAATCCATCTTTGACAAAAATAAATATGTCTTGATCACTTAAAATAAATATTTGTTTCCTCCAGAAAATGGAAGATCTCACACTTCATGGCTACCTTCTTGCCAGCAATGGACTTGTTCCCTTCAGCATGAGCCTGCCTGTGTGTTCCCATTTGCCACAGTCTCTGCAGCTCCCTATTGTGTCCTAGGCACAGCAGGTGGAATGTATCTACATTGCCTGTGCTGCAGAAGATCCCACAGCAGCGGCTCTCGCCTAGGCTGCCTCCCTGCCCGCTGTAGGTGTTGGAGTCTGTCAGCCTTTCTCCGTAGCCTCCCAGAGAGCCCTGAAGAATGGGTGGAGCTGTGCTGCTCCAGGCCTGCATGGCCAGCACAGGCTGAAATGAAAGTGAAGCATACATGGGGAGGGTTGTCTGCTTCTTATTGCTTTGATGCTAACCCCTGAATACAACCCACAACGAGACCGCAGTGGGCGCTCCCTGTCTCCTCTCTTATACCAATAACTTTGTAAATATCGCCATGGATGAGTGCTGTGGGTGGTAGCTGACCTTCACTGTGAATTCAGATGGATTAGTAGAGACCAGGGTAATGGGGAGGTACACCTCTGGGTGTATATGGGAAGACATATCCAGGGAGGAGGGGAGGAAGAAGGACCCACATTGGCTTGGGTTCCACAATGGATAAATAGAGGGAATGAGGAAACCAATTGTACATTAACAACTTTCATCTGTTGGCTTCCCATTCTGGCCCTATGTGAGCAAGCAACCACACACTCGCTTCTGCCCCGACAGTTGAGACCTGTTCCTTCCACTGTGCCTCTCCTGCCTTGATAGGCATGAGCCAAAACAAACCGTTTCTCCTCTAAGTAGCTTCTTACGAGGTATGTGGTTACAGCAATGAGAAAACAAACACTTTACATAAAATCAAATGGATCTGAGGTCTCTCCTGAGTGAGTGTTTAATAAAAACATCTGGATGTTTTCTTGCTTCAGGACATGTTTATGAACGTTAACTGTGATGGTGGCATAGAACACAATTGTATGTGATCTCCATGACGATAAGATCTGAAGAGCAGTCAGTGGCAGCCAAGGGGACAGACACTATTTGCTGTCCTGTTGGCCCAACACTGCTGTGAATGTGCTTTGAAGTCCTGCTGTGCTTTTCCTAGCCTTTGTTTACATAAATCAGTGATTCCTTGTCTTCCTAGTTTTGAGATTTATTATCCTAGGGAATGGGTGGAAATAAGGAAACAACTTTTTGGAATTAACTTTAAACATCTGGGGTTATGGACATGTGGTACAGATGAAAGCAGCTAGAAATCCGCAGAGAAAGCAGATAGTAAGAGAAGAGGAAAGAAAAAGAACAGCTTCCTCTGCCTCAAGACACATATATGATTATTTCTGGAAAGGGGAGGAGGCAGGAGTTCAGGGGATGGCCAGTTCCAGGCCAACAGAGGCTCTAGGAGATCCTGACTCAAATATGTAAGTAAGTAAACAAACAAATAAATAAATAAACAAACAAACCAGGGATGAGGGGGAAGGAAGGGAGGAGGGAGGGAGGAGGGAGGGAGGGAGGAAGGGAGGGAGGGAGGGAGGGAGGAGGAAGGAAGGGAGGAAAGAAATAGGAATAAAAAGGAGAAAATCCATTGACAGAATTGATGTGTTCTATCTTTTCCCTGCTTTTGAAAACTATATAAAAGTTAAAGCAGATTAAACCATTGAGAGCTTACGGCTGTGTGATATTTGATGGAATCTTTTGGTCTGTGTCATCCTAGGGAGATTGGGGACTTGGACTCAGGGGGACTTATTCTTAGCTGTTGGTTGCCCCCTTACCAAAAGCTTGCAATTAATAGGATCTATCATTATTTCCTGACCACTCTTCCAGCACGGACAGCTTCTTTCCTCAGGACTCAGTACTTGCAAGTCCTGAATTGATCCCAAGAAGCTGTGGTGGATTTTATTAATGAACAAATAAAAAGGAACAGGGGATGTATCCGGAAATCTGATTAGGGCCATGGATCTGAGCCACCTGCTTTCTGCCATAAATAAGGTTACCATGTGGATGCCTGCCTGATGAATCCATTTATCTAGTCTTTACCTCTGTGCTAGGAAAGGCAAGGAGAAATGTTATTTATTGTTTCATAAAAACTCCCAATTAGTGAATCAGCTGGGAGCCTTGATCCATAGTTGTAAACACCAGCATTCTGCCTAAGATAGTCTGCAGAGTCCATGGAGACGAAGGGTATTGGTTCATCAGGGCAGGAAGACTAGACTCACGTCTTCACAGTTTCATGGACTCAGCATGCTCCGCTTTTCCATCATGCTGATTTGTTAGTGCTTCCATGGTTGTTGGATAATATTCTCTCTGTTTTATTTCACTGTTGTTTTTTTATAACAAGCATGAGTTATGGTGTGACTCTGCTAATGGCCCTCAACCATTTTGATAGCTACAGATTGGCTTTACTGAGTATTGTATAAAAATTCATTCATGCAAATGCACACATCTGTAATGAGCATCTAGGAAGTGCCAAGTAGTGCTCAGAGTCTACATATATTGATGCAAAATAAAATAAAATAAAGGTAAGGAAGACAGGAATTCATAAGGTTGGAGAAGAGTCTCCTGTATAAAATGATTTATTTAGTCAGGCTAAGCTTCACTGAAAAATATCAGGCCTGACATTGTGGCTCACATCTGTAACCCCAGAATTTGAGGGGCTGAGTCAAAGAATCAGGGGTTTTCTGTAACCCTGGCTACATAGTGAATTCAAGGACAGCCTGGAAGACAGGAGACCTTTTCTCAAAAAGCAAAAAAGAAAAGCTACTGGGCTGAGGCAGTGACCAGGCAGCTGCGAGGAGAGTGGGTGGGAAGACTTGTTCTGTTTATGGAACAGCTGGCAGAGAAACAGCGCTGCAGGGGCTGGGGTGTCGCTCAGGTGACACCTGGGGTGGATTCCCAGCACTGCATGACCCCAGTGTCCTTGTCACTTGTATCTATCATTCTAGCATCCGGGAGATGAAAGCTGGAGGACCTGAAATTCAAGGTTGTCTTCAGCTATTTACCAAGTTCAAGCCATTCTGGGGCCAGGGTGGGGAACCTTCGATTGGAAGCAAGGAGTTGGGGCTGAGAAGTGTCTGGAAGGAGTGAGAATAAAAGGGGGTTGCAGAAGAGGTCAGGGAGTAAAGAGGGAGAACAAGAGTTTATATCTCTAGCTTGTAGGATAATGGATGACATAGAGTAGATGGTAGAATTTGGATTAATTAACTGAAGGATGTAGTCCAAGAATGAGAAATATAGAACATTTTCTTTCTGGATTATGCCTTCCCATTCTCCTTGCCTGCTCCACAACAGACATTCGGGTATCAATGCTAGTCTGTCTGTCTGTCTGTCTGTCTGTCTCTCTCTCTCTCTCATTTGAAGGAGACACAGATGTGAGCTGTCATTTTGGTAAGAGATTTATTCAATGAGCTATTATTACCATAGACAAGCCCATAGAGCATGGTGAGAGATTTGCACAGAGTTCAGTTCTTCATGGCAGATTGGAGGCTCCCTTCTTATAGGTTTCTGGGGAAGGTCCAATTTCATATGAGTGATTGATGAATAACCCATGGTACATGCTTGTAGCCAGGCTATCTCAAAATCAGCTATGAAAGTGAAGAGGGCAAGAAGCTGTAAAAACTAGTCACTTTGGTTCAGGAAATCAAATGACTGTCATTTCAGGAATTATCATATTTGAACAAAAATGGAGGAATTTTACAAAATGGCATGACCCTGGCTAACACATTTGTATGGAATGTATATGTGTGTCTACATGTTCACATATGTAGGGGTGCATGCACATATGAAGACATTTGAGCATGCATGTAGAAGGTTGACTCTGGAAATCTTTACAGAATCACTCTCTACCTTATTCAATTGAGGCAGGTTCTCATAGATGATCCTGGAACTTGAAGACATAGGCTAGTCTGGCTAGCCAGCTTCCTCCAGATATTCTGTTTCCACTTTCAAGTACTGGAATATAGGCAGGCCACTATGACCATCCAGCATTTATGTGGGTCCTGATGATCCAAACCCTGGTCCTTACGCTTGACTGACAAGCACGTTATCCAATGAGCCATCTCCCCAGTCCCTTCTGTTTTCACTGCTCTAGACTTCAATGTAAACTTTCAAAAGGATTTAATATTGGGTAGGGCTTAGATTTCACCCCATGGGTGGGAAGGTGTAGCTTGAGTTTTCCTGCCTTGCCCACAGTCAGGACAAATCTCTGTCACCCATCAGTCCCACAGCCGCTCAAACCCAACCAAGTAAACACAGAGACTTATATTGCTTACTAACTGTATGGCCATGGCAGGCTTCTTGCTAACTGTTCTTATATCTTAAATTAATCCATTTCTATAAATCTATACCTTGCCACGTGGCTTGTGGCTCACTGGCGTCTTCACATGCTGTTTGTCATGGCGGCGGCTGGCAGTGTCTCCTCCCACCTTCCTGTTCTCTCAATTCTTTTGTTAGTCCCGCCTATACTTCCTGCCTGGCCACTGGTCAATCAGTGTTTTATTTATCAAACAATCAGAGCAATTTGACATACAGACCATCTCACAGCAGGGAGGGGTTGGTTATAAGAAAGAGATCATCTTACTCAAATGAGGTCCATTCTCCTCTCTGTTTCTTCTCTGTTAATTTGTGATTGTTTTGTGTTGTCTTTAGGGGCTAACAACTTTTGAGCTGTGATAGATGGTGAGGTTGCACTTGAACAGAAAAGTAGAGCAGGGAGCAATACTTCAACTTTGAAGACAGCATGATTCCAAAGCTAACTTAATAAATGTCTCCTCCTAAAACATTCTAGAAGCTTCTCTCCGGTAAAAACTAAATTGCTCACTAGGAGGTGTAGCCTGATGATGGTGAGAACAAAATCACTTCACTAAATGCTCATGGCTGCTTGCTCAAGGAATAAAGAGATCAAAGTGTAGGTGTTAGGGAGAATTCCCTCTGCAGCTTCTGTATTCCCACAAAAGAAAATGCAGGCCCAAATCATCTCCCCCTCACCCATCTCTCCCTCCTCTTTGCTGTAATCAGGTCACAGCTCTTTAGCTTCCCAGTGTGGACTGGAGACCGCTGGTCTTCAGGAATTTCCCAAGCCTTCAGCATCAGATTGGAGTTGCTGAGGGATCCAACCCTCATGGACTGAACAGCTACCAGATGTGACAGAGACTGTGAAACTACACAGTCCCTACAGTGTGGTCTAATCTAATCTATCTCTGTTTATGATACATATCCATTATCTGTTCTTCTCCTCAAGAGAACCTAACTGACAGAGAGTCTACACACCCACACTTTGGAACTCAAATGCCAATTCAGGGAACATAGATTAATCTACACAACGAAACCCACTCTTGAGGGGACTGTTTCAAATGCATGTTTTAGAAAAACTCACTGTGGCTACAATGCAAGAGGTTTCCCAAATGCAGCCTCAGTGATTGAATTCCTGACTGATTCCTGTGTGTAGTCCCCAAACACCATGAACCTGGGAGAGATAGAGAGAAATGTATTAACTGGAAAGGGGGTGAGAGACCCTTGACTTGCAGACCATAAGGATTAGGAAAGTTTTGAGAACATCTATAAGAGTGTTTCAGAGAAAGTGTTATTGTTGCCCAGTGTCCCCCTTCAAATCTGTTCTAGGGAGAACAATTTACAGGTAGAACTTCTAAATTTCACTTGTGCCATAGGCACATAAGGACCAGAGTGTAATCCCATGCTTATCTTTTTCTTGTGAGTGAAGAGCCCATGAAGCTGGGTGGAATTTCATGACAGAGAGCAGTGTTGCTCAGATGCTTTGACCCTGAGACATCACGACACTGCTGCTGTCTTTCAGAAGAAGCTTTGAGATGTATTTTCCAGTCTTTTGCTCAGTCTGCTTTATTCTTTACTCTCGACTGGAGAAAACTATCCCAAAGATGACTGGCATTTTATGTAGAAATAATCATAGCTGACAATGTGAATAAACAGGTTGTCTATGTGTCGTGTCGTTTTAGTGACTATAAATGGGCATGGCCACACTTTTAGTGACTATGAATGGGCATGGCTGTACATGGCCACACTTTCATTTAAGACAGCACTTCTCAGTGCCAAGGGGTAGGAAAAACACTTGGAACACAAGTGTGAGGATGGGATTTTTGGATCCCTAGAATTCACTTGAAAGATGGGCAGGCACATAGGACTGCTGGGAATTCCATCACTCAGAAGGTGGAGACATGGGAATCCTTGGAGCAAGCTGGCTAGCTACACTAAACAAAAGGGGGTAAGCTCTGAGTTCAAGTGAGAGACTATGCCTTAATAAATAAAATAGAGAGTGATAGGAGGAGACACCTAACTTCATCTTGGGGCCTCCACATGCTCACACACAGACTTTCGTGCACACACCTGTATACATATGCACATACACATACATACACAATCTCTAACACCTGTACACATATGCACATACACATACATACACAATCTCTAATTTCTTCTGTCCCAACTCTTCTGCCCATTCCTGGGTTTCCCCATAAAGGAGGACTCTAACATGGGCTCTCCTGGCTGCAAATCTCCCATCCTCACTTCCAGGAAAGAACGCTGCACCCTGGCTGGCATGTTATAGCTTTTGGCTTCCTATTTCCTCATTTTTAGGTGTCCTTGACTATAAGTCAATGCATTATTGATTCTTATCCTCCACTTAAACTGTTTAAACTCCTTGTTAATACATGGAAATGTCTTAAACCATCATCTGTTCACTCTGCTAAAACACTTCATGAGAGAAAGGATGTCACAGGCTAACCCAGAGGATTACCTAGGGAGTATGTGGCTGAATGTCCTCATGCCTAGTGAAGGACATCTGTGTTCAGGTTTCCTTCTAACAGAGTTTCACTACATAGCTTTGGCCATCTTACTATGTAGATAAGAATGGCCTTAAACTCACAGAGATCCACCCACCTGAGCAGAGTTTCCCTAACATGTCTCAAGCTAACCTGGGACTTACCACTGTATAGCCCAGGCTGCCCTCAAACTCGCAGAAATTCTCATATCTTAGCCTCTCTGTCTGGGATGGCGGGCAGGCACCACCATGCCCTGATTCCTGCATTCTCCTTCCTTTTGAACTTTTCTAAATGGAGGGATCTTCTCAGGCCTTGAACATCACACCAGATACATAACAACCAGGTGCCCTGGAGTTTAAAGGTAAAATGATGTTTGTCTTCTCCCATGTCAGCATTACATGGCCTCCCCTCAGGGATACTGCTCTGGAGAGTATCCCTGCCCTCCATCTGGCCTTTGTATCTTCTTATGTTGTTTATGGATCTTTTTGGCTAATACCTTCTCTGGAGACTAAAAGCGTGTAACACCCATACACACTGGGGAAGTTCCTGCCTGCGGGGTGTAGTCCTGCCTGCAGGGTGTAGTCCTGCCTGCGGGGTGTAGTCCTGCTGGGTGTATCTTGTTCTCTGATCCACCCAGGTTTGGTAACAGAACAGCTGGCTGATTGCTCACAGACCTTGCTACAAGAGCTGGGGAAACCCACAGCTATCAGAGTCTGAGGCTTTTGTGGTCTGAGCCGAGCTGAGCTCACTGCCTCCTTTGAGTCTCTTAAGAAACATCTCACACACTTTTAAATTATGCTCCAGGGAGCCCCAACCCAGGCAAGAGATGCGAAAGCACCACTCAGATTTGAGAAGCCTAACCCTGAGTAACATTGAGGATGAGGCCCTTCCAGATAACCAGCAGCAACTAAAGCCAAGAACAGACTTCAAGTCTTTCCATTATTGGCCAGAAAATAGCTCTGGGTTCTATCTCTGGCCTTGATGGAGATGGTAAGATTCCTAACTAGATGAAATCTTTCAGTTAAAGAAGCAGACATACACATGTTCCCTCCCTTAAAGATGAATACTGATGGACCTGTCAATCACCTGGGCAGGAAGAATCTCTCAGGAAGTTCTCTGAGAAGTTTTAAGAAATAATCTATTACCTACCTAGAAAATGCAGCTTTCGTCAACGGTGTCTTGGGCCAGTGGCCGCTCCCACCCGTGAGCGCAGCCCTTCCTGACTGCTGGCTGCACTCAGCCCTTCGCTTTGGTCCATTTTACTTCTGCATTGGTCTCTTTGTGTCTCCTTTGAATTCTTTCTGTGGAAATCATGAAAAGGTGGGATCTAAAGTGAGATCCCGGCAACACTGGCAATGTCAGATGTTGGGATTTAGTGGGGACCACCTATGAACAAAAGTTCCTACAAAGAGTGGCAGCGGCGGCGGCGGCATGTGCTGAGCCTTCTCTAGTGCTGACCAACTGATTAGACCTTCAGTGCCATGGAGAGGCTGGAATGTTGCAGGTCCAGAGCCTAATTACTATTTATCTTGGGTTGTCTTTAGCTTTATTGATAGCCATTCCTTGCCCATCTCTTTGCAACATTCGTGTAACTGAAACATAAAACGTTTTGGAATGTGTTGACAGACCACCAGCTCCCACCAACCAAACGGCTAGGAACGTTATCAGACTCTGAGGCCTACAACAGGGATCCCCCACACTGCTGTAACCCACATGCCTGATGTCTCCACTGAGGTATTTGAAGAGTGTCCCAGATTTCTGATGAGTCTTTGTTCTGTGGCCGTTAAAACTCCATAAAACCATTACTATGCTGCAACACAGCATTCAGGGTCTGTGTTCCCAAGCCACAGCCGTTCATAAATATGTAAACTACCTTTTATTGCTTTTGAGGTGAGAGTTGTGGTTTTGTGTCAACATTCCCAAGGAGAATGTTCTAGAGTCTTTTTTCCTGGAACAAGGAATTGAACAGAGCACAAGAATGATCTTAGACAGTGCAAGAGAATTTACAAGGATTTGTGAGAGCACACTTCAGAAGGAGGAAGATGGCCAAAGTCAAGAGAAAGACTATACCTTCATTGGCAAACACTGGGTAGGCATGGTGGTTTAATGTGAGCACTAGGGAGGGGAAGGCAGGTGGATCTCCATGAGTTCAAGACCAGCTTGGTCTCCATAGAAAGTTCTAGGCCAGCCAGGGTTCTTAGTTTGAACCTGTCTCTGGCAACTGCCTAACAAGGGCTAGGGACGGAGTCACATTGCTTTTTCAGTCATTTGATATCAGGAGCTTTTTTTGGCCATTTGCATACACATATCTGTTATATGTAGTTCTACATACAATATCTTGTATCACATCTCATTAGCATCTTAAATTTCCACCCAGAGCTGTGAATTTTAATATCAAAATGAGCCACTGGTCGCCTTAAGACATTCTGGAGTGCCTCTGTGCCTGCCCCAGTGGCCAGCTTGTTCTAGCCAGTGGTTCTCAACCTTCCTAATGGTGCGGCCCTTTCATACAGTTCCTCATGTTTTGGTGACCCCCCAACCATAAAATTACTTTATTGCTACTTGGTAACTGTAATTTTGCTACTGTTATGAATTGTAATGTAAATATCTGATATGCAACCCCTATGAAAGGGTCATTTGACCCCCCCCAAGTGGTCCTAACCCACAGGTTGAGAACCACTATCTCAAGCCCATGAGCTCTGTGTATATGTGCGGCACATGTGGAGCATGTGTGTTTGAGGGAAGGGGCAGGATTTTTCAATTTTCCTCCTTGTCAATAGGTTTTTATCTTTTGCTAATATTACAACCTTTGTTCTCAGTTCTTGTGGACCTCATTCTCTGTCCCCCTGCCTCAGTGGGGCAGTTCTGAATAAGAACAACTGGGGACAAACTTAGTAGTTTCCTTCCCCTTCATTATTAGCTGCTTGAACTGGGCGTTAGAAATGGAAGTCCGGTGTCTATTGCCTTTTGAAGAAAGCTGTCAGTAGAGAAGTTACTGGGGCGTTGTGAGTTATTCCAGGAAGAAAGTGAACGTGGGTGACTGAGTGGTATTTGGGGGTGAAGAAAAACTTAAGGAAGATTAATTAGGATAAAAGAAAGCAGACAAAAAAAATCAGCCACACACAAAGAAAAACCAAGAGAGAAACAAAATCCCTCAATATCTGGGCATCTGATTAATGGCAAAAGTCATGAAGCATGGCTTTTTCCTTTGAGGATAACATGCTCATCTCCTTGGAAAGAACAAGAGACAGGAAGTAGTTCAGGGTAGGGACCCCAAAAGCAGCCATTTCAGGAATGTCTTTGATTTATGAATGAAAAATGAAATGAAAGGAGGTAGACATCACTAGTCCTAAAGTATGGGGAAGATTGTTGCTGTAGATATAACGGGAAAGCAGGCAGCGGGAGGAGTCCAGGCTGAACTTGGCTACCAGACAAAACCAGACCTTGAGAAAAGAGAGGGCAAGGGAGGAGCCGCCAGCCAAGAGAGGCAGCCAGGCCAAGAGCAAGTAGGGATCTGGCTGGAGGATGGGGGCAGGGGTAGCGGAAGCCCTACCCCTGGGAGCGAGAAGTTTAGGTGGGGGTGGAGTGAGAAGGGCTTGGGGGGGGGGAGCTGCAGGTACTGAGGGAGACTCCTCTAGGGTTTGAGACCTAACTGTTGCTGGCCAGGGATGCCAGAGTGAGCTCTGGTTTCTACTGTCTCCTAAATTTAGAGTCCTTAGAAAACTCTGGTCCCAATACTAATTCATTCTGATAAGCAGCTTTAAAATTGCACCTCTAGATTTCTGTGGCAAACACAGATTATATCTATTCCTCAATTTCAGCCATCTCCTAAGTGGCCTTAGGGTTACCTCTTCAGAGTAGGTAAAGTTAACGTGGTCTTGGAGGACATCTAGGCTTTGTAGAGGCTCCTTAGGGCGAAGCTACTTCCTCCTGGTGAAAACCAAAGGAGAATCTAAGTTCTACCCCTGAGAGTGGAACACTAATACCCTAAGGTACTGAAGCCAGTCAGTCGGTCACCTGGCCAAGGGGTGATGCCTCAGGAAGGCTGATTCACCTAAAGCCATGCTAAAGAGATGGGCAGAATAAGTATCCCTTAATGAGATGGTTTGCTTTGACTTCCTGGAAAGCCTACCCTCAGTGCAGTGATTCGCAAAATTGCTGCTATGCAGTTAAGTCTGCCTCCTTTTTTCTTTTTCTCTCAAGGTATGACCCATAAAAGCCTCTTTCCATTTTTCTTCTTGTCTTTCTCTTGCTTCCAGATCCAGGGAATTTCTTGGACTCTGGGCTTTCTCACAGTTCTCTGAAATTATTCCCTCCCCACTCTGTGCAAGAGGCTGCTCACAAACGGCATGGTTTTCTCTCTTCCTCTCCTCCATCTTTCTCCATAGAGCTGCTGCCAAGATTTACAACTTTCCTACCCACCCCCTTTTCTCTAATAAGGTTGTCCTTGAGTCTTATTCTTAGTCCACTCTTAACATCTGTTAAGAAGACTAAGAATCCTACAGAGGATCCTTGGTAACACCATCTCCATCTTGAGTTAGAGATCTGTTTGGTCACATTGCTATGGCAACAAGGACATAAGCAGAGCAACACCGTGGTAGTAGTGGTAGTAGCTAGGTCTGTGGCAGTGATAATGGAGCTGTTAACACTTCTTAGGAGAGGCTGGATTGAGAGTCACAGGACCCGAAACTGGAATTCCAGCCATTGCTCCTTCCTGGTTCCATCCTTGAGGCAAGTGATCTCAGTAAATGCCTCCATGCATTTGGCATTACAGAGATGCCAATTGAGAGTGGGAGTCTGTGAGGCTGTCTGACAGGGTGGGACATCCTGTCAGTCTACACTGTAAGTAACACTCCTCACCAGTATTACCCTAAGTAAGCCCAACAAACTCATCATTAGTTTTTCAAATTGGACTGGTCTTATATTGGTCTTATCCTTGGTGCCCTATCTGCAGTGAAGAGACATTTATTTACATCATCCCAGACAGACTCCATGGACAGAATCCACACTCTGCCTTGTCCTTCTCATTCACTGACAGCAAAGTGTAACATTGCATACGTAAAAAGAGGTGGGTGGAGTTCCGTGTGCTCGAGAGTTACCTGAAATACCCGCAGTTGTCCTTTAAGTTTGACTGTTGTAGGGCCTTGAAATGGAGAATAATCCATGCCTGTGGAATTATAAATTCACTAGCATTTTAAAGTGGACAGTGAATGCTGAAGATGAGGGAAAGAAACCTCTTTCCTACCCCACCACTGTCACCATCTGTCCTGTCCTGCAGGCAGAGTGGAAAATGCCTTGCTTGGGTTGGCAATAGGCTTTCATCACACGTTATTAAAAAGTCAAATCACAGTTGCTAGATCCTGTCATTACAAAGCTAACAAACAATTGGAAATATATATTCCCACCCCTCAGAGTGTTTGCTGTGACTTCCCAGTGACAGAAAGGGCAGGGGCACTCTGTTAGGGGGGCATTTTCCTACTCAACCCCTCCATTGTTTTCTTAGCACCATTATTCAAATAAGTGGATTCAGCTAATTAACTTCTCAGACAGTGCATGCATTATTCAGTAGACAGTTCATTAAAAGTGTCTCCCCACAGCCTGGGCTGCTGTCTCCTCTCTGGCTGGGAGGGAGGCAAAGGTCCTCATAGTAGGCTCTGCATCCAGTCGATACTCCAGAGAAGAGGTCGCACAGGAAGAAGGGACACGGTGACCTATATTGGGAGCATGTGTGAGTTAAGGAACAGTATGCACGGGTGTGTGTTATAAAGAAATATAAAAAAAATCAGAGTGAAATCATGATTTGAGAGAAAAATGCAATGGTTGATTTGTGGTCTCACAGGGTTTCGTGTTCTGAGGAAGTTCCCTTGCTACATCCCATCTGCTTCTTTGTGACCCACTAGCCATGACTCATGGCTTTGTGACAGTGGGTTGAACATTTGGCCAAGCTTGTACACATAGAAGAGATCTCTGATCATCCCTGGGATGCCAACTGTAGCTGGGGCAGCAAGCCTGATATGTTGGTTAGATTTTTGTCAACATGACACAACCCAGAGTCATCTGGGAACCTCGAGAAAATGTCTGGGTCAGATTGTCCTGTAGGCAAGTCTATGGGGCATTTTTTTTTTTTTTGATTAGTGATTGATGTGGGAGGACTCAGTCCCCAGTGGACAGATGCTCCTGGTTAGGTATAAGAAAGTGGGTTGAGCAATCCCTGGAGAATAAGACAGTAAGCGGCACTCTTCCACAGTGTCTACCCCTGTTCCCTCCTCCTGGTTCCGGCCTCAGTGTCTTTCAATAATGGATTAGAACCTATAAGACAAACAAACCTTTCCCTCCCCCAATTTGCTTTTGGTCATGGTGTTTTATCACAATAGAAAACTAAACTAAAATACGTGGTAACTTACTTTCCATTTCACCAAGATTCTAAGGAAAGCAGCTATCTAACCCTGGGTTTGGGAGTCCATCCTGGCCAGGAAGGAATGGCAGTTGGAGCACCAGGTAACTGGTAGCATGAATCTTAACAGGTCTTATTAATAAAATCAAACCTGAGGCTAGTTATTGGGGTGAATGCTGGAAGATCAGAGAAGCAGAACAAGCCACAGCCACCTCACCTTGCCAATTCTTCAGCTGATCCTGTTTCCCCAGACTAGAAGCCTGTCAGTCCTCATCCAGAATGAATCTCAGCTGAACTGCTTCTCAAAAGCCTGAAGCTTAACCAGCCTCTAGTTCCTCGTCCTTACGCCTTAAATACCATTCTGCTTTCTACCATTACTTCCTGGGATTAAAGGCTCTTGTTACCACACCTGGCTGTTTCCAGTGTGGCCTTGAACTCAGAGATCCAGGTGGATTTCTGCCTCTGGAATGCTAGGATTAAAGGTGTGAGTGCCATTATTTTCTGGCTTCTATGTCTGTCTAGTGGCTGTTCTGTTCTCTGACCCCAGATAAATTTATTAGAGTGCACAATATTTTGGGGAACACAATACCACCACAGTAACTAGTCACACTGTATCTACAGTCAGGAAGCAGAAAACAGACAGGAAGTGGGGCTTGACTATAGAACATCAAGGTGTGTCTCCAGTTATGAACTTTCTCCAATAATCTCCATCTGCCAAAGGTTCCTCAGCCTGTCACATCCACTACCAGCTGGAGAGCAAGTGTTCAGGCATGTAAGCTTGTGGGGGACATGCCACACCTAAACCACAGCACATCTGCTTCAAAAGCAATTGGATTAGCCTGCCCCAGATCACATCATGCACCATAGCTCCTGTGTGGCTGGCTTGAGGAATAGATATTCTATCAGAAGCCCCCAATTCTTACTACATCTGCATACTCTATCTTTGCTGAGTTTGATATGGATCCTGCCACCAGTTAGCTACATTGATACCATCTTCCTGTGGCTCAGCCAATGATGCTGGATGGAGATACTGATACTCTCCATCCATTGCATCCCAGTGTAGCCAGCAGTGCAGAGTGAAACAGAACATGGTTCATGGAGTGCATCTTGCACTAAAGGATGTTTTGTGAAACTAGGGAGTACCAGAGTCTCGTCACACAGAACCTTCTATGATCTGGATCTTGCTTGAGAAAAGACTTCATTTTTGTTTTGGTTTTTGAAATAGGGACTCATGTATCCCAAGCTGGTTTTTAACTCAAAATATAGCCACAGGTGGCTTTGAACTCCTGATCCTCCCAAGTACTGGGATAATACTTGTGCATTAATGTGCACCACCATACCCAGCTCTTTTTTTCACATCAATTGCTTGTATTCACATCAGTTGCTTACATGTCACACAGATGACCAGTCTAAATGCCACTTAAGAGCATCTCATTAGTAACCCTCCATCTGGAAACCAGAAGTCACCTAAGTGCCAAAGGACAAGAAGGGAGTTTGGGGCTGGAGGTATAGTTCGGCTGGTGGAGTGCTTGCCAACAGGCAGGCAGCCCTGGGGTTGATCTATAACACTATGAGATAAGATCCTGGGTCTCAGGAAGCAAGAGGAGGTCCAAAGAGGTTCGAGGTCATCCTGGGCTCCAAAGCAAGTTAGAGGTCATGTTTGGCTACATGATATACTGTCTCAAGACGAATAAAGACAACAAGGAAGAGAGGGCCAGAGGGGAGGAGAGAGGAAGGCAGGAAGCAAGGAAGGGATGGAGAAAAGATAAGAGAAAGGTAGTTTGAGAATAACCTGTTGAAAGAGTTCATTATATTTTCCTGTACCCTTGATAAACCATTGTTTGTTCTCTGAAAGGAGGGCACTTAAACCTTAGTTATACATTTCAGATTTTTGTTCTTAGCTTTAGGAGTGAGATCTGGGAATCCACCAACTGCTGAATATAGTCGGAAGTTTTCTCAGGTCCCGCCCAGCCCCATGGTCTGCGTTCCTCCCTTGTGCCTGGCCCTGTGGTCCCTCAGCCACTTATAAAATAATCACTTAGAGGCTTAATATTATTTATAACTGCTCAGCCATTAGCTCAGGCTTATTACTGACTAGCTCTTACACTTAAATTAACCAATAATTCTTATCTATATTTAGTCACGTGGTTTGGTATATTTTCTCAGTTCTGCCTTGTCATCTTGCTTCCTCTGTGTCTGGCAGTCTCCTCTGTGGAGCAGGAACCTGAAGGACCATTTCACCTCGTTTTGGCAAATTCAGTGGTCATTTTCCTATGGGTCCTGTATGTCCAGTTTATACAACATATTAGTCCAGGCAAGAGCAGCCTCTTGCCCAAATGGCTGTTTTGGAGCAAGAAGATAAACTCCATATGGAGTGTCTTCAATGCCCATAATCTTCCTTGAAGTAACTGATGCTGCCAGAAGCAGACATGTCTCGTTCAGAAAAGTCAAAGTTCTTAAAAAAATTTAAATGCCATATTCTATAGGTCTTTGAAGTGTTTGAAGATTACCTACTTAATTGAAATATATCTATGTATACCTGGAAAACTTAACTAACATGACTATAAATTTGATTATCATAGATGACTAGTTATTAATCTATATTTCTTAATTATACATTACAATTTCAAATGAGCTGCACAAAGAGCAGAAATATACATACAGTATAACAAAATCATCTTTAAATTTGTATCAATAAAATAAAATCCATAGCAATGTAAAATATTTTAAACAAGTTGTTGCTTTTTAAAAGTAGATTCGATAATCTACCCTTTTATCCTATCCTATCTATAGCTGAAAGCAAAGGAATCTTGTTTGTTGTTTGTTGGTCAGTGATGAGAGGAACAGTCATTTCAGCATTCACAGTCAGGCATTTAAAGGCAAGAGACAGTCTGTAATGTTGTCAAAGTAAGACTTGGCACAACTGTCAAGAGAACATACTACTCTTGCAGAGGACTCAAGTTTAGATCTCAGTACCCATGTCAGGCAGCTCACAACTGCCCAGAACCCAAGCTCTGGGAAATAAGACGCCTTCTTCTAGCATCCCTGTGTTGTGAGGTATCTACCAGAGAAGAACGCTTGGGCATGGTTTTAAGCCAATAGAAAGTCTTTATTAGCTGGCTGGTGACTACACTGTGTGTTTGGGATCCTGGTATAGCCCAAACCTTTCTCAGGGTGAGATTTTAAGCATAAAAACCATATCCTGGGTTGACATACTTCAGTTAACAATAACAGCTAGCCAGAAATGGAACTTTAGAAGCCAAATAGCAAGGTTAGTACATTTAGAGACTTTCCCAGAACTATGAGCTTTAATGGATTAGATCTTTGTTTTCAGTTTGGCAGGTGGTACTGTCTATGTGTTATGGCCTGAATGTTATTTCCATCATGGAGTTATTTATGCTAAGGTCTGGGACCCTGTTACACCTGGACACTGCACACACATGGTGCATATGGCCGCACACATTCCCACCCCACATACACAATTAAAAATATCAAAACAAATCTGAAATAAAAACAAACTAAAGAATAAGAATTTCTACCCCCCTGAATGTCTACTCTGGGGTAATAGATAAAAGAGGAGCTCATTGCTGCACACTCCCTTCCAGAAGCTCATGAGGAGGAGTAATGTTCACTAACCTTCAGCTTTACACCAGATGTATCTGTAGCACTACCTCCCCGCAGGCAGGATTTTCCACATTCCACAAGTGGAAGGGCTGAGGCTCTGGAGTGACTCCCTGGAGACAATGGCTGTCTGGCGGCAAACCACCACTTTCCCACTGTTCTGGACACACAGGTCTGGTTACCTCTGAGTGGGGGCCAGGGGCTGCAAACTGGTGCAGCCAGTTATGGAGGATGAGAGTCTGGGCCCCACTTTCCATGGTAACAACTTCTCTAACCCATTCCCCAGGACTCCCTCATCTCAGAGTCCCGCCTGCGAGGAGGAGGCTGCTTCACCACTTAGAACCTCTGAGAACACGTGAACAGCTCTCCAGATGTTTTCCAAATCATGATGTGTGAAATCCTGCAGCTGTGCATGAGCCCCTCTTGGAGAGCCAGGTGCCAGGTTATTTGGGGAATGTAGACTGTTTGCCAGAGAGACACAGCAGTCGATGCTCTCTTTTCTAATGCCATTTCTCCTCTGAGAATCATCTCGTCTGGAGGAGGTTTGCATCTCTGAACTTCCTCAGAACTTCGTTTCTGTCTGCATAGAAATTGAACAGCTGTTGTGGCCTGTCCTCATCATCAAGATTATTGCCAATATTGTTTGATAGCTTCTCATTCAAAGTTGACTGGAGGGTCCTGTCTAGAGGGCCTCCCTGGGGAAGGCTCAGAAAAAGGGAAGGGGACTCACCCATTTCCTGCTCCACAGAAACAGCAGTTCCTATCATGAAAGCAATTGTAGTTCTACATGCTTTTTCTTAAAAGAATTATTTGTGTTTGTGTGTCTCTCTGTGAATATGCACACACGTGTGCAGGTGTCTGAGGAAACCAGAAGAGGACATCTGATTCCCTAGAGCTCAGTTTTAGGTAGATGTGGGTGGGTGCTGGGAGTTAACTCAGGTCCTCTGCTAGAACAGCAAATGTTCTTAAACACTGACTCTATACTTTCCTGAAAACTCTTGTGCTAGAGATACATGTGCCTAACAAGAGGCCTGTGCTTCATTTGTGAATGAAATTCATGGTTAGCAGTCAAAGGTGCCACCATTCCTGTGGCCTTTCAGATGAACATCCTTACCAGCAATGACTCCCCCTTTTTAAGACTTAGTTTTTGCTTTGTACATGTATTCTTTTTCTGTTTGCTTTCTGTGTCTCAGACAGGGTCTCATGTGGCCTGTGCTAGCCTCCAATTCACTGTGTAGCCAAGACTGGAAGGTTGGAGAGACATAGGCAGACAGAGAAAGCAGACACAGGCTCCTTGTGATTTTAGGTACTTGCTTTTAGAAGCCTTTGCAAGGAGAAAGACAGGGAAGGCATGGGCCACTAGGGGCGAGGGTAGGGCCCAGGGACTTTTCCACACCCAAACCAGCACCTATTAGCTGACTCCCAGCCTGAGAGCCCCTCCCCTCCAGAGGGATAAGGCTGTTATTTTCCTGTCCAGGGAAGGAGCTGGCCAACCCCCTAGATCCACCCGCTTGCCTCACCCTCACAAATGCAATGATTAGCATCTTCTCTCCTCACACCACCCCTCTTCACAGCAGGCTTCACACTGGCTTCTTGGAAAGGAAAAATTTGAAAGCGAAGCGATTTGTCCAGGGCACAAAACAAACCTTAAAATGATGGTGTACAGACGAAATGAACTGACTTTCATATAGAGGCATTCCCGTCATTTAACTGTATTTTCTTTTACTTTTCTCCTGCTGTCTGAGATAGAGATCATCTATAGCCTGGCATAACCTGGAGCTGGGTGCTGGCCTCCATTCCCACTCTCCCCCTCCTTCCTTCCTGCCTCTCTGCTTTCCCTCATCCTCTCTCTCCCCCTCTCCCTCTCACCATCCAGTGTCTCACACAGCCCCGAGTAGCCTGGAAGTAAACTATCTACTCTTGGGCCCTGATCTTCTTGACTCTCCCTCCCAAGCCTCAGCTTGCTGGGCTAAACCACCACATCTTGCTTGCTCTCTTTTCATTCATGAGTTTTGTTTCATTCTGCTGTGGCCATCCTATTAGAAACAAGAACCTTTCACATGTACATACATGTACACATATAGCTTCACATACCCATGCACCAGTACACAAATGAACATACACATGACAATTAGTATGGGTTATTCAGTAAAGTGTACAGAACACTTGTGTATACTCACCTGGACACTAAGGATGACAGATAAAATACTGAAGCCAATGATTATCCAATTTTTGAGTGAAACAAACTCAAGTCTTTGATTAGAAAGGGCATTAGTAAATGCCTTCCACGTGTTCATTTAAAAGCACATTTGGAACCAGGCATGGTGTCTATAATCCCAACACTTGGAAGGTAGAGGCAGAAGAACTAAGGAGTTCAAGGTCAGCCTCAACTACATAAAGAGTTTGAGACCAGCCTGGGCTACTTGAACCCCTGCTTTAAAAAGGTAGCAAGTGGGGTGTGGTGATGCATGTCTTTAGTCCCAGCAGTTGGGAGGCAGAGCAGGAGTTCTGTGATTCAAGGCCAGCCTGGTCTTCAGATGAAGTTCCAGGCAGGACCCCCAGAGTGAGATGGGAAAGCACCAGGAAGCTTGGTGGTCATCTATCCTGCAGTGTGCAAAATGGCAGAAACCTCAAGAGAGATCCTGTGTCCACAAAGTGAAAGAGAAAACCAACGCCCGGAAGTTGTGCCCTGACCTCTACACTTGCACTGTGGCCATACGTGCATGTATGCTGTGTGCACACTAACAGACTGGTCTATAGAGCCAGTTCTAGAACAGCCAAGGCCACACAAATAATCCTGTCTCAAAAAACAAAAAGTCAATTTAAAAAAAAAAAGTTGTAAAGAAGCGGACTTAGCTAGAGCCCAGTGCTGGTGAGGTTATCCTACATGTGAGGATAGATCATTTAGTAGTTCCGTTATACAGATGTTTCCTTTCTCATATGGATTAACTTAGCTTTAAGCCTAACTAGACAGACAGTAGAGTTTATCACAGGGTAACAGGGACTTCTTTAATTCTCTCACACAAAAGCTTACAGTGAGTCAGGCTCTCAAAGCTGCCTGAAGATGAGTGTGCGCCATTAGCAGTCACGATGGGTCATTCTGAACCTTACACAGCACACTGGGTAAATAACACAGCCTGTAACCAGTGAGACAGATGGCTCAAAGGGAAAAATGCTCGCTGGCAAGTCTGATGACCCAAGCTTGGTCCGCAGGACCCACACGGTGGAGGGAGAGAACGGACTCCCACAAACTGTCCTCTGATCTCCATACAACACACCATGGCATGAACTTGCACACACACGGGTGCACACACAAGATAAATAAATGTAAAATAGAATAAGTTATATAAGTCATATCTGTGTTACGTTTACATAATAGACCATAAGGAGCCAAAGGAGCTCCCATAGGAGCTTAGTTTATACATGATGTAAATACAGTGCAAGCTGAAATTAATCAGGGGAAGCAGCCCCTGAGGGAAACAGGCTTGTCAGAGGCCTCAGGGGGTAAGATAAATGAAATGCCTTTCATAAACATTTATGCAGGCTAAGATTCCTGGCATGCAGATAGCTAGAGCCAACTAATTCCCCTAGTGAAACTAAAGGGAAAGGCTGGGGGTGGAGGCATGGAGACACAACCCCGTGATGGAGCATGCGTTGGGCAGGGCAGGTGGGAGACCTCCTTTTGGAGACTCAGCTCCGCAGGAAGTAAACTGAGATCTAAGCAGTGAGAGTCCAGGGTGAAACTTCCATAGAAGAGTGCTTGCCTGGCATGCGGAAGGAAGTCCGATGCGGGACTACCTGAGATGCTGTAGCCAAGAAAGGAAAAAAAGGAAAAGGGAGGGGAGGAGGAAAGGATGGGAGAAGGAAAGGAAGGAAGGGAGGGAGAAGAAGCCGAGATAACAAAAATATGTGTGGAGAGGGTGGCAGCCAGGAAGTTACATCATCTTTTAAAATACGTATGACGGTGTTTTCCAAAACCAAAATGTACCTAGATTTAAAATAACTAGGTGAAGAGAAGGCATTTCACAAAAACCCAGGCCTTCCTCATTTCTCTTTTCCTTCCCCTCAAAAGTTCATTCTAATTCTCTTTTTTTAAGGGTTGTGTGCTTTTTTTTTGATATGAGATGAAGGCCTGAGTTCAAGTTCAGCCTCCCTAGAACCTATTAAAAAACAAAAAGCTCTGGAGAGGCAGAGACAAGAGGGTCACTGGCATTTGCTGAACTTCCAATCTAGCCTGTAGGGTTCTAGAATATTGAGAAACATGGTCTCAAACAAAATAAAACCCAAATAAACCAACAAAAACAAGGAATAAGGTGGACCGTGCCCAAACCTGGTGCTCACACACAAATACACACACATACATGTGTGCCCATAGATTACAAAGTGCATTTGAACACACAGGAGCACACACAGATCCTGTTCCAGTCGTTCATCTAGGTTAAGCAATGGAGCTAGAGCATCTGTTGAGTTGCTTCTGGTCTATGAACTAGGATGGCACACCCTTAGTGGTCAGGTAAAGATGGATTCCATGAAAATGCCTGCATCCTCAGCATCACCAAGTCACTCAGTACCATATCCTCCATATATTATTTCAATTTGATACTGTTTAGCCTTAATTGTCAACTCGACACAGCCTAGGGTCATCTGAGAGGAAAGCCTAGATTGAGGAATCGTCCAGATCACCTTGGCCTGTGGCTTGTCTCTGGAGGATTGTCTTGATTATTAATTGATACAGGAGGGCCTAGCCCACTGTGGGTAGCACCATCCCTAGGCAGGATGCCTGGGAAATATAAAAAGCTATGTAGATAGAGTTTTCCTGCCTGGCCCACCGTCAGGACAAACCTCTCTCACCTACCAGTCCCACTGGTGCTCAGACCCAACCAAGTAAACACACAGAGACTTATATTGCTTACAAACTGTATGGTGGTGGCAGGATTCTTGTTATCTACTTCTTCTATCTTAAACTAACCCATTTCTATTAATCTATACTTTGCCACGTGGTTCATGGCTTACCTGTACCTTACATCTCGCTTGTCATGGTGGCGGCTGGCAGTTTCTCTCTGCCTCAGCCTTCCACTTCCCAGAATTCTCTTCTCTGCTTGTCCCTCCCATACTTCCTGTCTGGCTACTGGCCAGTCAGCATTTTATTTATATAGAGCAATATCACATCAATAAAACCCTAACTATGACAACTACTTTGTGACATATTTTCTAAATTCCTGTTTTGCGGAGTCAAATTCATCAATATTAAATCATGCTTCACCTTGGTGATGGAGCTGGGATACAGCATTCAGGGTCAGGTAAAAAAAAAACAACACATGGAAACTTGGTACATGCTCAGTTCTGGCTCTGGATGACAATGGAGATGTCCTTTTGCCCCTGGCATTCCCCAGGGTACCCGGGAGACTTTCCTGACACTGGTGGAAACAGTTGGAGTGCCATAGGATTTAACCCTTAGCTGATTTAACCCTCTCACCCCTGCCAGTGTCTTTAGCTCCCCAATTCCCTCCACCTGAGGAATCTGAGCTTCCTTGCTCTCATTCAAATATGATGAATATCTGCCTTTTGCTTTCTTTCCTCTCTTCCTCAAGCTCCTCCTCCCCAGAACTCATGAAAATAGCTGGTCTGACTCAGTGAATATAATCAAGCCTGGAATTTTGTAGTTGCTTCAAAATCTTTTGATAGATATTGAATAATCAGAATGTATGGAACAATCACAAGTCATTAGAACCAGTTCTTAGATACCAATGCTAGTATTCTTCATAATGACAGAAATTGATACATCCTGCCAAGGCTTATCTTTTTCAACATTAGCATTTATTCATACATTTATTTATCATGTGGGGTAGGAGAGCAGGTGTGCCATGGAGTGCACGTGGAGCTTAGAGGACCACTTGTAGGAGTCACTTGGTTCTGTCCTTCCACCTTGTGGGTCCCTGGACTTGAACTCAGGTCATCAGCAATGGTAGCCAGCACTTTTACCTCCTGAGCTATATTGATAACACCAAGACTTATCTTGCAAGGCTTCCTTATGACATTCTCTTTTTCCAAACTTATTTTCATTTTTAAATTACTTATATATGTGTGTCTGTGTGGAAATATATGCACATGAATGCAGGTGCCCATGGAGGCCAGAAGAAGGTATTAGCTCCCCTGGAACTGGAGTTTCAGGCAGGTGTGAGCTACCTGTTATAGATGCTAGAAACTGAGCCCAGGTCCTTTTCAGAAACAGTATGTACTTTCTTGGGACATTCTTGTCATTTTGTAGTGATAGAATGAGGTACTGGTTGTCCAGGTGTTTTGTCTGTCTGTGCCACTTTAATAACTCATCTGTTCTTAACAATGAAAAATAATGATTCTAGCAACCTTTTATCATATTTCTACTGTGTGAAAGGGTTGGGAATGAGAGGTACATACAGAGCTTCTCTTGCTGACATATGCTTCTCACTCCAGCACTACTGCTTAAATGGATGTCATAGGTGTTACATTAAATAAAATAAATTAAACTCACATTCTTCACGGAGTGAGTTGACAGGTTAAACTCAGAAACTTAGCAATTGGAAAGTGAAGAAGCCTAAGGGAAACTGGTAGGTGCAAGAAGCGCCCAATCTTTGTATCGTGTTCATCTACATAAAAACTTCAAGATGGACCATTAAGACTCTTGTATTTGGCGGGCACGATGGTGCATGGCTGTAATCCCAGCATCTGAAGGCTGAGGCAAGAGAGTGACAAGTTCTGTGCCACATGGCAAGACCCTTTTCTAAAAAGAAACCAAACCTAATGTGGTAGCAATGCCTACACTCCAGCACTTGGGAGGTGGAGGAAGGAATTCATGGGCAGCCTCAGCTACATAGCAAGTTCAAAGTCAGCCTGGGCCATAAGAGATTTTGTCCTGAACACACACACACACACACACACACACACACACACACACACACACAAAACAAACACGGAAAAAAAGTATATATTTTACTATGTATATGGTATTTTTAGTGGAGACTCAAACTAGCACAAAATTTGAAACCTAAAAAATCAAGTTGTTTTTTTCTTTGTGTGTGTGTGTGTGTGTGTGTGTATAGACAATGAAATAGAACCACATTTAGCCTAACTTAAGCCCCTGAGGAAATGCAGAGTCTGTCGATACAAGAGACCTCCACCCCTATCAGCCAGCTGTCTAGATGGGCCTCTGCCTTGTTTCCTGGGCAAAACAGCTGAGCCTGTCCCCTGCAAGGAGTACTTCACTTCTCCTGTTTTGCTTCAGACACATTCTCCTAATGCAACGAGGCCCTTCCTCCTTCAGTCAGCTTTTCTCCTCACGGTCCTGTCTTCCTTCAAGAGCTCGGGAGAAGTCCTGTGCTGCTCAGCCTTGAATCATGGTTGCCAGTGAATATGTGCATTTTATTGCTACTTGTCATTAGAGCGATCTGTCGCTTTGTTTTATAATAAGATATCATTATGTAGCTCAGGCTGCCCTTGAATTCACAGCCATCCTCCTGCCTCAGCCTTCAGAGTGCACTGCTGGGGTTACAGGCATGTGCCACCATGCCCTGCCAGAATTAATCTCCCATTGAAGAGATGACAGTATTTGTGTCCTAGGATGTCCCTCAGTTAATATGGTGCTTGAAGCATGGAAGCCCAGGATTCAGTCCCCAACACTGCATTAGACTAGGTGTGTTTGTACACTCCTGTAATCCCAGCACTCTGAAGGTAGAGGCAGAGGAGTTCAAAGCCATTTATACCAAGTTCAAGGCCAGCTTCAGCATGAGACCTTGTCAAAAAAAATTATATTTAGACCAATGAGTTATTTTTTTCTTTAAAAAAAGTAACTAGTCATCAAAAAGTCAAACCATTTTTGTAAAAAGATATCTCAGACACTGTGGGTTGGGATATAGCTCACCCTGCAGAGTGTTTACTTAACATGAGCAAAGTCTTGGGCTTGATTTCCAGCATTCCAAATCAACATAGTGGTGCATGATTGTAATCAGGACGGGGAGGCAGGAGAATAAGAAGTTTAAGGTCATCCTCAGCCACATAGCAAGTTTGAAGCTAGCCTGTTCTTCATGAGATCCTACATCCAAAACAAAAACAAAACTGAGAGACTTCGTGGCCTATCAGTCTTTACTTAAAAAGCATAAAGCAAAACCTTCAGTGTGTGAAAAGGAACTGGAAATGTGAATCCCCTGGGAAAAGAGTGTTTGGTCTGAGTAGTCTCAGGCAGCTAATGGTTGCTGGCAAATGGGAGTCATATTCCTCAATGGTTCAAAAAATGGCCCCCACCCACGCTCATGCAGGCACCCCTAATTAAGTTGTATGGGGGCGGGGGAGACAGGAGATCATGGGGAGGGAAGAGGACCAAAGGGCATTATGTATGTACATGAAATTATGAGTTGATAAATTAGAAAGGAAAAATAGAGCGTGTGACTGGCAGGGTAGAAGTGGGAGGGGCGATAACCCCCACATGACCTTAGGGTCGGAAGAGGAAAGCACCAGGTAGGTGAGCCACTGGAAGGCTTTTGTGAGACTGTCAGCTGATACCCAGTCAGAGGGGAAGCTGTGGCTGAGTGGATGGCACATCTGGGTGCCCAGGCATGCCTCCCATATGACGTCATCACCAGTCTGCGAGGCGCTGTCTCCGTCTGCAGCTGCAGCCTGTTCATGGAAAAATGAGTTTTCAGAGCTCGTTGGGCTTAGGTACACAGTCTTCTAGGCTGAGGGAACGTGGGTTATTCTTTACAAAGTGGCTCTTGTCCTCCAAAGCAAGTGTCCTGCCTCAAGCCTGGGTCTGGAATTCGGAGGCCTGGCCTATCAGTTTTCTTCATTTCCTGTGGACCCGGCCACCGCCCTGTCTCAAGGGCAGCTTTGAAAGCTAAACCTTCAGCCGGGACTCAGGCACCTCATCAGAATGAGGAAGCCGAGACACACAGGCAGAGATTACCGACTGGGAGCATGAGAAAACGCTGCAAGAAACCAGCCATTACACCGCATAACTAGCCCCTCTGGTCTCCCGTTTCACATCCGCCGCAAAGACACAGGCTTTTCCCATGTGGTTCTCTATCAGGAAAAACCAATTACTTGTTTCTGTCTTTGTGTCTCTCAGGAGCATTCAGTCAAACCAGGACACGATGATATAAAAATTGATAAAAGCCTTTAATTATGTTTCTTTGTCCCGGCTCTCTAAGGAAAGCACGTTATTTCTGGATTTTAAATTTGATGAGCTGCTCAGAGTATTTGAACTACTGTTGGTGTCTGAGACAATAAAATAAACGGTTGGAATGTTTGGGGCATCAGGAGAGGAGGTACAGCAGGCAGGATTCAGAATTGGGCATCAAACATCCGCTATGCCCGGAGTTCCAAGTGGGCTGAGTTTCACAGTGAGTCCAGGGGAGGCGAGGCTCAAGAAAACAAAACGAAGGGGCTGGAGAAGTGGCTCAGAAGTGCTTGCTGTATGCACATGGAGAGTCAAGACCCCCGAAACCCACATAGAAGGACAGGCCTGCCTGCAAACCCAGCGCTGAAGGGCAGAGACAGGAGGTCCCCAGGGCTCCCTGGCCAGCCAGCCTAGCCATCTTGGAGAGCTCCAGGTTCAAAGAGAGACCTTGTCTCAAAAAAATAAGGTAGAGGGCAGAAAGATGGTGTGGTGTTTTGAATAAGAAGGGCCTTCATAGGCTTATATATTTGAATGCTTAGTTATCAGGGAGTGACATTATTTGAGAGGGGTTAGGAGGTGTGGCCATGTTAGAGTAGGTGTGGTCTCATTGGAGGAAATGTGTCACTGGGGGTGGGCTCAGAGGTTTCAAAAGCCATGCCAGGCTGTCACTTTCTCACATATACTCTCACTCCCACTCTGTTTATCTATCTCTCTGTCTGTCTATCTATCTATCTATCTATCTATCTATCTATCTATCTATCTATCTATCTACCTACCTACCTACCTACCTACCTATCCCTCTACTGTTACCTTAACCTCTATCTCTATGGCCTATAGATCAGGATGTAACTCTTAGCTACTTCTCCAGCATCCAGCCTGCGGGCCTCCATGTTCCATTGCTACTATGCTTCCTATCATGATGATAATGGACTGAGTCTCTGAAACTGTAAGCAAGCCTTCCAGTTAAAAGCTTTCTTTCATAAGAGTTGCCTTGGTCATGGTGTCTCTTCACAGCAACAGAACAGTGACTAACGTGGATGGATTTAGTAAGTAAAGGAACATGCCACCAAGTCTAAAAACCTGAGTTTGTTCCCTGGGATCCACAGATGGAAGGAGAGAACAGATTCCCACATGTTGTTCTCTCCCCTCCGCCCCACCACACACACACACACACACACACACACACACACACACACACACACAAACTAAAAAGAAATAAATACGCCATAGCACTGTGTGATCTCTTCTCTCCTCAACTTAGAATTTTTTCTCTTCCTCTTTTCTTCCTTCACAGTCACGTGGTCTGAGTATTAAGGAAAGGTTTCCTGCCTACCCTGAGCCGCTTTGATCCCTGCTGCTTCCTAAGCAACAGGAAAGATTGCTAGGGTGGGGAATGTGAACAGTGAGAATTTTCTTTGTAGCCACAGTGAGAATCAGTGCCTGTGGACCTTTCCTCATGACATTCTTGGTTTCAAAACCCAAGAGGCAAGTCTTATGTAAACACCTTTTCAATACTTGTAGTGCTTTGGGGTTGCTAGAGTTTCTTTTCTTTTTTAAGGCTTATTTTTAGGGGTGTGTGTGTGTGTGTTCCACCACGGTGCTCATATAACAATCAGGGATTTGTGGGAGTCAGGTCTAGCCTTCAGCCATTTAGGTCCCCAGCACTGAACTGAGGCCACCAGCAGAATGGCAATCGCTCTGACCTTCTGGACCTATGCCCACCTTGAAGCTGCTTAGCACATGCCCATATGCAACGAGCAATACCTTCGCCACTCCAATGAGGTGCCCAAGTCCCAGGCAGCTGAAGGCATGGTTTTCAAAGCTGTCCTTTAGACAGGGCAGTGCCTGTCCCACAGGAAATGATGAAAGCAGATACTCCAGGCCTCTGTGTTCCAGATGGAGACCAGAGGCAGGACACTTCTTTTGGAGAACTCAGCAAATTGGGCTCATGCTTCACGTTCAAATCAATAGACCTGCCATCAATGTTTAGCATGTGATACTTAAAACTTTGGGGAAGAAAAAAGTGTGGTCATATGGAAGTAATTCATAAACCTGTCCTGCACATTTCAAGGTCCTCACTTCCCTAAGTCTTTCCTTGTTAGTAACACATAAGTGTTGTAACAAATAGGAATATTGGCCCATGTTTCCTACCCTGGAGAGGGACTAAGTGGGAAAAGAAAATTAAAACCTTAAGACAATAGGAGAGGTTGTTCAGGTAGGATTGTTTTGTTCCATATGTGAGACGATGGGTCTAGAAAGAAAGCAGTGCCATCATGGCATGACTCTGGAGACCACATTTGTTCTTCTCTGTTCCATTGTCTTCTCTGGTCAGAGAGTCAGATTTTTTTCTTTTTGAGTCTGGGTCTCATGGATTCAAGGCCTGTATTACATTAGCCTTGTAACCAGGATGGACTTATTAAACTTCTGATCCTACTGCTTCCTTCTTACACACATGCACTGTCACACTGGTTTAAGCAGTGCTGGTACTCAACCCAAGGCCTCTGAGCCTGCTAGGCAAGCACTCTATCAGCTGAGTTTTATCCTCTCAGGCCAATCTACTGTTTTTTCACAGTAAGCACCAAGCTAGACAGAGCTGTCCAAGAGATAATGTGTGGTGGGTCTGGTCTTCATGAAGGTTGTGTTCAAGAGGAGACATTCGTACCTAGGTACAATGAAGCTGCATGTCCTGAGACCATGAAGACATTTGAGAGGGAGGAAAGTGAGAATACTAAGAGTCTAAGAGATACTAGTTTCTATTTGAAGTTGATTCTTGTGTCAGATATATGTTCCTTAGTGAGCTCTTAGCATTGGTGACCCTGTTTCCTGGCACATCTTACACTGGAGATGAAGACATCTAACATTAGTGAAAACAGCGATGATTTGAAAACTGCAGATCCACACCAGTGTAAGTGACAGCCTCAAACAGGGGAAACCACTCAGATGAAGAAAAAGAGAATGAGAAGACAGAGAGGCTGGCTTCTTTTGAAACAGGCAAATTCCTTGATTCCTAGGAGCTTCTGTCTTCCTAGGTTATCTTGTTTCTGGCAATGTCTGGGGGAAGCTGACGGGAGACTTTGAAATGGCATCCCTGGGGTCAGCCTCCATCATCTTCGCACAGAAGGTTCCTCCATCATCTTCCGAGAGGGTTCCTGTCTGCGGCTGCTGCAATGGATCCCAAATCCATTTGTCTTTCATGGGACAGCAGGCAGCGAAGAGGAGCAGAAATGAAGTCCAGTGGCTCCCTGGAAAGACAGAAGAGGAAGCCAGAAGTGGGGGCTGGCCCCAGCCATGTGGACTCACCCAGAAGGTGCACCTTCTGGAATAGGTCATTTTCACGTCGCTGAGACAAATCACTGACAAAAGCAACTTCAAGTGGAAAAGATTCCTTCTGGCTCACAGTTCAGGTTATAGTCCATCATGGCCAAGAAGGCCTGGAGGCAGGAAGGTGAGGCAGCTGGTCACATGACACCTGCAGAGAGAAGACAGAGAGATAATCGCTGGGGCTCAGTTAGCTTCTTCCTATCACACAGTCTAAGAGCCCAGCCTATGGCATGGTCCTGAAATGTTTGAGGGCTGTCTTCGTAACTCTATTAGCCCAGTCTACAAATTACTTTACAGGCTTGTCCAGAGGTTTGTTTCCAAAGTGTCTCAGACTCCAGCTGTGTCAAGTTGTTTTGAATATTAATAAGGACCCGCTTTGATAATCTTCTTCCTAGGGACCCAGAAGAGAGGCTAAGAATGGCGAGAATTATTTTCAGGAAATGAATCTATGTATACTGAGCTCTTTGTCTGTCTACTTTATTCCTCTGGGAATAAAATCCTATCTACACAGCTTCAGTTCTGTTCTCATGCCTAGTTCCTTTCTTGCCTGATTTCTCTTTACATTTATCTGCTGTCCGCTCTAAGTTCTATCTTAATTCCTTCATCTAGTTCTGTCCATTCTAGGTTCTCATCCATCTAGTTCTTTCTCATATCAGCTCCTCTCCCATCCCCTTCTCTCTCATCTTGTTCTTTCCCATCTGGCTCTTCCTCATCTTCCATCTCGTTCCTCTAGTACTCTCTTCTAGCCCTTCATCTAGTTCTTCCCCATCTCAGTTCATTCCTCTCCAGTTCTTACCCATCTAGTTCTTCCATTCACTTTTCTCTTCTCAGTCTCATCCTTGCTGTGAAAATAAAACTGCCTTTTATCCCTTTGGCCCTTATCTCTCCAAGCTATCTCTGCTCTCACTGTTTCTGACAGGGCAGGGGAAAGTGTGCTTAGTCGCTAGGCACTTGGCTAGGCAACTTCCATCACAGCTAGATGTATCTGTAAGGAGGAACCCTTTAGTTCTGAGTTAATTGTTAAAGGTAGATCTAAAACTAGAGATAAGACTTTGAAAAGGAGAAAGTTAAGCTTAATTAGTATATTCACCAGGCCTTCTCAAACAGGTAGTCTGGATGCTTAAGTCTGTTCTTAGAGAGTACAGAGAGGTATCTCTGATAAGATATTTTCATCCATCTAGGAATAGTGCTGACTGGATGTTGCTAATGACGATAATTACAGAAAGGCCTGAAATTAGGGATCCTGGCTGCGTTACTGCACAGAAGGTTATCTAAATATTCCTTTAGTAGAGGGGAAATGGTGCCCAATAAATGATGGGAAAGCTACAATAACACACCAGAAATTCATAGTAGGAAACAGCTAATAATCAAAAGCCAATATCACCAAGACTCCTTGAACCTCAGCTTGCTCTCTGGAAGGCCCTTGGCGTCTTTCAAGTATTAGCTTGTCATAAGCAGCTGAAATCCTACTTCACATATTTTTGTGGCTTATAGCAAAGTTGACATAAACTAGCCAGCAGCATATAAGGTGAAGCTAAAACCTGTAGAGCTGACTACAATATTAACCCCAGCCTCTGTCCTGCATGCGTGGGATGGCACAGTGGGATGGAGGAAGACCACACCCAGGACTGGTGGGATCGGGCCATGCCTATCCTCATGCTTGACAGGTGGCTTCTCATCTGCCACAAAGGCCTGGGGACAAAGGAAAGGCTTTCTACATTGAGAAACTGGAGTAAAAAATAGAAGTGAGAACAGCATAGATAATTTAATGCTCCCGATTTGGAGCCCTGAACTTTTGCCTTTCCAGACCTGGACACTGTGATTAGTCTCTCTAAGACCCCCTCTGACATTTCTTTCCTAGATTATGGGGTGTTCAGTCTCTCTGTTCCTTCTACTCATGAAGATATAGGATATCATGAATGTCTCATGAGTATGAAAACATGCTGTGTACCAGTAACTATCAGCGCTTCAATAGCTCATCCAAACATTTCTTAAGATTTATTTTTAATTTCCTCTCCCCCTTTGTGTATGTGTGTGTGTGTGTGTGTGTGTGTGTGTGAGAGAGAGAGAGAGAGAGAGAGAGAGAGAGAGAGAGAGAGAGAAAGAGAGAGAGAAGCAAATACTACCAAGCTCTATGTCTCCAGCCCCTCCATAACTTTTAAAAAATTAGATTGCACTTAAATTGTCCTAAGAGCAGTGAACCTGGGACCTGGGGTGGTGACTCATGGCAAGAGATTGAGGAGGTTTTAGAAGCTGAGGTATTTCTGTTCTCCATTGCAAACACAGTGGATGAGAGCCATGAATGACGGAGGACCTGAGCTAGACCCCTTCTTAACTGTGTCACCTCCAAAAGCTCCTCAGCCTCTGCATCTATGTTCTTCATCTGTGACATAATAGGCATTTAAATTTTATTGTACTTATTTATATTGTGTTTTCCTGTGCGCTCCTTCCACCACACGAATCCCAGGAATTGAACTCAAGCCATCAGATTTAATGAGTACCTTTTCCTGCTGAGCCATCTTGCAGGCCCCCTGAAGAGGAAGTTAGGTTGTACCTTGTTCTCCAGAAGAACTAATATATATTGTAACAGTTTGGCTTATAGGACAGGAGTTAGAGGGTCACATTGGCTGTCTGCATGTCTGGAAGGCTGAGAACCTGGAGGCTTCTAAGTCAGTGAGGCTGGATGCCTCTGGAGTCCAGGTCTGGTGCTGAAGGCCTGGAGGATCCCTGGAGAGACACTGGTCTTCAGTTACATTGGGAGGCCCAAGAAGCCAGAATCCAATGTCAGGGAACAATGGCTCTAGTAGCAAGTAGTGAGGACAGGTGGGCAGCCCCACTCTTCTCTTAGACCTCTGTATCTCCCATTGCCAGAAGGTGCTCCCCAAATTGGGAATGCCTTGTCCTTTGATGAGACCTTCCAGGAAATGCCTCCACAGACCCACCCAGGAGTATGTCTCTGAGCTCACTAGAGATCCAGTCATGTTGGCATAATTAACCAACCCCCTGCTGTGGAACAATCCTTTTCTACACTATGAATATGTATTACTCTCATGTGCTAATAAAAAGCTGATTGGGCAGGAAGAGATTGAGTGCCAGACCCAGACTAGGAGAATTCTGGAAAGAAGAAGGGTGGAGTCAGAGAGTTGACGGCAAATGCAGAGAAACAAGATGCGAATGTCATACTGAATAAGGGTATCAAGCCATGTGGCTAGACATAGGCAAGAATTATGGGTTCATTTAAGTGTAAGAGCTGGTTAAGAATGAGCCTGAGCTACTGACCAAGCATTTATAATTAATATAAACCTCTGTGTGATAATTTGGGAAGCAGCTGCCGGGTATTTAGGAACAGGTAGTCTGGACATGGAAACATCCATTTACAACCCACTTCTCATAGCCTGTTGGAGGCTTAAAAGAGAGACAATGATTAGCAGGTGGATGGAAAACTGGAAACATTCAACAATTAACATCATCAACATCAAAACCATTTTATCCACCTCCAGCACCAGCACTGGAGAGTCTTGGTTAGTTCAAACTGTTCTAGAAGGTCTGGTGAGAGCTCAGGATTCTGTCAAAGCAATTTTGTTTTCTTTTTAGTGGATATTCTCACTAAGAGCTATGCACCAACAATGGTCTCTATCTCAGGCACCGCTCACACTTTTATATCAAACCCAAAATTCTCTCTTGGGGGATGTCTTTCTGTATGCTGCAAGTATATGTTGCTCTGATGGTGTTTGGCCTATAGCAAGGCAGCTTAGAGGTAGGCAGGAAATTCAAAGCGAGAGAGACAGGAAGAAGGCAGTGGGAGATGCCAGTGAGATGCCCAAGGAACAACATGTAATGGGACACAGGTAAAGCCATGGAACATGGTGATACATAGATTAATAGTTATGAGCTACTTAAGATATAAGAGCTAGCTAGCAAAATGCTTGAGCCATGGTCATGAAGTTATAATTAATATAAGCCTCTGTGTGTTTATTTGGGGACATGAGTGGGAGAGATTTGTCCCGACTGCCATCAGGCCGGGACATAGGAAATCTTCTGACTACACACCACACATATAATTTCCCTTTGGAATATCCCAGAAATCCCAAAAAATTGTGGTCTAACATTTGATGCATGTTTCTTCTGAAGTTAAACCCTTCTGTTGTTTCTATTCTGATGAAGGGTCTCACCATCCAGTTGAGAGCAGCCTCAGGGGCACTCTTGACTCCTCAGTGCCCCTCTCTTCTCTCCCTCTGTCCCATAAAGAAACCATCCAGGTCTGTTCAGCTAACCTTATAAAAATCCCTTTAGCTCAGCCAGGCATGGTACCTGTAATCCCAGCCCCCAGCAGGCAGAAGCAAAAGGATCTAAGAGAGCCAAGGTTCTTAGGGAGACCTTATTGTAAAGACCCCGAGATCCCAAATCCCTTAATCTCTATGCCACCTCCAGTCTGGTCCAGGCACTAGCTTGCTCTTGCCCGCCCCCCTCTCTCCACTCCTCCTTGGTTGTCGTAAGAACCTCACAACTGACTTTTCTACCACTGGTCTTCTCTCCATGAAAAAGCGAGGTGGACCTTTCTAAAATGTACATACTGCTCAGGGTGAGAACTTACTAATGGCTGTCTACTGTTCAAAGGGTAAAACCCAAGTTCCCAAACTTGACTTTCAGGATTATTTTTACATTGTCTAGCCATCTCCTGCCTTGTCACTCAGCTAGCTCCCAACTTCCTTTGGGAGAAATCCCCAGCTGCTCTCTGGTGAGTCCCAGTCTTGCATAGGTATTATTCCTGGTGCAAAAGGCACCCCCTTTCTCTGTCTCCTTCCTTCTCTTTACCCTTCTGCCCCCCTGCTGTTCCTCTTACTCTCCCCAAATTATCTTCAAGTCCTGGCTTCATTGTCAAGTTCTAGGGATGTTTCCCTGCTTCCATAATACCACCACCACCACTGTAGTCTGAAAGACTCAGTTCCTGGAGAGGGTTGGTGACCTCCTAAACTCTGTCCCCTTGATCTCAGCTCAAAGGCTTTAGGCTAAGGCACGGCCATTGTCTTCTGTAATGGATCACCTGCTCCAGAGGGAAGAGTGAGTCTGTTTCTTCTGAGCTTAGGACAATGCAGGATACTGAGTAAATACCAAGAGGTTGAATAGAGGTGCTCAAGCCTTGGCCAGTGAGATGGCTCAGCAGGTAAAGACACTTGCTACCTAGCCTAAGGACCTGATTTCAGTCCTTGACACTCCCATGGTAGAAGGAAAAAATGTCTTGTTTCAGGTTGGGATCCCTCAATGGAGAGCCTGAGGTGCAGATCTTTATGTACATGATGTCCTAGTCAGCTTTAATTGTCAATTTGATATGGCCTAGGGTCACCTGAATGGGAAGCTGAAATTAAGGAATTACCTGTGGGTATGTTGATATAGGAGAGCCCAGGCCACTGTGGTTGGTGAGCCTAGATATATAAGAGAAAGCTTTGGAAAGGCAATTGTACCTCCAAGTCTAGCCTACAGTAGGGTGAAGAAGCAAGGCTTCTCGATTCCGAACCCTACCCTGGTCAGTCAGTCCTCACTTCGAGGATGCTCCTGGTGGGGACAGGAGTGTCTTGGTTGGGTTCCTATTGCTGTGATAAACACAATGACTGAAGATTACATAGGGAAGGAAAGCATTCCTTCTACCTTCATCCACAATCCATCAAGAAGGGAAGGCAGAGCAGGAACTTAACAAAGACTATGGAGGAGTGCTGTTTACTGGTTTGTTCCTCATGGCTTGCTCACCCTGCTTTCTTATACCACCTAGAAACACCTGCCCAGAGTGGCCCCACTGACAGTGAGCCAGGCCCAACCACATTAATCATTAATAATGAAAATTCCACCTCTTTTCCTGTAGTCCAGTATGATGGAGGCAATTCCTTAAGTGAAGTTCCCTCTTCCCAGATATGTCTGGATTTGTGTCAAATTGACAAAAATGAACCAGTCAGGGAGTGAAGACATAAACTAGCCACTTCTGGGTCAAGCTGACCCAGTTACCCAAACACCCCTGTGGAGAAGATCCAGGTTTGAGCTGTGAGCAGTGGTCCACAGGGCTACTGGGAAAAGGAACACACACAGACCTGGGCAAGGCTTCAGACCTTGGGTGTTTGTAAACGTCTTTCTCTCTCTGGCCTTATAAGCCACAAGGCATGTGTTCTTTCCAGGAAGGTACTGGGACATCTATCGGTCTTCCCACTCTTCCTCCATCTGACTTCCCATCATTTCCAGGGACCTTTGTGAAGTATTCAAATCAGGACCCATGACCAACAACATTCCCTGTCACAGGCAAAACAAGAGAAATGATACCAAGTGGCTATCCTTACCATTCCCACCAAGAGCCATATGCCAAAGCATTGCCAAGTAGTTGCTCTCGGGTTCATACATGCCAGTCAAGCAGCATGATCCAGGTCCCTGGCACATATGAACCTGTAGTCTGTCACCCTGCACTGCATAAAACTGAGAACACACATGGAATCCGAGCACTTGGAAGATCACAGCAGGAAGATGAGAAGCCTAAGATCATCCTTGGCTACACAGTGAGTTTGAGGCCAGCCTGAGCTACAAGAGACTCTGTCTTTAAAAATTGAAAGAGCACCACTCCTCAGGAGCCAGACGCTTGGCTGTGCCTTTCACAAGGGCCTTTCCAATAGGAAGGATCTCCAGTATGACATTTAGAACTGAGAGTGGTGACCTTGGAGCTACCACCTAGACCATAGGACCAGCTCCTCATGACCCAATAGATTCCGGAGAGGAACTGGAGTGGCCCTTTCTGCACACTGCTGATACAGCAATGTGGGTAGCAGGGGATGTTACTGGGCTTAAATCCCATCCTCACAGCTCACGACTGTGATCTCCTGGGCAAGCCATTCGTTTCCTGAGCCTGTGTAACCAGGGAAAATTTCTGCATTGCAAGACTGTGGGGAAAATGAACCTGTCTTGCATCAGGGATTCCAAAAGTGAAAACCACCATTCTGAAGTCATGTCCTTCCACATAAACAACAGCCGAAGGGGGTTGGGGGAGGGGCTTTGGAAGGGAAAGAAACACATAGAGAACCGTGTGTACTAACATTGTTGGTCTCATTGTTTGAATATGTATTATCTAATGAAACACTACAGTGAATTTTATTTTAAATAGAGTGTGGAGAACATATCACTTCTTTTTTGGGAAGAATTTGTAATGAAATGAAGACCCAATGATATTAGTGTGTGTGTGTGTGTGTGTGTGTGTGTGTGTGTGTGTGTGTGGTGTGTGTGTGTGTGTGTGTGTATGAGAGAGAGACAGACAGACAGAGACAGAGAGATAGTATGCACACACATGTGCATTTGGATGTTATTCTGGAAGTATCATCCATTTGGGGTTTTCTTTTCTCTAGATTCATTTATTTTATCACCTGCATGAGTGTTTTGCCTGAATATATGTAAATGTACTATATGCCTTTCTGGTACTTATAAAGGTCAGAAGAGGACATTGGATCCTCTGGAACTGGAGGTATGAATGATTGTGAGTCAACATGTAGTTGCTGGGCACCAAACATAGCTCCTCTGTGAGAGCAGCCCATGCTCTTAAACCCTGAGCCATCACTCCAGTCCCTCCCTCCCTCCCTCCCTCCCTCCCTCCCTCCCTCCCTCCTTCCCTTCCTTTTTTTTTTTTTTTGTGAGGCACAGTCTCTTGTTGGCCTGGAACTGGCACAGTAGTCTAGGCTAGCTGTTCAGCAAACACCAGGGATCTGCTTGCCTCAAACTCCCTCATAAGGGGATTACAGCAGAGCCTTTCTGGAGGTTAGAACCTGAGCAGCAGGAGCCATGCTTCAAAAATATTTGAACCTGTCAGAAAGCTCTTTGCATTCCTTCATCAGCACAGATATTTCCTAGCCACGATCCAAGTATCCCTAAGGCTGCCTCAACAGAAACTATCTTAGGCTTTCTCCAAGCCTGGTATATCCCCCATCTCAGATCTTTCTCTGTGCTCACTAAAATTGCTTCTTTCTTTACAGTTTTTGCAGCAAATGCTTCAACCCAGCTTTCTGGCAGTTACTTGATGAGATAGTTAGTATTTCTGAGTGTGTGTACAGAAATGACTTACAGCAGTGTAGACAAGCAATCCCAGTAGCTATAATTAATTTCATTTTTATAACGCACATAACACTTTGCATATCAAACCAGTAATTTCATGCCTATTATTACTTAGGAAGACAGCAAAATTAGAAAAGTGAGTTGGTTTAATTTAAAAGTTCCTCTGGAGAGCCTTGATTCATGCCTGCAGTCTCAGCACTTAGGAGGCTAAGGCAGGAGGATTACCATGAGTGCAAGGTAACCTTGTCTTAAAAAATAATAATGTTAAATATGAACATAGGTGGTGTCTGAAGAGATGATTCATAGTGTAAAGATGCTTACTGATCTTGCAGAGAACCTGTGTTCAGTACCTAGCACCCATATGGCAGATCACAATTGTCTGTGTCTCCAATTACAGGGGATCTGATGCCTTCTGGCCTACTGGGGAATCTGATGCTCTCTTCTGGCCTCTGTGGGTTATTGCAATTTGTAGTGCACACAAACTCTTGCAGTCATAAGTTGTTTTTGTTTTTGTTGTTGTTGTTGTTATTTTATTTTATTTTTTATTTTAAGATTATAGGCAACAAATGTAGCTTAAATGAATGCAAAACCTCAACCTTTGTCAGTTTGGCAAGGTTTTTGTTACATGTCAAGGTTTTCCAGATGAATAGAATGACAAGAATGGATATTACCAAGGCATTTATTCAGCTGGCTTACACAATGGGGGCTGGTGGTCCCACGATGACTGTCTGCATGCTCAAGAAGCTGAGAACCTGGTAGCTGCTTGGTCAGCAAGTTTGGATGTCTGGGGAATCTCAATTTGGTGTCAAAGGCTGGAAGATTCCTGGACAGCTTCTGGGCTTTAGTTCACATTGGAAGGGTGAAGAATCTTGGTTCTAATCTCAGCAAAAGTTGGCAGCAATAGCAGGAGAGATGGCGCCACAGAGGAGTGAAGGCAGGTTGGCTGCTCGGCTTTGTCTTCATACAACTTTATACCTGACCACCAAAAAGTGCCGCCACCCACTCTGGAGGAGGGTCTCCTCTCAGATTATTCTCCCTGGAAATGCCTGAATGGACCCATCCAGAGGCACGCCTCTTATTTGACCCCAGAGGCAATCAGATTGGCTGGCAATCAAGATACCATCACAGCTCTTGTGCCCAGTAAAGCCATCAAACCACTGTCTAATAGCTACCGTAAAGGTGTTTTAAACTCCAATTAATACAATCTATTCATTTTAAGCAAAGGAGACATTCTTCTCCCATTTGGTTAGATCTGGGTTGGCCAACAGAAAGAGTTTAATAATAAAAATGACATTTCCTTGACAAGGGGGAAATTCTTCCTGCGGACTGCAGCAATAGTTTCTGTATGGTGCACGTGGCAGACTTGTCAAGCTAGCCTCCACAATACACAAGCCAGGTCTTATGTAGACAGACAGATGGAGCTATAGAGATAGATAGATGGATAAACAGATGATTGATCAACATGCAGATCGAAAAATAGGTGATATAGGTATATAAAAAAATGATAAATGATTAGCTAGATAGATAGATAGATAGATGAAATAGATACCAGATTACATAAATAAATGATGTAGATAACAGATGTTAGATGAGATATACAGATAATAGACTGATATGTAATAGATGATATAGACAATGAAATAGATGATATAGATAATAAATGATAGATAAAATATAAATGGATAGATAATAGATGATGAAGATAGGTAAACATGACAGGTGATACAGATAGAAAAACAAGTAATAGATGACACAGTAGAGATAGATAGTGTGGTGATTTGAATGGGAATTTTCCCCATAGCATAATAATGTTAAATAAGAATATAGGTGGGGACTTCTATAGTTGGGTACTTGATCCCTAGCTGTTGGAACTGTTTGGGAAGGACTAGGAGGTGTGGCCTTGGAGGAGAGCTGTCAATAGGAGTGAACTTTGATGTTTCAAAAATCCCACACCATTTCTAGTTATTTCTTTTTGCCTCCTACTTAGAGATAAAGATGTAAGCTCTCAGCTACTGCTCCAACACAATGCCTGCCTACCTGCCATCATGCTTCCCGTCATGATAGTTATGGACTCACTTTTTGAAACTGTAAGAGCCTAATAAATTCTTTCTTCTATAAGTTGCCTTGGTCATGGTGTTTTGTCATGGCAATAAAAAGAGACAGGCAGACAGTTGGATGATCTCACTGATAGTGTTTCTCTGATGTAACCTTGAATGATTATCAAATAACTGACACTTGTTTAAGGTTTTCATGGGCTGGGATAACTGCACATCAACCCTAATCTTCAGGAAGCAATGCTAACTCAGAACTAGACTTTATTGTTTGATATTCTTGAGGAAAAGAATTGAGTTAGTAGCATTCATCTTGATAAGACTATCTCCCCCCTTGCTTTTCCTGTGTGTCTCTGTCAGCATCAATTGATGGCTGTGTTCCCCTGCCAACAGTTGTCAGCTGTGATAGCAACAGCAATTTATTCCAACTGACATAGGAAGTCTGACTCAGTAAAAAGTCTTCGTCCTACTGATATCTGTATATGTTGTCAAAATAGAGGTGCTGTTTAGAATCCTAGGATTCTAGAACATTCTATCTCCTCAGAGCTTCAGAGTCACCTAGGGTTGGATTTCCTGGAATTTCCTAGACTATCCACTCCAGTTCTACTGCATCAGATTGTGTGTGTGTGTGTGTGTGTGTGTGTGTGTGTGTATGTGTGTGTGTGTGTGTGTGTGTGTATCTGCAGTGACTGGTGCCAAGGAGCTGAAGTCAAACTTGAGATTCAACAGAACCAGAGTACTCAAGGTAATGCTTCACAAGGGTCATTTACTGGCTTTTTGTCGCACTTTTATTTGGATAGCTCAGCATACAGAATTCAAAACAGGGACAGAGAAACCATGAGAAACCTATAGGGTATTTCACATCACTGTCACCAGATGTACTCAGGAGACCAAAGTGGACGAATGCGGGTTGTTTGCACAACGCCCTCAAACACGCTAAGCTGCATTGCTAAGGAAGGGAGAAGAAACATCTTGCCCACTGCATTCCTGGGACAGGCGGAGACATTCCTCCCATGGGGGTAAACACATTCTGTGAGAGCAGAGTTCGCATACCAGATTAGTGCAGAAAAGTCTATTATATGCATGCTATATGGTTGTGCATATGGAGTTGTGGGACAGAATACATGAATTTTTATGTATTCTTTGCCTGATTCTTCAATACATTTATCTCTTGTAGGATCTGACAGATGATTCTTGCTTTATTTCTTTTCAAGTTTGGGGTGCTCTAGCATGTTACATTTGTAAAATATCTAGTATAGCTATAAGAACCCCAAAGTTTGGCATTCACTGAACTAGTCAGGGCATATGGAGTGTGTGTGTGTGTGTGTGTGTGTGTGTGTGTGTGTGTGTGTGTGTGTACTTGTTCCAATGTATATGCATACACCAGTGTGCAGGTGAAGGGCAGAGGTCAACACTGGAGGTCTTCCTCTGTTACTCTCCACTGTATTTTTTTAGACAGTCTCTCATTGAACCTGGAGCTCACTGTTGACTAGAATGACTGACCAGTGAGCCCCAAGGATTCTCCTCTGCCTCCCTAGCACTGAGATTATAATACAGACCACCATGCCCAGCTTTTTATTTGGGTGCTGCAATCCAAACTTGGGTTCTCAAGTTTATGTGACAAATGCTGTAAAAAGTTCTCTCTCTCTCTCTCTCTCTCTCTCTCTCTCTCTCTCTCTCTCTCTCTCTCTCTGTGTGTGTGTGTGTGTGTGTGTGTGTGTGTACAGGCATATGTTTGCATGCTCATGGTTGTGCACATATCTAAAGGTCAGAGGACAAGCTTGAGTATTGCTCCTCAGGGGCCATCCCCACTGTTTTTTTAATACAGAGTCTCAACAAATAGGTCAGAAGCTAGGCTGATTGGCCAGTGAGCCACAGAGATTCACCTGTTCCTACCTCAGGATTGCCATTACAAGCACATGACACTGTGCCCAGCTTTATATATAGGTTGTGGTGATTAAACCTACATCCTCATATCTGTTTCATGAACACCTCACCATGTTAGCCATCACCTGTGTCCTAACTCGAATTTCATAGATGGGAAAACTGACAAACTAAGAATAAGAAACAAAGTGCCTTTTTGGAGGAGCCTCAACCCAAAGGAGAAACTCAGAATGGCAGGACTCTCACAGCATGCCAGAAGAATGGGCTGATAAGCAGATCTCCAACTCGAATCCTTCCAAGCCCACTAAGCAGGCAGTACCTCCAGGTGGAGACACTTTCAGAACAAAGTCATGGTTCCTGTCTAGAGAAATTCATCATCCCATACTCAGCCACAGAGCCCCAGCAAGCTCAGTGTGAACACCTCCTCATCCTCAGCCAGCAGGGAGGTGGCCAGCTCAGTGTGAACACCTCCTCATCCTCAGCAAGCAGGGAGGTGGCCAGCTCAGTGTGAACACCTCATCCTCAGCGAGCAGGGAGGTGGCCAGCTCAGTGTGAACACCTCATCCTCAGAGGGGTGGCAGCTCAGTGTGAACTCCTCATCCTCAGCGAGCAGGGAGGTGGCCAGCTCAGTGTGAACACCTCCTCATCCTCGGCGAGGAGGGAGGTGGCCAGCTCAGTGTGAACACCTCATCTCAGGAGGGGGTGGCAGCTCAGTGTGAAGTGTGACACTCATCCTCAGGAGCAGGGAGGTGGCAGCTCAGTGTGAACACCTCATCCTGTGAGCAGGGAGGTGGCCAGCTCAGTGTGAACACCCCCCCCCCCCTCATCCTCACCGAGCAGGGATGTGGCCAGCTCAGTGGAACGCCTCATCCTCAGCACAGGAGGTGCAGCTCAGTGTGAACGCCTCATCCTCAGCAAGCAGGGAGGTGGCCAGCTCAGTGTGAACACCTCCTCATCCTCAGCGAGCAGGGAGGTGGCCAGCTCAGTGTGACACCCTCATCCTCGGCGAGCAGGGAGGTGGCCAGCTCAGTGTGAACACCTCCTCATCCTCAGCAAGCAGGGAGGTGGCCAGCTCAGTGTGAACACCTCCTCCTCAGTGAGCAGGGAGGTGGCCAGCTCAGTGTGAACACCTCCTCATCCTCAGCGAGCAGGGAGGTGGTCTTCTCCCACTACTCCACTGCCTTCAACCCAGTCACTTCAAATTGCTGCACATGAGCTATTGAGAGGCCAACAAGAGCCACCAAGTCTGCTGTCTGTGTCTGAAGCATGCATTTTTCATGTCAACCAGGGTGGCTTATATAGCCAAAGTCTGTATTTACTACTCCAAGAGAGCATCTCTCCTGCTGGACAATCATCATGAGTTCTCTGTTCAGAGGGAGATGAGAAAAGAGTTACTAGACACACTGGATGCCGTATGTGGTTGGAGTTTTCTTTGGGCTACCAGGTCACAAACAAAGACATGGAGACTTAATTATGAAAGCTTGGCCTAAGCTTAGGCTTGTCCCACTAGCTCTTATAACTAAATTAATTTGCTTCTATTAATCTACATTTTATCACGTGGCTTTTTACCTTTTTTTCATTCTGTATGTCTAACTCCTTTCGTGTCTTCTTGACATCTAGCTGACATAATATGTGAGCCTTGATTCCTCCTCCCTCTCTTCCTCTTTCTCCCCAGAAATCTTACCTGTCTCTCCTGCCTAGTGTAACTCAAATTGCTAACGGTCTTCTAATAAAAACCTGGAGCCAGATATTGGGGTAAATGCTGAAAGATCAGAGAGACAAAGGAACAAGCCACTGCCATGTCTCACCTCGCCAACTCCTCAGCCTGAAAAGGCTGAAAGGGACGCTTCTGCTGAAAAGCCTTTAGTCCCTGTCTCCTCACACCTTATACACCTTTCTCTGCCCAGCCATCACTTCCTGGGATTGAAGGGGTGTGCCACCACTGCCTGGCCCTTTTTTTTCCTCTCCTAGACTGAGTCAATCTCATGTAGTCCAGGGTGGCTTTGAGCTCACAGAGATCCAGACAGATCTTTGCCTTGCGAGTGCATAGGCCACCACTGCCTGGCCTCTATGTTTAATCTCGTGGCTTGCTCTGTTCTCTGATCTTCAGGCAAGCTTTATTAGGGTACACATTATATCACCACAGCCTAGCTATTGGCCACTCAGCTCTTTATTAAGCCAATCACAGTGACACATCTTCACACAGTGAAAACGAGTATTCCTCAATAAGCTACTTTGTGTATTCATGTCTGATCAGCACTCAAACTTGGAATCAAACTGGAAAACGTGATCATGGGCCAAGTTGGATGCCTGATTCTCTTTTGTGCAACATACTTTAAGTAGAATCCACATGCTCCTGAAAGCTGAGTGTAGTGATTCTCAACCTCCTACTGCTGTGACCCTTTAATACAGTTCCTCATGTTGTGCTGACCCCAACCATAAAATTATTTTTGTTGCTACTTCATGACTGTCATTTTTCTACTGTTATGAATCATAACGTGAATATCTGTATTTTCCAATGGTCTTAGGTGACCCCTGTGAAAGGGTCATTTGACCCCAAAGGGGTTGCAACCCACAGGTTGAGAACCATTGGCCTAAAGACTACTTTTTAATACCTGTGCATGTGACAGAGTCTGGAGCTCTGGATTGTTGTGTTTCCTAGAAACCATACATGATGGTTAGTATTAATTGTCAGCTTGACAGAATCTGGAATCAACCGGAAGACAAGTCTCTGAACATGCCTGTAGAGCATTAGCTTGAGTATGCTGATTGATGTAGAATCATCCATCTTGATTGTGGGCAGGACCATCTCCTAGACAAGGCAATCCTAGACTTATGAAATGGACACAGTGTGCTGAGCAGTAGCATGCATTTGTTGACCTCTGCTTCCTGAGTGCATATAAGATGTGGTCTGCCACTTCAAGCTCCTACCCCTTGACCATCCCACAGTGATGGACTCCAGCCCTGAACTGAGCTAAAACCAACTGGTTCTCCCTTAAGCTTCTTATCCCAGAGTGCTTTATCACATCAACTGGAGAAGAAACTAAGACACCCTATTCTACCAAGTGTCATGAATTCAAAACCCAGACTTCTCCACAATCCAGCCACATGGAGGACCCAGGGAAATCAGCTCTCGTGCTTCTCGTTGTTGTTTGGGTTTTTCATTTTTCTTCATACTAGAGTCAGAAGACATGGTTTTTTAAAAAATAGAAAAGGAAAGGTCAACACAATTCTAGGCCATTTGGTACCTAGCCTCATCTCCACAGCCCTGATTCTGTTATCCACCAAGTAGATATTAAAATAATCCAAGTCATTCACTCCTACAAAACCAACAGTCCTGGAAAGTTGGCAGGCACACATGTTTAAACAAGGCTCCCAAGCTTTCTACTGGCAGGTGTTTCCAGAGTTCTTGGAGCACAATTCTTTGGATAGGATCATTGCCAATATACATAGCAACAGGGGTTGGGGGTGGGGAGTGTTTTCCTTTAACACAGCACAGACACCAAAATGGCTTAAATGCAAAGTTGGACATTCAGTGCGCTTACTTATTTTGGCTCTAGGTCAAGAAATCAACAATAATAAAGTCCCCCAAATCTCAGGACCCAGAGCCCTGATGGGCTGCAGTGTGAAACAGACTTGCTTATCTATCTGCAACCCAACATGGCCTCCTCAGCCTTCTCCGTGGTGTGACCCAACAAGTTTGGTTCTGCCTGCTTTGACAATTCCTCGGTCTCCTGAATGTCCCATTCTCTAACTAATTCTGCTTGAAATTGGGGCTGGAGTTGATAGGAAAGTTAATAGCATCGAGGCAGAGCAGGTAAAACTTCATTCTCCCTACTTGAGCCCCGGGCATTGATTTTAGTTATTCCTAAATCCAGCTTTCCGAAATTGAAACCTGGGATGGCTTTCAAAGTGCATGGCTAGCTTTCTAATCTGCTCCTTGGCAGCTGGACCCATTCATATTTTCTGCCATCAGATGCATTCCCTCAGCCTTTCAATTAAACTTGACATCAGTTCTGGAACCCCACGAAAGAGGAGTAATCCTGTGTCGTCTCCTGAACTAAATGAAAATAAATAGAAGCTTAAGAAACAGAAAGTGGAGTATGGGAAGGGGAGATACTAACAGTGGTAGGGAAAGGCTTCCAATCTCAAAGAAAGTAAAAACATTTCTGGCTTAGACAGTACTTAGTGGTCACTAGCTATAGCCCAGTGAAATGAAGGATTTTCAGTTCTGCCTACAAAATCTTAGAAGGGTAGTCAGCACTAAACAACATTTTAAATAATCTCTCTCATAATGTGTTCTGTTTTTTTCTGCATGTGTCTCCCTGTGTGACTCCGTCTCTGTGTCTGTGTCTGTCTGTCTTCATGTGTATCTCTGTCTCTCTATATATGTATGTGTTTGTGTGTGTACATGTGTGTTGTGTACATCTTTGAATGTTAGTTTCCTCCTTTCACCTTTATGTGGGTCCCAGAAATGGAACTCAGGTGGTCAGGATTATATATTGTGCAACAAGTGATTTGTTTTACTTATCTGAAGTTTAAGGACAATTTTAGTAGAGTTTAAGAGAAAGAAAAAAAACCTGGGCAGGCAAGCTGTAATTATTGTCAGTTGCCAGGAGAAGGGAGACAGAGAAGAGGAGAGAAAGGCATGCCATTTGCAATATAGGGTAACAAGCAGCCACGAGGCAAAAGGAGAGATGAGGCTTCAGAAAAAGAGAGAAAAGAAGAGCCCCGACCACCAGGAAAGCATTCTTAGCCTTTGGCCAGCACTGGGAAAAGGATAAAGGGGGAAAGCATGGTAAGCTTTAAGTCACAACTCAGAAAAGAAGGCAGCCCACGTGGTAGAGACTTGCTGGGGCTGCCTGATCGAAGGCTGCTGGTGTCTGCCACAGCAAGCATGCTTTACCTGGGGAGCCACCTGCAAGCTCTTACGTCATTTCCTCTCCAGTGGCTTGTTGATGAATGAGAAGAATAAGGTCTGATAGATAGTAGATTAACCTCTGTTCACTGAGTATTGATTGGCCTCACCCACCCTAGGTTCACTTGGTGTCTCTGTTGGACTGTTTTCTTGTTCTGTGGTCCCTCGTTTCAGGCCCCTTGGTCTCTTTGGAAGCTTCTGTATAGATTTACATAGCAACCCTTGTGGGTGTTCTGAGTTCAGAATGGCTACTTTCCAAAGGTGGGATAATATATCACTTTTTAAAAAGGAAGAAAGAAATCAGTTACACACACACACACACACACATACACACACACGTACACACACACATATACACACACACATACACACACACACATACACACACTCACACATATACACACACACACATATACACACACACACACATACACACACACACACACACACACACACACACACACACACACACACACACACTGAGAAACAGGCCATTTAATCATCAGAGGAAAATCATGTATTTTTTTTTTCCAAATGATACCAGTAATCAAGCTAGAACTTGCTTTAGGAAAACAACAGGGGGAAAATGTGGTTAACGTGTAGATTTTGGTCAGATAGATCTGACAGAACTGTGTTGTTTCCTACTCAGGTATGTAGAGCAGGGCCTTTCAGATCAACCATGACTAGATTGCATCACCTTTCTGAAACCAACTGGTTAGAATCTCTGGTTTGTGTTTCCTTGATGGTAAAGCGGGGTAGGTATGGTGGTACATCCTGTAACCACAGCACTTGGGAGCCTGAGGCAGGAGCATGAGGTGAGCTCAAGGCCTGGGCTCCATGAACCTCTGACTTAAAAAAAGAAAATAAAGCAAATAAAATGGGGAATACAAGTAAAATATTGTTGGGATACATGCTGGTGTTGCTTGACAGCGAAACAGCCATGTGTTTTGAACAAAAAGAAAATTTGGCAAAATCTTGAAATCATTATACTTTTTTATAAATTTTCATGTGTGAATGTGTGTGTGTATGTGTGTGTGTGTGTGTGTGTGTGTGAGAGAGAGAGAGAGAGAGAGAGAGAGAGAGAGAGAGAGAGAGAGAGAGAGAGCGAGCACATTTGCCATGATGCACTGTGGAGGTCAGAGGACTCCTCTCAAGATTCAGTTATCTCCTGCCTCATTGTGAGACCCGAGGACTGAACTCGGGCCTTTAGGTTTACACACAAGCCCCTCTACTTACTGAGCCATCCCGTCTGTCCACAAAATCAGCATAAACTTCTGAGTGTTTGTTTTAATTTCCATGTGCTTCATTTCATGAATGTTAAATATCTGTTAAGGAAAAGTAGAAAACCAGAGCGAGGTGAGAAGAGTGAGAGTGGGCAAATCACTTGTGGACGTGTCCGGCTGAGGACAGCCCTGTGGAGAGTTTAATTAAACCCTTTCCAACACACACAAAACACAAGGTGCTGGGAGCAAGCCTTTCGGGCTTCACCCTCACGATGCTGAGCACCCCTTCTGCTCGCTCTCCCCCAAGTGAACAGAAAGCTGATGAGAAATTGATTTCTGTGAGATAAACCCAGAGAAAGGAGGCTGAGTTTGCTTTCACAAACAAAGAGATGCCGTAGATTCCAGGCAGTATATTGTTTTCTGCCAGATCATTTTTTGAAAGAAGCAATACTCCAAGCCAGCATTTCTCTCGGAAATATAACGGGTGGGAGAGGATTTCTTCTGGGTGGGTTTCAGCAAATATGATGAATCAATATTGTTTCTATTGTTGAGTCCCCAGTGACTGAATTGGAAAAGATGGATGAAGCAATAACTTCTTATGTTTGTCCCCTTTCTCCTCCCTCCACAGATAGCCTGGTAAATTTCTTTTTCTGAAGTTTGTGTTAGCACCAAAAGATCAGAATAATGGTTTTCAAAAGATGTTCCTGAAATCTATTTGATAACACTGTTTTAATATAGTGTTAACATTTCTTTCATGGTACTTATATTTAATAAATGCAATGGCCAGCAAGAACTTGGGGTTCTGCCTGTCTCTACTCTCCAGCATTGGAGTTACAGATGGACACAGCCAGGCTCAGCCTCATATGGGCACTGGGGACCAGACATCAAGGTCCTGTGATTGTGCAGTAAACGCGTTATCCATTGAACCGTCTCTCCAGCCCTACAGAGTTTCTTATGAGGATGAAAAAGTTCGAAACTGAAGCATCATTTGGGTTGTCAACTTCCAAGAAGATACCGTTTTAGAGCTGGTGTTGTCTACAAGATGACATCAGCCAAGCCAGAAGCCGAGGAACCTGAACTCATTACTTATTTAATTTCCAGAATTTCCTGATGCATTTGCTGTGTAAGAGCTTGGAGGAGGAAAGGTGAAGATTTGTTTTTCTGGTACATGTGTACACGTGTTTCCTTGTCCCCATTGTTCACAAAGAGGACTTTTCCATTGACTGCTTTTACTGACTGTTTTCAAGGGAGATTTCAACACCTCTTCGGCAAACAATGCCACATAAACCTGGGATGAATAGCCAGAAAGGATGTGTTCTCTCAGCACCTCCATCTAAAAAACACAGCGGAGGCACTTCCTGGATTAAATTAACAAATAATTTCATGTGAAGACATGAGGCCTTTGAACTGATGGTATCTAGAACAAAGCCGATCACACATAGATTCAGAGAGGAACTGGAGAGGAGAGGGGATCTGAGATAGGAGAATTGGAAGAGCCTTAAGCTGCAGAATTAAATTTCAAAGAAATAAAGAAGAGAAAAGAAAGACAGAAAAAAAAGAAAGGCTTGATTATATGCCAACCTCTATGATATAAACACACTCAAGATGGATGACTCTGATCTTTAGACCTGTCATTGGATTAGCTTTAGAAGACAATTGATTCTCACAGGCCACTGAGAACTCTGGACAGAAATTTACCATGGTTTGCTTACTGTTTGTGCTCTCTCTCTCTCTCTCTCTCTCTCTCTCTCTCTCTCTCTCTCTCTCCTTCTCTCCTCTCTCCCCTTTCCCTTTTTATTTTGAGGAACCAGAACAGACTTTAAAATGCATTTCAAATATGAAAAACATATGCTTTGCATTTCTTGAACACATGAGATCAAATATAGAATATGGATTCAGATCTCACATGCTGTGTGTGTCTTCATGTAGACATGGGCATGCATGTGTAGAGGCCAGATGTCAATGCCAGGTGTCTTACTCAATCACTCTGCACTGTAGTTTTTGAGCCAAGCTCTCTCACGGAGTCTGGAGCTCATCAGTTTAGCTAGACTGACTGGCCAGCAAGCTCCAGGGATCCCGCAGCCTCTACTTCCCCAGAACTGGGATTATGGGAGCACACTATGCCCCACTTGTTACATGGGTGCTGGGGTCGAACTCAGTTCCTCATGCTAGCGTGGCAAGTTCTTTACAGACTGCGCCATCTTATCCGTCTCCACATGCCCTTGAATCAATCTGAATGTAGTCAGACTGAGCAGAGCAGCTATGATTGTATGAAGCCCACCTAGATTCCAGGCTCCTCCTCCTCCAGTTCAACACTATCAGCTGGGCTAGAAGGGGTTAAACTCTAGGGGAAAAATGGGAAGAAGATGGACCATGACTCCTTTTTATTAATAGTTCCATGAACAACAGACCATTGTTTGTAGAATTTGGTTAGAAGAAATGTTTCCTTTACCAAATTTTGATTAGTTGGCTGGAAACATCATTCATTTATTAATGTCCCATGTAAATTGTAATATGGATTTTGTGAATAAACTGATTTGCATAACCCCTCCCTTCCTTCCCAGTGAATAATTATAAGAGTTTAGGCACAAAGCTCCTGACTTCTGGCTAGATGCTAGGGTGACAGTGATGAGGACAAGGATTATACAGCAAAAGAACTCAGGGCCAAGTAGAACACTCATATAAGCATCCAGTGCTATTTCAGAAGCTGAAACATGACTATTATCTCCACTGAAGCATGGATGAAGGAATGCTAATTCTTGCTTGATGAGAGATCAAGACCAGAAATTTGGAAAGGCAGAACTTGAAAAATCATACCATGAGAACTTCAAAGATCCTCAAGGAACCTATGGCCTCGGTTCTTTAGTGTAAGAATGTAGAAGTGGAGTCCATTGATCTGCTCTGGTATCTCAAGGAGTCTCACCTGCTTGGAGACTTGATTGTGAGAACTAGAAAGAAGCCTGTGCCTGAAGATGCCAGAAGAAGCTTGAACATGAACTCCCTTAAGAAACGTGTCAAGGTTTCCTGCTGCTAGTACCAAATAACATTTGGGACCTTTGAGCCTGGGAATGGCATGATCATTTAGGGAAGCTTGCCTTATTTTGTTTCTGAGGACCACTCTAAGACAGCTGCTTGAGAGTGGACTGGCGGATGAAAAGCTATTGCCATGAGGGCAGCTGGAAAAATGGAAACTGGATTTTGACCTGGCTATTGACCTTGTATTATCAGTGTAATTAGGGTCAGTGCATGAGCCTTGGCAATTAAAGTTGGCCACTCATTCTCAATAGCCCAATTAAACAGATGAGAAAGAATGAAAAGTAAAGAAAGGAGACTTATTAAATGAAGCCGCATTAGAAAGAGGATCAAAGAGGTCCTATGACCCTCAAGTCCTCCTCCTGGGTCCTGACATAAGCTTAGGTTTAAATAGAAGGCAAGAGGTATGCATAACAAAGCAACCCTGATCAAGTGTGGTCTCACTCATCACTGACTTATCACCGTCGTGGCTCCAGTCTCTCCTGCAAGGTGGTCCGAGAAGCTGTTAGAGCTGTGCGGAATCTTTGCAAGAGACACACTTCTCTTCTGGCTGCATTGGACTCCAAACTTTTCTGTTTCCCAGCATGAGATATCTGAGAAATTTTCTGTTTATTGGGACCCATTGTTTAGCAGTCTAGTGGGCAAGAAGAGAGGTACATGTGACCCTGGAGAATTCCTGCTCAGATGGTTACTCTAGGGCAGCATCAGAGGTGGACCACCAAGAGTCAGCAACCCACAAACTTCGAGAGAGTAGTCAGTTGGGTGTAGTGGCTCACACTTTACTCCCAGCACTTGGGAGGCAGAGGCGGGTGCATCTCTGTGAGTTCAAGGCCAGCCTGGTCTACAGAGCAAGTTCCAAAACAGCTAAGGCTGTTACACACAGAAACCCTGTCTTGGGGTTGGGGGAGAGAAAGTAGAGCCATCTGGAAATTCTCACCATTCTGAAGCAGCAGCTTAAGTTGGGAGTGTAGTGCAGAGAGGGGCCTGCTGAACAGGGAGGAGACAGGGGACACAAGTGAAGGCGTCTCAGAACATACTCGGAGCTAGGAGCTCTCAAGGCGGCTTGGTAGGTTAAGGGCTTTTCCCCAAGCCTGATGACTGAGTTCTATCCCTGGACCCCACATCTGGAAGGAGAGAACTGACTCTCATAGGCTGTCATTTGCTACCCACACATGCAATATGACAAAATTGTACATATATGTGGTTTAAAAGAATGCCATGTACCCTGGTACATATATATATATAAATTTGTTCACTTTGCTCTTTGATAGGCAGGATAAACCCAACATGCCAAAATGTATTTAATCTATCAGCCATGGTGATGCATGCCTGTCATCCCAGCATTTAGGAGGCTGAGGCAGGAGGATCTGGATGGAGTTCAAGGCCAGTCTGGATATGATGGTAAGATCCCATCACAAATAATAGAAATGTAATAAAAAGAAATTCAGAGTTATTGAAGGGCACTGGCAGAAATCACACTTTGTAGGGTATGGTAGTAACATTCCTGGAGGATCAGGAATGTGAAGTCAGCCAGGGCTATGTGGTGAACTCCAGGCCAGTTTGGGCTGCAGAGTGAAAGCCTGTCTCAAAAGATCACACAACTGAGCCATGGCATGGGGAAGAATTCAAGTGTATATTCTCAGTTCTCTTGAAATATGACAGGCATGGATCACTGTGATACTCAATTTTCCTTTCCCTTAAGAATATGTCTGCCTCTGGCCCCGTGGAAGAATGCTCTGGCATCTGGGGTTGTCAGGAGTTTTGTCTGTGAAGCGACATTACTGAAGACCTGTCAGTCTTGTTTGAGATACCCCCAATAATGCCCACATTCTCATCTGTGGCACTAAGGGGTGCCAGCCCTGGTGCTTATCTAGGGACTGAAAAAAAAGAGGCCATAGCAAATGAAGTGTCATAATTTTCATCTATGGAAAATACTCAAACACACACTCACATAGACACACACACACATAGGCACACACTCACATAGGCACACACACTCACATAGGCACACACACACTCACATAGACACACACACACTCACATAGACACACACACTCACATAGACACACACACACACTCACATAGACACACACACACTCACATAGACACACACATAGGCACACACACACTCACATAGGCATACATACACACACACTCAAAAAGGCACACACACATACACACTCACATAGGCACACACACTCAAAAAGGCACACACACACTCACATAGGCACACACACACACACACACACACACACACACTCCCAGGCACACACACACTCACACAGGCACACACACACTCACATACACACTCACACAGGCACACATACATATACTCACACACACACACTCACACAGGCACACACACACATCTGCCATTTCCCTCAGATCAATAGCAGACACTGACCCTTGACCTCCTGTTCAGAAAGCTCCAAGACACGCAGTCACATAAGGCTGGAGAGATGAAGCCAGACCTGGACAGGGACTCCCACTCCCCTCTTGCCTAACAAAGGCAGATTTTCCTGCTAGCCTCAGGACACTAGAACAAAACAGAATGTTTAGAAGTTTGATATTAAGAGTGTAATCTATTCTGCAGCTTCTCAGATAGTCCCCAGAGTTGGAAGAGTGTGTTTACTGTTAATTTAGGTTTTGTAAACACTATCAAATAGTCTGCAAGATTGGATCATTCTTTGGCCTGAAACTCACCAAGCAGGCTGACGAGATTAGCTGGCTGGTGAGTCCCAGAGATTTGCCTGTCTCTGCCTCACCAGCAGTGGGATTATAAACACGCCACCATGCTTGACTTTTTATGTCTGAGTTCTGGGGATCAAATCCAAGCCCCCAGGCTTGCTCACAGACACTAGGTTCACTGAGCCATTTCCAAGTCCCGACCACATGCTTTGCTCATTTGTAGTAATGGATGGAAATGTCCCCTCACAAATTGTATTAGTTGGTAGACAAAAATAGACCATGCTTCTCATAGCAGAAAAGAGAAGCATCGCTCAGATCTGTGTGCATGAACCCTGGTCCTGGGAATACTCATTGCTATTTAATAACATCTTCTACTTTAAACTAAAATTGAAAGTTTTGAAGATCATTAATATCATCGAATGCAACTCAGCCCACTCTTTCACAAGCTTTCTTCCCCTAGAGGTAGTGACATCTCTGTTGGCTTCCCCATCTCCCAGGATGCACTTTTCAAAATCCTTCCTCAGCCGCCCCTTCTCCTAATCTCTGAAGGAGCTCTTGCTTTTATTTTTGTTTCGAATTTGATTTTTCTCACTTTATTTACAGAAGGCCATTTCGTACAAGTGTAGATTAAATGTTGAGTGTATGCTCTCCATAACCCACAGGTACTGCTCTTCCTTCTCCTTCCTGCCTCCCACCAGTCCTTGTCTCCCCCAGACTGCTTCACCTCTCCTTTCACATCATGTTTACACGGATGATTTGTGTACCCATGTAAATTCCAGGAACCACAGAGGAGTTAAAACATGATCTGTCTGCCCAAGGCTGGCCCAATTCACTATGACAGTCTCCAGTTGCTTCCATTCTCCTGCAAATGCTCTTACCTTGTTCTTCATGATGGAAACAATCCCATCGTGTACAAATACCACATTCTCTTTGTCTACCTTGTTGGATGCATGGGTTGGTTCTATGTTCGGCTACTGAGAACTTACTTTGCCTCTGCTTTCTTTCTCGGACCCCAACTATTTTATCCAATTCATGTTTTGAGCCTATCATGGGACTCCCAAAATTACATCACTGACCCTCACCTTTCCTATGGTCTCATTACACACAGCATGCTGAGGAAAAAGCTCACTCTTCATTGCTCCTGACCCAGACTCTCTCCTTTGCAAGACACAAGGCTCCATCCATCTCAGCAAGAGGTTCACCACTCTTCGATGGTTCAGCTCACAACCCAAGGAATCATCCTGAACGCCTCCAATTCCCTAACCTTTTACTTTAGTCCACTTGTGAATTCTTCCCCCTCTTCATCCACAACACATTCCAAACAATTGCTTCTCATTAGCTTCCCAATTTCTCATGTGTATCGCTGCCAATTCCCAACTTGTCTCTAGGTGACAAGGCTAATGTTTGAAAATCTAAATCAGATCATGTGGAAGCTCTTAGCGGAAAATCCAAAGCCCGCACCATGGCCTGCAACCATCTGCGTCACCTCATGCTTGCCTCACTCTCAGGTTTCAGCTGCTAACAGTGCACCATTGGCTCTGCTCTGCACACACAAGTACTTTCTGCTTCGGAGTCTTTGCATGAGTCATTTTTCCTCCCCAAAAGTTCTCCCTGTAGCTGATTCCATAGCTATATTCTTGTCATTCCTTAAGTTTTGGGCTAAGGGTCACTTCCTCTAAGAAGATATTCAGTCACTAATCCTGCTTCTTTGCTCTCTATAATCTGCTACAACTTTCTTTAAAATATTAACAATTATTATTATTATTTATTATTATTATTATTATTGTGTATGTTTGTGTAGGATGGAGGTTATGGTTGGGAATCTTCCTTAATTACTTCCTACTTTATTCATTGAGGCAGATTCTCTCACCTGAACTCAAAGCTCACCCTTATGGCCAACCTAGCTAAGCAGCTTGCTCTGGGGATGCCCTACCCACCTGACACTGACATGGTTCTGGGGAGACAAACTCTAGACTTCATGCTCCCTGCATGTACAGCAAGTACTTTAACTGCTGAGCCAACTCCTCCCCCAACACCATTTTTTCCCTATAAGCAGCAAGTGCATGGTACATCTGCAGTATGCACGTATTCTCCCTTTCCATGCTCTCCTATGTGCTGAACTTGGGCCTCCTTTAAGTTTTCCCCTACACGAAGGCACATTTCTCCATGCTCATGGAATAACCATAGTTGGGGATGTTTTACCAGGACACTGTCTCCTTGGGCCCACTTACTGCTAACACTATCCAACAAGAGACTAGGCTGGAGCACTGCTGGGGTTTCAGGCCCCAGCTCTTCCACTGAAAGGTCCGCAGCCCCAGTCGCTGGTAAAGTAGGTTTGTTCATACTTGTAGCAGGGATTCTTATTTGTAGGGAATAGCTGTTGTCTAGGAATACTGGATGTCTAGCCATCAAGACCATGAGAATAGGGGGCACCACATTGCACCCAGCCAAAGGAAGAAGCAGCCCCGGGGCCCACAACATTCTAACCATCCTTCTCTGTGATGAAGGGGAGTTAGGTGTGCAGCCAAATTAATGCATAGCAACCTTCCATGTTCTGTGCATCTACATGTTGCAATTGACATTGGGAAATACAAGTCTTGCCTTTATATATAACTCTACTTCTACCCCCCCCCACACACACACAGCACAAAGAGGGAAGGGCTTTATAATGTATAATACAGGGGCTCATAATTCTTTCAAGCATTTGGAAGGCAAGGACCTACTTCAGTGCCACAAATGTTTAACTCAGAATGTCTCAGTTTGGGGGGCTGGGGGATGGCTCATCAGTGATTAGCACTCAATAGTCTTTCTTTCAGAAGACTGAGTCCAGTTCTTAGCACCTACATCAGGCAACTCACTACTGCCTGTAACTTCAGCTCCAGTGAACCTGACACCCTTCGCAGGCACATGGGAAACCCTCACATGTGCATGGAAATAACTCTTAAAAATAGGCCAGGTGTGGTGGCGCATGCTTTAATCCCTCTGCACATAAGAATGTTGACTGTCTCACTGGTATAAAGCTGGTTTTGGAAGACCCTTCCCCAATAGTCTCATCCATAAATGGCAAGAGGAATAGACCAGATGATAAAGTATCCAGGTCCTGAAGTGGGAGTCAGCAGACCATATTACAAGTCCAATACTTTAGTTTCAGAGAAGTGACCAGAATCCCAAAGAGGTAACTGCAATAAAACCTGTTCATACCCTCAGACATCTAAAGAATGCTACATCTGGAAGTCCCTGACTCTGAGTGGTTTCCTAGTCCCATCCATTACCTGATGCAGCATCCATTCTGCTTGGGAAAGTCCTCCTCTGATGGGGCTTCCTCTCGTAGGCAGCTCAGTGAGCTTGCATTCACATTACTCCAGGGGATGCTGTCACAGATCATCGAGTCTCAGAATAAAATGGCCATGTCTTGCTGATAGACTCATGGTTCATTACTTTATATCAAATAAAGCTGTTTCATTTCAGAGGAGGGTGACTACAGAGAAAAAGATATCTGAAAACCAGGAGTTCCAAGGAAGCACAAGCTTGTCTCTTATGTGCTGTGTGTGTATTAATGTTGGAGAAGAGTAATCACAAGCTCTCTTGGCCACCTTATGGGGCAGCTTGTAAAGTTTGCCCTGTAAGTGTGAGGATCTTGAGTTTGGTTCCTAAAATCTATGTTGAGGTTTGTGCTTGTCAGGGCTGGAGAAGTGGAGACAGGTGAACCCCTGAACCCTGAAAGTTTGCGAGGCTAGCAAACTCTAGGCCAGTGGGAGACCTGGTCTCAGAAAAACAAGCTGGAGGTTGCCTGAGGAACAACATCCAAGGCTATCCTCTGCCCTCTGGCCTCTGCACACACATGTACACCAGCAGTTCCTTTTATGTTATGGTTTTTACCGTAACTGCAGTTCGGCTGTGTGGACGCCTCTGTCCAATTTGTCCCTGGGTTTATTGTTGAGATGTTGAAGACAACAAAGGGAATCAATCCTCAAAGAGGAAATTCTCATCTCCTAGCCACGGAGAATTGCTCCTCTGTGGAGTGATTAGACAATTTCAGCATTGGAAAAGACATGAGCCACTTACCTATCACCTCCTTCCCTCCAGAAGAAACAGAGAGGCTGGCTTCGGGCACACCTCTAACAAATATGCATGACCTCATTGCCCAGACTTTTGGGTTCTACACACCTCTGTGTTCCCTAAGCTTTCCTGACTCACTCTCCCTCATTTGCCTTTTCATCCACCTCTCACGAAGTTGCTTTAAACTCTTTCTGGAATGAGACTGAGGAGATGGTTAAGTGTATTTTAGTTAACAAGTGGCGGGCATTTGACAAATCCAGTGTCTCAGTGCCAGACCTTAATAACAAAAACTCACTACTTCCAGGGCATCCCAGGTGGCATTACACTCTGTGTGTGGTAACGTTATAAACAATTAGTTGGATGATATCTCAAGTCTTTTGATTTTCTTTTCTTTTTTTGAGATAGGTCTTACTGTGTTAGCCCAGGCTGGCCTGGCCTCAAACTCCACATCCCCCTGCCTTAGCCTCCCCTAGGCTAAGATTGTAGTCATGTGCCCCCTACACCTGGCTTCTATAACCTCAGCTTTTGGCAGCAGGGTTAATGCTTGGCAGCCATCGGCTTCAGACTGAACTGACAGCCTACTGTGACCTCACATATCAGAGGACACAGGGATAAAAACATTAAAAGGCTTGTGTTTGTCCAAAAAATCATGGGGGAAGGGATTCAGAAAATGCCTTACAGAAGTAATTCTCTGTTCTTTGCCTTATCTTGCTTACTTATGCATGCTCAGCAGGAAAAATAATATAAAGGCTACAAAACTGCAGGGCTAGATGTCAGTCTCTCTGGTCTTTTAGACATTTACACAGAGCAAGTTCCCTTTACTCAGTTGGCAGTTCCTGTGGCGCTTTTTGCTCTGGGACTAGGAAATTCCTAACAAATGCGGTCATGGTTTCATTCACCTGGGGAAGGTTAAACTGCAAAGCTTCGGAGGTTTGGAGTTACTGTGCTGTGCATGGATGTACATTCTGGAGTGGGAGCGAACTTTGAGAATGGAGGGGAATCGGCCTTGGATATTTCCCAGTGCTATATATGGCATCTGAGTCAGTCATAATGAGCTCACACTTAGTGGCCTAGTGAATGAGCAAGTCGTGAAGCGGCCCCACCCTGCTCACTGAAGCACTCCTGCAAGGATGGTAGCTGCCTTTAACAACAGGAAAAATGGAGCTGTTAGAGACCCCGACTCAAAAAACTGGATGGGGCTCAGCGGATAATGGTTCTCATTGCTAAGAGTGACAACCTGACTTGGATACCCAGGAACCACATGACTGAAGGAGAAAACCAGCTCCAGAAAGTTGTCCTCTGACCTCCCGTCCTGTGCTGTGACATATACGTAAATACCACCCCAACACACAAATAAAGACATGTAATAGAAACGTAAACCAAGGCAAATGGCTTCCACAGCAGCAGTGGGCGATGTGGAGCATAGGCATTGAGGATGCTCTGATGTTGGGTGGATGGGGTCAAACCCTGGCCCTAACACTTACTAAGAGGCGGGCAGGGCATACACATCATAGTGTTTCAGTCCCTCAGTCTCTCTTTTTATAGAACAGTTGTGAATTTCTTGAGAGATTCAAGGGGTAATCTTTAGAAAATTCTTGGAGCTAGAAAATAATGTAAGCTTCCTACATGCTGATATCGGTTTTGATTCCTCTCTAGGTTGTGCCTTTTACCTACATTGTTCAATAACATATTTGACAAGAAGAACAGCCAGAGAGAAGTCATTACTACTCTAATGTCCACTGTTGCCTTTGAGGATGGAGGATGTCATGACATGGGGTATAAGGGGGAAATGAGAAAGAGCCATGTGCCTTGCTAACACAGGAGATCATATGTCCAGTCAGGATGGCAGTGAATGTCAACCCTCATAAGGATCAATGCAGATCCAACTGTGAACCTGCCTGTCAAAGGGCCATACCCAGCTCCGTGTCTGTCATGGAAGCTTAGACTCCAGCATGTGTTCAGCCTGTGTCTGGAAGCTTCCATATTGCAAGAGCCTTGGTGGTCTGTAAATCTAAGATACTCATAATCTGCACACACCCCCAGAGAAAAGATTTGCCAGCCCCTAGTTATGATAATACTTAAAAAATATGACAGACTCTAACACATGGTTTTGATTTTGCCTCTCCAGCCAGTCTTGGTCACTGATGTCTTTCTTCTTGGCAGTTTCAGTTGGAGCACTTAGGACGTAGTTCATCTGTGATGGTCAATTTCAACTTTCAACTTGATTGGATTAAGGGAGACGACAAGGGACTGGAGAGATGATGGCTCAGTGGTCGAGAGCCCTGGTTCAATTCCCAGTACCCACAAGGCAACTCACAACTGTCTGTAACTCCAGTTCCAGGTGACCTAACAGCCTCACACAGACATGTATACAGGCAAAACACCAATGCACATAAAAAAAAAAAAAGTTGACGAGGCAAGCATAGTGTTGGATATTTGTGAGGCCATGTCCAGAGAGGACTAACTGAGCAGGCTTCAGAAATTGAAAAGGGAGGAAAGAGAGTCAGTTGAGCACAGTCTTTCCCTTGCCATGCTTCCTGACCCAGCAAGATGTCTAGAAGCATGCTTCCATGGAGCTGCAAGAAACTAAAAGAACCAACACACAGACCCTAAGTTGCATGTGAGATGTGCAGAAATTCCACATCTCTCCCCATGTAACTTAAAGGCTTATGTGTGTTTTCAGCCAGATGGAGCTCTGTATGTGGAGACCATGCCTAGTTTAACCATGTGGAAATTATTTTAACTTAAATGTATTAAAAACTAACAGATGATTTCATTTCTTCTGCATGCAAGGTCTTGCCTTTGGGTGCCAGGACACATGAATTAAGCAGGTTTTAAAATCACTAACATTGAGCATAAAAGGGGAAGTAGAAGTGAGATTTAATTAAATGCAGTATTAATGGTTGTCACGTATGAAAATTAAGAATGTACTAGAATAGCAAAATGCAAACAAGGCTCATGGATTCCATGCCCTGTTTTTCCATTCCTTTAAGTCACATGATTATGTTTCAGTTTCAAAACTAAAGTCCTATGATGTGTTAGTAGACTAAGTATTAACCTCACTGCACTCAGAGTTTGGAGAAAAGAGATTGGTCCTAGAATATATAGAAATAGAGTAACTTACCATACTTTAATTAAATATGTGAGGCTCTGATACATAAATAAAATGGATTGAGTAAACATCTCGAAAGGGAGAATCAAAAAGTGGGGCTGCAGAGCTTGCTGTATAAGCATAAGGATGTTGAGTCCAGATCCACAGCCTCGATCTAAAACCCAGGAGCAATGATGTCCGTTTGTGAGCCCAGTTCCGGGGACAGAGACAGGTAGGTCCTGGGAGGATGGGTAGCCAGGTGCTGTAGCTGAAGCAGGGGGCTTCCGGCTCAGTGAGAGACCCGTCTGGAAAAAATAAGATAGAGAGTGATTGAGGAAGACATTCTGACACGAGCCTCTGGCTTACACTCGGGAGCACGCATACACACACACACAGAGGCAAGCATACCCACATATACACACACAAAAAAATAACCAAACCATTGAGCTGTTAGCTCTGGCTTCCATGGGAAGGAAATGACTTCATCAGAGACTCTGAGTGCATTGTGCTCCATCCATCCTTGCCATTCTCTGGGGGCCACAGATGTTCATGCCTCATGAAGTCTTGGGTTTTTCACTCAGGTCAGATCTGAAGCATTTACGGATTGTTTTCAAAGCCAAGCCAACTCCTTTCCCAGAATGTTTACCTTCCCACAAAGTTTTTCCCTTCCTGCCAAGGTCAGGTTTATGAGGATGCTGGTTCTATACCTGCAAGACCCACAGTGACAGCCCCCAGCCACAGGTGTTGGCAGAGCCTGGGAAATTTGGCTCACGCAACTGAGGAAGTGAATTTTAAATTGTTTGGTTTAGTTATTAAAATGGAATGCAAGCAGGGTGTGGGGGCTCATGCCTACCATCTCAGCACCTGTGAAACTGAGGCAAGGCTGGGACACAGTATGAGACTGTGATTCAAAAACAAACAAGCAAAAATTAGGTAACCAGATAAGACAAGGATTTATCATATAGGACATACATCACAGGCTCCAACTGAGCTGCTTTTAGAATATCTGTATTATTTAATTATTTGATTATCATGAATGGTTTTGGTGAGACAGGATCTAGCTATGCAGCCTCAGCTTGCCTTCAACTCACAATGTAGCTGAATCTGGATTCCAACTTGGGATGCTCCTGCCTCTGCCTCCAGAGTGCTAGGATCCCAGATGAGCATCGCTGTGATGTTCTTGGGATTATCTCACAGCAAGAGAAAATGTGAGTTTGTTTCCACAAATAACACTGTCTTTAAAAAAAAAATTGCTGTGTGTGTGTGTGTGTGTGTATGTGTGTGTGTGAGTGCGCACGCGCATGTGGGTCCACACATGCATATATGTGTGCAGGTACCAGGGAGGCTAGAAGAGGGCTTCAGATCCCTGGAGCTGGGGTTACAGGTAGTTATGAGCCACTTTATGTGGGTGCTGGAAGCTGAACACAGGTCCTCTACAAGAACAGTATATGCCCTCACTATGACATTGACTCTTTTTCAAATGAAGTTTCCATTTTTATGCCATGTGTATGGCTGTTTTGCCTGCATGTGTGTCTGTGCACTACCTGTTTACGTGGTGCAGAGAGAGGACAGAAAAGGGTGTTGAATCTCCTAGAACTGGAGTTAAAGACCGTTGTGAGCCACCATGTGAATGATGGGAACTGAACCAGGGTCCTCTGTAAGAATGTGCAGTGTTCTTCACTGTTGGGTCATTTCCCCAGCCCTAACCCTGCCTCTTGGTTGAAGGGCTTCCCTCGCTGCATAAGCACTGAAATTTGACCCAGGCCACCGTACCTTCGATTACTCTCTCAGACGGCACCTACTGTGTCTCATTTCTGAAGGTCTCTATGCTCTTTCCAGTCAGTCACTCTACTATTCACTCAGTGAAGGAGCCACCGAGAGCATTAAATCTCAAGAGACTCTCTCCCTTTTGACTTTTTTTGTTACTTGGATCCATCTAAACTTGAAAGGAGGAGTGACTGTAGATGTATGGCTAGCCTCTGTAGATCCCTCCTAAGTTTACTACAGACTTGGACTTGTTGCAAAAACTCAGTGTCTAGTAAAGGCAAATTAGTACATCAGTCAGGATAAAATTGAAAAAGAAAACTTGTTTAGAGGTTGTGAGAAACCCTCAAAATGCAGACATTTGTAAGGACAGCTGTATGCAGTAAAGTAATGTGGACCATTCAATATTTAGATTTTTGTGCATGTATAATATTTGGAGGTCCACAATTTTCAATATGGTCAGTGTTAGAATTTTATAAAAGTACATAAAACTGACTCTGTAATAGAAGAATTTTCCAGAAAAAAAAATTAAGGATGGTAGGCAGACTTACAGCCTAGATCTATTGACCGTTCAGTTTGTCTACATGGTGAAGCAATTAAAAAGTCCTGTCAATACCATACACGGCTGATGTAACCAGGTTCCTCAAATCTGCTGCTGTTAGTGTCTTTTCACCAAGCTTCCTGACAATTAGACTAGGAGGTTGGTCTCTTCTTCTGAGTTTTGGTTCCCCATTTCAAATAGGCAGACCAAACACCTGAGTGACTGATCGCCCCATGACTTAGGTAGACATGCTGTGGTCTTTACCAGGCGGCTGTGAGCAGGAAGGAAGTGTGCCTTTAAGAGGTGTTAAAGAAAGAAAGAAAAAAAAGAGGTGTTAAAGATTACAAGGTGTTTTGTACTACAGCACACTGATTCTTACCCAGCCATAATGTCTATATTTTAGAGAGATTGCCATGTTGAGTGAAGCCACTGTTAATGACTATGGCCCATCTTCCTCCCTCAATCGTTAATGTATCCTGCTTTTCTGTAGAGTTGCTCCTACATATATGTGTCTTAAATCAGGATAGAGAGATGAGAACCACGAAGGAGACACAGGAAGGGAAAGGAACACCTCACTCCAGCATCTGGTTGAAGCCTCTTACTTCACCAACTGAAAAGTAAGAACTCCATGGGGCCTGAGAGGTGGCTTGGGGGTTAATAACATTTGCTAATCTTGCTACCCTAGTTCAGTGCTTCCCAGCACACACGTGGGGCAGCTCACAACTGCCTATAATTCCACTTTTAAGGGATCAGACTCTCTTTTGACCTCCAACAATGCATGTGTGTGCACATGTACACACACACACACACACACACACACACACACACACACCCCTAAAATAAATCTTTGAATAAAAAAGAATCCCAATACAGTTAACTTTGTAGGCTGCTGATAAAGAGACAATAGTTCTTTTATAAGGAGCATTATTTTCCAAAAAGAACATTAAAACAGCAATAGGTCAGCTTATCACCCAGGTGTATGTGATGTGGAGCACAAGTGAGAATCTTCCTATGGTGCTTATCAGCTGCAGTCATACCCAGCACCTCAGAAAACACCCCATGATCTCCTTCAGCCCTTGGAAGATACAACTCCAGAATCCCCCAACACAGTCTACTGACTGCTGGAAAACAAAGGTAGCAAGCATACCAATCTTGGGCGTATCTCATCCTTTCTCTGGTGCCTCTATCAACGGCCTTGCTTGAATCTGTGTTTAAAGGTCTTCCCAGTAAACTATCTCTGCTTCATTACGGGTCTTACTGAAGGTCTTTTCTGCAGAGATGTCAAGAGCCCAGGATTCACCAGAGTAGAGACCTCTGAAAAGAGCATCCCGGACTGTCGCAGACGATAGCATGGACATCTGTCTCTGGACCACACCTGACAGACCGAGGTTGGCAGTCTTCACAAAAGACTAGAAAGTGACTTGTGTGGCCACTAGGCCCAACCTTGGAAGAGAAAACTACATGCTTTTGTAAGAGTAAGGAGGATCCTATTGCACTGACTTGAAAATCTAAGCCATGGGCTCTTTTACCCTTTTGTGGCTATTAATTCAGGTGTGTGTGTGTGTGTGTGTGTGTACATGTGTCACAGTGTGTGAGTCAGAGGACAACTCTCAGGAATTGGCTCTCTTCTTCTACTGTATAGGGCCAGGGGATTGAACTCAGGTTGCCAGACTTGCTGATAATTGCCTTCACCACCCCCTGCCCCCAAGCTGTTTTGGGTTTTTAAAAATGGAATTCATAGGAAAAATGAAAAATTAAATTGGCATTTGATACATACATGTGAAAGTGATGTTGTAGATCGTTTTCAGTACTCCAGGGACAATGGGGAGGTGAAGGGCTGAGGAGATGGCTCAGTGAGTACAGCACTTCCTGAGAAACTGGAAACCTGAGTCCAGCCCCCAGCACCGTGTGACATCCAGGTGTGGAGTCATGCTGGTAATCACACAGCTGGGGTGGAGTCAGGAGGACCCGGGAGACAGGGAAGCAGCAAGCCCTAGGCCCAATGGAAGACCCTGTTTCAAAAAGGTGGAGACAGTGACTGAAGAAGGATGCCACCCTCTGGCTTCCACAAGTTCCTGGACAGGTGAGTGCTCAGGTTCAGAGAGGTGAAGCAAGGGTAAGCTGTTTTGGTTTGTTTTCTCTTCTTGAAATGTAATTTATTAAGAAAATGATTAACATAGATATGAGCCCGTAGATATGAGAGGCAGATGATAGATAGATAGATAGATAGATAGATAGATAGATAGATAGATAGATAGATAGATGATAGATAGATAGATATTGGTAGATAGGTAGACAGACAGACAGATGGAAGATAGGCAGGCAGGCTTACCAAAGGCTCAGTCCACACCCAAGGCATCAATAGAGAGGTCTCAAGAGAGAAAGCCACTAAAAAGATTTCACACACTTGCTATAACAGAGAAATGTAATTTGGCAAAAACTGAGGCTTTCATAGTGATTCGCACTCTCACAGATTCTTGGAGGAAACAGAAAAGAGGAAGCAAGATTCCGTCCAAGTGGCAACGGAAGACATGAAAGTTACCCAGAAAGGAGGAAGCAGCGAACAATGCCTCAAAACTACAGACCCTGTCAACCACACTGGAGCATCTTCAGCTTCTGGCAGCATGTCTCTCCTCGGTGACCCCTGAAAAGGACCCCTCCTCGGCTCTCCACTGATCCCCCTTTAGAGACTGAGATTTACTTACTTTATTTTATATGTGTAAATGTTTTGCCTGTATGTATGTCTGTGTTACCACATATATGCAGTGCCCAAGCTGGCCAGAAGAGAGTGCTGGGCCCCCTGAGTGGAGTCAGAGATACTTGTGGGCTGCCATGCGGGTTCTGAGAATCCAACACAGGTCCTCTGGAAGAGCAAGTGCTCTTAACCACCAAGCCATTTCTCCAGTCCTCCACCCTTTCTGAGAAGAAAGAAGAAGAGCTGCTGAGGAAAGGCCACTGGGACTTCCACACAGACCCAAACATCTCAGCACAGGAGCCAGAAAGAATTTAAGAGCTGGAAGATGGAGAGGACTGCTGTGAAAGACCACTGAAGCCTTATCTAATTATTTTTCATTAACAAAAAACTGGCCGTCAGATATCGGGGTAAGAACCTGAAAGATCAGAGAGGCAGGGGAGCAGCCACCAGGTATCTCCTACCTCTTCCGTTCCTCTGTCCAAAAGGGCCAAGATCCTCTCTCAGCTCCGCCTTACCACTTCCTGTCTCCTCTCTGTCTACAGTCCTCCAAACCTCTATGGTTAATTTTGGTCAGCTAATGGCTAACTCTGCCCTTGGACTCCAAGCAAGCTTTATTTGTCAGAACACAATTGAAATGATACATAACAGGCCATCTTGTGGACATGACATGGCCAGTGTGCACAGGACTCCACAGCAGCTGTGGCTACCTCTACAGGATCAAACCAGTCAAAAATTCCAGCAAGGGAGAGAGGACTCCTGAGGTCCCACCCCTAGCTGAGAAGCTATGGCAGTTGACCTCTGCGGATGGGGGAGTCACTATTCTTTGAGGTTGTGGCCACTGGTGGATTGCTTGTGTCCCAATGGATGACCTCATACCTATGCACATATGGACAACACTAATTGAACTCAGTAGGTTAACAAATTAATTAATTAATAATTTTAAATGGAGAACATGAAGTTGAGAGGGAGATGTGACAGAAAGGAATGCAGGGGAGATTTGGAGCTAAGAGGGGGTGGGCATGGCAAAGATACCTCATGTGCATTTATGATATTTTCAAAGAATAAATAAAAATATAATTTTTAAAAAGATTTTTTTATATGCTGAGTGGGCAGAACTATTGATTAATAGCCTCTAGTGAAGGGTGGCCATGAAATGAACCAGAACCTGTCTCCTCGTGCCGTGTCCTGGGCCTTCTTCCCGGCTGCTGCCTACCAGAAGAGCCACTGCAAAGAGGCCACTGAAGAAGGCTTTGGAATGTGCCCTCTGAACCAGCCGCCCCCACCTCCCAGCATCTGTGTCTTTGTCCAGTGACAGGAACAGCCAAGTGGCTGCTGAGGCAGCAGAACAATGGCCCATTTATTCTGATATCCTGTCCCCTTCGGAGGCTTTTGAGGAAGGGCTAAACACCACAAGAGCACCCTATTGTGTGCCACTTGCTGGACTATAGAGCTGGGGGGCCTTGGGGACTGTGGGAAGGGTGGCTTTCTTCCTGAAACATATGGGATGTGTAAACAATAGCCAGCCTTTTGTCCCTTCAATTTGGACTTCTGGAGAGCCTTGTGAGCGGAGCTTCTGAGCTGTGTAAAGTAGGCTATGAATAGAGATAACACACACACACACACACACACACACACACACACACACACACACACACACTCTCATGCACAGGCACCATTATCTATTTTAGAAGGATATATGTATATATAGTGTGTGTGTGAGACGTATGTGTGGAGATGTGACCATACCGCAGCACAAGTGTGGAGGTCAAATAACTACTTTCTGGAGAAGAGTTGCTCTTCTTCCACCTCTTTGAGGCGGGGTCTCCCCTGCTGTGCCTGCTGGGCTGTGTGCTGAGTGGATAGCCCAGGGGCTTCTCCTGTCCTTGCCTCCCACCTACCACAGGACTACAGAAGCTCACAGCTGCATCACACATCAGGCCTGTATGGCAAGGGATTTTACCCACTGAGATCTCACCCGCCCCTCCTAGATATCTGATTTGTTTGAGAACAATATGGATGCAGAGAGCTGGAATGTTGCAAATCAAGAACCAAAATAATCTTGGTCTATCTTCAGTTTTCTCTGTAGCCATCTGTTGCCCACCTCTGGGTCGGATCTAATATTCTGTCAACTGGCAGGTATTAACACAGCAGACTCTAGTTTCCAGTAGCCCACAAGCTGTGAGTATCATCAGATGTCATCTGAGAGGTTCTCTGATTGAACCTTCCTCCCTGACCACTTCTCCACTGTTGTGTTTGGTAAGTGCCTGCATTTGTGATTTGCTTTCACTCTGAGACCACAACAGTTCAAGTTGCTGCTTCTACTCATGTCCTTAGCTACACCCGAGAATAGGATGCATGCTAGTGTAGAGTCTGAGATCAAAGATTCCCTCCTCACAGAAAATGAGTCCTTTCCTACTGAGGGGTGTGGAGACAGCAGCTGACTGTTTTATACAGGAAGCAAGTTTTCCATTTGGCTTTAGGCCAGACCTCATAGTACACAGCTGTAATCCCAGCACACAGGCCACTGAGGCAGGAAGACTGAGAGTTCAAAACCAGCTTGGACTACACAATGAGAACTGTCTCAGAAGGAAAAAGGCAAACAATAAAATAATAGCCCTCCCTTAAAGGCCCCATCTCTCCTTCTCTTGGACCTTTTTCTAGTCTCCTGGCCTCTCCAAACCAGCTTTAACAAATAACATTTTGGACAAGCAGTCTAGAAACTCAGTTGGGCAGCCTCAGTCTGTCTGTGTTCCTGAGACTAGTTTCTCACTTTTGACTCAGAATTAACTATTTCTTAGTCCCTTTGAGGTGAGAGAGACATTTTTGTTTTTACATTTTTATTTGTGTGGGAGGGGAGCACAGGGGTATGCATCATGTGCCAGGGCCAGAATGTAGAAGTCCAAGGACAACTTGTGGGAGTCAACTTTTTCCTTCTACCATGTGGGTCCTGTGTAGCTGGAGAATTTCTCTCCAGCTCCCAAGTCCCACCAGTCCCGGAACCCACTTATAAAATAAAGACACAGACTCTTACATTATTTAAACTGCTTGGCCATTAGCTCAGGCCTATCATTGTCTAGCTCTCACTCTTATATTTAGCCCTTTTCTATTAATCTATACTTTGCCACGTGGCTCAGCTTACTGGTACCTTACATCTTGCTTGTCCTGGCGACGGCTCCAAGCAGTCTCTCTTCTCCTTCCTCCTACCTCAATTTTCCTCTCTGTTAGTCCCGCCTATACTTCCTGTCTGGCTATCGGCCAATCAGATTTATTTACATATAGCGATATCCACAGCAGTCCTGGGTATTGAACTCAGGTCATTGGGCTTGGCAACAAGCACTTTTATCTATTGAGCCATCCTGCTGACTCAGTTATGTTTTGCAATATCAGCAACCAACTAAAAGATTTCAAGTAGTTTTACTTGACAGCATCGTGTTATGAATGCATCACACGACTCATGTAGGCACAGGGTAGAGAGGAGAACACATGCTGTGAAACCTGGAGATTTCATTTTATGATACACATAGAGGAGAGGAAGAATTAAACTTTGCACTTCAATTATTTTCTTACACTATCCTAACTATGAACAAACACTTCATGCTCCACAGGCTCCATGGTCTATTACAACCTTCCAGCTTAGCTCCAGAAACACCAAAAACAGCCAGACACAATAGGAGGTGCCTATTTGCCTGGATTCTAATAAAACTTTATTTAGAGAAGCAGGCAAGGGGCCATATTTGCCTAAAGGGCTGTATATCTGTTGACCCCAGATTTGGGAGATATATAAAATGAATGTGAATATTTTAGTATCTGATTGTCATCCGTCTGTATATAGATTGAGGTTTTTATAATTACGTTTCTTCTCTTTTATTTGTATTTCACTTTTTTTTTTTTTTTGATTTTCGAGACAGGGTTTCTCTGCGTAGCTTTGTGCCTTTCCTGGAGCTCACTTGGTAGCCCAGGCTGGCCTCGAACTCACAGAGATCCGCCTGGCTCTGCCTCCCAAGTGCTGGGATTAAAGACGTGCGCCACCACCGCCCGGCTGTATTTCACTTTTAAGCACATTTTTTTATTATTTACTATCTAATATAATATAAATGTGATGCAAATACAATTTTGAGGAAATAATGACAAGGATGACTGAGCACTTGCAGCTGAGGCAAAGTCCCTTCCTACCTCCCACCCGCATGTCTATGCTCCTCTGTTTCCACTCCCGTAATTTCTGTCCCCTTTATATAACATGTGAACTAATACTCTCTATCTTCATTAGGTTTCTAGTGCTGTGATAAAACACTGTGAGCAAAAGCAACTAGGAGTAGGAAAGAGCTGATTTTGTCTCCAACCCTCAGGTCACACTCTATCACTGGTGGAAGTTGGGAAGATACGGAGGCAGGAGCTGATGCAGAGGCCACGAAGGGGCGCCGCTTACTGGCTTGCTCAGCCTGTTTTCCTATAGCACCCAGGACTGCATTTCCAGGGGCAACCCCACCCACAGTTGGCTGAACCCTCGCATATCAATCACTAATTGAAAAACTGCCTCACCAACTTGCCTACAGGCCAGTCCTATGGAGGCATCCTCTCAACTGTGAGAACCTCTTTCCACATGTTCTAGCTTCTGCCAGTTGACAGGAAGCTAGCCAGGAGCCCTCTTCCCTCCCCCTACCCCTCACCTTAAAGCTGCTTTTTCTCCTCTTAAGCCTCTTTCCAGTTTCCTGGCTTCTCTATACACCTGCCCCCACCTCAAAACATGGACCAAATAATGTAGAAAACATCAGTTAGATGTGTAGAACACCGCAAAGGATGCTCCAGCACTGGGGTTTTAAACATCACTTTATCTTCAATAAGCCATGCTTATCTGTTCAAACCTTCTCATTGTCTTTCTAATCTCCCCAACTGAGTTTCTAGACTGCTTGTCCAAAATGTTATTTGTTAAAGCTGGTTTGGAGAGGCCAGGAGACTAGAAAAAGGTCCAAGAGAAGGAGAGATGGGGCCTTTAAGGGAGGGCTATTATTTTATTGTTTGCCTTTTTCCTTCTGAGACAGTTCTCATTGTGTAGTCCAAGCTGGTTTTGAACTCTCAATCTTCCTGCCTCAGTGGCCTGTGTGCTGGAATTACAGCTGTGCACTATGAGGTCTGGCCTAAAAGCCAAATGGAAAACTTGCTTCCTGTATAAAACAGTCAGCTGCTATCTCCACACCCCTCAGTAGGAAAGGACTCATCCTCTGTGATGAGGGAATCTTTGATTTCAGATTCCACACTAACATTCATCCTACTGGCTCCAGTTGTAATTAACTATACATAAGTTTTCTGCCCTCTCACAAACCATGTAGGCATCTTGCCTGTTTTACTCAAACAATAAAATAGATTGCATTCTTGATGGTCTTTAAACACACATTAAAATAAAATAAATTGATTTCTTTTGGGAACTCATTTTTTTCTGCGTTTTATGGGGTGCCACTTAAAAAAAATCTCACTCACACTAGTACATGCCAAGAAAGCAGTGCCCTGAAGCCATGTGAGAGGTGTGTGTGGCATACTTTTGGCTCAGGACCACAATCCTAGCCCACACTTTGTATTTTAACAAGCAGATATACCACCCACTGCTTAATAATTATACTCTAATTTTCTGATGCTATGTAACTCATAATAAGAAACTCTGAGACTCCAAGCACCCTGTCCTTTATGAGGAAAAGATTAATTGCAAACTATTTTTCTAAGTTATTTAACCTAATGGTATGTGGTGTGCACTTTTCTTCCTAATAACCCTGTGGGGGAGGGGAAGGAGGAGCAGAGGTGAAACTAAGGTGTCCAGGAGCTCATGACGCAAATCTTTCCAGAAAAAAAAAAAAAAAACACAACACAACAAAACAAAACAAAAAAAAAACCCAATAACAACAATTCAGACAAAAAGCATAACTGGTTTGGACTCTGCCTTTGCTCTCAGTAAGTATACTTTTTTCTTTAGAGGATGAAAATACATAAAGGAATAGAAAGAGAAATAGAAGATAGATAAATGCCTAACTGCATACATACAGATAGATGATTCATGGCAGAGAGGATATAGATGATAGATAGATAGATAGATAGATAGATAGATAGATAGATAGATAGATAGATAGACAGATAGATAGATAGATGACAAATGATTAATGGTAAATGATTGAGATAGTCAGATAGATAGATACATAATTGAGATGAATGATAGATAATTAGAAATGACAGATAGCTAATAGTTGGAATTCAGGCCCCTGGGTCTGGCCTTAGAGCTGTGACTTGTATGTACTTTGCTGTATCCTATGAAAGAAAACCATTGACAGAATGGAGAATTGCTTAGAACAGACTCAAATCCCTACCCTTTGCTACCTGACACTATTTACCAGCTTCTATCCATACTTCCCTCCTTGGATGATGAGTTTTACTCTTTTGCAATTTCTTGCATGAACTACTTCAAAAAAGTAGGTGGTACGTCTCTCTCTGTAACAGTTAGTTTTCCTGTAGCAACAACTCTTCTAAACTCACTGGCTCCAACAACAAAAGTCCAGTCTTTGCTCATGTTACATCAAAGCTTCACCACAGCCAGGCTGTGGGTCAACTCCACATGGAAGAGGGACTTCATGACACAAGAGAGGAACAAGAACCCTTGAGGAAATGTGTAATCTTTGAGAAACTCACACTCCATTGGCTAATACATATCATAAGGTCAAGTTCAAAGTCAGTATCAGTGAGATGTTTGCCTTTCACCCAGGAAGCACAGAAAGAAACCTGGGGATGGGTGAAAGTAAACATTCTCTCCATGGGAAACAGGGTGAATGATCCCAAAGTGATAAGTTACCACCACATTTTTAATATCCATCTGGACACACACACACACACACACACACACACACACACACACACACACACACACACCTTACTCTAGCATCACTCTTGGCCATTGATTTAGCATGCCTCTGGATTCTATTGCTTCCTTGGCCTCAGACTTTCCTTGAAGTGTACAAATTAAGAGCCTTGAGTTCTTTTTCATTGATTAATTTTGCCGTTTGAACATTTCATACAGATATGTAATTTATTTGGATTACTCTCCCACACCCCACTCTCTTTTCCCTCACTCTATCCCCTTAAATGCTCCCCCCAGTTTCTTTCCCAAATTTCTGATCTTTGTTTTTATTGTATGACCCATTTATTTGAACTGGCCATCTGTATGAGCAGTGGGTTGGAATTAGAACTCTTTTGGATCTTGATTGGGTCAGGAGTGGATCCAGAGCTGAAGGGAAGGATTCCCCCATTCCTGGATCTATCAGCAGCAGATCATTTAGCACTGAGGAGGAGGACCCCCAAGTCCTCTCACCAGCCACACCTGACTGTTGACTGCCAATTCCTGTGTAGAACTTCATGGTTTCACAGTCCATTTTCCAATAAGAGAAGATGAGACTTCTCAGCCATTCTTTTTACAAGAACAGAGGTATCCTAAGTGTCCTTTAGAGCATGGACCCTAGAAGAGGAAATGAAAATCCATTGACTGCTAGACCATGGGCAACCAAGTTATGTCAGAGCAAAGGAGAATTATTTAGGATTTCATGAAAAGCAAAGTACTTCGAAGTCTCGCGGCAAAGCCTGAATCATGGGAGGGGGTCACTTTCCTCACATGGCACAAGAGAAGTGTGTTTAGTTGGGACACTGTAACAAAAAGCAAAGCCTGCCTTTAGTGTGCTACATCATCCACCCAGGCAACTTCTACTCTAGACGTGTAAGTTATCATCTCCATCCCAAAGCAGTGTGTATGTTCTATATAAGAATGAAGGTGAGGGGTTGGGGGATTTAGCTCAGTGGTAGAGCACTTGCCTAGCAAGCACAAGGCCCTGGGTTTGGTCCTCAGCTCAAAAAAAAAAAAAAAAAAAAAATGAAGGTGAAAGAAGACTGAAAAAAATGCACGAGCCTAATCTCTTAGATACGGTAAATGAACTCACCCTCTACCACCACTGCGAAATTCTGCTCATTTCTTCTTGGCCAAAATTGGGTCACTGAATTTTTACTGCAAAGAAATCTGAGATTAAGTTCTTAGTTAAGTTTTAGGGTTTTTGTTGTTGCTGTTAATAATGAGGAGCTATAAAAAGTTGCAAAGTTGTAAAACCATACTAAAAGCCCCACATAATATCTGTGTGATGTACTTCAATTACTGCATCTTAGACAACTACTGTAATTATTGAAATTAAGAAACTTTTCTGGATTACAGTTGACTGGACTGAACCACTGAGAGTTCACCAGTTTAACCATTTATTTATTTTTATCTTCTAAGTGTGAGTGTTTTGCCTGAATGAATGTGTGTACAGCATGTGTATGCCTAAGTCAGTATCTGACCCCCGGAACTAGAGTTAATGATAGTTGTTGAGTCCCTACCTAGGTGCTGGCAACCATATTCAGGTCCTCCCCAAGAGCAGCCAGTGCTCTTAACCACTGAGCCATCTCTCCAGTCCCTGAGTTCACCAGTTCTTGCATAGACTAATTTTCAGATGTTTATATCTGCATGCCTAGGTCCTCTGGTATTTGATCCCAGGTCTGGAGTCATGAAATTCAGGTTGGAATTGTTCTGTTGCTCTTCTACCACAAAATAATTCCAGAAGATTTTGTTATTGTTTTGTTATTGTTTGTTTTTTTTTGTTTGTTTGTTTGTTTGTTTTTTTACACATTGAAATTCTGAACAAAATCAAGGATCCTGCTAGGAAGGAAGTGAAGATGGATTTAGGGAGCAGTACCTGCCACAAAGAACTCTTGTTTTCAAGAGAGTGAATTTTCCATGATCCTAGAGGCAGGAATAGATTCAAGACGCCCCCACCCTTTCTTCCACCATCCATATTCCTTTTGTTCTTCAGGAATCTCTCAAATGAATACTGTACAGTGTGTTTTATCTCATGTTGCAAGACTGTAATGGCCCCACTGAGATGTGGGATTTACGATCTCAAAAAATAGCAAATCTCTGTGTGAGTTCAATCCCACTGAAATCACCCAAGAGACCTATGAAAGAACAAAGGGTTTTTGTTATTATTGTTCTAGTGAGAGTAACGCCCTGCCACAGAACTAAAAGGCAGCAATGTATAGGGGAAATGGAAAACCCAGAGGTCTCCAATTGTATGCTGTTTGGACAGGGCACTGGGGATTAGAATGACCTCTTAAGGAGAGATTCCAATCGTCATTCCCTGAACAAAAGCCAGCAGTTTGCTTACTGTGGGACTTGAACATCCCATCCCGTTGTTTAACATGAAATTCTCAAAACCTGTAATGAGGAGAAACAGAGATGAAGATACATGTAGAGAGTATTAATAAAGATACACACACACACACACACACACACACACACACACACACACACACACACACACACATGTATCCAGAAAGTACAAATGCATCTTTAAAATAGCACCACTTATTAAGTGCATTTGTTCTATCAAAACAAGGGCAAGTTTGATGGGGCTGATTGATTGGTAAGTAATAAGGGCAATCTCATTATATTGTAATAGGCTATAGAAAATTGGTTCCCCCTATAATTATTATCAAATGATGAGTTTATGGCAAAAAGAGCTATTACAATCAGCTGTTCAGACCCAGAGATAATGACACCAGCCAGAGGGACAGATAAAATTACCTGCACACATTTGCTGAATATCGTTATCCATCAGCATCATACAACCGTAGAAGAGTATCTTTGTGGTGATGTGGTGGCTGGTGTCTTGGCCATACTAGGCTGAAGATGACAGTGAACTCTTCATTTTCTTCCTATTGGGAGGTAGAGTCAAATTCCCTCCAGCTTGAAACTATGCAGAGTTCAAAGAAAAATATATTCCAGAACTTCTAAGGCTAGACTTAGAAGGGTACTTCACTGCTCCCACCCGAGTCCCTTGGGTCCAAGCCCCAGGAAATGGAAGTTTCTGTGTGAGAAGCTTGAGGCACGTGGCTTGGTGAAAAACAGGTGCTTCACATTTTAGTCTTCCCTGAGCCTTGATCTACAGTCAGCCCTCCCAAGATACTAGACATGTAAACGAAGCTTTCTTCGTCTCCTCAGCCCAGACCGGCCCCTGGCTAAGTACCACCAGAGAACCCTTGTCAATGCTGTGTGGCAGAAATCATTCTGCCATGCACCCTGCCATGTTCTGACCCACACAGCTGGGCAGAGAAGAACCCATACTCTCCAAAGCCACCCAAGTCAGGCCAATTGGTTCCATATGGTATTGAAACCTAAATTACTTGTACTTAGTTCAAACCTCAGCCGGACGTGGCTGTATTCGGGAGAACAAGCACATTTGTAGCACTTTCTGTGAGTGCATCACCATCCGAAGTAACAGGCATGCTTCTTGGGAAAGTCTTCAAGCAAGAGTCCCACTACGGTCGTCTCTCTGAGGAGGTCACAGCAGATCTGCGTAATTGGTTATGTTCGCCCAGGTAAAAGGTAACAATCAAGGCTGCGTTCCAAAGCCAGGCCTGACCCAGAGCCTGTGCTCCAAAGCCCTGCAGTCATAATCACAGCAGCTGTTGGTAAAGTCAGGTTTCAAAGTCTGGTGTGGTGGAGGACGTCCATAAGCCTAGCATGTGGCAATGGGTAGAGAAGGATCGGAGCTCATCGCTAGGCTTGGCTGCGGAGTGAATCTGAGGTCAGCCTGTCTTACATGAGATTCTGTCTCAAAAAGCTGAAATCAGGTCAGATTCTATGTACTCAGTCTTTTAAAGGTAGCTCCAGTGCGCTCCACATTCAAGTGACTGTTGCTGCTGACGTCTGCTCTCCCCTGCCCAGGGACTGTGTGCATGAGATTCTTACAGACCAGATGCCCTGCTACGAAGCTCCTGCAGGTGACCAAGGAAGGGAACTCAGATCACACCACAGGATGCTCTCTGTAAGGATACTCAGGGACAGACAACAAAAGCCAATTCGTTCCTGAGATCAGGGTCAGAATCAGTCACGGTCCTTTAGAAGTGCTTGGCGGTGACTGTCCCCACCCCTCAGTTTAAGGACAAATACTCAGCCCCAGTCCTTGCCATCTGGGCTTCTGCTTTCTGTTTTTCTTTGCCCAAACCCTTTTATGGTCCAAATTTTGCATTTTTGTTTGATTTTGTTCTAATTATTTCAATGTAATTTGTCTGTCGTTTTGTGAAATCTTGTAACTTTAAAAATATACATTAGAAGGAAGCAAGGTATATAATAAGCTATTAATAAAATGTTTTGGCTTGTTGCCAAGCCTGATGACCTGAGCTTGACCCTTAGAACCCGCATGGTAGAAGGAAAGAATGACTCCCCTGACTCCGACTTCCATCCTACATGCTTTGTGTGCCCCCCCACATAAATAAATAAATAATGATTAATAAATAAATAAATAAAGACAGTTCTTAAAAAGTAAAAGAAAGCGAAATGATGCCCAGCCTGTGAACTTATGTCAATGTTACAACTCTTGCTGAAGATCTGCAAAGGAAGCCCCGAGTTCATTTTGAAGCCCTGAAACAAACAGAACAAAAGCACACCTACTAACAAGACTATTCTAAGGGTGCTGTAAGCCAGTAAATAATCCTGGCAGTCGGGAGGCAGAGACAGAAGGATCATAAGGTCAGAGCCACCCAAGTTTAGAGAAAGATTAAGAAAAAAAAAATCAGAGGCTGAGGATGTGCCTCAGTGGTAGAGCACCTGCATACTAAGTGCTAGGCTCTGGGTTTTATCCCACAGTATAGAAGAATAAGAGCTAGTTCTGAGTACCTGTACAGACTACGCATAGCTTATCTTTTTAGGTATTATTATGTTGACTCTCTCTGTGTACGTGTCAAATGTGTGTGTGTGTGTGTGTGTGTGTGTGTGTGTGTGTGTGTACAAATTATATCATAGTTACAAAATCATGTCCACTTAGAAAATAAGTCAAGTTTCAGAATTGTAAAGTACTGTATAGTATTTTTAAAAATTCGTAGCTATGTGTGGAAGTACACAGCCATAATCTCAGCACTAGGCAGGTGGGGGCAGTGGGGACCAGGAGCTCCAGGTCACTCTAGGCTGCTCAGGGAGTCCTAAACCAGCTGGGGCTACATGACATGCTACCCCCAAAACCAGAAGAACAGGAAAATTCCTGTGAAAATATCACATTAAGAGAGGGTGGTTTGATGAAGAAGAAAAATGGTTTTAAAAACAGAATCAGTTGGTGTTTTCTTAAGTGAACAAGGCAGAACACTGATGTAAGGAAACCTAAAATTCAAAGGCACAAATCATTCCTCAGCTGCACCATGGCATAGCCAAGAGGTGTGTGGTGCTCTCCTGTTCTTTGCCTGGATGGATGGCGAGGTGACTGTCACTCCCTTATGGGCTGCTGTCGGCTGCAGAAAGTAGGGGCAGAGCTCACGTGACGATAGCTCTCTTTCAACCCTTGTTGCTTCCACCATAGAGGAAAACTCCTTCCAATAGACTCTGAAAGGCTTCTCACATATCAGTCTCTCTGAGTGCCTGGATCTAGGGCTGACCACCATTTTCTTATAACCTACAATAGTCAGGAATATGAGCAAAGTTCAAGATAAAACAATGAGGAGCAGGGAGATGGCTCAGTGGCTACAAGCACATGACTCCACACCTGATGACCAGAGTTCAATTCTTGAGTCCCATTTGGTGAAAGGGAAAAAGATGACTTCTGTCAAGTCTTCCTCTTACCTCCACACACATGCACCAGGGTATGGGTGCCCCCATAAAGGAAATTAGCTCAATAAAAATTAAAATATTTATTATTTAAAATTATATGTGTGTGCCTGCATGTGGGTATGTGTATGTGAGTGCAGGTGTCTCCAAGCATTGGATGCTGTGGGATGGTCTGTATGTCAAATTGCTCTGATTGGTCAATAAATAAAACACTGATTGGCCAGGGGCCAGGCAGGAAGTAGGCGGGACAAGGAGAGGAGAATTCTGGGAAGTGGAAGGCTGAGTGAAGGAGACACTGCCAGCCGCCGCCATGACAAGTAGCATGTGAAGATGCTGGTAAGCCATGAGCCATGTGGCAAAGTATAGATTTATAGAAATGGATTAATTTAAGCTATAAGAACAGTTAACAAGGAGCCTGCCATGGCCATACAGTTTGTAAGCAATATAAATAAGTCTCTGTGTTTACTTGGTTGGGTCTGAGTGGCTGTGGGACTGATGGGTGACAGATTTGTCCTGACTGTGGGCCAGGCAGGAAAACTCTAGCAACAATTGGATGCACTGGAGTTAGAGTTACAGGAATTGTGAGCTGCTGTATGGGTGCTGGGAAAAGACTCAGCTCAGTTAAGAGAAGTAAGTGCTCATAACTGCTGAGCCAGCTCTCCAGCTCCTAATAAAAAAAAGAAGGAATATTTTGAGTATACAAAGATGAAGCTTTCCTGGTTCCTAAAGCTATGCTTTTCTCCTTCCCTAAGCCTTTGGACTTCATAGTTGCCTCTGAAAGTTCCATTCTGTCTCTGAAGCAGTATTTCTGGTTTCTCTTGGCTCATGTCCACGTGTGTAAAGTAAAAGTCCAGATATGCACTGAAAGTGTTACATATAAATTACCTTGTGGTCCCTGCCAGGAAGATTTTCTTCCTTCCGTCAATGAGGCAATATTGTATAATTGTTCTAACTGCCTGATGCAGGCTCCCATCCAACGAGGAATTAAATAAAAACAGGCAAACAGAGAAGGCCAGGGCTTTGCACACAGTTGGAATTTAGGTTTACCTTCATCAGATTGTGACACTGTAAGACAGACTGACTTGCCAGGGTGGGAATTTTCAGCATAGTTCTTGTGACTGCAAAGTGTCTGGGGACATTCTTTTGTGGTAATAATCTCCCTCTCAGGTAATGAGAGTGTTTCCAGAAATTAATCCTGGAAGTTCTTTTGAAAATTATAGCTCTTTTTCATTGATAGTCATAATAGGAAGAAACCTGCAGACTAATTAAGCACACGTGCATTTGTCGATACACAGTATTGATTTCAGTTCAGAATTCAAACGCACCTATCACAGAAGAAAGCTTGTGAGTCAGTTTGAGACCCTCTTCTGGAAGGGTTTAATTCATTACAAAGTCTCCCTTCAGCTTTAATTGTTCTTAACAAACAAAAGCAAATGTTTTGTCGTGATTGGCAGAGTGGAACTAGAGAACTCTTAGCCATGGATTTTCAGCATGTTTTTGTTTTTTGTTTTTCTTTTTGTAATTTCTCCTGAAACTTCACTATACATGACTAAGTTCCCTCTCCACTATGATGTGAACACAGACCAAAAAATAAGGCCCTTCATAGAGGGCATTCCCTAGGACCGAGCATGGAAATCAAGAAGGGTGTTGTATTAAAATTTTGATTACATTCTTTTATGTGTGTGAGTACACATGTGACCACAGCATGCATGAAGAAATCAGATTACAGTTTGCAGGAATTGTTCTCGCTATCCACCCTGAGGGTTCCGGATGCAGTTCAGGTCACCAGGCTTAGCAGCAAATGCCTTTACACTGACCCATCTTCCTGGCCCAAGAGGAACAGTTTCAATGATGAACAAAAACAAGACTTCTCTTCCAGCTCCCAAGCTCTCAACTTCACCTTCTCTTAGTTCCTCACTTTCTTCTCCTTCTCCTTCTTAATGTAATTACTTTTAATTTCTTATTAATACTTAAAATTTCTTTGTAGAGTCCCCATCAGATACCGTTTCAAGTGTCTCAAAGGAATATCAAGGCAATAAGGGAGGACCTAAAGTGGGCTCAGAGGGGAGCAGTATTAACAAGTAACCAAACTAATTACACTGGAAGCCTTAGCATAAGAAACCGAAAACTTACACAGTAGTGACCATTTGCACATCAATTCCTCTTGGACTACAGAAATGAATAGACCGCTTTACTTGTAAACATTCTGTATTATTTTTGTTACTCTGCTTCTGTCCATTTGTTCTGTCCAGTTTGGGGATTTCCATGTGTTTCATTTCCACTTGTAATTCCTGTTTATGTCTTAACAGAAAAAAAATGGAGCTAATCCTAAGTGGGCCTCAAAGTCACAATGGGGAGTGGAGACAGTTGATAAAGATAATCCCCTTTTCCTCCCGGCCTGGTGGATGAATGCTGAGTGGATTAAGCAGATTTGAACCAAACCAACAATGGTTTATGAAAGGCCAAGCTGTGAGCTTGGCATCAGGGCAGAAAACACTCTGGAACCTCTGCTGCCTGCGGAAGACAGTCAGACTCCCTCTTTTTTTCTTTCTTTTTCCTTTCTTTTTTTTTTTTTTTTACAAGGATCAAATCCCTTAGGACACCTAAAAATTAGCCAGTCCTGATGCTGCACACCTGTCATCCCAGCTCGCAGGGGTGGAGGACTGAGGTCCAAGAGAACACTGGCCTGGAACTCACCAAGTTCAGGCTGGCATGACAACACTGTGGGTGCCTCCAGGTCTGGCTTTTTCAACTTTGATTCTGGGCACGTGACTGTGGCCTTGCAGCCACTTTACCCACTGAGCTGACCCCGGGCCTGAGCTGCCTTTCCCTTTTAAAAAACAAATCTGATGACCAGATCCGTAGTAGCACTGACCTTCACACCATCTTCTAACCCTGAGCTCCTCTTGTGATTATATATACAATTTCCGTGTGTGGGAGGAGGACCCAGTCAAACCACAGCAATGGATACACTGCAAATTAGAGTAACTTCTCTACTTAACTACATTTCATATTCTCTGTGCAAGTTAAGAAAATTCCCATGTAGAAAACCTGACCCAAAACATCTGAACTTAGCTCCCTCTACTCAATTTTGAGAAGTCAGTGACCCATGGAAACTCAGGAAATCCCTGTCCCTAAGTCCTGCTGAATGTGCTTTCCTAGGTTCAAAATAAACAATGAGAATGCGTGACTTTGAAGAGAAGACACAAAACTCCAAGGGCCTCGTCTGCTAATCCATAGTTGTTTTGTTTAATTTCACGTTGTGCATATGGGTGATTTGCCTGTGTTTGTATGCGTGCCACATGCATGGAGTGGCCTCAGAAGCCAGCAGAGGACATCGGATTCCCCTAGGGCTGGAGTTACAGATGATTTTTGAGCCAACGTTTGGGTGCTGGAAATTGCACTCAGATCCGCTAGAAGAGCAGCCAGTGCTCTTAATTGCTGAGACATCCCATAGTGTTCCCATGTCTGTTTATATTTCTTCAAATGCAAGTCCTTTAAAGGTCCCAGAAAGGACCATATCTTGGAGAAACAAAGCTATGAGTAGTTCCATTTTCTGAGTTATTAAAAGTATAATTTTTAAATCTTTGCTGAACGTTCTTATTTTTGAGATATTTCATAATTATTACTGTTGCTTCTAGTGAATGAAGCTTTCTATAATTACAATGAATAAAGTATATTCTTTAACTAATACCAGTGCTTATTCAGAATATGTGAATAAACCCTTTTTGAAGTCATTGGCTAGCAGATAAATTAAGTCTTGAAAACAAGCTAGAGTTATAAGTGTTGGCAACTGACAGGTTGATGTCAGTTCTTTGTTCAAAGCATTGTTCTTCTAAGCTATTTTGTTGTTGTCTGGTGGTGGTGGTGGTGGTGGTGGTGGTGTTGGTGGTGGTGGTGGTGGTGGTTTCGAGACAAACTGATGTGTCCTAGGCTATCAAGATTAGATCATAAGAATGGGACCCAAGATGCAGTTAATAAGATATACACAGTGTTTACATAGCCAAGGATGACCCTGAACCCCTGACCCATCTGCTTCCATCTCCCACATGCTAGGATTACAGGTGCTATGTCACTATGCCTGGGTCTAGTTCATATTTTCCTTCTAACCATTTTTACTATTAAGAGCTCTGCTGTGAGTTCATACTAAACCACTTTATTCTTTAAAAAAGTATATATAGTTCTGCTCCATGGGGCTGGGAAGATGTCTCAGAGGCTAAAACACATGCTGGGCAAGCATGAGGACCTGAATTCTGATCCCCGGAACCCATGTAAATGCTGGGTGGCTATGGCAGCCTGTCTGTATTTCTCACACTTGGAAGCTGAGACTTGGAGCAAGCTGGTCATCGAGACGAGCCTGAGAACCTGCCTCAGTGAATAAGATGGAGAGAAGTTGAGAAAGACTGCAGATGTTAACCTCAGGTCTTCTCAAGCATATTCGCACATGTGTACTTATACACATGTGAATGTACATAGACACATGCACACATACACAAAGAGATGTTGCCATTGCCTCTGGATATCAACTTTGCTAGATCTTCCCTATTATAAAATATTACCTGAACCCCACATTAGATCCCATGATTTTGCAAATCTAGAAGCAAGTTTTCTTTCCACATTCTCTCATCCACAGGGCTATGGGCCAAATACTGCACTTCACATGTATTAGGCCAAGGCTCTGCCATTGGGCCCCACTATACCCAACTCCGGGTATAGTAGGTTTTCAAGGATCCTGCATCTGAGTGGATTTTGTACCCATTCAAGATAGGTAGGTAGGTGTCTGAGAGTTCAAGGTCAGCCTGCATTACAAAGTTGAATTTCAGGCTAGTCAAGGCTGCACAGCAAGACCCTGTCTGAAAAACAAACAGGTGACTAAAGAGATGACTCACTGGTTATGAGTGCTACTGCTCTTGCAGAGGTCCTGGGTTCAGTTCCCAGCACCCACACGGTGGCTTCTAACCATCTGTAAGTCTAGTTCCATAGGATCCAGTGCTTTTTCTGACCTCTGCAGGCTCCTGCACATACATGCTGCACATTCATACATGCACACAAAATAAAATTTAAAAGTTTAAAAACACAAAACTAAACAAACAAAATAATTCAAAGACTTACTAAAAAGAAAATGTAAAATGGTAATTTTATACTGATTATGGACTAAAATGGTAGTTGAATAGTTTAAGTGAGATAATACTACTTAAATCAGTCTTGTTTTAAACATGGCTATTAGATTGTAAATAGGGAGTTAGTGACCTTTTGACCTTGTCCTTCTGTAGTACTTTTCTCTTTGCTGTGACAAACTTCCTCACCTAAAGCAATTTGAAAAAGGGAGGGTTTGTTTTGGCTCACAGTTAAAGATGGTATAGTCCATCATAGCCAGGAAGGTGTGGCAGCATCTGCAGTCAGAAAACTGAAGACAGGAAGTGGGCTGGGCTATAAGACCTCTGAACTTACCTTGCTACTCCTCCAGAAGACCTGAGTTTGATTCCAAGCATTCACATTGGTAAGCTCACAACCACCAGTCACTCTAGCTCTGGGGGAATCTAACCCTACCCCATCTTCCAGTCTGCCTCCATCAGCCTCAGCACATGTATGACACACATATGAACATGCAAATAAGTAAAAAATAAAAATAAATCTTTAGAAGAGTTACATCATTCTGTATCAGCTCCATCAGCTGGTCGCCAGGCCTTCAAACCCTGGACTATGAGGGACATTTCACATTTAACGACCTCTTCCTCTTCTTCCCTCCTAGTCCATCTGAGATAGGACTCAGAATGACAGGAGCTTGTGACATTGAGCAGCCAGACTGACTTCTGGCAAGTGAAATTCTAAGTTTATTTCATATGAGAGAAAATTTGTTTTGCCTTCCTTAACTAATGAAGGAAAACAACCAAACCCTTGAAGATCTATTACAAGGGTGGAATTCCATGATTAGTGATGCGAGACGCTGAAACAAAGGCAACAGAACTGAAGGAGAGTGAGCTGGAGGTCAGGAAGAGCCATCTCTTCAACACCTGTCCCAACATCCACAGAGGAGCAAGCGGGCCTGACAACCATTGCTCTCCTGCTCCCTAGGTCCTTCAGAGGCCTGTATCAGTCAGTTTTCCATCCCTGTAACAAATACTAAGGGTAACTATGAAAAGAAAAATGGCTGCTTGGTTGGTTTGTTTTTCACGGTTTTTAAAGTTCATGGTCAGCTAAGCTCCTTGTTCGGGCCCGAGGCAGCACAGCACATCACATCACAATGGAAGTATGTGGCCAGTGAACCTGCACATCTCCTGGCCAGGATGCAAGGGAGAAGGAAGAGGCTGCAGCCCTTCAAGGGCTCATATGCAATGACCTCACTCCTCACAGGTTCCTCCCAGCAGTCCTCCGGAGACCAACTGTGCTGGATCGAATTTCTTTCTTTTTTTTTTTTCTTTTTGTCAAAGTGATACAGCTAGGAAGAGGGGACCCCCCTTGGAGAAGATGTCTCTATCTGATTGGCCTGTAGACTGCAAGTCTGTGGGACATTGGCCTGATTAATCACTAATGTGGGGGGGTCCAGCTCACTGTGGGCGATGTCTCCCCTTGGCAGATGACCCTGCGTTATATAAGAAAGCAAACTGAGCAAGCCTTGAGGAGTAAGCCAGCAGTCAGCATTCCTTCTTGGCCTCTGCTTCAGCTCCAACTTCCAGGTTCCTGCCTTGAGTTCCTGCCCTGGCTTCCCTGAGTGATGGAGTATGATCAGGACATGAAAGCCAAAGAATTCCTTTCTTCCCCAGGTAGCTTTTAGTCATGTGTTTGTCATAGCAACACATCAACCCTTTATGACACATGACCTTCAGGTGACCTTCAGGATGTAAATGATAGCTGACACCCTGGAGATTCCAGAGGAGACAAACTTCCTTTATGAGCAGGCCTCCCATTCCACTCTCGTCATGTTTTCTCTCATGCTCCCTGTGTTCTCTTGCTCTGCCATTGCTTTGTGGGGCGTGTGTGTGTGTGTGTGTGTGTGTGTGTGTGTGTGTGTGTGTGTGTGTGATGTGTGTATATATGTGTGCGTATGTATGTGTGCATGTATGTGTGTGTATGTGTGTGAGTGTGTGTGTGTGTATGTTTGTGCGTGTGTGTGTGTGTGTGTGTGTGTATATGTGTGTGTGTGTGTGAGTGTGTGTGTGTGTGTGTGTGTGTGTTGTTTGTTTTGTTTTTGTGTATTGAGACAGGGTCTCTCTGCCCTGGACTGCCCTGGAACTCACTGTGTAGTCCATTCTGGCCTGAAACTCACAGAGATCCTCCTGCCTCTGACTACCAAAAGCTGTGATTAAAGGGGTGTGCCACCATGCTCTGCCAAACCTACCATTGTTTTTGAAGACTTATGCAGTCACCCATTCTTTCTGATAAGGCCAAAAGAAAGTGGAAAAATCACAGATCAAAGTACGTAAGTTGCAATGAAGTCATTTACCTACTTCATGTCAGTAAGACCAAGCCTAGGATGACTCTTTGATTCCAAAAGGCTGTTTAGCTACAGGAAGAGTCCAGCAAGTTTTCATAAGGGTGGAGAGGCCAGAGATGCCATTGCATAGTACATGTCTTCTATCGCAATCTCATGGCTATTGACTCACTTCTAACATCAAAGAGTGTTTGCTTTTCACCTTTGTCTCTCTAGCCTCTGCCTTGAACACCATGTGAAACGTGGACTCAAATTTCAGCCAGAATATAGCAGTTACATCTCCACCTCATCATCTCCAGAGAATCCCATTCTTCAAACCAGCAGCCACCTCTTAGACTGAGTTTAAGGTCTCCTTCATTCTTGAGATCTTTTCAGAACCCTGACAGAAGGCTTCCCTGGATTCATTCATTCATTAATCCACCCATTCATTTGACAAATATAGTACCAAGATCTTAAGAATTCAACCTTCCAGTCAGGTGTGGTGGCTTGCATTTGTAATCCCAGCACACAGGAGGCAGAAGTAGGTATGCTTTTAATTATAATTGAATCTCAAAAGTTGTATGATTCAAGTTCCCTCATTGGATTTGAGGGTCATGATGCCAAAATCCAGACCTTTGCTTATAAGAGATACTTGTCTCATTTGCCTGCAATCTGAGAGATTTGTATTTGTGTCTGATTGATAATTAAGAGAGAACTAATCACATAGACACAATATTTCTGCATTCTGTTAATGCAAACTGGTGTTGAATTTACCATGGTAGAGGCGCAGTGTGAGCGTTCAGATGGAATGGACTTTATTGTGTCAGTTAAATAGTCTAGCCACTGTGTGAAATGGAGAACCCAGCTGGGTTAATGTCATAAGAATAGACTGATTCATGCAGCTGAAGTGATCAGAAGCTGGGCAGTCCTTAGGTTTGATCCCAAAGTCCCTGCCATCCTCAGTTCTCATTTTCTTAGAGATCTCTCTTTTTCTCTCCTTTGTATGGTTCCTCCTCCCCATACAAGCCCTCCCCATGGCTTCCTTAATAAAGGTAGGCAAGGTTTCTGGGGGTCTGTACCTCCTTCTTAACTTCAAGGTAAGGGAGATTACTTTTAAACCAAATATCAATGAAAACCCCAAGTTCCATTCTGATTGTTAGCATTCATCATGTTAGCACTTCAAAATTCAGAAGAAAGATGGGGTATCCTAGTTATCATGAGCCAACTGCTATGCCTAGTGCCTGAGAAGTAGCTACATCTACTTAAACATTTTATCCCACATCCATAAAGGAAGGGTAAAGCAAATGATTGAGATTCTCCAGAATTTTGCTGCCATAAAAGAGGGAGCAGTCTGTTTAAGTTGTATTGCCTACTTTCCCACCACCCAACTTCCAAAAAACTGTATCATGTACAGTTATATGAAACTTTGAAAATAACATAGCCTGTAGAAGGGAAGAACTCACAGGCTGAGTTGAATGAATTTACTTACAAGATAATTATAGTCTGGGACTGGAATTCAGTAAGACCAATAAAAGTAATATAGTGTGATAAATCAGTATCGTGAAAAACAGAAATGTGGGCTTGGAAGCACCTGGGCTTACATCCAAGTTCTGCTACACACTAGTTGTGAGACCCAGGACATCGTTCCTTGGCAGTGAATGTATATAAAGGCACTTCATAATCATGGGCAGCTCAGCTACACATAAAACAAAGCCAGACTGGAATTATTCTGACTATGAGATAGTCATTTACTTCATGTTCAAGAAAATCAGAGTGCATAAGTAAAGGTATGAGTGACATTGTTAAAACCAAGACCATTCTTGTTGCTGGTGTGTTTTTTCAGTGATACTTCTTCGTGTTTGCTAGCTGGTTACAGCATCATAATCTCTATACACAGACATGCTCAGAACTCCCAAAAGGAAGCTGTTGTAGAATATTCTTTTAAGATGTGTTACATTTGTTTATGCTGAGGAACATTTGTTTAATGATGTAAAGATGTATAGCATTCTTTTATGTTACATTTGTTCAACTCTGTGAAGCTGTGTTACTTTGCCTATCTGAAACACCTGATTGGTCTGATAAAGAGCTGAATGGCCAATAGCAAGGCAGGAGAAAGGATAGGTGGGGCTGCCAGGTCGAGAGAATACATAGAAGGAGAAAAAGAGAGAAAGAGGATGAAGGAGCAAGAAAAGAAGGAAAGGAGGACATCAGGGACCACCCACCCAACAACATAGCCAGACACAGAATAAGAAGGAAAGATAATGTATACAGAAGTAGAGAAAGGTAAAATCCTAGAGGCAAAAGATAGATGGGATAATTTAAGAAAAGTTGGCAAGAAACAAGCCAAACCAAGGCTGGGCATTTATAAGTAAGAATAAGTCTCTGTGTGTGATTATTTTGGTACTAGGTGGTGAGCCCCTCAAAAGAGTAAAGAGTAATAAAACAACCAACAACAGGAAGCCACTAAGAGCAATGAGATTGTCACAGACTGCTTTTGTCCTATCTGCCTATCCACTTCCCAACACCAGCAAATTTCCTGTTTGGCTAGAACTGTACCACACGCCAATGTCTTGAACTCTAGATGGCAAACTAGTAAAACTACATGCTGGACACAGATGAATGAATGTTCGTTCTCTTGATTGTGCAGGGACAATGCTTTCCTTCCTGAGGATTATGTGGATCTCCAGAAAGGAAACCCTTAAACAGAATCTGCAAAGAAATCCAGGATGAATGTGTGATATGGTGTTGAAGGCTATGCATTGTTGTTTGTGACATAGTTTTATAAAGGCTCAAATATGAGAACAACCCAGGAGGCCCTTTATAGCTAAGTGAGGTGGTCTCCTTTCTGAGTGGCTCTTCCTGGTTCTTTCCTGGTGCTGTTTTAGAACAAATGTCTTCTGCATCCTCTAAGATGTTCATGTGTCCATCAAAAGCAATGACATCACTCTCACACAGCCATCTCCAAATCCTAGATCTATTGAGCAAGCATCTGAGGTAGAGATGGGTGGTGGAAACCATTTCCCTCTGCACAGGCCTCCCCATTGGGGAATCAGATAAGGATGGTGCTGATCAGGATCACCTCTCAGAAAGTAATTCCATAATTGGAGATAAATACCTGGTGTGTCCTGGTGTGTGTGTGTGTGTGTGTGTGTGTGTGTGTGTGTGTGTGTGTGTGTGTGTGTGTGTGTGTGTGTGTGTGTGTATTGTATGTAAGAGGGGTAAGGAGGGATGAAGCATGATTCCATGCATGTGTAGAGGCCAGAGGAGGACATCAGATGTGCTGTTCTACAGTCTCCACATAATTTCCTGGAGACTTGGTCTCTCACTGGAGCTAAGCAGGAGTCCTAGAGAACCTCCTGCCCCCATGCCTCACCCACTCCTCAGGAACCCCTGCACCCACATCCATCCTCCTACATGGTGCTAAGGATTCAAGCTCTGGTTCTCTTATTCATCTCCCCAGCTCCAAGAAAAGTATCTTGAAGTACATGAATGTTACCATGAAGAAATGAACACATTTCATTACGGGCAGGTGGCAGAGATTAAAAAAAAAAAAAAAAAAAAAAAAAAGAATGTATAGTAAAGGCCTTCATGAAACAAGTCACATAATACATTACATATTAAGTGCAAAGAATATAATATTGTAATTGTCTTTCAGGACATTGTTTGATGTGTGGAGGCAAAATGATAAGGAGAGTTGTCTGAAAGCCCCTTAGGTGCAGAAAAACTTAACCGGGAGAGGTTGCTTTGATTTTATTATAACTTGGAGCTAAGTATTTACAGCGGCAATTCTAAGCACTGAGGAATGGGTTCATTGTCAGCTTCAGGAAAGAGGGAGCTTTGAAATGCCGAAAGCCTGAGTGTCACAAGCTTGCCAGTGAGTCGGCAGGTTAATCGTTAGTGTCCTCTTGAGACTTGCACAAGTCCTTCTGTAAGAAACAGGATCACACTGTGCATCCTTCACCTCTGACACACCAATGCCCCAGTGTTTCATTACCAAAGAAGAGTCTTTACCTTTGCGGCTGCTCAAGGCTTACAGAGAACTATGCTGTACGGAGCAAGGCCAGCTTGTCACAAGGGGGTATGATTGGAGGTGGGGGGTGGAGATATTAAAAATGAAAGATTGAATGAAAGTCTCCTCAAATCCTGCTGCCAGGCAGCATGTAGAGGGAAGGGCTCAGGTGGAATCTGGCCACATGTGCCTGTGTTTATTAACAAACCAGCAGGGAAAGCCTGCTGTAAACAAAAACGAAGACCCGCTCTGGCCACTGTTGTACATGCTCAGGGGAGCAGTCTCGCTAGCAGCATTAGAGCAGTTCATTTGAAATGAGTGTTAGATTCCAAAATCGACCAAACATAGGGTTGGGTGCTTGAAGTCTGGACTCCACTCCAGAGAACATGGTTTTTCATGCCCCAGTCATGCCACAGCAAGACTATTCTCTTACTGTGCCTTCAGCCAATCCCCATATCTTGAGTAGTAATCGTTTCACCAATGGAGATTTATTTCAGACCTCCATCACACCAATTTGCAGATGCTTTTAAATTGAGAATAAAAATGGCTGACACGTGACAGAAGCTGTCTCAGGGTGCAGCTTCCTGGTCAGAGCTGTCTAAAGCCTAACGCTGTTCTCAAAACAGTTGTCCTTTACCAGGTTATAGCATTCTCCCCAGAAAACCTCAAAGATTCATTGTGATTTGATTTGTCCTAATATCTAATGAGTAACACTTCTTATTTGAAGTACACATTAAATATGATGCTTTAAATGATTACTATGATAGCTTATATCAATTGTTAATCGGCAAGACCTAGAATCAGCCTGGAGACAGATCTCTGGGTGTATCCATGAGGATTGTCTTGATTAGGTTAACTGAGATGTAGGTGGCAGCATTCTCTGTGCTGGGGCCCTGGACTGTGTAAAAGTGGAGATGGCTCACCGAGCAGCAGCCTTCATCACTGTCTACTTCCTGATCGCAGCTGCAATGTGACCAGCTGCTTCAAGATCCCCCGCCATGTCCTCTCTGCCGCGATGAACCGTATCCTCAGACAGTTAAGCAAGCTAAACCCTTGCTTTTTTAAGTTGCTCATCAAGTCTTCCATCACAGCAAAGAAAACAGTAATTAACACAGCGACTATTACTATTTATCTGTCTTAATAAGGACATTAAATAAATGAACTTGGATTATCAAGTGGCTTTGTATTTTGTGAAATGAAAAGTTAAATTAGTTTGCTGTGTTAAATTGATAACTGATGTTTGATTACATATTTGACTTCTGATTTTATAATATAGTTTGGCTGATAAATGCTCTGAGTGTTCAAAGGAGAATGGAATCCAATATTTCCCTGAGTTAGAAAATATGATTAAGTAGTTTTTCTCGTAATATTTTTAAAGTTAAGACTAGGAGCTGAATGTATTGACAGGATGAAACTCATTCTCTACAAACAGATGAAATCAGTTTGTACCATCCTTGCTTTCAATCAGCATCTTAAGCTTCGATATTTTGATAGTAACTTCCCGATGCTCTGTAATTCCCAGGCCAAATATTGCCACCTTCATTGGTAGCCAGGCATTGTTGGCAAGACAGGTTTAATTTCCCAAATCCACAATCTTCAGTGTTTCCACTTTTGACTCACATGGCATCACCCTCCACACGCGTACATCACACATATATAAAAATAAATTTTAAAAAAATCTGTTGGCTTCCACATAGTGTTGTTAAATGTCACCTTCTGGGGTTTCGTTGTTAAAGGGAAAGATTGCAGCATCTCTAACTGTCTTCTCCTCCTCTGACTGTTTCAAGGTTGGTGACAGAAGGGCTACAAAGCCGATGACACTTTTTGTTTTGTTTTGAGATGGTCTCACTGTGTGTCTCAGGCTAGCTTCAAGTTCATTATCTTTCTGCATTTGTTTCCAAGGTGCTGGGATTGCATCCTAAGGCCATGACATAGGCCAGATGGAGGGAAGGCAGAGGCATGGGTGTGAGGCAGCTGGTCATGTTGCATCCAAAGTCAGGAAGCAGAGAAAGAGGAGGCTGGTGCTCAACTCATCTTCTCCTTTTATTTAATCCAAGTCTCCAGCTCACTCACATGCAAGGTCCCTTCAGTGAAATGATCTAGCGTCATTCTCACAGACATACCCAGAGGTGTGTCTCCTAGGTTATTCCAATTCCCATCAAGTTGACAATGAAGATTGACCATTCAATGTGGGGCAGTAGCAGCCACATGAAAGTCAGGGGAATAGAGTGAAACAGTTCTTGACTCCAAGTGGCCCACAGGTTATGTTTGTTGAAGAGGAGAGTTGAGCTAAACAAAGGAATTTTCCAATGGAGGGCGATGCCATTGGCTGATCAATGGGGGTCTTCCCTGCTGCTGAGATAGAATACCATGACCAAGGCCACTTACCGAAGAAGAAGTTTATGTGGGCTTACAGATCTAGAGGGTTCAGTATCTACCATGGCAGGGAAGCAGGGAGACAAGCTCAAGGGCATGGATGTAGGAGCAGGAAGCTGAGAGCGCTCATTTCAACCAAGAGCATGAAGACGAGAGAGGAAACTGGACATGGCTTGAGCCTTTAGCCTCAATGCCTAGCTCCGGTGATGCACTTCCTAACCCTCCTTAGACCACCAGCTGGGGACCAAGTGAGCAAATGCCAGAGACCGTGGAGGACGTTTCTCATTCAAACCTCTATAACCAGCAACAGACAGGAAGCAGCAATAGGAGAGGACAGCTTTGGTCATTCTAAAGTTGTCTTAAAAATCAATACAGGTACTAGTCCACCATCAGGGAGGGAAGACATTCCTTCTCCCCTCTCGAGAATGCCCTGGCCCCCTCTACCAAATGACAGGCAAGCTAGTGACAGGAAAGCTGTTTGAACTTGCTAGGTGCACCAAGGCAACAGAGGAAAGAAACCTGAGGACTCAGAACCCAGGTGGGATGATGGGACAGGAGCCTGGTAGCCTCCTGAGGAGGAGGGCGTGGCATCTGGAGGAGAGTCCACAGTACTGAGAAAAGATGAATGAAGCCTCAGGACACATCATCATTTGTATAACATGGCAGGGGTTGGAGTCAAACTCTAGTCTCTCCTCTTGAGATGCAGTTAACCGTTCTGGGTGGACGAGACACCCTGGAGGGCTTTTTCTCAAGGCAGAGAAGGGAACTCAGGAAAGCCTCATCTGCATTTGTGTTTGGGAGTATCTTCAACTCAGTCAGGGGTAAACCAAAGTGACTTACTTTGGGGTGGCCTTTCCTGAACTTTCTGACTAAAGTTTTACAGAACACAGCCTCCAGAGCCGGTACAGACCTGACTCTATCTCCTACTGGCTCTGTGACTTTTGCCAAGTACTTAATCCCGTTAATCCTCGAATTCTTCTTCTGTAAAGGGAAGAGTCGGCTAGTACTGAAATGGCTTGCTTGAAAACATCAGCCAGCCATGATGATCTGTGAGGTTAGGGTTAGGCTCCTCTTTCATTTTCCTGGAGGGCTTGTCTGCAGTTCCTATTTTCCTACAATTAACATACACTGTATTTGTAGACTGTTATGCTTTTCCAAAAGAATATGCTAATACTTTATGTAAACATGCAGAACCGCAGCCTGTTAGCAACTGCATGAAGGGCAAACGAGAAGATGGATTGCGAAAACCGATGCAGCCATTTCCCCTCCTGTGAAAACTAGATGCGCACACTGGGGACACAGAGTGGAGATCTAAGTGGAGGAAGAACATTTTGTGATTTCTAAAGAGTAAATGAAGACCTTAATATACACTTGTCAGGATGGAC